>NC_143576.1:109302949-109992699 GCF_048544385.1 Mastigoproctus giganteus | reverse complement strand
AAAATAAAATTTTTCTATTTTAGTAGAAACAATATCATAAATGAATAACATTTCTAAAGTTTCTGTAATTGTGAGTAATAAGATTTTTTGGAATTAGACTGCTCTTAATTGCATAGAAACTTAACGAAACGTTGGCATCTTTTTGTAAACTTGTTGTGGTATACGTAATGGTAGTACTGAAAGATGGAAGAATGGATTCGTATTCGATAGGATTTGTTTGAAATTTCGTGAAAGGAAGCCGGTGAAAAGAAAAGGATTAATGATTTGAGGGATCAATTTCATGAAAATGCAGATATTCACATGATTAATGTTAGATAAGGTTCATGGATAAGTTAGTACAAATATTTATAAATGCTTCAACTCAATATTTAAATTAGAACAGAATACTAATGAATTACATATCGAATTCTCTCTCGGCTAAGGTTTGTTTTCAAGCAGAATAGTTTTCTTGTCCAGAAGCTTCTCAATTACAGGATTCAACAAGCGATTCTCAAACGGCCGCCATTTTAAGTTAGATTCTTGGATCGTTTGGGTAATCTGTTGGTGGAAAAGCTCTATATCGACTTATCAATAGCTTAAAAGTTATCATGTGAAAAAACTCTTTCCATATAATCTATACATATTGGTTTGGTTTCCATTTACTTAAAGCCTTTTAGGCAAATGGAAATTTAATTTCAGCTTTTCTAATTCGCATTACTGAAAATAAATTTTTGAAGACAAATTTCCTATCACTCTCTATTTAAAATCGATATATTTCTGAGCTATTTTTAGCATTTTGAATTGTTTTTAAGTAAACATGAGATTAAAAATCAGAGCATTGTTCCAATGCATTTTAGTCATTGGAAAACAATCTGTTTTATCTTCTAAACTTGTTCAAATTAATGAACGGTAGAAAAGAGACTTGTGCCATTGATTTTTGTATACTAGAAAACCCAGTGCTCCAGATTTACTGAACGTATCTTAAAACTGAAAAAAAAAATACTTGGTTGGTTCAGAAGACGTTTCGAGATAAATTTGATTACCAGTTTTATAATTTCCATCCAATGGAAGGAAAATTGAAATAGCTGTACAGCAGGTGTACAGCTATTTCAAAAAAAAAACACCAAAAGAATTTAGGTTTTCTCAAGATGTAGAGGTGGGCATGGTAGAATAAGGATCACGAATTTGCAGTTCCAACGAGCTGAATGCTGGTAAAAAAATAAAAATAAAAAAATGAAATATATGTATTAGTTATTGTTGTATTCTTCGTATTTATTTTCATGAATAAGCAATGAACGTACATTGTAAGAGTGTAGTCTTTACGATTTTTAAGGCCAGTAAAAAATTAGCACGTAATTATTTAATTTTTTAGCCGCAACAACAATCGAAAGAAACGGATTGAATCTGGAAAGGAGAATTGCTGAAACCAACAAACCTGTACATTGGTATGGGACGTTTAGTGGTGCGTTGCGTTGGTTCGCACCAGTAAATGGGATCACACTCATCTTGATGGAGTGACAACCACCCGTCTTTTGCCACTAACCCCGGAGCAGTTGGCAATAGCGGCAGAAAGAGAAGAATGCATTGATATTGATGCGATGCTATGATTTGGGAAGATTCTCGAGGAATTTGGAAATCTTTCTTCCAGAAAGGTGAGATTGAATACAGGATCACACTCATTGTAATGTCACCCACGCTAATTTTCTCACTAACCAGGAAACAGTTGGCGCAACTGGGAGAAAGAGAAGGCAATACTTTGGTGCCGTCCGGGGAGTTCTTTCAAGGAAATAGAATTTTTTTTTTCGAAAATATAGAGATTTCCCACAGGAATTATTTGTCCCGGTTAAGTTTTATGTATTTTTATATCTCATATTTTGAATACTTCCAAAACGAGTTGCCATGATATTGCACAACTTCGAATAAGTAAAGCTTCCCCTAAAGAGAAAACTGTTACTTATTCTCACACTAATTTTTTTTTTTCATTCTTTTTAATTTTTTTTGTTTTACTTTAAATAACAATATTTCATTTTTAGCAGCAACAACAATCAAAATTAACGGATGGAATCTGCAAAGGAGAATTGCTGAAACCAACAAACCTGTCCCTTGGTATGGATGTAATCCCGTTTAGTGGTGCGTTGCGTTGGTTCGCACCACTAAATGGGATCACACCCACAAAGCGGAAAAGAGTGAGGGAAAGAACTGAACCTTGGAGGACACCGGCATTAGTGGAGAAGTTAGAAGACAGAGAGCCATCTACCATCACCCTCAGTGAGCGATCAGAGAGAAAACTGGATAACCAATTACTAAAAACAATTTGGCAAACCATAAGATGGAAGCTTGTTTAGAAGACCTTTATGCCAAACACGATCGAAAGCCTTTGAGATGTCAAGAGCATCTACGTGTGTTTCACCGAACCTTTCCATTGAATTAGTAATTTTCTTTATGTAAACCCCAAACACGAGAAGTACTAGAACCTATACTACTTAGTACCGTGCTTGGATTGGAGGTTGAGAAGACGAAAGAAGATATTTGTTGACATTGGACTTGAACTTGTGTAGACTGTAATTTTCAGGAAATACGTATGAAGGAAGGTTGTTCCAGAAAACAGCAGTTGAATGAATAAACGAGGAAGATGAAAAGTTGGTTCTGTGAGTTTGAAGTTGGACAGTAAATGGATGTTGGCTGATGGTGTCACGTGTTCTGACTGTTTGGAAAGAGAGAGCGAGAATTATAGAAGCCAATTCAGAAGAACGGTGCCCATGGAAGTATCTGTAGAAGAGGCATGCAGCAGAAACAGTACGTCTATGAGACAACGAGTCGAGAGACTCTGTTAGAGATGAATCATTAATTAACCGAACTGCCCTCTTCTGAATGGAATCAAGAAGCCTGAGAGAGGTGTCGGGGGAACCACCCCAGATGTGAGAAGAATATTCCATGGCAGGGCGGATTTGCGATTTATACAGAGTGAACAGCTGTTTGTAAGAAAAGTAACGCCGAGAGCGAAAGAGAAAACAAAGTTTTTTAGATGCAGAAAAAGCAATATTTTGTAATGTGCTTGTGCCAAGAGAGATTTGAAGTCAGGGTAATCCCCAAAAGAGATACTTTTTCCTAAAAATCAGAGTGTTACTAAAGATATGCATAAGTGCAGAAGAATCCCTTTTGTGAGATATAAGACAAGACTGAGTTTTAAAAGGGATGAAATCAACTAAGTTGTCTTTGCCCCACTGGAGAATTATGATCGATCATAATTCTCCAGTGGATCGCCATTTAAGGAATTGGTAGATCGCCATTTAAGGAATTGGTAGTAGATTTGCGAAAAATTGATGCTGATTAAGCAGGCCAAGGTTTCTCAAAATGGAAAGTGGAATGCAATGTGCTATCATCGGCAAAACTATGGATAGAATTTCCAATCAATGGAAGAAGGTCATTAATATACAAAGAGGAAAAGAGTGAGGGAAAGAACTGAACCTTGGAGGACACCGGCATTAGTGGAGAAGTTAGAAGACAGAGAGCCATCTACCATCACCCTCAGTGAGCGATCAGAGAGAAAACTGGATAACCAATTACTAAAAACAGTTGGCAAACCATAAGATGGAAGCTTGTTTAACCTTTATGCCAAACACGATCGAAAGCCTTTGAGATGTCAAGAGCAACTACTCGTGTTTCACCGAACCTTTCCATTGAATTAGTCCATAAATGAGTAACATAAGCCAGAATATCACCAGTGGATCGACACTGACGGAATCCATACTGGCGATCGTTGATCAGATGGAAGGTTTCTAGGTAGTTTAAAAGTTGGCGGTTAATTGATTTCTCCATTACTGTAGAAAGAGTAGAAGTAATTGCAATGGGACGGTAATTGGATGGAAGGGATTTGTCACCCTTTTTAGGAACTGGCTGGATATGAGCAAATTTCCAAGCAGAAGGAAAAACCCCTTTGGAATAAAAAAGTGAAAAAAGGCGGCAAAGAATAGGAGTAAGTTCAGGAGCACAGGTTTTGAGAACAAGTGGAGAAATACCATCAGGACCTGGAGCTTTCGTAGCATCAAGATTCATCAAAATCCTTCTGATATCCTTTTGACGGAAGACCACAGGAGGCATTGAATGGAGCGTGTTAGGAATGGTGGGAGGTGTTTTACCAAGGTCAATAATACATGAGCTGGAAGAAAAATGGGATGCTAGCAGGTCAGCTTTATCCTTGGCTGAAGTGACAACAGAACCATCTGGTTTGGACAGAGGTGGGAGCAGAGATGAGCAAAAGTTGCGGCCAATAGCTTTGGCAAGAAACCAGAATGCTCGGCTACCATTAGGGCAAGAAGCAAGTTTTCTACTCTTAGCCTGTTCAAACTCTAGTTTGGACTGATTAATAACTGCTTTACAATTGTTGCAAGCTTTCGTGTAGGCAGAAAATGAAACTGGAGAATTAGAAACAAGCCAATTACGATATGCAACGTTCTTCTCTTGGACAGCCTTAGCACATTTGTTGGAAAACCAAGGTTTAGATAAAGGACGAGATTTTAAAGTGGAGTGTGGGATAAAGGATTCCATTCCTGCAAGAATAATTTCACTGACACGATCTGAGCAAACGTTGACATCAGAAGTTTTGAAACAGTAATCAGACCAAGGAAAAGAAGAAAAGAAGTCTCGCAGGTCATCCCATTTTGCATTCTTGTAATGCCAAACAATACGAGGTTGGGAATAGCCATGAGATAAAGGTTCCATTGGAGAAGACACAATCACCAAGTTGTGATCTGAATTGCCTAAAGGACCTCTCACTTCAACCTTGTACTTAGAAGGGTTGTTTGTGAGAAAACGATCAAGCGTATTGGCTGTATGATTAGGATTGTCTGGTATTCTTGTAGGTAAATGAACAATCTGTGCTAGGTCATTAGTAATTGCAAAAGCCTCAGAATCTCGACCTGCTGGGTCGGTGTGACTAGAAAACGGAAGCCAGCTGGAGTTCTGAACGTTAAAATCACCAAGGAAAATTACCTCACTGTTAGGAAAGTTGGACTGGAGAAAGTCAAGTTGCAAAGAGAGGAAGTCAAAGAGCTCCAAGTGATTAGTGGAGTTGGGAGAACGGTAGAGACAACAGATGAATTTTACACAATGAGGTAGAGAGATTTTAAGCCAGAGAAGATCAAAGAGAGGAGATTCCAAATTGCCAAGTCTCTGACGGGGAATATCAGAACGGACATATGCACAAGTACCACCTTTGAGGCGAAAGGAATCATACAGCAAATAATTTGGACATCTGAGATGAGCAGTAGTTGAATCAACTGATAACTGAGATTCAGTCAGAAAAAGTACATGGGGTTTGGAAGACTGCAAGTGGAGATGGACATCGTTGAGATTGGAATTGAGACCACGTATATTTCTGAAATGAATTAGGAAGTCCTTGGGAGGTTTAGATCTTTTCGCAGATAAGCTTGTTGTATTATTTTGACAATTCATGGTGTATTCAATAGTAAGAAAAAGTGAGTGGGACATGTTGTATGAAGTAATGAAATTTTTGGATATGGCGTACATGTGGTAAGAATATACCCAGATCCTTGACATAACGTGGCCTCGACAATGCTCCCCGCATACACACTACTCGGACTCCCTCCAGTCACTATCTGGCAGAGTAGAGGTAGCAAGATTATACACTAGCTGATCCGGAAGCCTCCTAGAGAGTTACCAATAGGTTTGGTCCCGTGTACTATCTAGCGGCCGGCCTGCGAACACCGTTTTAGAGCTGTACCCTCGAAATGTAAGGAATATTGGATCTCGCCACGACCTTCATAACCTCAAAAATCATCAATCATACTGCATGATGGAAGAGATAGGGAAGGGTTGGCCGGAACTTAGCTCTAGAGACTAAACATGGGTTCCACCACTTCAAGCCTCCAATAAGCAAAGTGGTGGTATTTCACCGGTTGATGAGAGTCATCTACCACCTAGTACTGCCTGGTAACATAGAGGGGCGGCGTTCCTCCATGTGGTGTGGGCGCCACACCTCGACCCCTGCTTACGTTGGTTCACACCTGGGTGGTCACCCACCATGTACTTGTGCATGAAGGTTATACCCAGGATTACTAACAGTCCCACCATCGTGAAGGTGCAAGCAGAGGATTTGGCTGTCATAGACCGTCCGGACGTCACCGAAATTGGGTCCACTTGACTTGAGTGTCACCCGAATATCAGTTCCATCAGCGTTTTAGACTCCCGGGTAGCAAGAACAGCTTGTCTGGCATATCTGAGAGAATGTCTGTGACAACTTAAGGACCAATGCAAACAGGATCTAGAAAATTTGGGAAGATGGACTGAGAAGTGGAAACTGAAGTTTAACATTGGCAAATGCAAATTACTGCATATGGGTAGAAGTAACCCCAGAGGAACGTACCAACTGTGTGGTACTACACTTAGAGTGGTAGAAAATGAAAAAGACGTGGGATTAATTGTGCAGTCAGATATGAAGTTTTCTGAGCAATGCAAATAGGCTGCCAGAGCAGGTCATGGGGTTTTGTCAATGATATACTGGAATTTTGCTAGCAGGGAAAAGGACGTGATTGTCCCTCTGTATAAGGCAATGGTCAGGCCACGTCTTGAGTACTGCGTACAGGTCTGGAGGCCTCATTTTAGGAAGGATGTAGATTTGCTTGAGCGTGTACAGAGAAGGGCAACAAGATTGGTGAGGGGAATGAAGGGGATCATCTTACCAAGAGAGGCCTAAGTGCTGCAAATTGCAGCAGCTGGAGACTAGGCATCTTTTTTGCATCTGCGAGGTGGTCTGATTGAGGTGTATAAGGCCTTGAATGGGTTGAGCACGTTGAGTTCTGATGGAATTCTTCCACTTGGTCAGATTGCGAACCTAAGGGGGCATAAATTCAAATTGAAGAAAGACAGCTGTAAATAGATGTGCTGATATTTGCCTTTAGCCAGCGGGTGGTTAATTGCTGAAACAAACTTCCATCTGTCGTTGTTAATTTAAATAAATTTAAGGAGGAACTGGGCAAACATTTAGAGGGAATGGTTGTGTAAATTTCTTTTTTTTTTTTTTGGTTGATACTACATAAGCTCATCCGCTGGCTTTTTTGCATCACATGCCACGATTACTACTACTATTTCAAGACGCTACTACATCTCAATTTCAACCCTTGCAATGAAAAAAAAAGTTATATTTCTAATTTCAGCTGAAACCTGAGACTCATATCCACGAATCGCCTGTTACTACAAGCTACAACGAATCACCTGTAAATTTACAATTAAGGCCTGAAGATGAAACGTAGTATTGTCTTGAAACGTAACCGTCTAGTCATTAATAGTATTTATTGAAGTTTCTCAATAATTTAAATGTTTTAATTATTTGTGCGTGGTACAAGAACTTTATTATTAGGTATTAGTTGAGTGGCATGGTGCGTAGATAAATTGTTTTATTGGCAGATAACAAAACCCTTAAACCTATGTTGGTTTAATTATGTCTGTTTTCGATTTAGAAATATGTATATCGAGTTAAAAACGTTTCTTGCCACTTCTTCAGTGACAGCGAACTAAGGTTATTATTATGTAATTCTTAAATTTCTAGTTGAATTAATTTTTTGTATAAGTAATGACAATAATAAGTAAGTATTTACTTTTGCAATATCTCATTCACAATAACTTAGATTAAAGGAGTATAAACAGAAAATTTATTATATCTTTATGCACTTCATTACGACGATGTAATGCAAATCAATTACAACTGCAACGCTTTTAAAAATTGAGCATAAACCTGGATATATGGCGGCTACAGTACACAAAATGGCCAACATGCCAAGACTCCAATAAGATGCACACTTAAAATATTTAATTGAAGTGGAAGGCATCCGTGTACTAACTAAAATGGGCTTCTTGTAAAAAGAGAATTTGAAGCAAAAAGATATCATTGTCCGTGCACAGTCTGCTTGAGTTATTCCTCTCGTTCTCCTACTCCCTAATATTTATTGTTCCTAAATTGAAGGTGAATGCAAAATGATTACTTTTCATATTGTTCTACCCTAAGTCCAGCCAATAGCAGGTTATCTCCTAGTTTTTGAGTCTATACGATCCCATTTTGCTTAAAAGGTTTTTATTTTCGTGGCCCTTGAAAGTCCTTAATATGATCTATAACATCAGTGTTCCTGTTTAAAATTAATAGACAACATCGTAATTGCTAGTTCATCATATCGCTGTTTCCAATCTCCGTAATGATTCTGAAACTGTCTTTTCCTTTTTCAAAATTACTGAATAGCCATAACTCGCTTGTCTTGATAATCATGTTTAGGCACTCCAACATTTATGCCTACGTGTAATTCTTGAATATGTTTCTCCCTATCTATCCATGGGTTCTAACCACTTATAATACTGTGTCTGCTACTCATTTCTTTTCCCCTTGAAAATCTATGCCATCCGGATAACTTAAGACTTTTAACTCTACCTGAGTATCTCGTCAATGAGGGGAAGAATTTTCATGCGATTTTTTTAACAACGTGGCTGATCTCAGGTGAAGGTTCCCCTCCCGGAAACTCTAATTTTTCGTTAAGACAACAGGTGAATCGGCAGAACCTAATTTACGGATTTAAATTATGCATCAAAATATGGTCTTGGTTGCTGATGCTATTTAAATAACATCCACCAAAATGCCTGTGCTGTTACCGCAGTCTACAATTAAAGTGGTTAACGTTCCCTTACTTCCACCCCTATAATAGATTGTTCCATAACACGTTTTTTCTTACTTGCACTTCCAGCCTTCTCCTTTTCTACTTCGACTTATGTGGGGAGTCGAAGTAGAAAAGGCAAAGGAAAATTTAGCCACACCCTCCTGGTACTAAAAAACTGTTTAAAAATTTTAATAGATTATTTTAATTTTCGTCTTTGCTTTTTAGTATAACTTAGTTTATTTTGAATAGTAACATTATGTGCAGGCCGTCGGTTAGTTGCAGTTCACAGTGAAATTTATATTTCGTCTTTTAAAAAATGCTCTTTTTTTTTTTTTTTTCTAGTAACATAGTATTAACCGTATTTAAGCACGTGTTTTAGTACATTTTGTCTTCAATGTTCGCAACAGGGTATTCGCAGTGATTATCCGTTGTTTAAACTCTTGTTGGGCGGATTGGTATTCAGCCAATATTTGTATTATTTCAAAAAGTGGAATAGGAGATTATCCATATTCAGGTAGTGTAGTAAATTTTATTTTCTTTCTTATGACCTGTCTTTGGGCAGCATTGCTGAGAGTGTCAGATATGATTACCCTATTGGAGAATGGGTGTTTTTTCTGACTTTTTTTTTCCGTGCCTTGAACTCTGATTCTAATAGTGACGTGTTCTTGCTTTTTTTTTAAGACAACGTATGCTGAATGGTGAAATTAGTCAGTTATAGGAAGTGTAGTAGTAACTCGCAAAAAAAAAAAAAAAAGTCCAATTCCATTTCTGAATCGAAGTATAAGGTTTTCTGTCGTAATATGCTGAGATTATTGATTGTAAGGGTGTAGTATTAAATAATAATATGGTTAATCCTCGATTAACGGAAAATATTAAGAAATTTCTAATCAGGTTGTGATACTTGCGTGAAATGACAGATGAAGCTTTAAAGAGCTTACCAATTATAGAAAAGTGAGTTTATTTTAAAATGTCTGCAATATGTTGGCGAAAAATTAGCATTAACATGAAAATAAACAACACCTATAATGTAACAATAGTTGCAGGTTACAAGTTAGTTATCAATATGCCGACCTGGCTAGCTGGGTGGGTAAAGTGCCCACCTGGCAACCCACAGGCCGCGGGTTCGAATCCCGCCTCGGGCTTGGATCAAAGTACTGCAAAAACTTGGGAGGTGCATTATGGCCACAGAAGCCGATGCGCCAACAACTACCAAAAAAAAAAAGTTATCAATATAGAGGAATAAAAATGTATTTGCACATCAAACATTAGTATGCATTGTGTGATAGGGTAAAATGGTATTAATGCCTTACTTGAAATCATATCATTTTACAAAGTTGGATAGCAATGATGCAACGTTAAAGACTACAGAATTTTTAGTCTCGTATTATTAAGCGATTTGGATAAATCGATCTTTGTGGCAAAAAAAGTGTGTGAGCGTTATTTTGATTCTTATTATTTGATAAATGCGTATCTCTACTCATCTATAACTCCCCCACACGTGTGAAGGTGAAAATCTCACCGTTATAAATATTCCAGAACTGATGGCCATAAACTCAAATTACATAAGGATTTAAAGTGGACTTCGTCACTGGAATAAGTTATCTCCGGGGGTAGTGGAGTCAGACATCTTGGGGGAAATTCAAACGTCATAGTGATGAATAGGTACGTGAGGAGGAAAACGCATATTTCTTTGTTTTATTATTATTTAATTTGTTATTTGCTAGTTCAGAAAAATTCGATGCATTATGTAATACTAAATATTAGTTTTTCGGAACCTTTTATCAATAACGGAAAAAAAAAAAGCTCATATTACGGCCACCCCAGAATGATCTTATCTGCCCATGTGTAACTTGTCTATAAATTGCATGTGTTTTCTGGTCGGTTTGTCTATTTTGCTGGACGAAGAACCAGGGTTTCCAGGGAGAAAAACCTTGCTGTTCTTGCCTGAGATCGACTAATTCAGCAATGGAGCGAAAAACAAGCATCCCTGACTGGATTCGAACCTGGACCTTTTCCACCCAATATAGGGAGGATGGTGGTTAAAACCACTGCGCTATTACTATTCCGAATGATAGCAGTAAGAACTTTTGCACCACATTTGTTCAAATGTATCCCAGCTTTAAAAATATATATATTTCATGTTATCCGAAAGTGCCGGCAAGGCTCATTTAAACAAAAAATCAGCCTCCCCCTCCTCAAACGGCTTGCCTTACACAGGCCCTCAAGTGTCCATATAATCCACAAAGCTCAACATATGATTTTCTCCTCTCATGCCTGGGCAGAATTGCTGATCTATAAACATTCTCACCTAACTTGCCCACTTTTTTCAGCATGGTCCTATCTAACAAATAGTCAATTCGTGTATGGTTAATATCATTGGCCTTCACATTATTTTCCCACCCCTTAAAATCTGACATTCTGTTGGTAACATTCTGTGACCAACAGAATGTCAGATTTTACTGTCTCATTACACAGTATGTACTTGACATTTACATTTATTGTATGAAGCGTACATGCCAAAACTTTTGCAAAACTACTTCTCAATTTAGAGAATTACAAATCACCTCCTCCACTCTGCTCCTTGCCCATTTGCATGGAGGGAAGACATTAAAAAGACAAAAGTAAATAATAACTAGAAAAGAAGAATACGCATACATATAGGAAACAATTTAAGGTCCAGTTTGAGGTGTTCAAGGCAGGCCTGCTAAAGATAGAACTGCCGGCACAAGAAGCTTGAGCTCTGTAGAATCACGACCGGCGCAAGGGATCCCCAATTTTCCCAACGAATTTTCAGCGAAAATTGGGGATCCAAGGGATCCCCAATTTTCCCAATTTTCAGGCACCCATAGAGCTATGGGTGCCTGAGCGTGATTCATAAATCCTGCAATTCAAGTTCTTACAATTCTAGTCAAACTGTCTCACGAGCAACACACTATGATGTTGTACACTGCCATTCCCAGGCTTCCAGGGGCAGAAGCGTCCTTCGTCTATGAAATACCGCAGTGTCGAAGTCGTGGAAACCCCAGAAGTTATTTTGCGTTTCCACTAGGATCGCTTCACTGCCATCCACCATAACATGGAACTCAGTCACTCACCCGTGATAATTCGATTCTTAGATTGTAACGTTCATCATAGGTGTACATAATATGTTCCCATGACTCCTTTTCATCGCAAATACATTCTTTCATTGATTCCTAACTCGTGCAACTTTGCATATATGGAGCCGTGACCAGTTAATAAGAACCCTAGCCTGTAAGTTCGGTGCAAAAAAATCTAGATTCTATCGATGCTGCGTGTTTTACATTCGAAAGGAACTTGTTGGTAATCCGCTCTTTATAACTCACTCGCCAGTGCTCTTGCCAAAGATTAATTAAAGTAACCAGGATTCTTGTCTTCTCTCTTTCCGTGGTTTCGCCAGGATGTCCACTTCTACGTTGAGAAAAGAGCTCGAAATATCACTGCGTACAGAATAAGTTAACCCGCGGTACACGGCATGTAGATCGATAGACAATTTGGCAGTTAACACCTGTAAAGCTGGGGTTGAAATGAACTAACATTTAGGGGCCACCTTGCATATGTGCTTGAAGATTCTGTTCTGGGTTCGTCAGGGTCTGGTTCAGTTTCGAGAATAAACAATTTTCTGGCATTACTTTGACGTCGCTTTACTTGTAGGACTTGTATAAAATTTATTCATAACTGAAAGTTACCGAATGAGGTACATTTTACTTATTATAATATATATACGCTATTGCTTTGTTTTACGCCACACAAGGGGCCAACCGGGTGGGTAAAGTGCCTACCTGGCAACCCAAAGGTCGCGGGTTCGAATCCCGCCTCGGGCTTGGATCAGAGTAGCGCAAAAACCTTGGGAGGTGCATTATGGCCACAGAAGCTGATGCGCCAACAACTAACAAAAAATATAATAATAAATAAATAAAAAAACGCCACACAAGGGAGTACGTAATTTGTTTAAAATGATGAATGCCACATCCATTTTAAATAAATAGCTGCTTGGAAAAATTCTTTACCTGAAACAAGCAAAGTTTCACGAAAAGTAAAGAAGTTTATTTTTTGTTGTTGTTATTATTATATGCTTTTTTTTTAAATCTTAGACCATTCAAGAAACTTTAGGGTAAAAGCCTTATGAAACTCAAAATCAACTGCCCCTAATACCAGCTAATTTTCTGATAATGACCTTTTATTGATAGCATAATTATTTTAAAATTCTGTAAGGGTCGTTTCTGAATTCATGTAAAGTGAATTTGTTACTCTTAAAAGATTTTTCCGAGTTATTACGTTGCTTGGGGTAGGGTCAGCTTCATAACTCATTACTTCTGATGTCTGTCTAAAAATGTAGTATCTTTCTTACATTCACAAAAAGGGAAAAATGTAGTAAAAGGTATGAAAGAAAATTCTGTAAACCCCCTCTTCCATAATTTGGAACTGTTCATGGTGGGTGAATTGAACCCCAGCCGAACGCTGAACTTATGAAAATTGGTGTTTCAAAAGGTTGCTTTCAGAGGTATTAGTGTTAAAGAGAGTCATGCTGGATATCAATGAATGAGCAAAACCCTTGTCAAGTTATCCATTGTCAATACTGGCTGGTAAGGCTTCCGAGGAACTTCCTTCTCAGTAGAAGTCTTGCGCAAAAGTTTTATTGTACTTTAATTACTCTTTTGTATTATAATTTTTTTTATTTCAGTGTGCGTTCAAAAGTGAATTTAAAGGATATATTTTATTTCAGTTTCGCAGTGCTAAAAATAAAATAGGTTGACGAGAGACGAGTAGGGTGAAACGAAATTAAAATGGACCAACCAATGCTCCTTCTCTGAATTTCGAACTTTAAACGAATGCATTGCTGAGCCAAGAGATATTCTAATGAATCAGCAAACGCGGGTTGATTAGTGTTCAATAATAGTGAAATCAGTGCACCGAAAAAGTAACACCAACCACGGACACAAAGTAGCTAGCCGGGTGGGTAAAGCGCCTGCCTGGCAACCCAAAGGTCGCAGGTTCGAATCCCGCCTCGGGCTTGGATCAAAGTACGCAAAAAACCTTGGGAGGTGCATTATGGCCACAGAAGCAGATGCGCCAATAAAAACAAAGTAGCTGCTAAATAAGAACGCACCCAACAGAGGACAGTTCGACCGGCGCATTAGTATGTCAGTTTTCTACTAACCATATGACATAAAAATTAAGTAATAAAGAAAATAATAATGAAAGAAGAAAAAAAATCAGTATAGCAATTTTTATTTTCGCGTAAACCTGTTGGCTGCGTTTATTGAATTAAAATATGGAATTATTGAAAGAAATGCCAATTAGTTTGAATTAATTGGCATTTTTTAAAATCATTTTAGGAGCGCATCCCTTCCGCAACCCCCTTTATCTTGATTTTTTTCTTCCGGCCACCCCCCTGTTCATTTGTTGCAGTAGTTACTTACTGGTTTATTTTTTAATTATCCCTTTTTGGTTGGCCATACGACTAGCATATTTTTCTTTTATATTCAAATTATATGAAACTGAAAACAACTTTGATACTTTTCCTGAAATAACTTAGAAAGGCTTCTTTTAAAACGTGTTTCGATTAAGCAATATTTTTTTTTAGCAGATATTTTTTGAAAAATGCATGAGTTTTAAATAAATTGTGCTTTTTTCAGTGGTGCAAGAAAATAAATATATAATAATTATTATTATCGAAAATAGTTTACTTTTTGTGAACAATGACTGTTTTCTTCAATATGTTAGAGAAGCAACAAGAGAAAGCAGCGATTTCAATAAGAATCTGAAGATAAGAGAACCACTGGGTGGTAGTGATCACAGTGTACTGATGCGGGATAAGATTATTATTTATTATTATTATTATCCGTTTATTTCCATAAGGAAACCACCCCGGGACGGCAAAGTGCCAGGAGGGTGCTAAGTACATATCAGGGTACGAGATACTACGTGCAGTGGGTTACATATACTGAACACGTAGTCTCGTCCCGAAATATTATATACACATTTTATGTTTAATATATATACACATTGATGATTCTGTACATACATTATACAACTGATATATTTACAATTCACTAATAATTCCATCTATAAATTACATATTTACATAACTGTTACAGAAGGTATATTTTTACAGTCAACAAATTATTATTGTTCTGAAAGCAGAAAGTTTCTCTTTTACTCTAAATTCTTTGGTACTTTGCAGCCGATTCATATTTCGGTAAGTCTGTACGAATCCTGGAAGATCTCTTTCCGGTATGTTGCATCCTCACACAGTTTTTCGGCATCTATGTGTAGTGAGTTAAATATTTTCGCTGCATTTGATGGGAAGAATCTTTGCAGGCTACTAAGATTGTTCAGGACTGGACGCAGTGGATTATTTACTTCCCCGCAACGTCTAGCAGTGGCACGCGGTTTGACTAGAATATTATCCAGGACTGGAGCATCCACTCTGCCTGTGAGCATTTGTGCGAGAGTGTGTATGTTCCTGTTAATTGTCCGCTGCATCCAGGGTGTGATGTTAAGGTTTGAGTATAGAATGGCCCTTGAGATAGTAAAAGGGTGGCCAGCAATTCTGTTAAGCCATCGCAAGAACCAGTACTCGATCCCAAGGACGGACTTATAATGTGAATCTGGAGCTGAAGACCAGATTTGCGAGGCATACATTGCAATTGGCAGGACACACATTAAAATGTACTTGGTCGCTAGCTGAGGATCCCTAATTCCTACCAGTTCCTGTCTAGTAGCCCATAAAGCGGCGAATATTTTTGTCTTCATATGGGCGAAGTGTTGAGCAAAGGTGAGTCTGTCATCCCACTTAAGACCTAGGTCCAGGTGAGAGTGCACTTTTACCACATTAGACCCGTTCACAGAGATCGAGATGTCATTTTTATTCTGCTTGCAAGTTATGGTCATTTGGGCAGACTTCTGCGCATTAATACGGAGCCCGATGCAATCCAGGTAGCTCTCAAATTCTCTGATTGTGCTATTTGCCATCTGACAAATACCTTCTGCCGATTCATGGTCTTTGGAAGTGATGAAGAATTTTACATCGTCAGCATATGTTATAAAATTGTAGTACCGTGCAAGAAACGGCTCCAGGGCGGCCGCGAAAAGAGTAGCCGAAAGAACTCCCCCTTGTGGCACTCCTCGCGAGATGGTAAAGCAAGATTGTAGCTTTTGGTGCTTAACAATAAGTTTTCTATGTTCTAGCAGGCTGGTTATTATAGTTAACAAATTTCCTCTTACATTAAAATAATACTTTAAAATCGCAATGAGCGCTGGAATTGAGACGTTGTCGTAGGCTGCGGAGATATCCAAAAAAATAATATCAATTTGCTCCTTCTCATTTAGTGCTCTCTGCACGCGAAAAAGGGTTTCCAGTAAGTTTGTTATTGTTGATCTACCCGAAATGACTGAGTGCAAATGTGGTGGTCTATGGCTGAAGCAGTGTTGATTGATGGTGGGAAGCAGTGCTTTTTCGAATACCTTCTGTAGGGTGCAGCTGACAGAAATTGGTCTGTAATCCTTAGCCAATTTTGGGTGTTTAATCTTTGGTATTGGGGTTACAATGTAATTTTTCCAGGCTTGCGGGAAAGCTCCTGACCTGATGATTTCCTGATAGATGTGCAGTAATAGATCTATTATAAATGGGCTACTTATCTTAAGGATGAACATTGGAAATTTGTCTGGTCCAACAGTGGCCTTATTGGGCAGATCGTTGATTGCTTTCATTACGCTCTCTTTGGTGATTTGTATTTCACTCAAAGGAGGTCTTGTTGGTTCCTCTATTGCCGAATGGTTTCGCTTGTTTAAATCTTTCAGGAATTCAAAAATTTTGTTACCATTATCAGTGTTCTCAATTTGATTCAGTCCATGCAGGTTACTAAAAGTGTTATTAGCCCATTCCTTGAAAATGCATTCGGTCAAATTCTCTGTGCTATTTCTATTGCTAGTAATTCTTTTTGCTCTTTTTAGTTTATTATGAACAACACTGCAGTGTGCCTGTCGTTTTGCTTTGATGAAATGTGCTCTTTCTTTCTTATAACGAATGTGATCGGCAGGATGACCCGTTCTTTGCCATTTTCTATACAGTTTTTGCTTCCTGAGGAAACTTGCTTTCAGTTGTGGGTTAAACCATTCTTTTGTTCTCTCAGATATTTTGATTTCTTTTGCTGCTCCTTCCAATGCTGTTTGGTATAGCTTTTTAGTAATCATTTCTAAAGCTTCGTCTACTGGCTTTTCTTGCAGGTCATTCCAGTTGTAACTAGTCAGGTGACTGAGAATGACCTCTGATTTAATATACTTCACGGAGAAAAGATACTTACTTTGCTTTTCCCAGTTCGTGTGGTTACCCTGCATGTATTTGTGTATCTTCAGTGCTGCTTCAATTTCAATGGGATTGTGGTCCGACTTAAATTTTATGCAGTTTTGCGCTAGCCTTATGTCTAAGGAACTATGATACAACAGGTCAAGTTGCTGCATTCCCCTTGTCACTGGTGTCGGAAGCTGCGTTAAGTGCAATGCACCCAATGTAGCATCCAGCTCTTTCTTGGCCTCCCTGTGTTTCGGAAAAGGCAAATTAAAATCTCCCGCTATTATTGTGTCGACTGATGGCTTTAGATTTGCAGCAAGCCAAGCATAGAGTTCGTTTCTTGTCTCCTTTGAGTGCTCAGGTGGGAGGTATATGATGCATAACTGTATTTTCCCGTGCTCTTTTGAAAAGGTAACGCAAATCCCTTCAAAATTATTTGAATTGGTTTTTCGTTCTCTTATAGGCTGGTATTTATTTTGGTAGCAAATTATAACTCCCCCTCCTCGCCTATCTGTTCTTCCGGTTCCCACACATTTGCAGTTTGCTGCCGCAGTTAGCCGATCTAACTGTTTTCCATTTCCCAACCAGGTTTCGATTAGGCAAATGAAATCCAGGTCCTCGTACATCATCATCGTTTGTAGGGTGTGGAGCTTATTTGAGATGCTCCTCACGTTTTGTACAAACAGGTGGATGTGATGTTCTGCATTCCCAGCTGGGGGTAGTTTTCTTGATTGCTATTGAGCCCGATTCCTTGCATCATTTCTAACCAGTGGTCTGGCCCATCTGTCTCTGTAGGGCTTGACTAAGGTACCTACTGGCCAGGCGCTTACGTCTTGTAGGCGAGTTGCTTTATCTGGTGGACAAGAGATTATAAAGGAGGAGTAAGCTGGGTGTCGTGTTTTCACCTGCTTTACTTCCACAGTTATCCCATGTTCGCCCTCACACATGGCTTTAATGTTTCTGGGCTGTGTTGTGGGTCCCAGCCTTGATACAAAAATTTGCTCTCTGGTTGCAACGGAAGTAATGTTGTACATTTCAGCAAACCGTTTGTTTGTTTCAGGTGTGTTACAGGAAGACACGTTAATACTTTCTCTGTGAACTGGATTACGTCGTCGGCTGTCCTCGGCGAGAGTAGGCATGAAATTTTGGGATGGGCGGGTTTTTCTACCCTCAAAAGTGTTATGCTTTTTAGGTAGCATAGTGATGTGCGCATAAGTGTGTGGGTTTGCAGGAACATGATTTGAGGGGGAAGATGTAACTCTGGAGTTCGTACTCTTGGAATACATGCATGCTCCAATCATTTCAGTTGATTCCTGTTGTCCTAATATTTCTGAGGCTTCTTTATTTTGGTTTCGACTTTTCCTAGTGGAATGTGTGGAGCCATTTCCTTGTGCTGCCTCTAAAGTTTCACTGGGTTTGGTGCTATTGCTTGCGAGGTCCTGCTGCAAACAGACAGTTCGCGGCTGGGCTTGAGATTCACATATTATTTGGCTGTCTTGTAGTTTTGCAATTCTTTCTGATATGTTTTCCTCCGAATTCAATTCTTTTCTTGTCTTCTGTTTGTGATTTTCAATGCTTTCTGTCCTCCTGTACAATCCATGCATATCACTTCTACTTTTCTTTGGGTAGCTCTGCCTCGCATAGCAAGTTTCGTCGGTTACGGGAGCCGTTGAGCCACCTTGTGCAACGAGGACGGATTCAAAGCATCCTAGCTTTTCCTCCAGTCGTTTAAGGGTGTGCAATATTTTACTGTTTTGTTCTTTGAGAAGAAAATTCTCTTCCTGCAGTTCCTGTAGCATTTTATGTACAGGGATGAAATTGCTCGCGAGGTTTTCAGCGTATTCCACAGCCTGCATCGAAAAGGGGCTGATGCAGTCTGCAAGGATATCCTTTAATTCCGTACGCGAGACATATTCTTTACGGTTTTCTTCCTGCTTTTCATCCGGGCTATGATTGCTCCTCTTTCTAGCGAAACCCCCTTCAGAGTGCTCGCAGTCTTCCGGGCAAATATCGCATCCCAAGGTTTCTAAAATTGATCCTTCAGGATGGCCCAAGATGCCATTTCCAAGGTCAGTCTGCGAGAGGATTTCTCTTGTTGCTTGTTCAAGGTCATTAATCTGTTTTGTGCAAGAATCTTCACAAATGACTTCATTGGGTAATTCTTCATTATTTTTCTCTGTTTGTTGCCTACAGGCGTTACATTCAAACTTGCGTTTTCTAGTTTTGTTTAATTTCTTAATATCTACAGAAGTACAATCAGGCTTATTGCAATAGTTTTTGTGACAAGTAACGCATTTAATTATGAAGTCATCATTGGTCAGACATATACAGCAAGTAAGCGGCACGGCTGATGCGCTGAAATCTGTCATTCTGAAATGCAAATGGGGGCTGGAATTTCAGTAATTTCGAGGAAGGTAGTCTTTAGTACAACAAGATAGGGCACTTCTATCGTTCGATGACTAGCCTATGAAATATGCAGGTGGAAATGGGGGAGGTTTTAATCCCTAACTTTGTCACCGCTTGACCTTGTCCAGAGCTTAAGTGCCGTATTGCCTTAAGCAGAATATTGCTATGTTCCGCTGCACTGAATCGCTATAAACCAACCGTTCCTTTCAACTATTACGCGAAGTATGAATGCTTAAAATCAAGATTAGACATATTACCTGTTCAGGATTCCATTAGTAGACACTATATCCAGATTCCACTTCTCATAAGCTCTCTGTCAATATGCAGTTCATTTATGATCCTTTCAGGTTAACTTAGGTATTTGAGTATTTTTAGGAGCACATAATTCAGTAACTCACTGACCTTCGCCACCTAGCGGAAAGATGTGACTACCATCACTGGTAAAGGGAAGCGCTTTTCCTTTCGTGAGGATGACTACAGTAGAATGGTCTCTGGCAATTTTTAAATTCTCTGCAGTGGAACTGACTGATGATGCCACCAACAGCAAATTGTAAATGGGAAGTAATCGCAGGACATGCTAAGCTTTTTATACCCACTAAGAAATACTGTTCGAGGCTTATACCTAAATGGATGTCAGATTTATTAATGAGACTCGTGGCAGACAAGACAAAATGCGTGGGATGCATATAAATTATTGGGCGACACAGAAGCTTATTGTAGACATGAACTAGTCTGTAATCAATTCACAAAGGAGGTAGGCAACCGAAGGAAGATTACGAGCAGTCTCAGCAAAGACTTATCTTTGTGTTGCTGTACTCAGAATGAAGTACTGTACTTGTGTTAATAGTAGAAGGAAGGGATTAAATCACATTGGTTCACTTAATATGAATGATTTACCTGTTGATGATTCTGCTCAGGTTGGTGACAAACAGAATAGGTATTTTGAATCTACATCCACACATAAGGAATTCCTTAGGGAAGGGGATGCCAGAAGCATGTAAAACTCTAACATGGATTTAGATGATTTTGTGATAACTGAGAGGAAAATGGAGGAGAAATTGTTGAATATAAACATACAAAATGCCCCTAGGATGGAAGAGATCTGTTCAATTATACTAAGAGAGACAGAAAAGAAGGTAAGCAAGGATTAGTCACAATTACGAGAGCAACTGTAGATTCAAGGGAGGGTCACCTGCAGTCCACAGAATAGACTGCAGGTGAACGAATTTATCTCTAATTCATAAAGGAGGGATCAAAAGGTAAATTATATAGTATTTAATGACCTGTTAGCTTTACTTCTGTTCCAAGAAAAATAATAGTCACTGGATAAAGAAGTAATGCAGGACCATCTATAGAGGGGGTGCAGTTATATTGCATGGATTTCTTAAGGGAAGATATGGCTGATAATTTTTTTTTGGATAAGCTACTGCAGTAAAAGAGGAACCAGATTCAAAAAATAATTTTGATATCATTTACTTGCATTTAAGAAAATCTTTGGATACCGTTGCACGTAAAAGACTGCTGTACAAATTGGAACAGTGTGGCATTAAGGGTAAGCTACTGCTTGGGTAAAAGGATGGTTATCAACGGACAGTGCTCTTCGTAAACTAATGTTATTAGTAGAGTCCTCCAGGTTTCCGTGCTGGGTCATTTTTTATGATATTAATGAATGACATTGTTAATGCTATATCCAGGCTTAATTTCTAAGCCTGGTAAGGTGATTATTCACAGCAATCAGAGTATGCTGCGCTGCAACAAGATCTAAAAAATTTGCCAGATGGGCTGAGAAAAGGCAATTGAATTTTAACATTGACAGAATGAAAATAGCTGCACATGGGTAGCTGTAATGTGTGATTAACGCGTCGTCTGTGTGGTATTACATTCGCAGTAGGATAGTTACCAGACTTCCTCGTTTCTGAGGACATGTCCTAGTTTTTAGGGCGTTCTCGCAGATTTTACGCCTTGTGTCCTAGTGTTTTGTAATTTCAAAATTCATTTCATCATAAAATGAATTTCCATTAAATATTCTGGGCGTTGCACCTATAATCAATACAACAGAATAAATAAAGACAATTCGCTGGTTGGATTAAGTGGACTGTATTATCCCCAAATTACGCAAGTGGACTGTGTCAGCCTCATTTGTCTCATTGAAAATCGATGATAGCAGATTATTCGACCAATTTATGAATTTCTTTCTTAGAAAAAGAAAGATGATAATTGAGAACTTATTAGCCCATAGAAAGTGGGCTCAATATTTCAGTTAATGCAAGAGTTCCAAGTTTTTAAAAATTACTGAATGTGCATTTTCTATTTTTGGCCACAATGGGAACGTAGAGATTGAATAATTTTCATTAATTAGCAATCAGTAGTGGAGAAAAATTTAGAAATCAAATACATTGAATAGTTATTTCGTTAGTTACTTATAATTTGAAAATGGATTGTAAAACAATTTTATAGTTACATTGTAATCCAAACTTACTGAAAATGATCCGCCGAATCGCCACAGGCTACAGAAGCAATGCACTCACTACTACGCCATTTGAGATATCCTTGGAAGAATTATCCGAAGTGGATCTTGTAAGAACCAAGTTTACACAACTTAAATTAAGCAATGTAATTATTTATACAACAAAGCACGCAAACCTACGTTGGTTTCATTATTTTTATTTCTGATTTGGAAATAATGGAGTTATATTTTTTGGGGTATTTTCTAAAACCTCTTCAGTGACTACAAAACCAGTAATTTATTATTATATAATAATAAGTGATTTCTTAATCTCATTCGTACTTGCTTCGGCAGTACAAATACTACTAATTTCATTGCCAGGTTTGGTTTGGTGGATTAGAATTTAATGAATTACATTTATAGGCTCAATACTAAGGCTTATTTATGTCCCATGGGCAACATTATTGCATTAGTGGATTTTCAGGGACGTTAGTACACATTTTTGAATAATGGAGTTAAATAAGATTTAAAAAAGAGTTACTGGCTTTGAAGTTAGTCAAGAAGAGTCAGAAAATACCAGGAAACCTGTGACTCGATGACCGTATTTCCAAACGGGAAACAGACGTAATTAAACTAACGTAGGTTTGAGTGCTTTTATTATTTTCCAATAACACAGTTAACCTATGGCAAAATGAAACTTAAGAAATTAAATTTACAAAGAATTTTAACAAATCAACCAAAAACAAAAATTCTCTTAATCCAATTATGCTTCATTTCTCTTGAATATAATTTTAGAGATAATCGCACTACACCCGATTTCTCTGACTGCCAATTTAATTATTAGTATATTAATAATTATTCAATGCATGTGTGTGGAAATTAGAGCAGTCTGTAGAGAATTTAATTCGCTACGAGATGGATGTGTCTTATATTTTAAACACATCACGAGTTGCCTCCGTATTGCACCACGCACTTTAAATCAGAAGTGCTGCTCAGTAGGGAGAAAGCCATAACCTGTGGTAATGAGCAGGGCTCGACAAAGACGGTCGCCATTGCCGACTAAGAAATTGGCTTCGGGAATTAGTATTAAAAAATCTATTTTGTAAGTATTGGCACGACTTTGAATACAGGATTTTGACAATGCGTTTTTAGTTGCGAATGCTGAACTACTGAGAGTATTATTGGTTGAAGTAGAGACGAATAATAATCCAGCCTTCGCGAAAATTAAAGTTAACCTATTTTGTAATTACGAAATAGGATTTGTAATTAGTTTCTTATTCAACATTGATACTGCATTGTGCTGTTTGTCCTTTTTTAATTGGTCAGGTCAAAGTAAATAAAAATTGGAAGATTGTTTGTTATTTAAAATATACTGATTATTCTGTGGAACTTTGTTCGCATGCACAGTGGTAGTAAATCAGTAATATAACATCTCTTGTGCTTTTTCAATTTGCCGCTTCGTTAACCTTCTAATTGTACCATTTACAATTAATTCAACAGCATAAATAACAGTTAATCAGGTAAAGTAATTTAAAAGTTTTAAGATTTTACAGAGTTTAATTATCAATTGACAGGTAGTACAGAATCATAGCATAAATTGATATCCACTGTTTTTGAAAGGTGGCATGATATAAAATTGGTACTAACAAGCAAAAGTTACACCAGTGCGTTCACTTCATTACGTTACTCGAATGTACTGTTCAATGGCTGTTCTTTAAAACCCTTTTTAGTTTTTTAAGTATCCGTTTCTGCCACTTCCCCACTTGTTGCCGACGTGGTAATAGCATTCATTTTACTACTCCATCTTGCGCATTATGTTAATGTTAACTAATACTCAATCAGCCTGTATATTGTTTATGAGATGAAAATGTACCAGGTCATATTAACGATGCAAATAAATATTTTTGAATAGAAATGGAAAAACATAGCTCCTGTCTTCGATCATGAAAGTTAATGCAAACTTGATTATGATTTTAAAAATTAAAACACATCGATATATTTCTCATTACATCAGACACAATTTATCTGAAGGAAGCAGAGGAGAGACGATGTTATGACTGAGAATTTAAAAAAACAAATTATAGTAATAAATTATCTGTTTATTGTTAGTTAATACAGATAGAGAGACATTCCACAAGATGCAGAATATATAAAAACCGCGCCATATTTAGTAATCACGAGGGGCTTGAACCACTGTGATTGAAAGCAGGCGTATTTATATTTTTGAATAGAAATGCCTGACCATTGTCTATAACATCCAGTTCCACAAAATATTAATGAAATTAATTTTTGTTATAAGTACAGTTGAAATTCATATTGTGAGAAAAATAACTTTCGTGCACCTTTTCAGATCATCTATTAACAAATCCTACCCCTATATCTCAGTCTTTATTGGGGATAAGAATACAGGAACAGCTTATTGACACTGTCTGGAAATATTAACAGAAACTTTCTCCGTTGATGTAAAGTTGAATTTGCTACTAAGAAAGAATCAACAGAAATAATGATAAAAGACATATTTTTGCTTTTATTTCCACGTGTTTTTGGTGACAGTTGTAGTGTTTATTCTTATCATGTATGTTTTCTATTATTACTCACAATAAAATATAACTGAGCATTATCGAGTCTCTTTATTTCTATATACCTACAAATGCCCCTCCTTATTTATTTATTTATTTATTTTTTGTACTTGAATCATTAAATAAATGTATCTTTTTGAAAAAATTGTCTATTCACATTAATTTTCACAAGACTGTCATTGGTAGCAATTATTCATGCAAAATAAGAAAATATATGTAAAGATGTATTTTACGAAATAATTAAGAAAACATGTTATTTATCTATTTTAATGTGATAACTTTATACTTTTTTATATAATAATAAATAATCCTGAATGGTTAAATTGAATTTCGTTCACCAAGGCATGCGTCATTTTCCTATATCTTTTGTGGTACCTACTGAAAGCCATCATGTCAAACGATAAACTGCTGCAACCAAATTTAGTCATTTGGGTTCGTGGCTAAGTGCATTTCAATTTAAGAAATTTGGGTTCGAGGGTAAATGCTATTGAAACATTGATTTCATTCGTTAACGATGACAGATGGTTGGATATATAAATGCATGTTTTGGAAATTAAAGTTTGTCTTTGAAATTTTCGTTGAACGGCACATTGAGGGGTTTCGTTCGAGAAGTAAGAAGTAAAAATTCCAGCTTAATTAAGTGAAGAAGCAAGCTTGGGAGTAAAAAAAGGTGCGTTTTGATATCTATTTATGAAATCTTTAAAAATACAATTTTTTCAGTTCTCTTAACGACTTCTCTATAATAGCTTAGAATGATGCTTCTTACAAAGTAATTTAAATGAATACGTGTGCTTATTTAGTAAAATTAAAGTACACGCGTGTTTGGTTAAATGCAGAGTAATACGATAAAATTAATTTTTGTATTTTAGTAGAAACAGTATCATAAATGAATACGATTTTTAAAGTTTCCATCAATAAGTACTGAACATACTTTGCAAGAGTATAGTATTTAAGATTGTTAAGGCCAGTTAAAAATTAGCATGTAATTCTTTTAATTATTTTTGTTTTACTTTAAATAACAGTAATATTTCATTTTTAGCAGCAACAACAATGGAAGGAAATGGATGGAATCGGCAAAGAAGAATTGCTGAAACAAACAAACCTGTCCGTTGGTATCGCACCAGTAAAAGGGATCCGACTCATCTTGATGGAGTGACACCCACCCCTCTTTTGTCACTAACCAGGGAACAGTTGGCAATATCGGCAGAAAGAGAAGCATTCGTTGATATTGATGTGACGCCATCCATTGGGAGGATTGCCGAAGAATTTGGAAATCTTTCTTTCAAAATGTAGAGATTGCCTACAGAAGGAATTATTTGTCCCTGTTAAGTTTTATGTATGTTTTGTTGTTTTTACACCTGTAACTTGGAAAATTTTAATTTCTTTTCCTTGAAGACAAAATCAATTACAACACTTTTCTTTTATTTTTGTGTGTGTGTGTGTGTTATTGCGAAAATAGTTCGTTTTAATTGGGTATTGTTCACCAAAGGTCTTTGGTAAGTGATTTAAATGCAGCTCATGCTATTTTATTTATTTTTTTTCTGGTTACTTACTCATCGCACAACAAGGTGCACCATTATGTTTTTGAAGTCTTTTGGCGTGCCCAGGCAGTTTTCACGGGGGAGTAACTTACTTCCGTAGGATCGCAACGAAAATGCGACACGAAGTGACTTACGCCGTACGTAGCAGCAACAGATGAGGGAGTCAGTACTCCTACAGATCGACCAAGGTGTAACTCCACGCATGTCGCGTTTATGTTTTAAATCACTATAGCTCAGCTCCTAGTAGCCCGATTTAAAACAAAATTATTTCTTTCATGATTTTATACCGGTATTTCATAAAAAAGGGAAAAAAATTAATTCGGAATGCCGAAGAATAAAAGCGAACTTTGTAAGTCGTATAGAGCTTAATGGAGGTGGCTGCACTGTATACGTGCAGTTCGACCATCTCCATTGAGTATAAAGGTTCAACTATGTATATATTAAGTGCAATAGCATCATCAGTACATTTCTGAATAAACAGCCATTTCTGAATAAACAGAATGTAAGGCGGCATCGTTTTAAGTTATATCTCGTATTGTGAATACCTTCACAACGAGAATCATGATATTGCACTACTTCGAATAAGTAATACTTCACTTAAGGAGAAGACTGTTACTTATTCTCATATTAATTTTGTTTTCATTCTCAAAAGGACCATTGTTATGTATAGGTACTTTTCTTTTTTTTTTAAAGAAAATATAGTACTTGGTACCATGCGTGGATTGAGGGTACAAAAGATGAAAGAAGATACTTGTTGACATTAGAATTGTAGATTTGTAATTTTCAGGAAATACTTATGAAGGAAGGTTGTTCCAGAAAACAGAAGTTGAATGAGTAAGAAGGAAAGTTGGTTCTGTGAGTTTGAACTTGGACAGTAAAAAGATGTTGACTGGTTGCAGCACGAGTTCGGACTTCTTTGAAAAAGAGCGGGAATTCAGAAGAACAGTGCCCATGCAAGTATCTACAGAAAAGGCACGCAGCAGAAACAGAAATGTGTGTCTGAGACAGAGAGTGGAGAGACTGTTACAGATGAGACATTCATTAATCTAACTGCCCTCTTTTGAATGGAACCTAGAAGCCTGAAAGAAGGTTTGGGGGGGGGGGGGGGTTATACCGCTCCAGATGTGTGAGCAATATTCCATGGTAGGCCGTATTTGCGATTTCTACAAAGTCAACAACTGTTTGGAAGAAAACCAAGTTTTCGATATGCAGAGAATGCAATATTTGTAATGTGCTTTATTCCAAGAAAGATTAGAAGTCAGGGTAATCAAGTAAGAAGTCAAGTAAACAATGTCGAAATTAATCCCTAAATCCAGCTGATGAGTGACCCTTTCAAAATAGCGCACCAGATTTGTTAAACATGATTTTCCCTTTACAAAACCGTGCTGAGTATCCTTGAGAATTTCAATTCTATCCAAATGATCCTGAAATCCACCCTTGATCATTGCCTCCATGATTTTCCCTACCACTGAATTCAGACTGACAGGTCCATGATTTCCCACTTCACTCTTAGAATCATATCACCTTTATGTATGGGAGTTAGATTGGCACTTTTCTAACCCAACGGAATCTTGCCAGAGTCTATTGATGCTCGCATAATTAGCCTCAATATTTCAATGCACTCACTTGCCGCCTCTCTTTAGATTATAGCGTATATTCCATCAACTCTAGGAGCCTTACTGGTCTTTAAGCTTGAAAGTTTTTTCATTAAATCTCGCGAAATTTCGATATCATTAATTAGATATTTTTCAACGTCGCTCCCACAGTTTCCCATTGACACAAAAGGTTTTTGTTCCGTAAATATCGATACAAGATAACTGTTGAGTTCATCTGCAACGGCAGCTGGTGTATTTAATACTTTCCCTTACATAAAGGTCCGATCTGGTTTGTCCTGCTCTCCTTGGCATATATATATGTGAAGAATTCCTTATCCCCCTTTGCTCTGTTTGCTAGTGATTTCTCATAAACTGCCTTTGCCTGTCGAACCTTTTCTGTGGCTCTATTACAGATCATCTACTGCTACTCGCATTATACCTTTGTTTCCAACTATCTCACACCATACAGATTCTATACTAGCACGTGAAACGTCTGAATCGGGGAAAGCTATCGTCGCACTCGGGCTGCTTCTGATAAAAAGCATTACCTGACAACCCCTTCTATCTACCCTATCCTTCCTAAATACATTATACAAGCCGTGCTGAAACTCATCATCCCCAATATCCGGGTGGCACAACGTTTCCGTAAGCCCTATTATGTCCGCGTTACTTGTTTTAACCGGCAGTTCGAATTCGCTCATTTTATTGACGACACTTCTATCGTTACTGTATAAACAATTAAGATTTACTGTTCTTGTATATTTAACAACCGTAACACAACCCTTGAAGTTTTTTAGGCTCTCTTCCCTGATATTAGCTACACGCTCACGTGAAACGTTTCTGCCCCCAGAACATCTAGATAATACGTACAGTTGGGGTAACAGATAAGAACTCTTAAGGTATGTGCAAAAGTTACTTTGACCAATATTATCAGATAAACGTGTGTCAGTATTACCCACATCCCCCTAACTAGCAGTTTTCCTGTACCATTAAGGTATCCTCAATAATACTGGTAAAAACCTTTGCACCACCTTTGTTTAAATGTATCCCGTCTCTACAAACAAATTCCTTCTACCTACAAGTGTGAACCAAACTGATAGAAATCCCCCCCCCCCCAAAGCTTTGCAGAGTTCTTCAAGTCTTGACTTAATCCACAAGGCTTTTAACATATAATCCCTCCCATCGTGTGTGGACAGAATTGCAGACACACAAACTTTGTGGCCTAGCTCGCGGCATTTCCTCTGCATGGTCCTGTATTTTTCCAACAAATTGTCAGATCGTGTATGTTTAATGTCATTAGTCCCCACATGAATAATAATATTCTCTCTACCCCCCCCTTAAAATCTGACAATCTGTTGGTGACATCATTAATAGTTCCTACCGGCAGACATACTCTGGTTCTACTCCACCTATCCTTATTACAAAAAATATTCCCCGTTTCTCTGACAATGGAGTCTCCTAATAAAACAAAGTCCTTTTGAGCCAGAGTAGTTTCCACTTGTTTTTTCTGTTTTGAGGCCCGAATTGGGAGTGCATTATTTGATAGATTAGTGGAGTCGTGAGTCCCTGACGAGCTCCCAGATACATTATTCTCGAGGGTAAGCATCCGTTTTTTCGGTGACTGAAATTGTTCCATCAGTGTACCAAATTGTAGCTTGAGATCGGTGCACTCCTTTCATCGATCACAAAGAAAAGAATCCCCACGTGGGTTGTGATAGTCACCAGGTCGACCTAGGAAAACAATCCGCAGGTTCCGCAACGGATTAAATCATGACTCACACGTAAATCACCATCAACTATTCCGTGTGAGTCACTATACCCTGTGACGTTTTTAAGGCAGATCTCTTAAATACCATTAAAAATTAGCTAAATATCAATGAAATTTAACTTTAAAAAATGATATCTATAATATTATAAAAATCAACCTGTTATAGGAAAACCTATAACGAAATAATCCAACAATATATTAATTAAATCAGATATTTAAAAGCAATAATCAACAGTAATTCAATCTACTAAACTGAAGAACCCTGACGAAGTGTGTCCGCTCACCTCGAGTGCCAGCACTCGTAATGTATTCGGTTTTTTTTTTTTTTTGGCTGGTGTAGCATAAGCCATAGGCTTTCTTGCACCATGCGCCATTGCTAATACTATACAAGGGGAAAAGAGTGGGAGAAAGAACTAAACATTGGGGAGCACCAGCATTAATGGAGAAGTTAGAAGACAGAAAACCGTCTGCCATCACCCGCAGTGAGCGGTCAGAGAGAAAACTGGATATCCAATTACAAAGAACAGTGGCAAACCAAGGTCTTTATGCCAAACACGATGAAAAATATTTCCACAGTCAAGAGCAATGGCTTGAGTTTTACCAAATTTATTGGAAAAGTTTAATATTTTGTGCTGAAGCCTTTTGCTTTTATGACGGCCTTCAATCTTCGGGGAATACTCTCAACCAGCATTTTATAAATCAGGTGATATGTTCCTCCACTCGGCCTTTAACGCAGCCACCAGTTTGGCTTTATTCTTTGGGATATCGACGTACCAATACATCCCAAAGATGCTCGATAGAGTTCAAATCAAGACTCTCGGCTGGCCAATCCAACTTTCCCACACCCATTCCTCAGACCACTCTGTTACGACACGTACGAGCAGTATGGCATTGTCTTGCTGATACAGATATGGCCTTCTCCGAAGTATTGCCATAATATTGGAAGTGCATAATTGTCCACAGAATTCATGGTTTTGTCGAAAACGTCCAAAGAACCCAAGCCAAACCATGAAAGGAATCCCATACCATGACACTGCCTCCACCAAACTTCATTGTAGAGAGGATAGAATCAGGAGGGAAGGGTTTTCTGGCATTCTTCACACCCAGGAACGGCTATCAGGCTGGTAGAGTGCGAACCTTGACTTATTTGTCTATAGGACTGTTTTCCACTGCTCTACAGTCCAGAATTTTCGCTCCTTACACCATGTTAATTGGCGTCTAGCATTTGATGAGGTGATCAATTCTGTTGAACAAGTATTCTTGCATGCCCACTTTTGCAATTGTCTGTTCGAAGCTCAATGTGTATATTGATAGCAGGTTCTGTGATGCGTTACATGCATAGGACCTGTTTCCCCATCCATGGAGGGGTGTCCGGATATTAATGATAGGGTAGTGTAAGCCAGAATATTACCAGGGGAATTGACACTGACGGAATCTATACTGGCGATCGTTGATCAGATATCTGGAAATCGTTGACATCCAGATAGTTTAAGAGTCGGTGGTTAATTGATTTCTCCTTTACTTTAGAAAGAGTAGAAGTAATCGCAATGGATCGATAATCAGATGCAAGGGATTTGTCAGTCTTTTTAGGATCTGGCTGTTTTTCTTTCTTTCTTTTTTTTTTTTTTTTTTTGTAGTTGTTGGCGCATCAGCTTCTGTGGCCATAATGCACCTCCCAAGGTTTTTGCAGTACTTTGATCCAAGCCCGAGGCGGGATTCGAACCCGCGACCTTTGGGTTGCCAGGCAGGCACTTTACCCACCTGGCTAGGATCTGGCTGTATATGAGCAAATTTCCGAGAAGGAAAAACACCTTTTGAATAAGAAAGTAGGCCGACTGGGCTAGCCGGGGGGGTAAAGTGCCTGCCTAACAACCCAAAGGTCGCGAGTTCGAATCCCGCCTCGGACTTGGATCAAAGTCTGCAAAAACCTTGGGAGGTGCATTATAACCACAGAAGCCGATGCGCCAACAACTACCAAAAAATAAGAAAGTGAAAAAAGACAACACAAAAAAGGAGTAGGTTCAGGGACATAGGTTTTGAGAACAAGTGGAGAAATACCATCAGGACCTGGAGCTTTCTTATCATCAATCGTTCTGATATCCTTTTGACAGAAGACCATAGGAGGCATTTAATGGAGTGTACTGGGAATGGTTTGAGGTGATTTACCAAGATCATCAATACATGAGTTGGAAGAAAAATAGGATGCTAGCAGATCAGCTTTATCTTTTATGCTACACTGCTCCAATTTTTACAGCAATCTTTTATTTGCAACAGTATCAAACGCTCTTCTGAAATTCAGATAAATACAAATTCACCACTCTCCAAATCCAGTTACTTATTTTTATTTGAACAGAAATTAAGTTTTACTCATTTAATTTACCTTTTGATCCCTCCTTTGTGAATTGGAAATAAATTCGTACACCTGCAATGCACAGTAACCTCCCCTGAATCTAAAGATCCTCACGTAACTGTGACTAATGTTTTTTTTTCTGCCTCTCTTGGTATATTTGGATTGATGTCTACCATTCTAGGTGCATTTTTTTGTTTATCTTGAACAATTTCTCTTCCACTTTCTTCTCAGTTATCAGAAAATGATTCAACTATATGTTACAGTTTGATAAATTTCTGGCATTCCCCTTCCCTAAGGAATTCCTTATGCCTGTATGTTGATTCAATATACCTATTCAATTCGTCGCCAACCTGATCACAATCATCAAAAGTAAAATCATCCATATCAAGAGAACCAACGTGATTTAACCACTTCCTTCTACTGCTAATATAAGTAGAGTACTTCATTCTGCATACAGTAACACAAAGATAAGTAAATGTTTTTGTTACTTTTGTTTGCTTGAGACTCCTCTTAATCTGTCTTCTTTTGCCTGACCTCCATTATGGCAGATTGCAGACTAGTTTATAGGTAACATAGGCTTCTGTGTCGCCCGATAATTTACACATATTTTTCTTGTCTGCCACGAATCTCATTAGTTCATCTGACATCCATTTAGGTCTAAGAAAGCGGTTCCCAACCTTTTTTTACTCGCGAACCCCTTTCAACGTAATATGTTTTATCGCAAACCCCTTTCAAATTAATATTTTCAATGCGAAACACTAAGCATATATTCTCTGAAATCGTATAATTTTTTCTGAATTTTTACTACAAACTATTTCCAGTACTACGTTTTTATAAGTAACATTACATAATAATAAAATTATTATTAAATATTATTTATACTTTGTAAAGCAGTGATTATTCGGTCCAAACTAAATTTCGAACAGGCTAAGAGTAGAAAACTTGCTTCTTGTCTAAATGGTAGCCGAGCATTCTGGTCTCTTGCGAAACCTATTGGCCGCAAATTTTGCCCATCTCTGTCAAAACCAGGTGGTTATGATCTCTGTCAAAACCAGCCAAAACCTTTGGCTGGTTTTGACCTGCGAGACTTCTTTTCCTTGGTCGGATTACTCTTTCAAAACTTCTGATGTCAACGTTTGCTCAGATCGTGTCAGTTAAATTATTCTTGCAGGAATGGAATCCTTTATCCCACACTCCACTTTAAACTCTCGTCCTTAATCTAAACCTTGGTTTCCAATAAATGCGCTAAGGCTGTTCAAGAGAAGAATGTTGCATATCGTAATTGGCTTGTTTCTAATTCTTCAGTTTTATTTTCTTCCTACACGAAAGCTCGCAACAATTGTAAAGCAGTTATTAATCAGTCCAAACTAGAATACGAACTAGCTAAGAGTAGTAAACTTGCCTATTGCCCTAATGGTAGCCGAGCATTCTTGTCCCTTGCCAAAGCTATTGGCCGCAACTTTTGCCCATCTCTGCTCCCACCTCTGTCCAAACCAGATGATTCTGTTGACGATCAACAGAACCAGATGATTCTGTTGATCGCCCCATTGCAATTACTTCTACTCTTTCTAAAGTAAAGGAGAAATCAATTAACCGCCAACTCTTAAACTACCTAGAAACCTTCCGTCTGATCAAGGATCGCCAGAATGGATTCCGTCAGTGTCGATCCACTGGTGATATTCTGGCTTATATTACCCATTTATGGACCAATTCAATGGAAAGTTTCGGTGAAACACAAGTAGTTGCTCTTGACATCTCTAAGGCTTTCGATCGTGTTTGGCATAAAGGTCGTCTAAACAAGCTTCCATCCTATGGTTTGCCAACTGTTTTTGGTAATTGGTTATCCAGTTTTCTCTCTGATCGCTCACTGATGGTGATGGTAGATGGCTTTCTGTCTTCTAACTTCTCCGCTAATGCCGGTGTCCCCCAAGGTTCAGTTCTTTCCCCCACTCTTTTCCTCTTGTATATTAATGACCTTCTTCCATTGACTGGAAATCCTATCCATAGTTTTGCCGATGATAACACATTGCATTCCACTTTCCATTTTGAGAAACATTGTCCTGCTCAATTAGCTTCAACTTCTCGAAAATCTGCTACCAATTCCTTAAATGCCGATCTTCAGGTAATTCTCCAGTGGGGCAAAGACAAGTTAGTTGATTTCAACCCTTCTAAAACCAAGTCTTGTCTTATATCTCGCAAAAAGGATTCTTCTTCTCCTATGCTTATCTTTAGTGACACTCCGATTTCTAGGCAAAAAGATATATCTCTTTTGGGGATCACCCTGACTTCTAATCTCTCTTGTCCCAAGCACATTACAAATATTGCTTCCTCTGCATCTAAAAAACTTGGTTTTCTCTTTCGCTCTCGGCGTTACTTTTCTTCCAAACAGCTGCTCACTCTGTATAAATCGAAAATCCGCCCTGCCATGGAATATTTTTCCCACATCTCGGATGCTGCCCCCAAAACCTTTCTCAGGCTTCTTGATTCCATTCAGAAGACGGCTGTTAGGTTAATTAATGATTCCTCTCTAACAGAGACTCTCCACTCGCTTTCTCATAGACGTACTGTTTCTGCTGCATGCCTCTTCTACAGATACTCCTATGGGCACTGAATTGGCTTCTATAATTCCTGCTCTGTCTTTCAAAATAGTCCAAACACGTGCCGCCACCAGCCAACATCCATTTACTGTCCAACTTCAAACCCACAGAACCAACTTTTCATTTTCCTCATTTATTCGTTCAACTGCCGTTTTCTGGAACAACCTTCCTTCATACGTATTTCCTGAAAATTACAGTCTACAGAAGTTCAAGCCCAATCTCAACAAATAACGTTTGTTGGCGTTTACATAAAAAAAAATAATAATTCCGTTTAATAGGTGAATTCACTCATAGGTGCATTTCAATTTAAGACATTTGGGTTCGAGGCTAAAGGAAACATCGATTTCGTTGGTTAACGCTGACAAATTGCTGGATATATAAAGGCTTGCTTTGAAAAGCACATTGAGTGATTTCTTTGAGTAAAAATAAGGTAAGTTCTATTTATGAAATTTTGAAAAATAAAAATTTTTCAGTTTTCTTAATGATAGTTTAGAATCATGCTTCTTACAAAGTAACTTAAATAAATACGTGTGTTTATTTAGTAAAATTAAAGTACGTGCGTGTTTGCTAAAATGCAGAGTAGAGCAATTAAAATTAAATCTTTGTATTTTAGTAGAAACAATATCATAAATGAATACAGATTTTGAAAGTTTCTGTAATTGTGAGTAATAAGATTATTTTGGAATTACACTGCTCTTAATTGCATAGAAACGTAGGCATCTTTTTGTAAACTTGTTGTGGTATAAGTAATGGTAGTACTGAAAGATGGAAGAATGGATTCGTATTCGATAGGAATTGTTTGAAATTTCGTGAAAGGAAGCCGGTGAAAAGAAAAGGATTAATGATTTGAGGGATCAATTTCATGAAAATACAGATCTTCACATTATTAATGTTAGATTAGGTTCATGGATAAGTCAGCACAAATATTTATAAATGCTTCAACTCAATATTTAAATTAGAATAGAATACTACTGAATTACATATCGAATTCTCACGGCTAAGGCTTTGTTTTCAAGCAGAATAGTTTTCTTGTCCAAAAGCTGCTGAATTGCAGGATTCAACAAGTAACTCTGAAACGGCCGTCATTTTAATTTAGATACTTGGATCGTTTTGGGTTATCTGTTGGGGGGAAAAGCTCTATATCGACTTACCAATAGTTTTAAAGTTATCACGTGAAAAACGTCTTTCCATATAATCTATGCATATCGGTTTGGTTTCCATTTGCTAAAAGCCTTTAAGGCAAATGGAAATTTACCTTCACCTTTTCTAATTCGCATTACTGAAAATATATTTTTGTACACAAATTTCCTACTACTCTCTGTATAAAATCGATATTTCTGAGCTATTTTTAGCAGTTTGAATTGTTTTTAAGTAAACATGAGATTAAAAGTCAGTATTGTTCCAATGGATTTTAATCATTGGAAAACAATGTTATCTTCTAAACTTTTCAAATTAATGAATCGGGTGAAAAGAAACATGTGCCATTTATTTATATATACTAGAAAACCCAGTGCTCCAGATTTACTGAACGAATCTTAAAACCGAACAAAAATATTCGGTTGGTTCGGAAGAAGTTTGGAGATAAACTGGACTACCAATTTTATAACTTCCATCCAATGGAAGGAAAATTGAAATAGCTGTAGGGGAGGTGGAGCTTGAAAAAAAAACGAAACCCCCTAAAGAATGTAGGTTTTCTCAAGTCGTGGAGGTTGGGATGGAAGAATCAGGAGCACGAATTTGTAGTTTCAACGAGTTGAATGGTGCTAAAAAATAATAAAAAAAATGAAATATACGAATTAGTTATTCTTTTCTTCCTATGTGTTTACTTCAATAAGTAATGAACATACTTTGTAAGAGTAGTATTTAAGGCCAATTAAAAATTAGCATGTAATTATTTAATTTTTTTTTGTTTTACTTTAAATAACAATAATATTTAATTTTTTTAGCAGCCACAACAATGGAAAGAAACGGATCAAATCAGCAAAGAATTGCTGAAACCAACCAACCTGTCCGTTGGTATCGGACCAGTAAAATGGATCACACTCATCTTGATGGAGTGACACCCACCCCTCTTTTGCCAGCAACCAGGGAGCAGTTGGCGATAGCGGCAGAAAGAGAAGAATGTATGGATGCGATGCTGTTCGTTGGGAAGATTCTCGAGGGATTTGGAAATCCTTCTTTTGCAGAATGAAGGCAATACTGTGGTGCCGTCCAGGGAGAAGATCTGTGAAGGAACTAGAAATTTTTTTTTTTCGAAAATATAGATTGCCCACAGGAATTATGTCCCGGTTAAGTTTAATGTATCCGTACGTTTTGTTGTTTTTACACCTGTAACTAGGAAAATTATTAGAACACTTTTCTTTTATTTTTGTGTGTGTTATTACGAAAATAGTTCGTTTTAATTGGGTATTGTTCACCAAAGGTTTTTGGTAAATGATTTAAATGAAGCTCATGCTGTTTTATTTATTTTTCTGGTTATTTACTCATCGCACAACAAGATGCACCATTATGTTTTTGAAGTCTTTAGGCGATCCAAGCAGTTTTCATGTTGGAGTATCTTACTTCCGTGTGATCGCAACGAATATGCGACACAAAGTGACTTACGCCTTACGTAGTAGCGACAGATGGAGTCAGTATCCCTAGAGATCGACCAAAGTGTAACTCCACGCATGTCGCGTTTATGTTTTAAATCACTATAGCTCACCTCCTAATAATCCGATTTTTAAGGCAAAATTATTTCTTTTATCATTTTCTTCGGGTATTTCATAAAAAAGAAAAATTAATTCGGAATGCCGAAGACTAAAAACGAACTTTGTAAGTCGTATAGAGCTTAATGGAGGTGGCTGCACTACAACTATACGTGCAGTGCGGCCACCTCCATTGAGTATAAAGGTATAACCTACGTATATATTAAGTGCAATAGCATCATTAATACACAGCCATTTATGAATAAACAGAATATTTATAAGGCAGGATCGTTTTAAGTTATATCTCATATTGTGAATACCTTCAAAACGAGTTGCCACGATATTGCACTGCTTCGAATAAGTAAGGCTTCACTTAAGAGAAGACTGTTACTTATTCTCATACTAATTTTTTTTTCGTTCTCAAAAGGACCATTGTTATGTATAGGTTCTTTTCTTTTTTTAAAGAAAATTTAGTACCATGCATGGATTGAGGGGATGAGAGAAGATACTTGTTGACATTAGAATTAAACTTTTATAGATTTGTAATTTTCAGGAAATACTTACGAAGGAAGGTTGTTCAGGAAAACAGCAGTTAAATGAGTAAGAAGGAAAGTTGGACAGTAAAAGGATGTTGACTGGGTGCAGCACGTGTTCGGACTTCTTTGAAAGAAAGCGGGAATTCAGAAGAACATGCCCATGCAAGTATCTACAGAAAAGGCATGCAGCAGAAATCTGTCTGAGACAGAGTGGAGAGACTGTTACAGATGAGACATTCATTAATCTAACTGCCCTCTTTTGAATGGAACCTAGAAGCTTGAAAGAAGGTTGGGGGGGGGGGGGGTTATACCGCTCCAGATGTGTGAGCAATATTCCATGGTAGGCCGTATTTGCGATTTCTACAAAGTCAACAAGTTTTCGATATGCAGAGAATGCAATATTTGTAATGTGCTTTATTCCAAGAAAGATTAGAAGTCAGGGTAATCCCCAAGATCTTAACTAGAAATCGGAGATACGCATAGGAGCAGAAGAATTCTTTTTGTGAGGTATAAGACAGGACTTAATTTCAGAAGGATTGAAATTAATTTATCTTTGCCCACTGGTGATTAGCATTTAATGATTTGGCAGTAGATACTCGGAAAGACTAAGATGTTTCAACATGACAAGGTTTCTCAAACTGGAAGGTGAAATGCAATATGCTATAGTCAGCATTACTTTGGATAGGATGTCCGGTCAGTGGAAGAATGTCAATAATATACTGTTAATGGCATTCTTCCACTGTATTCTGACCGTATCATAACACCCAAGTCCCTTTCCTCCAGTACAGGGTTTAGTTGAACTTTAAGTGAATAAGTTATTTTGGGATTACTGTTTCCCAGGTGTAATACCTTACACTTTGTTGGATTGAAGAATAACTGCAAATTTTCTAATCATTCGTGAAGTCTGAGTCTCTCTGAAGAAGCTCACCTTGATAGTGATCATAAACTCTTCTACCAATTTTAGCATCTGCAAATTTAAACATCACGCCCTTCACAAATTTCGTTTATGAAAATTAAAAACAGCAGTGGTCCTAATACTGTTCCTTGGGGATCCCTACTTCTTACATCATCCCAATCTGTGGAAACACTATTTATCACAACCCTCTGCCTCCTGCTATCCATCTAAGGATTTTCCCTGTGATTCCAGCTTATAAAGCAGCCGCTCATATGGCACTGAGTCAAAAGCTTTGCTGAAATCTAAATAAACAATGGTGAAATTATTCCCTAAATCCAGCTCGTGAGTAACCCTTTCAGAATAGCGAACCAGATTTGTTAACCATGATTTTCCATTTACAAAACCACGCTGAGCATCCTTGAGAATTTCAAATCCAATTATACTAAGAGAGGCAGAAAAGAATATAAGAAAACATTAGTCACAGTTACGTGAGCATCTTTAAATTCAGGGGAGTTACTGCGCATTGTGGGTGTACGAATTTATTTCCAATAGGAGGAATCAAAAGGTAAATTAAATGTGTAATTACAGATCTGTTAGCTTAACTTCTGTTGGAATAAAAATAAGTAACTGGATCTGGAGAGGGGTGCATTTGTATTTACTTGAATTTCAGAAGAGCGTTTGATACTGTTGCACATTAAAGATTGCTGTAAAAATTGGAGCAGTGCAGCCTTAAGGGTGAAAAGGATGGTTACCAATGGCTCTTCGCAAATTAATGTTATTCGTAGAGTCCTCAAAGGTTCAGTGCTGGGTCGATTGTTAATGATATTGATGAAGGCTTAATGTCTAAGTCTGTTGATGGTACGAAGGTTGGTAAGATTGTAGTAGTAGCTGATGCAAGTGTATGAGTTTATGCATCCTCAGCCAAAAAAAAAATTCACACAACCATTCCCTCTAAATATTTAACGTTGCTTAAATTTATTTAACCTATCAACTTCCATAACGACAGGGGGAAATTTGTTCCAGCAATCAACCACCCGCTGGCTAAAGGTAAATTTCCGCACATTTATTCTACATCTGTTCTTTCTTAATTTGAATTTATGCCTATACAGGGTGTTTCAGTTAAACGTTTCAGAACTTCTAAGAGAGGTAGGGTACATCCTGACAACTCGAAATCATATAGTAATGTGGGGTCGGAAATGCTTTCCTGAAGCGGTGTTGTACACAGAAGCACCATAAAGAAGAGACCCTAAGTGAGAAATCGTTTTAATAATACATGAAAAGAAGCAAAAGGTACATGGATTAAAGTAAGTGTTCGAAGTTTCTTCCACGGGCTACAATGCACGCCTCACATCTCCGACGCATGGACATCCGAACATTCTGGAATACTCCAGGCGAATTTCTTCGGAATTCGGCAGCTACTGCGATTCTTGCAACCAGCTCCTCAGCATTGTCAACAGGGTGTCATAAACTAGCGATTTCATATGACCCCAGAAATAAAAATCAAGACATGATAGGTCGGGTGACCGAGCAGGCCAACGCACGGGACCACCACGTCCGATCCACTGTTGACCAAATGTGACATCCAGGTAGTTACGAACATCTCCGCTATAATGGGCAGGGGCTCCATCGTGTTGGAACCACATTGTCTGTTGCGTCGATGCAGAAATCTGTTCATCTCTCAAAAGTTGTGGCAATACTTGCTGCAGAAAGATCAAGTAGATAGGTCCGGTTAGACGACACGGTAACAGGTAAGGTCCGATGAGGTGATCTCCCATAATACCGGCCCATACATTGACCGAAAATCGAATCTGTGCTGCACGACGTCGTATTGCATGCGGGTTCTCGACCGCCCAGATATGGTCGTTATGCGTGTTGAAAATTCCTTCCCTTGTGAAGGATGCCTCATCGGAAAACAACACTTCAGCAGGAAAAAGGGGATTTCTAGCACATTTTCCAAGGTACCACTGTGCGAAAGCAATACGAGGTGGAAGAAACTTCGAACACTTACTTTAATCCATGTACCTTTTGCTTCTTTTCATGTATTATTAAAACGATTTCTCACTTAGGTCTCTTTTCTTTTTATGGTGCTTCTGTGTACAACACCGCTTCAGGAAAGCATTTCCGACCCCACATTGCTATATGATTTCGAGTTGTCAGGATGTACCCTACCCCTCTTAGAAGTTCTGAAACGTTTAACTGAAACACCCTGTATATAAAATATTTAGGTAATTTTATATATACCTCAAATGCCCCTCATTTATTTTTTTATAGAAAACAATATAAATAGTTTGTTATAGCCGTGAAACACTTATCACTTTAATCTCATTGTGAATTGAAGATATATGGAATATCCTTAAAGATAGGCTTAAAAAAATTAGAAATCTGCATACGGAAAATAAAGATTTCTTCTACGATAAAGATTGGTTTCAAAAATAAATGTAATAAAAGGTTTCAACAACAAATAAAATACATCAGAACAATGTTTTGGTTTTCCATTTCCTTAGAAATCATTATATGGTAATTTGAAAAAACCTATTGGGGATTCATTCATTTTTCCATTGTTTAAACAAGGGGATATATCCCCATCTCTAATGATAAAATAAAAGGGCCAAAGGAATTTATGCTAAGTAATAAAATGTGTATTGTTATTCATTTTTTTAAATTTGAATCATTAAATAAATGTGTCTTTTTGAAAAAATTGTCTATTTTACGAAATAATTAAGAAAACATGTTATTTATCTATTTTAATTTGATAACTTTATGATAATAAATAATCCTGATTGGTTAAATTGAATTTCGTTCACCAAAGCATGCGTCATTTTCCTGTATCTTTTGTGGCCCCTACAAACATCGATTGCATTGGTTAACGCTGACAAATTGCTGGATATATAATTATGTAGATTCTGAATTCACGATTCAGAAATGATATTTCTATCTTATTATATCTAAAGAGGTCAGATCTGAATGACGTCACACAACGTTGATTAGTGGCAGGTAAATCCGAATCGGCACTGGCTACAGAAGCAATGCACCCACTTTTTTTTGTAGTTGTTGGTGCATCGGCTTCTGCGACCATACTACACCTCCCAAGGTTTTTGCTGTACTTGGATCTAACCCCGAGTCGGGATTCGAACTCGCGACCTTTGGGTTGTCAGGCAGGCACTTTAGCCACCTGGCTAGCCCGGTCGGCAATGCACTCATTACTACACCATTTTCGTTTGAGTAATGATATCCTTGGTAGAAGTGTCCGAAGTGGATCTTGTAAGAACCATTAAGTTTACACAATTTAAATTAAGCAAAGTAATTATTTATACAACAAAGCACGCAAACCTACGTCGTTTAATTCTTTTTATTTCTGATTTGGAAATAATGGAGTTACATTTTTTGGGGTATTTTCTAAAACATCTGTGACTGCAAAACCGGTAATTTATTATTATATAATAATAAGTGGTTTCTTAATCTCATCCTTACTTGCTTCGGCAGTACATATACTACTAATTTCATTGCCAGGTTTGGTTTGGTGGATTAGAATTTAATGAATTACCTTTATAGGTTCAATACTAAGGCTCATTAATGTCCCATGGGCAACATTATTGCATTAGTGGATTTTCAGGGACATTAGTACACATTTCTGGATATTGGTGCTATAATAAGATTTAAAAAAGAGTTACTGGCTTTGAAGTCAGTGAAGAAGTGTCAGAAAATACCAGGAAACCTTTGACTCGATGAACGTATTTCCAAACGGGAAACAGACGTAATTAAACTAACGTATGTTTGAGTGCTTTTATTATTTTCCAATAACACAGTTAACCTATGGTGAAATGAAACTTAAGAAATTAAATTTACAAAGAATTTTAACAAATAAACAAAAATTCTCTTAATCCAATTATGCTTCATTTTTCTTGAATATAATTTTAGAGATAATCGCACTACACCCTTTTTCTCTGACTGCCAATTTAATTATTAGTATATTAATAATTATTCAATGCATGTGCGTGGAAATTAGAGCAGTCTGTAGAGAATTTAACTTACTACGAGATGGGTGTGTCTTATATTTGAAACACACATCACGAGTTGCCTCCGTATTGCACCACGCACTTTAAATCACAAGTGCTGCTCAGTAGGGACATAGTTATAACCTGTGGTAATGGGCAGGGCTCGACAAAGACGGTCGCTGTTGCTCACTAAGAAATTATCTTCGAGAATTAGTATTAAATAATCTATTTTGTAAGTATTGGCACGAGTTTGAATACAGGATTTTGACAATGCGTTTTTAGTTTGGTTGAAGTGTTATTGATATGAAGGAGAGACGAATAATAATCATGCCTTCGCGAAAATTAAAGTTAACCTATCTTGTAATTAAAGTAATTACAAAATAGGATTTTTAATTAGTTTTTTATTCAATATTGATACTGCATTGTGCTGTTTGTCCTTTTTTAATTGGTCAAAGTAAATAAATATTGTTTGTTATGGAAAATATACTGATTACCCTGTGGATTTTTGTTCGCATGCACAGTGGTTGTAAATCGGGAGGGAATCAGTAATATAACATATCTTGTGCTTTTTCAATTTGCCGCTTCGTTAACCTTCTAATCGCACCATTTATAATTAAATTCAACACAAATAACAATTAATTAGGTAAAGTAATTTAAAAGCTTTAAGATTTTACTGAGTTTAATTAGAGTTGAAATTCGTATTGTGACGTATTCGATTTTAGAGTTGAAATTCGTATTGTGACAAATAACTTTCGTGCACCTTTTCAGATCATCTGTTAACAAATCCTACTCCTATGTCAGTCTTTATTGGGGATACGTATACAGGATCCATCTTATGTTCCACGTTCAGTTTAAGGAGGAACAGCTTATTGACACTGTCTGGAACTATTAACAGAAACTTTCTCCGTTGACTACGTAAAGTTGAATTTGCTACTAAGAAAGAACCAACAGAAAAAATGATTGAAGAACTTACATATTTTTGCTTTTATTTCCACTTGTTTTTGGTGACAGTTGTAGTGTTTATTCTTATCATGTATGTTTTCTATTAATTCTCACAATAAAATATAACTGAGCATTATCAAGTCTCCTTATTTATATATACCTACAAATGCCCTTCCTTAATTCTTTTTTATAGAAAACAATATAAATGGGTTGGTTTAGCCGTGAAACACTTGTCACTTTAATCCCATTGTGAATTGAAGATATACGGAATATCCATAAACATGGGCTTAAAAAAAGTAGAAATATGTATACGGAAAGTAAAGATTTCTTCTAGGATAAAGGTTGGTTTCAAAAATAAATGTAATTAAAGGTTTCGACAACAAATAAAATACATCAGAACAATGTTTTGATTTTCCATTTTCTTAAAAACCATTATATGGTAATTTTGAAATAACCCATTGCAGATTCATTCATTTTTCCGATGTTTAAACAAGGGGATATATCCCCATATCCAATGATAAAATAAAAGGGCCAAAGGAATTTATGTTAAATAATAAAAATTGTACTGGTATTTTATATTTTTTTTGTATTTGAATCATTAAATAAATGTATCTTTTTGAAAAAATTGTCTATTTTACGAAATAATTAAGAAAACATGTTATTTATCTATTTTAATGTGATAACTTTATACGATAATAAATAATCGTGATTGGTTAAATTGAATTTCGTTCACCAAAGCATGCGTCACTGTCCTATATCTTTTATATCACCTACTGAAAGCAATGTCAAACTGCTGCAGGGCATCACGTCCGGCCACCTACGAATGAATTAGCCTCCAACCCAAATTTGCTAATCTGGGTTCGTGGCTAATTTTTGAGGTTGTCACAGACATTCTCTCAGATATGCCAGACAAGCTGTACTTTCTACCGGGGAGTCTAAAACGGTGATGGAACTGATATTCGGGCGACACTCAAGTTAAGTGGACCCAATTCCGGCGAAGTCTGGACGATCTGTGACAGCCAAATCCTCTGCTTGCACCTTCACGATGGTGGGACTGTTAGTAATCCTGGGTATAACCTCCATGGTGCAGTACATGTGGGGTGCCCACCCAGGTGTGAACCAACGTAAGCAGGGGTCGAGGTGTGACGCGCACACCACATGGAGGAATGACGCCCCTCTATGTTACCAGGCAGTACTAGGTGGTAGATGACTCTGATCAACCGGTGCAATACCACCACTTTGCTTATTGGAGGCTTCAAGTGGTGGAACCCATGTTTAGTCTCCAGAGTTAAGTTCTGGTCAACCCTTCCCTATCACTTCCATCATGCAGTATTATTGATGACTTTTGAGGTTATGATGAACATCGTGGCGAGATCCAATGTCCCTTACATTTCGAGAGTACAGCTCTAAAACGGTGTTCGCAGGCCGGCCGCTAGTTAGTTCACCGGACCGAACCTATTGGTAACTCTCTAGGAGGCTTCCGGATCAGCTAGTGTATAATCTTGCTGCCTCAACTCTGGCAGATAGTGACTGGAGGGAGTCCGAGTAGTGTGTATCCGGGGAGCATTGTCGGGGCCACGTTATGTCAAGGATCTGGGTATATTCCTACCACTTGTATGCCATATCCAAAAATATCATTACTTCATACAACATGTCCCACCCACTTTTTTCTTCCTATTGAATACATCATGAATTGTCAAACTAATAGAACAAGCTTATCTGCGAAAAGATCTAAACCTCCCAAGGACTTCCTAATTCATTTCACAGATAAACGTGGTCTCAATTCTAATCTCAACGATGTCCATTTCCACTTGCAGTCTACCAAACCACATATACTTTTTCTGACAGAATCTCAGTTATCGGTTGATTCAACTACAGCTCATCTCAGATGCCCAAATTATTCGCTGTATGATTCCTTTCGCCTCAAAGACTTGTGCATATGTCGGTTCTGATATTCCATGTCAGAGAATTGGCAATATGGAATCTTCTCTGGCTTAAAATCTCTCTACCTCATTGTGTCAAATTAATCTGTTGTCTCTACCGTTCTCCCAACTTAACTAATCAATTGGAGCTCATTGCCTTCCTCTCTTTGCAACTTGATTTTCTCCAGTGCAACTTTCCTAACAATGAGGTAATTTTCCTTGGTGATTTTAACGTTCACATCTCCAGCTGGCTTCGTTTTCTAGTCACATCGACCCAGCTGGTGGAGATGCTGAGGCTTTTGCAATTACTAATGACCTGGCACAGATTGTTCATTTACCTAAAAGAATACCGGACAATCCTAATCATACGGCCAATACTCTTGATCTTTTTCTCACAAACAACCCTTCTAAGTACACGGTCGAAGTGAGAGGTCCTTTTGGCACTTCAGATCACAACTTGGTTATTGTCTCTTCTCCAATGGAACCTTTAACTAATGGCTATTCCCAACCTCGTGTTGTTTGGCATTACAAGAATGCAAAATGGAATGCAAAATCGGATTACTGTTTCAAAACTTCTGATGTCAACGTTTGCTCAGATCGTGTCAGTTAAATTAATCTTGCAGGAATGGAATCCTTTATCCCACACTCCACTTTAAAATCTTTATCTAAACCTTGGTTTCCAAGCATTGGCTTGTTTCTAATTCTTCAGTTTCATTTTCTGCCTACACCAAAGCTCGCAACAATTGTAAAGCAGTTATTAATCAGTCCAAACTAAAATACGAACTAGCTAAGAGTAGAAAACTTGCCTCTTCCCTAATGGTGACCGAGCATTCTGGTCCCTTGCCAAAGCTATTGGCCGCAAATTTTGCCCATCTGTGCTCCCACCTCTGTCCAAACCACATGATTCTGTTGACGAGCAACAGAACCAGATGGTTCTGTTGATCGTCCTATTGCAATTACTTCTACTCTTTCCAAAGTAATGGAGAAATCAATTAACCGCCAACTCTTAAACTACCTAGAAACCTTCCGTCTGATCAAGGATCGCCAGTATGGATTCCGTCAGTGTCGATCCACTGGTGATATTCTGGCTTACGTTACCCATTTATGGATTAATTCAATGGAAAGGTTCGGTGAAACACAAGTAGTTGCTCTTGACATCTCTAAGGCTTTCGATTATGTTTGGCATAAAGGTCGTCTAAACAAGCTTCCATCTTATGGTTTTCCAACTGTTTTTGGTAATTGGTTATCCAGTTTTCTCTCTGATCGCTCACTGAGGGTGATGGCTCTCTGTCTTCTAACTTCTCCACTAATGCCGGTGTCCCCCAAGGTTCAGGTCTTTCCCCACTCTTTTTCTCTTGTATATTAATGACCTTCTTCCATTGACTGGAAATCCTATCCATAGTTGTGCTGATGATAAAACATTGCATTCCACTTTCCATTTTGAGAAATCTTGTCCTGCTCAATCAGCTTCAACTTCTCGAAAATCTGCTACCAATTCCTTAAATGCCGATCTTCAGGTAATTCTGCAGTGGGGCAAAGACAAGTTAGTTGATTTCAAAAAGTATTCTTCTTCTCCTATGCTTATCTTTAGTGACACTCCGATTTCTAGGCAAAATGAAATCGGAGTGTCACTAAAGATAAGTGACACTCCGATTTCATATATCTCTTTTGGGGATCACCCTGACTTCTCTTGGCACAAGCACATTACAAATATTACTTCTTCTGCATCTAAAAAACTTGGATTTCTCTTTTGTTCTCGGCGTTACTTTTCTTCCGAACAACTGCTCACTCTGTATAAATCGCAAATCAGCCCTGCCATGGAATATTTTTACCACTTCTTGGATGCTGCCCCCAAAACTTCTCTCTGGCTTCTTGATTCCATTCAGAAGAGGGCAGTTAGGTTAATTAATGATTCATCTCTAACAGAGTCTCTCCACTCGCTTTCTCATAGATGTACTGTTTCTGCTGCATGCCTCTTCTACAGATAATTCCTCGGGCACTGTTCTTCTGAATTGGCTTCTCTAATTCCCGCTCTCTCTTTCAAAACAGTCCGAACACGTGCCACCACCAGCCAACATCGATTTACTGTCCAAATTCAAACCCACAGAACCAACTTCTCATCTTCCTCGTTTATTCATTCAACTGCCGTTTTCTGGAAGAACATTCCTTCATACGTATTTCCTGGAAATTACAGTCTACAGAAGTTCAAGCCCAATGTCAACAAATATCTTCTTTCTTCTTCTCAACCTTCAACCCAAGCACGGTACTAAGTAATATAGGTCTTAATACCTCTCGTGTTTGGGGTTTACATAAAAAAAATAAATAATTCCGTTTAATAGGTGAATTCGCTCATAGGTGCATTTCAATTTAGGACATTTGGGTTCGAGGCTAAATGAAACATCGATTTCATTGGTTAACGCTGACAAATTGCTGGATATATATTAAGGCTTGTTTTGAAAACTGAAGTTTGTCTTTGAAATTTTCGTTGAACAGCACATTGAGTGGTTTCGTTTGAGAAGTAAAAATTTCAGCTTTATTAAGTGAAGAAGTAAGCTTTGGAGTAAAAAAAAAAGGTAAGTTCTGTTTATGAAATTTTTAAAAATAAACTTTTTTCAGATTTCTTAAGGATTTCTCTATGATAGCTTAGAATGAGGCTTCTTACAATGCAATTTAAATAAATACGTGTGCGTTTTAGTAAAAGTAAAGTACGTGCGTGTTTGCTAAAATGCAGAGTAGCGGAATTAAAATTAAATTTTTGTATTTTAATAGAAACAATATCATAAATGAATACGATTTTGAAAGTTTCTGCAATTGTGAGTAATAAGATTTTTTGGAATTAGACTGCTCTTAATTGCATAGAAACTTAACGAAATGGTGGCATCTTTTTCTAAACTTGTTGTGGTATAAGTAATGGTAGTACTGAATGATGTTGGAAGAATGGATTCCTATTCGATTGGAATTGTTTGAAGTTTCGGGAATAGAAGCCGGTGAAAAGAAAAGGATTAATGATTTGAGGGATCCGTTTCATGAAAATACAGATCTATTAGATTAGGTTCATGGATAAGTTAGTAGAAATATTTATAAATGCTTCAACTCAATATTTAAATTAGAATAGAATACTACTGAATTACATATCGAATTCTCTCTCGGCTAAGGATTTGATTTCAAGCAGAATAGTCTTCTTGTCCAGAATGTGCTCAATTGCAGGATTCAACAAGCGATTCTGAAACGGCCGCCATTTAAATTTAGATACTTGGATCGTTTGGGTAATCTGTTAGGGGGGAAAGCTCTATATCGACTTACCAATAGCTTAAAAGTTATCATGTGAAAAAAGTCTTTCCATATAGTCTATACATTGGTTTGGTTTCCATTTGCTTAAAGCCTTTTAGGCAAATGGAAATCTAATTTCAGCTTTTCTGCAATTTCAGTACACTTTAATTTCAGCTTTTCTAATTTGCATTATTGAAAATATATTTTTGTACACAAATTTCCTACCACTCTATTTAAAATCGATATATTTCTGAGCTGTTTTTAGCAGTTTGAACTGTTTTTAAGTAAACATGAGGTTAAAAATCAGAGCGTTGTTCCAATGCATTTTAGTTATTGGAAAACAATCTGTTATAACTTCTAAACTTGTTGAAATTAACGAGTCGGGTGAAAAGAAACTTGTGCCGTTTATTTATATATACTAGAAAACCCAGTGCTCCAGATTTACTGAATGTATCTTAAAACCGAACAAAAATATTCGGTTGGTTCGGAAGACGTTTGGAGATAAACTGGACTACCAATTTTATAACTTCCATCCAATGGAAGGAAAATTGAAATAGATGTAGGGGAGGTGGAGCTGAAAAAAAAACACCCAAAGAATTTGTTTTCTCAAGTTTGGGTTGGAAGAATCAGGAGCACGAATTTGTAGTTTCAACGAGTTGAATGGTGGTAAAAATTAATAATAAAAAATGAAATATCCGAATTACTTTGTAAGAGTGTCGTCTTTACGATTGTTAAGGCCAGTTAAAAATTAGCATGTAATTATTTAGTTTTTTTATTTTAGTTTAAATAATATTTCATTTTTTTTTAGCAGCAGCAACAACAATCGAAAGAAAGGGATGGAATCTGCAAAGAATTGCTGAAACCAACAAACCTGTCCGTTGGTATGGGTGTGATCCATTTTACTGGTGCGTTGCGTTGGTATCACACCAGTAAAAGGGTCACACTCATCTTGATGGAGTTACACCCACCCGTCTTTTGCCGATAACCCCGGAACAGTTGGCGATAGCGGCAGAAAGAAGAATGCATTGATATTAACGCGATGCTATGCGTTGGGAAGATTCTCCAGGAATTTGGACATCTTTCTTTCAGAATGTAGAGATTGCCTACAGGATCACACTCATCTTAATGTCACCCACACTTATTTTGTCACTAACCAGGAAACAATTGGATTTCCGGTCAGTGGAAGAATGTCAATAATATACTGTTAATGGCATTCTTCCACTGTATTCTGACCGTATCATAACACCCAAGTCCGTTTCCTCCAGTACTGGGTTTAGTTCAAGTTCACCAAGTGAATACGTTATTTTGGGATTACTGTTTCCCAGGTGTAATACCTTACACTTTGTTGGATTAAAGCATAGCTGCCATTTTTCTGATCATTCCTGATGTCTGAGTCTCTCTGAAGAAGTTCCCTTGACAGTGATCATTAACTATTCTACCAATTTTAACATCTGCAAATTTAGACATCACACCCTTCATAAATGTCGTTTATGAAAACTAAAAACAATAGTGGTCCTAATATTGATCCTTGGAGAACCAAGGATCAATATCCAATCTGAGGAAACGCCATTTGTCACAACCCTCTGCCTCCTGCTATCCATCTAAGGATTTTTCAGTGATTCTAACCTGTTCCAACTTATAAAGCAGCCGCTCATATGGGACTGAGTCAAAAGGTTTGCTGAAATCTAAATAAACAATGTTGAAAATTTTCCCTAAATCCAGCTCGTGAGTGATCCTTTCAAAATAGCGAACCAGATTTGCTAAACATGATTTTCCATTTACAAAACCACGCTGAGTATCCTTGAATTTCAAATCCAATTATACTAAGAGGCAGAAAAGAATATAAGAAAACATTAATCACAGTTACGTGAGCATCTTTAAATTTAGGGGAGATTACTGTGATTACTCTCCCCCCCCAAAAAAAAATCCCATTTTCTTCTTAGTATTATTAAAATTATTTATTTATATTAATATTGTTTATTTGGCAGCTGAAATAAATGTGAATCGTCACTGGCTACACAAGCAATGAACTCACCTCACTGCACTTACGAAAGCACTTACGGCCATTTTGCTTTCAGTAATGATTGAGGAAGTATGGGTAGAGGATCTTTTAGGAACCATTAAGTACTGAAACCTATGTTGGTTTAATTTTTATTTCCGATTTGGAAATGTGAACATAATGGAGTCAAAGGTTTTGCGGTATTTTCTAGTACTTCTGTGACTGCAAAAACAGTAATTATTAAAAACATAATAACAAGTGGTTTGAAAAATATCATTTTCGTTTTGTGGACCAGAATCTAATGAATTACGTTTTATAGTCCCAATTTACTTATCTCCCGTGGGTAACATTAGTGGATTGTCGGGGACCTTAGTACATATTTTGGAATATGTGGTATTAAATAAGTTACTGACTCTGAAGTCAGTGAAGCAGCGATAGGGAAACCTTTTGACCCCAGGTACGTATTTCCAAATCGCAAATAGATGTAATGAAACCAACGTAAATTTGAGTGGTTTTATTATTTTCAGTTTACCTATAGACATTCCTTCAGTGACATATTCAAGGAAAATCTGTTATATAAATTTATTAACTGAGCTTAAAAATTTAAGCTTATAAATACCAAAACGAATGTAACAGAGGGAAGGTACTTCTAGAAAATATAACAGTTAAATTTATGAAATTTACAAAGTATTAAAACAAATCAACGAAAAACAAATGTCTACTAATCTTTTAAGCCAATTATCCTTTGTCTCTCTCTTGAATATAATTTTGGAATTAATTTCTCCACAGTCGCTTTCTCTGACTGCCAAATGAATTATTCATAATTATTTCTATTAATAATTATTCAGTTAATCAGTGTGGCAATTAGCACACTTGTTGCTAATCCCCTCACCCCTTGTTGCCGACTACACCTATGTTACTAACACTACAAGTACTTCTCTTTTCTGAGCAATGGTTTCATGTTTATATTAAGTACAGTGCAATACCAGGATAAATCGCGGTGAAGGGTCTTCACAACACGAGATTGATGCATTTCATAGCAAAAGTAATTTGCTCACTACAATGTTCTTTAGGTCTCACAGGTTTTGTTGTTAATTTACTTGAGCGGTAAATTGCATTAAGAATAATTAAGAGCAGAACTTGGCCTTGCGCATTGTTTATTATAGCTAGCAGTGAATAATCACAAACGAACACAATCACGCTATACTTCGTTTCTCAGATGAAAATGTTACCGGTCATCTTTAGGACGCAAATAAATATTTTTAAATGGAAAAACAGATCCTATCTTCGATTATGAAGGGCGTGTGTGTTATGGAGGTTTAATGGCGCATAAGCTGCTGGGGCTATAGTGCGCTTCGGTTATGAAGGTGATAACATCGTAATGAAAACTTCCTTATGGCTTGAAAAATGAAACCACATCGACATTTGTCATTATGTCAGACGTATTTGAAGGAAACAAGAACAGGATATTGTGGTTCGGAATTAAAAAATAAATTGGTCAACTACTGAGGGCCGGGCACCCAGGATGAAGGATCCGTAGTCACGAATGGTCGTTAGTGTATTATCTCAAATAGAGAGCTTTATGGTAACTTAATGTTTCTAGTACCCCGGCTTGGCTTAAAAATGAGGAACTAACGAAAACGTTGTCTATTTGAGTCTTTCCAGTTGTGAATAACAAGGGTGGGAGAAGCGACTTCTTCCTGGATTAAAGTCTTGGCGGGGGGACTCATGTGAGGGCTTAACACTAGCTCTCTGAGTACGTCCTTGCCTGGACAACAATTTATAAATGAAATTGATAGAATTATTAACTAACTATTTAGAAACTTTTTTGTCACAAAATGACTTACTTAGTACAAAGAAAGCGGCCTATCGAAGTGCAATAAAAAATTTTTTTTTAAATTTTAACACAAAGTAAATGATAGGTTTCAATCGGAATAGTTTTCCCTTGATAAGCATCGAATGACGCATAGTTAATGATTTTTAAATTTTTAGCGGCGGAAATAAAAACTGTCGCCGCGTTTTTAATTTAAAAAATATTTTAAACCTACTCGTTGAGCACTTTCAAACGTTGTATAATAAGTTATAGATTGTCAACAACATTTTACCCCCCCCAATTCTCAGACAAATTTTCTAACGACGATTAATATGGCATTATGTTGGCCCACATGATGTACAAACCCATGCCCTATTTCAAGTAAATAGGGTGAGTGGTTCCAGAGATACAATGCTGTGACAGACAAGACAACCGAGTGACATAAGGGTCCTTCGTTAGACTATGGACTCTAAGAATAAATTCTCTGTTTATTGTCAGACAATACAGATATTTCACAGAGAATACAACAACAGCACCATATTTAGTAATCATGAGGGGGCTTGAATCACTGTCACTGAAAGCAGGTATACTCATTTTTGAATAGAAATTCCTGACCATTAGCAGTTTCTGCATTTGAAAACAATTTTTGTTACCTCAAGTACAGTTGAAATTCGTGTTGTGAGAAAAATAACTTTCGTGCACCTTTTCAGATCTATTAACAAATCCACACTCCCATATCAGTTCCCTTACTTAAAGGTCCGATCTGGTTTGTCCTGCTCTCCTTAGCATTTATATATATGAAGAATTCCTTATCTTCCTTTGTTCTGTTTGCTAGGGATTTCTCATAAACTGCCTTTGCCTGTCGAACCTTTTCTGTGGCTCTATTACAGATAATCTTGTAGCTATTATAGGCATCAGTACTTTTTATTGCTCTGTAAACTTTCCATTCCACCTTTTTCTGCTCAAGTAATGTGGCAACTTCACTATTCATTCAACTTGGAACCCTGCTGGAATATTTTTTTAAAGGGTAAATACGCATTCAAGGCGTCTGTGATTAATGTTTTAAAGGCATACCACAGTTCATTTGTATTCGTTCTCTGTGCGATATCTACCCAGTTAATAAAGGCCATGTAGTACCTTAAGGCATCGTAGTTTCCTTTTCTGAAATTAAAACCCATTCCTTTGCCTTTTACTTCTGCTACCTCTCTCGTCATCGTCCACCGTAGAACTCCGTGATCACTTCCTGCTACTGGTTCCTCTACTGTCAGCCCTGTTATGTCATCTGATTCATGGGTGATGATGAGGTCTAGGATATTCATTTCTCTAGTACTTTCCCTGACATGTTGATAGAAATAACAGTCATCTAGTTGATTTAAAAATTTTGTTCCCCATTTCGAGTTTCCTTCACATTTACTCCAATCAATTAGAGGCAAATTGAAATCACCCATAATAAGACATTGACGCTTACTTGCCCATTCCGTAGATTACTCCTACTCGCATGTAGAGGCTTTCGTCATAATCTTCACAATCACCTGGTCTGTAGATTACTCCTACTCGCATTATACCTTGGTTTCCAACTATCTCACACCATACAGGTTCTATACTAGCACATGCAACGTCTGGATTCGGGAAAACTATCGTCGCATACAGGCTGTTTCTGATGAAAAGCATTACCCTGCCACCCCTTCTATTAACCCTATAAATATTATACAAGCCGTGCTGAAACTCATCCCCTATTTCCGGGTGGCACCACGTCTCCGTAAGCCCTATTATGTCCGCGTTCCTTGGTTTAACCGGCAGTTCGAATTCGCTCATTTTATTGACGAGAGTTCTAACATTACTATATAAACAATTAAGACTTACTGTTTTTGTATATTTAAAAACCCTAACACAACCCATGAAGTTTTCAGGCTCTCTTCCGTGGCAGCTACCCGCTCACTTGAAATGTTTCTGACCCCAGAACATCTAGATAATACGTCTAGTTGGGGTAACAAATAAGAACTCTTAAGGTATGTGCAAGAGTTACTTTGACCAATATTATCAGATAAACGCGTGTCAGTATTACCCACATCACCCCTAACTAGCGGTTTCCCTTAACCTTTAAGGTATCCTCAATAATACTGGCAAAAACCTTTGCTTAAGTGTATCCCGTCTCTACAAAAGAAATTCCTTCTACCTACAAGTGTGAACCAAACTGATAATTTTCCCCCCAAAAGTGTTGCAGAGTCCTTCAAGTCTTGAGTTAATCCACAACGCTTTTAACATATAATCCCTCCTATCGTGTGTGGGCAGAATTGCAGACACAAACTTTGTGGCCTAGCTCGCGGCATTTCCTCAGCATGGTCCTGTATTTTTCCAACAAATTGCCAGATCGTGTATGTTTAATGTCATTAGTCCCCACATGAATAATAATATTGTCTTTACCCCCCCCTTAAAATATGAAAATCTGTTAGTGACATCATTAATAGTTCCTCCCGGCAGACATACCCTGGTTCTACTCCACCTATCCTTATTACAAAAAATATTCCCCGTTTTCCTGACAATATTCTCTTAATAAAACAGTCCTTTTGAGCTAGAGTAGTTTGCACTTGTTTTTTCTGTTTTGAGGTCCGAATTGGGAGTGCATCATTTGGTAGATTGCTGGAGTCGTGAGTCCCTGACGAGCTCCCAGATGCATTATTCTCGAGGGCAAACACCCGTTTTTTCGGTGACTCAAATTGTTGCTTAAGATCGGTGCACTCCTTATATCGATCACAAAAAGAATCCTTAAGGTGGGCTATGATTAGTCACCAGGTTGACCTTGGAAAACAATCCGCAAGTTCCGCAACGGATTAAATCATGACTCATACGTAAATCGCCATCAGCTATTTCCGTGTGAGTCACTATACCCTGTGACGTGTTTAAGGCTCTTAATTACCATTATAAAATTAGCTAAATATCAATGAAATTTAACTTTAAAAAATGATATCTATAACATTATAAAAATCATCCTGTTATAGGAAAACCTATAACAAAATAATCCAACAATATACTAAATAAATTAGATATTTAAAATCAATAATCAACATTAATTCAATCCACTAAACTGAAGGGCCCTGACGGAGCGTGTCCGCTCACCTCGAGTGCCAACACTCGTAATGTATTCGGTTTTTTTTTGGCTGGTGCATCATAAGCCATAGGCTTTCATGCGCCATTACTAATACTATACAAGAGGAAAAGAGTGGGAGAAAGAACTAAACATTGGGGAGCACCAGCATTAATGGAGAAGTTAGAAGACAGAAAGCCGTCTGCCAACACCCGCAGTGAGCGGTCAGAGAAAACTGGACCCAATTACAAAGAGCAGTGGCAAACCAAGGGATGGAATTGTATTTTGAAGGCCTTTATGAAAAACACAATCAAAAATATTTTTGATTGTTTGGCATTATTTTGAAAAAGATTTTTGAAGGCCTTTATGCCAAACACAATCAATTGTCCGTTCGAAGCTCAGTGTGTATATTTACAGCAGGTTCTGTGATGCGTTACATGCATATGATATGTTTCCCCATCCATGGAGGGGTGTCCGGATATTAATGGTAAGGTAGTGTAAGCCAGAATATTACCAGGGGAAATGACGCTGGCGATCGTCGATCAGATGAATTCCAGATATCTGGAAATCGTTGACATCCAGATAGTTTAAGAGTCGGTGGTTAATTGATTTCTCCTTTACTTTAGAAAGAGTTGAAGTAATCTCAATGGAACGATAATCGGATGGAAGAGATTTGTCAGCTTTTTTAGGATCTGGCTGTTTTTTTTTGGTAGTTGTTGGCACATCAGCTTCTGTGGCCATAATGCACCTCCTAAGGTTTTGCAGTACTTTGATTCAAGCCCGAGGCGGGATTCGAATGTGCGACCTTTGGGTTGCCAGGCAGGCACTTTACCTATCCGGCTAGGATCTGGCTGTATATGAGCAAATTTGCAAGAGGGAATTCAACACCTTTTGAATAAGAAAGTGAGCCATGTGGGTAAAGTGCCTGCCTAGCAACCCAAAGTTCGCGAGTTCGAATCCCGCCTCGGGCTTGGATCAAAGTACTGCAAAAACCTTGGGAGGTGCATTATGGCCACAGAAGCAGAAGCGCCAACAACTACCAAAAAAAATAAAATAAAATAACAAAGTGAAAAAAGATAACACAAAACAGGTGTAGGTTCAAGGACATAGGTTTTGAGAACAAGTGGAGAAATACCATCAGGACCTGAAGCTTTCTTATCATCAATCGTTCTGATATCCTTTTGACAGAAGACCATAGGAGGCATTGAATGGAGTGTACTGGGAATGGTTTGAGGTGATTTACCAAGATCATCAATAAATGAGTTGGAAGAAAAATAGGATGCTAGCAGATCAGAACCATCTGGTTTTGAAGAAGATGGGCAAATTTTGCGGCGAATAGGTTTCGCAAGAGACCAGAATGCTCGGCTACCATTTAGACAAGAAGCAAGTTTTCTACTCTTAGTCTGTTCGAAATTTAGTTTGGACCGAATAATCACTGCTTTACAAAGTATTATGTAATGTTACTTATAAAAACGTAGTACTGGAAATATTTTGTAGTAAAAATTCAGAAAACATACGATTTCAGAGAATATAGGCTTTGTGTTTCGCATTGAAAATATTACGTTGAAAGGGGTTCATGAGTATAAAAAAGGTTGGGAACCGCTTTCTTAGATGTAAATGGATGTCAGATGAACTAATGAGTCTCGTGGCAGACAAATGTGTGAAAATTATCGAGCGACAAAGAAGTCTGTTACCTATAAACTAGTCTCCAATCTGCCATAAAGGAGGTCAAGCAAACGAAGGAAGATTAAAAGGAGGCTCAAGGAAACAAAAGTAGCAAAAACATTTACTTATCTTTGTGTTACTGTATGCAGAATGAAGTACTCTACTTATATTAGCAATAGAAGGGAGTGGTTAAATCACATTGGTTCCCTTGATATGGATGATTTTAATGTTGATGATTGTGATCAGGTTGGCGACGAATTGAATAGGTATTTTGAATCAACATCCACGCGTATGGAATTCCTTAGGGAAGGGGAATGCCAGAAATTTATCAAACTGCAACATATAGTTGAATAATTTTGTGATAACTGAGAGGAAAGTGGAAGAGATTTTTCAAGAGAAACAACAAAAAATGCACCTAGAATGGTAGACAGCAATCCAATTATACCAAGAGAGGCAGAAAACAAGATAAGAAAACATTAGTCACAGTTACGTGAGTATCTTTAGATTCAGGGGAGGTTACTGTGCATTGCAGGTGTACGAATTTATTTCCAATTCACAAAGGAGGGATTAAAAGATAAATTAAATGAGTAATTAAAGATCTGTTAACTTAACATCTGTTCAAATAAAAATAAGTAACTGGATTTGGAGAGGGGTCAATTTTTATTTACTTGAATTTCAGAAGAGCGTTTGATACTGTTGCACATAAAAGATTTCTGTAAAAATTGGAGCAGTGTAGCATTAAGGGTAAAAAGGATGGTTACCAATGGACAATGCTCTTCGTAAATTAATGTTATTCGTAGAGTCCTCCAGGTTTCAGTGGTGGGCCGATTGTTAATGATATTCATGAAGGCTTAATGTCTAAGTCTGCCTATGGTACGCAGGTTGGTAAGATTGTAGTAGTAGCGGAAGCAAGTGTATGAGCGTATGCAGCATCAGCCAAAAAAATCACACAACCATTCCCTCTAAATATTTAAGGTTCCTCCTTAAATTTATTTAACCTATCAACTTCCACAACGACAGATGGAAATTTTGTTCCAGCAATTAACCATCCGCTGGCTAAAGTAAATTTCCGCACATCTATCATTCTACGTCTGTCCTTTCTTAATTTGAATTTATGCCCCCTTAGGTTCGTAATCTGAACAAGTGGAAGGATCCCATCAGAATTCAGCGTGCTCAACCCATTCAAGGCCTTATACACCTCAATCAGATCACCGTGCAGGTGCCTAGTCTCCAGCCATTGCAATTTACAGAACTTGAGCCTCTTGGTAAGAGGATCCTTTCATTCCCCTCACTAATCTTGTTGCTCTCTCTGTACACGCTCAAGCAGATCTACATCCTTCCTAAAATGAGCCCTCCAGACCTGTACGCAGTACTCTAGGCGTGGCCTGACCATTGCCTTATACAGAGGGACAATCACCTCCTTCTCCCTGCTAGCAAAATTCCTGTATATCATTGACAAAACCCCATGACCTGCAAAAAACACTACAAAACAATTTGTAGTGTTTTTTTTAATATTAAATCTTACATTTTGCAAAATGTTGTCATACGCTATGATTGTAAATTTGTGAGCGGGAGTTTATGTACATATATATTTCTGTAAAGCTCTCGATACTGTACAGATTGAGTGTGGCATTAGGGGGAAACTAATGCTATGGATAAAAGGATGGTTTACTGGCAGTGAGAATAGTTAATGGAATTTATGATTAAGAATACATTTCGGGATTAATTCGATAGTCTAGAGATACATGAGTGTTTGTTCCCCACGCCAATTTTATGCCTAAAGAGACAAATGAACTATAACATATCGAGGCGTTATTGTGGTCTACAAATGGTACAGATAGAAATATTATTCTGACCTCATTTTGTCCTTTCTTTCTGGATATACAAAATGTGACCAAAAGAAATTTGAGATACAGAAGTACTCGTAAAAGGTGCTTTTAATTCTGAAACTTAATGTAGACTTGGGCTAGAAAAAAGTTGAATAGCCAGTCAGTTCAGGTTTTCAAGAGCATGAAGTTAGTTGTATTCAGCGCCAAAGCAACTAAGACTGAGGTGTCAATATTCTCAAGAAGTTCTTGAATGGAATCTATCGAATGCGCATTAGTGTTGTCATGATGGAATCAGTAATTTCTTCAAGCTTACTTTTCCAGCCGATTTCTCCGAGGAGCCTCACAATTGTTGAAAATGTATGGTATTCGTAGTGCAATGTTTGACCATGCAAGACAAATTAATAAACAGAGACCTGTGAGTAAAGAAAAATAGTAAAGCATGAACTTCACACCACGTGTTATCGTGTTTGTCTTGCTGTGCTCTCTTTCTAATTGACCAATTGTTAATTATGACTAAATATTATAGCGATTAGATTACGTTTTTTCTTTTCTGTTTATTCCACAATTATTATTAAATAATGAACTTGGTTTCAGATGTCTGTTTAGTTAATCCTTAATTGCAAACAACGCAATCCATCTGCTGTCCTGAGGATAAACGTATAGTAATTGTGCAGAGGCCACTTAAGTTCGTAGCTGCTCCAATGCTTGTACTGAATACAAAGATCGTAAGTGCATTTAAAGATGGTTGAAGAAAGACGGCAGATAAGTGTTATTAATGGTCACTTCGGAGTGGGCAGGATTTCTCAAGGTTTAGTGTTAGAGCTATTGTTGTTTCTGATTTTTTACGTGATATCGAAGAAGTAATAAAACAGTATTGAAATGTGGAGATGATGTGAATGTCGGACGGCAGGGCTGGTTTTCAATGTCAGACTGAGATTGGTTGAGAACGATTTGAATATATTTCATGAGTTTTTGGAGAAATCGCGGTTGTGTTTTGATCTTGCAAAACGTAAGAGTTTACATTTTGAAAAATAACGAACGAAGGTAATTTAAAACATGGGCTTTGAAAGGGTAAAAAGAGGGGCAACTCGTTTGGTTATTACAGTACGGTACAGGGCCATTCATATAAAGGAAAATACAAAGATGTGAGTTAGAGAATTTGGAGAGTCCGTGTTTCCTTTGGGGTGGAAGAGTAGAAGTTTGTATGTGTATAAGTCAATGAGCAAAGGAACAATTATGGGATTTTCATAATTAACATAATCCGGAGTTTCAGAAAAGGATGTGCTGGAATGAACTGCTTTTATTAGTAATTGAGGTTGGTGAAATTTAAAGCAGAAGTGGATCGGGATATTTAGGGAATGAAGGGTGAATTTCTTTGTGGTCAAGCTGTTGTAGTAGGATTTTCGGACCATTAGCGACTAAGGACATTGCTTCGTGTATATTTTATATAAATAGCGTGTGTTCTGTGGTCGCTTTTCTGTTTGCTGGACGAAAATTCCGAGAAACAGAATGGCACCTGAGACCGTCGCCTGAGACCGACTAACTTAGCCACTTGTGAAAAAGATCCATAAAAATTCCTGGCGCTATTGACGGGACTCGAACTGGTCTTTTCCACCCGGTGTCGAGAGGACGGCGATCCTACCAACTGTGCCACCTACGAGGGCATTTGTCTTCATTGCATCTTTGCTTTTTATTGTTAACGAATTATCTGTGGTTTAATGATGGTAAACACGAAAAGGACTACTTTTTGCCAAACATAACTAAAGTTATGAGGCGTTGGTGTTTTTTCTTTTAATGTAAATTGTTGGTGCAGTGTTTACATTTTTCGGTGGAAGTTAAAGGAAATTTTTGGGGTGGAGAATTGATTTCTGCCAGTCCGAAAATTGGTCGTACTTGTTGTTTACTTTCTCGTTTAGTTAGCTCCAATATTTGTACTTGTATTCTTTCTCTCCCTCTCTGTCATTCACTTATTACATCTTGCGCTGCCATCTTTCGTTAATTCGTATAATACAGGGTCATATTTTAGTATTTAGTTTCTAAAATTCTGTTAAACATAATTTAAATTATTTTGTGGGGGAGGGATTTCAGTTCTTTTTGCTTAGTGTTATTTTTAATTTGTTGATGCATTATTCAGATGTTTTGATTTCCCAGTGTGCACTGTTTCTTATTTCAGCTGCGCGCATGTGCCGCTATTTATGGTTTATTCGTCTGCATCTTTTAAAAGTGTCACAGTTTGGGCTTTTGGAGGAGAAGAAAGTAGGTATTGTGTGTGTGAAGTAAAACAGTGGCGAATAGGGAAGATATGTAACTGAACAGCGAGGTCTCTTGAAGCCTTAATTCATGAAGCCTTAATTCATGGAAGTTGTGTAACTTTCGTCTTCGGTTTATACTTTATTACGGGATGCGATCGGTGGTTTTTTATGCTCAAAAAGTGCAGTCCTTCGAATTGGTGACAGCGGCTTCTGAAGAATGTTGACGTGGAGGTTTTGGAGGTCCATTCACCATAAAGTGTTTTTCAGGTAAGTCTTAATGTGTATTTTTCAAATTGAAATAAATTCTAGGTTCATACTTGGGTGGTGTTAACTTTTATTTTTGCATTGAGTTACGGTGTGAATTAATTATGTACTTTGCGTGAGGTACGGTTTCTTTCGTTGCCTCGTGTTTCATCGGTGTAGATGGTATGCGTGTCATATTCCATTGAAATAAAATGTATGATCGTATTGCAAATCTCTTAACTGGTAGCTATTTCCCGTTATCGATGTTTCTTTGAACCTTTCTCTTCTTTAAGTATTACATGAAAGTGTCGGCAAATTTACTTCCCTTTGTTAGGGAAATAATCCTGCAGTTTTCCTATTGGGTTAGTTTCGCGTATTTGCAGATTATGGAAATTGTCTGCTCATCAGTGATTTCCTTTGCATTTGACTTGTTAGTATAGGGTACAGTGTGTTTACTTAATTACTAATCGTAATTTTGAATGCTGTTTTTGATATTCTGTTAACGTGTCACTTCATAGTAATTCAATATTTTGTTGAATTTCTATTAATGTTTCCTAATGGTGAGGAAAAGCTTTTGATGAGTGTATTTTCAACACTCTGTATTGTGGCTAATTTTTCTAGTTAATCAGCTTAGTTATACTTTTTCGCAATTAAGGTGTCCTTTTTTTTTTAATTTAATATTATCTATGCATTTACACGTCTAATTTCTATATTTTACACTTAGGGGCAACCCTCTGCATTTTAACAAGGCTATAATTTAACGTTTATGCGTTAAAGTTCTTTTGTTTATTCCATTACAAGATGCTGTGTAGGCTTATCAGGCTCGCCCTTAATGTGCTGAGCCCGGAAGTACACATGGAGGCCCATATTATCAGCAACTTTCAATCCGATGAAGGCCTCTCAGAAATTTTCCAGTTCCTTCTGTTTTGTGCAATGTCCATCCATTTACTAACCACGAACCCTTGAATTTCATGTCCGTTAGGTTTCTTTTAGCTCCTTTTGGGTAACATTCTGTTTTCTTGGTTCACGTGTTGTGTTCCAGGTATGTGTCGTGCCGATTTGTGTTTGCTGCCTAATCCATGTTTCTCTCGTCGAACAATCTGATTTCTAATATAATTCGTTCCATTCTTGGCTGTGTAGTTTTCAGGTTCTCTTCCATTATTTTGTTGAGTGCCCCAGTTTCATTTCCATAAGTAAAGATAGGGAGTATACATTGGTTGTTTATTTTACGTTTCAAACCAATTTGGATATTGGTTCTCGGTATGTATTTCCTGATTGCTATTCGTCCGAAATTTGTTCTTCTCTTGACTTCCAGCCGTTTATCATTGTTTCAGCGTAATAACTTGTTTCTATTAAGTAAATGAATCCATTTCATTTACTGCTCTTTCAAAGATTATATCCATTTTGTGGTATACTTGTTCATTATTACTTTTGTTTTAACGATATTCATCTTTAGTCCGGTAATCCTTGACTCTGCATAACTGATTAAGATTTTCGTCCAATTCTTTGGGACTGGGATTATGATTACAATTCCATCTGCAAATAGTTTTGGTACTCTCCATTTACATTGGTCGCAAAAATGTCAATTTTCTCAAGGGCTGCAGTAAATAACTTCGAAGATAGTCTTATCGAACTGCTTTCTCCAAGTTTTTTGTATAAATAAAGGAAGTCTGATACGATTTCTTCAAAATCGTAATGTGGGGTGTATGCTTTTCTTTGTCGAAATAATCAAATCATAATCAAATGCCTTTTCATGATCTAAAAATGCCAAGCATACTTGTGTTTTTGTTTTTTTTTTTAATTCATTTGCTTTCACCATTAGCTGCGATATTACGTGAGGGTGATCCTTAATTATGTCCTAAAACCAGCTTGGTGTTTCGGTTGATTCCCATGAAGTATTCTTTTGTAATCTGTTAGCAATGGACATTGTGAACGACTTGTACATGTGGGACAAAAAGCAGAGTGGCGTATAATTTCTGATTTAACTCTTTTCTTGTGCAGCACTATTATGATTGCATTATTTCACTTCTTAGGGGTCACGGTTTTTGTAATGTTATTTTGTGAAAGTGGTGCCAGTTTCTGTGTGATGTCTCTTAACTTTATCTTAATCCTGGTTTTTCTGAATCTTCATTTTCTTCAATGCCTGTTCTTCCTTATCACGAAGGATATTGGGTATGTCATGTGTTGCTAATTTGTGATTAGTCTTTCCGTCGCTGCTCATTCTTTATAATCTTCTGTTATTTGAATTGTCTCCTCTGGTATTCATAAGTACAGGAACTCCCCGACTTGCGTAAGGGTTGCGTTTCGCGGAACGCGACGTCGGTCGGAATTCCCTCATGCTTGTGCAGCACTTGGAAATGTGCTCGCTGAATTGATTGAATCAAAAATGTTTGACGAACGTGTGAATAGAATTAGTTATTTCATGCGCAGAAAAAATTATAAAAGAGGAGACGGGTATAATGTTAGTAAGTTTAACTCTTGGGCATCGTTGCCACACTCGGTCTTCAGCTGATAAATATGCGGCTGCAGAAGTTGAGGGCTGTGGAAATTTAGGACGGGTCGGCCGCTGAACCTTACGAAAGAACATTTGTGGATGAACATTTCTCATCGTAGATTTTTGTAGCAAACATATCATTCACCCTTCTGTTAAGTTTTAAGAATCGTTCGCTCTCAGGATCCATATTCTTAAACCTCGCCATTGTGATGCAATTTCACGAAATGGCATTGCCATCTCTCTGGTGATGAAGCATGTCGACTCGTTTGGTTCATCTTGAGCTTAATCAGCATTTTCTTTCACTATCGCTGGCTGCAAGTCAATAAGTTAGTTGTTAGGTACTTCGTTCTCTTCTTCCAACTACTCCGTCTTTGGCATCGACCTCCAACTGAAGTAGCTCTGCAATCTTATCTGTAACCACTTCATATGATTCGTCTCTTTCGAAACCTTTTACGTGCCGTGGGCGATATTTTGTTCCAATCGCCATTTAAACAACTTTTAGTAATTTCTGCCGAGGCCTTAATGTTTAAAATGGCATGGTAAATATTGTAAAATTTTTGAACGTTAAAGTTCTCATCGTCTACTGCATACAATGCTTGTAGAAATATTGTGCTTAAATAGTATGCTTTTAAATTCGAGATGCACCGTGATCCATAGGTTGTATGAATGAAGTCGTGTTTGGAGGTAGAAATATAACTGACATTAGAATCATCTAAATGCGCAGGATGACCAGCATTAGATAATGGATGACCATTATCTAATAGAAGCAAAATCTTGAAACAAACGTCGTTGTCTTTATAATATTCTTCAATCTCAGAATGAAGCAGCAGTTAAATCAATCCTCAGATGTTATCTATGCTCTCTGGTTTGATCGGAAATGCACGGGTAGGGTGGCATTTATTGATGCCCTTAAATGCACGAGTATTTCCAGAATGGTACACAAGAATTATAAATTGTGTACACGGAATGGTACGCTGTATTAGTCCCAAGGAAGGGCGTGGGCCTAATTTTTGACGCTTTGCTAGGTTTCAATGTATGTTCGATACGGTATTTTTTTCCAATAGAGAGGCTTGCCGTCAACGGTAAGAACTTGTGCATTAAATAGCCGCCTTCGTCAATTTTTTCCAACACATCACAAATTTCTTTGCGGATTCAGAATCGGCACTGGCGACTTCACTGCATATTTTAGCGTTATGGAAACCAATGCGATGCTTGAACCTATGAAACCACCCGTTGCTTGCCACGAACTTGGGTTGGGGTTCGCCGTACTTATCGTTAATATCTTTATAAATAGTTCTTGGTTTTGCATGAATGGTCATTAGACTCACTCAGGGGCACTTGCTTTTGAATCTGATTTCAGATCTTCGATGTATCACCTGAACGCTGTGTTGATATTAAGTGCGTTGATCGTTTGAAATGTTTTGTATGCGCACTGTCCTTTGAAATAGTATTTACTGTTGAAGCAACGAGACCTAATTCCCTTGGAATAGATGACAAAATTTGTCCTGCTTCGTACTTAATCATCTTCATTTCTAAATCAGTTGTTTCGTTTCCTTGCGCTTTCTGTTGGTCGCTTTCCCTTTATTGTAATAGGTAAATAGGAATGAAGAAAGTTTCTGAAAATTTGTTTTTTTATGATTTGAAGATTTCAGTGAACATTTCACCATAATACCGTAACATAAAAATCCACCGAATTCGAGTTATCGGTATTATCGCAAATGCAATGAGATCGAGTTTCTACTACTCGTTTATAATTAGATGCGGTAACAGAAAGGCCGATAAAGTAAATTGTTTTATGATCGTAACATTCAGAAATGTGATTTAGTAAAATATCAGAAAGGCGTTTAAAATGGATTCTTATAACAGGAACATAACCATGAATGGGTAGTGCAATTGCCATTATGAATATGACCTTTTTAGAGAGATAAATGGGTTAGTAATATAGCGAAATTTTCAACTTCCAGGGATTTGGAACGAATTACAAAAAGAACACTTTGTGCGCGATGCAAAACACGATTTTAAGTTTGCACCGGCCGGCAAAAACTCGCGTTGTGGGGGGGTGGAAAATGATGATTTATATATTTATTTAGTAGTTTTATTATTTTTATCTCGTTTTGTTCCCTATTATGTGTTTGTCCACTTTATTCTTATTTCACCCACTTGAGCATCTGACTTTACTTCCTAGGAGAATTCCAGATTCGTCGGTATTCTCAATTGTGTATAATTCCCTTCGGAAAGGCTGAGTGTTCAGGAATAACAACCTCACAAATTAATAAACAACAAAGTTTATTTATTTATATATATACACAATTGAATAAAAAACATGTAATATGCATACAAAGTTAAATATAGGATACCTTGCAAATATTATTCTTATATTAACAATCAATATGCTATTTTCATCATTATACTCTGTGTTCTCACCATTCTGTTACAAAAACTGAAGACCTTAATAGGAAAATCTTAATTTCCTAATGTCTCTTTGTTATTAGTCTTTCAGTTGGACCAACAATTCTTCATTAATACAAACACTATATTCAATTACCTATCCTTAAAACATTCAAAGATTCTCACTCTAAACTTTATTATCCTTCTAACATATTATAATCATTTGAACAACAATTTAATCTATTACTTATCTTCCGTTTCTCTTGCATTTTACAATAACCAGCAATAAAATTGCTGGCAATTTTATTGCTGAATCAGCAATAAAAAGCATTGTACCTGCTACAACAAAAAAGACCTTGCCAAAACAACCACACCTGGTGGTACTCCGACCAACAACCATTGAGGAAAATCAAACAAGCGAACAAGTAAAGATGCAAATCATGACCAGCCTAAAAGAAGAATTCAAGACAACCAGAATAAAGTCGGTCAGGAAAACTAAAATGTCGGAGTACTGATAGACAGAAACAAGGGAGGAAGCACAAAAAATTATCACTAATACCAAAATCACTGAGCTGGGGCTCGCAGCGACTACCCCTAAAAGAAAAGGGCCCGCAATAGTTATTTATGACCTGGATAAAGACCTGACCCCGGACCAACTAACAGGAAATCTATCAAAGAAACCTGATGTCCGCTCTCCCAGAATAAGTCCAAGAATGGTACTCAACGAAACTGGATAATTGAACTTGTGCCTGCAGCATGGAAAGTATTAAACACCCAGAACAGAGTATATGTAAATTAGGGCAGCCACCGCTTCCGTGAACATGTGGCTGTACCCAAATGCTTCAGGTGCTGTAAATATGGGCATACAACGCACACCTGCACCCTAACTGACCCCACATGCAGCCACTGCTCGGCAGAAGGCCACACTTACAAGGATTGCCCAAACAAGAGTACTGACCCAATCTGCACCAACTGCAAGAGTCTGAAGCTGGACTGCACCCACTCAATCAGGGATAATAAATGCCCCACCTACCTGATGATTAAGAGCTTGTTCCAATCCAGGCTGGATTATGGGGACGCGCCTTAGAGGATACAATACTGCAGAGTTAAATTTCTGCAGATCAACGCACAGAGGGCCAGAGCAGTAGCGGATCAGATCTGTATCAATGCTGAAGAGAATGTGGACGTAATATTACAAGAGCCATACTCACACATGAAGATAGTCAGGGGATACCCCTTGACCTACAAGATAGTAAAATTCGAGGACGACACCCCCTGGGCCGCAGTCGCTGTCAGAAATCCGGATATTACGGTGACCAAAATTGCACAGCCTGCGCTGCATGTGCCCACCTCACCACAGCTCTGGGGGCATTTTATGTTATTGCCCTCTACTGTCGACCTGGCGAAGACATAACTTCCGCCACAAGATACCTCCAACTGGCTGCTGACACCCTTCCCAACGCTAAAATTATAGTAGGTGCAGACGTGAACTGCCAATCACCAATGTGGCATAGTCACACGCCAGACAGACATGGCACCAGAAACGGAACTATATTGGAAGAGTTCCTTGCAAATTCAACGTTGACAGTGTTAAACCAACCAATCAATCTGCCCACATTTAGTAATACACTGTGGGAGGCCACCATAGATGTCTCCTTCGCTTCCAGGAACCTCGCTAATAATACTACCTACTGGTCCGTCCAAGAGGCCTGGACAACATCTGATCATCGAGCCATTACATTCCAACTCAACAGATCACTGATTAGGGTACCGGCAGCTAGACAAACCACTCACAGATACTCCATATCCAAAGCAAACTGGGACGTTTCCAAAGTACCTTAAAAACCAGCATACAACAGAGACAGTGAGCTTGAGCGCCTCGAAGACCCAGATCACCTCCAAAGCAAGATAACAGATCATAACGCACACAAGCGACATCGCTATTAAAAAGAAAAATCCAACCCCTGGGGCTGTGCCCTGGTGGAACCTAGAACTGCAACGACTCCGGAAAGAAACACAAACCAGAAGAAAGGCCTTTCCGCGGGCCAGGCGCTGCTGGCCGACGGCAGAGGTTGAAGTACTCCGACAACGCTACAAAGAAGCAAGGAACACTTACACAGCCCAAATCAGAAGCTGTAAACAGCAATCTTGGGAGCGCATGGTCTCCACTATGGGAAACGAGAACCCCTGGGGAATCGTCTACAAACTGACCATGAATAAACTCCCCCGAGGGGAAGTTATTGCCGCCACCACTTTGACCCAAGGAGGCATGTCCACAACCTGGGAGCAGACCATTTCTAATATCCTGGACACAGTCTTCCACCCGGCTATACAACCGGAGACAATAGAGCAGATCCAACTCTGCTTAGAAAATGAAAGCTATCAAACAGCAACGACAGAACCTTACTTCACCGTGGAGGAGCTCAAGAGTGCTGCCACCCTCATTAGGGGAAATAAATGCCCTGGACCAGACCTCTTGGAGCACGAAATCATCAAAAAGAGTGTTCCCCGAACCTGTTGCTCAACCTCTGTCTTCACTGTGGCACCTTCCCGACTTCGTGGAAGAAAGCAAACGTCAAACTAATCCTGAAAAATCCGACCAAACCACCACACCTCCCAGAATCGTACAGACCGATCGCAACTTCTCACAGTTGCAAGTAAACTTCTTGAACGCCTTCTCTATAGACGAATAGAGCAATATTATGACAGGGCTGGCCTGGCCTCACCCAACCAGTTTGGCTTCAGGCGGGGTCGCTTAGCCGTAGATGCCTTAATACACCTACAAGAACAAGTAACAATATGCACCAAGACGTATTTCCTCGTGATTGCCGTGGACTTTGCTGGGGCCTTCGATGCACTCTGGTGGCCAAGCATCTTGGCAAGGCTTCGGGTTGCTGGGATCCCAGGCAACCTCTACAGGGTCATCAAGAGCTACCTCACAAACAGATCCATCAGGATTGTTGCTCCCTATGGGACCCTCTCCAAGAATACATTTCGCGGCTGTCCACAGGGTTCGGTCCTTGTACCACTACTGTGGAACATAGTAATGGACTCCTTCCTAGCTATAGACCTTGACGAGGTAAAATCGCAGGCCTTTGCTGATGACCTCTTACTAACAGTGTCAGCGGACTCAAGGACACAACTGGAGTCACTGGCAAACCGGGCTCTGTCCACCCTTCAGGAATGGGCAAAGAAAAATCAACTTAGAATATCCCCTGCAAAGACAAACTCCATTCTGCTCAAGGGGTGCCTCAACCTCGGGCGGCCTCCACAAATCAAGATTGACCAGAAAACAATTAAATTCTCAAAGCAGTTAAAGTACCTAGGCATGATTCTAGATCCGAATCTATCATTTCAGGACCACCTGAAATATTTGCATACAAAAGTCAGACGATGCACTGCATTGGTTGCCAGAGTCACTCGCAGAGACTGGGGCCTAGACAGACAGGTGCTTCGTCTTTTCTATAAAACTATCTTCACCCCAATAGTCACGTATGCATCTGGCGCATGGTATCAAAAAGCCACAACTGTTGTCAATAAACGAATCATTGACTCGATTCACCGGTCAATCCTTCTGACCATTACTCGAGCTTGCAGTACAGTGAGCACGCGTGCCCTGCAAGTCCTTGCTGGTGTCCTTCCACTGGACTTAGAGATCATTCGACGGGGCCTCACGCACCACCTGGACAAGGGTATCCCACAGACATGTTTGGGATTCACCACCGACATCAATAGCAACACTATGGAAAAGAAAAAGCTGCATGCTCACCTGCTGCAGGTGTGGCAGGATAGATGGGCCACCTCGCAAAAAGGCGAAATCACCAGAAAGTTTCTGCCCAACATTGGCTGGGTTTTTCCGAACTTCCCACCCTGGTTTTCCCCGGGCCTACAAGTCACATACCTACTGACAGGACATGGAGCTCTGAATGCAAAGCTATCCCTACTCGGAACACAGGAAGATCCCACCTGCACCTGCGGGGGGCTGGAGACCTGGTAGCACCTCATGCATGATTGCCAGCTGTATGACGACCTCCGCAGTGCATTCATCACCAAAATACAGTATCTACCATACGGCCAGGAGCACCACATCTTGGACACCAGTGAAGAATATCAGGCTTTCTCCAGCTATGCACTGGCCCTGTTCACAAGACGGAGAGCTCTTATCGCAGCGAACCGCAATCAACAACTGACACAATAAGGAAATGAACAAACCTCGAAGGAAATCATCCCGCGGAAGACGCCTGAACCCAGTGGCCTCCGATAATCAAGGCAGTAAACCCTGAAGTGGACCTAAAGTTGAATAAATGAGAAATGACTATAAACAACATTTACGCAAACACCACATGGGTGGGAAATGTCACAAGGAAGACCCCACAAACGCCGACAAGCAAACCCGGACCTTTTGACGGTAATGACTGCAGAATGGACGGGAACCACCCCATGAACGATTATGCTTCGGTCCGATCGCTCCTGGAAACGGAGTAGAACCACTAGCAGCTCCGCTGCCAAATGCTATATGCCGAGCTGAATGGGGTACCTTTACCCTATTCATCTTAAATTCCCTATCCCCGGCAAGACGGAGAGGAGACATGCTCTGTTTCCTCCCTCCCCTGCCAACCCATCTCTTCACCTGGTGAGGCATGGGCCTGCCTCACTGACCACCTGGGGTCGGCTTCTCTATCGTCCCCATGCTTCTGCCTTTCCTCCCCCGTCTTCAGTCTCTTCCCCTACTCTAACTGTATACCTTATCCATGGCAGGGGAGAACTCTTCATCTCCCCCACCTGCCATCCAAACTCCCCTCTGGTGTGGCATGGGCATGCCATACTGCCTAGCAGGGTTTATCTCCTCTATCGACCCCTTACTTCTACTTGTACCCACCCAGTCTTCAGCCTCCCCTCCCTCCCACGTTGATCTGATCTTTCATCTAACGTACAGCCCACACGTTTAAATTTAATAACAATAAAATTCTGCCCGACTTATTAGACCTTTTTAACACATCTTTCTAGCGTTCAACCCCAACCAGCGATTTACTAACGGCAATCTCCTTAAGAATTAACGTCAAACGCATATATATTTTTTTATTATTATTTTATTTTTTACTTATCATTATTTTTTATTATTATTATTTTTTTATTTATTATTTTTTTTTAGGTCCTAGCCACTGAAATCCCAGGAAACTAGGTGGCAGGACCTGCCGGAGCAACTCGTCATGATTCTGGACACCAGGCTAGCCTCCACGTGGCAAGGTATGGGCAACGTCGGGCCTCACCAGGGGCCTGAAGCCGGAAAAACAATGCGCACAACAGATCACACTGCACAGACATGGCCCACGCACTTTCAAGTCTCTGGCTTGACAGTGTACTGTCCTCGATACTACAGCGAACATACGCGGAGATGGGAGAAATCCCAGGCGCCGTCTGACACGAACATACCTTATATTCTTGCAGGAAGGAATCCTTTATCTAAACCTCGGTTTCCAATAAATGCGCTAAGGCTGTTCAAGAGAAGAATGTTGCATATCATAATTGGCTTGTTTCTAATTCTGCAGTTTCATTTTCTGCCTACACCAAAGCTCGCAACAATTGAAAAGCAGTTATTAATTAGTCCAAACTAGAATACGAACTAGCTAAGAGTAGAAAACTTGCCTCTTGCCCTAATGGTAGCCGAGCATTCTGGTCCCTTGCCAAAGCTATTGGCCGCAACTTTTGCCCATCTCTGCTCCCACCTCTGTCCAAACCAGATGGTTCTGTTGATCGTCCTATTGCAATTACTTCTACTCTTTCCAAAGTAATGGAGAAATCAATTAACCGCCAACTCTTAAACTACCTAGAAACCTTCCGTCTGATCAAGGATCGCCAGTATGGATTCCGTCAGTGTCGATCCACTGGTAATATTCTGGCTTATGTTACCATTTATGGACCAATTCAATGGAAAGGTTCGGTGAAACACAAGTAGTTGCTCTTGACATCTCTAAAGCTTTCGATCGTGTTTGGCATAAAGGTCGTCTAAACAAGCTTCCGTCTTATGGTTTGCCAACTGTTTTTGGTAATTGGTTATCCAGTTTTCTCTGATCGGTCACTGAGGGTGATGGTAGATGGCTCCCTGTCTTCTAACTTCTCCACTAATGCCGGTGTCCTCCAAGGCTCAATTCTTCCCCCACTCATTTCCTCTTGTATATTAATGACCTTCCATTGACTGCAAATCCTATCCATAGTTTTGCCGATGATAGCACATTGCATTCCACTTTCCATTTTGAGAAACCTTGTCCTGCTCAATCAGCTTCAACTTCTCGAAAATGTGCTACCAATTCCTTAAAAGCCGATCTTCAGGTAATTCTCCAGTGGGGCAAAGACAACTTAGTTGATTTCAACCCTTCTAAAACTCAGTCTTTTCTTATATCTCGCAAAAAGGATTCTTCTGCTCCTATGCTTAATCGCTTTTGGGGATTACCCTGACTTCTAATCTCTCTTGGCACAAGCACATTACAAATATTGCTTCCTCTGCATCTAAAAAAACTTGGTTTTCTCTTTCGCTCTCGGCGTTACTTTTCTTCCAAACAGCTGCTCACTCTGTATAAATCGCAAATCCGCCCTGCCATGGAATATTTTTCCCACATCTCGGATGCTGCCCCCAAAACCTCTCTCAGGCTTCTTGATTCCATTCAGAAGAGGGCAGTTAGGTTAATTAATGATTCATCTCTAACAGACTCTCCGCTCTCTTTCAAAACAGTCTGAACACGTGCCGCCAACATCCATTTACTGTCCAACTTTAAACTCACAGAACCAACTTCATCTTCCTCGTTTATTCATTCAACTGCCGTTTTCTGGAACAACCTTCCTTCATACGTATTTTCTGAAAATAACAGTCTACAGAAGTTCAAGCCCAATCTCAACAAATAACGTTTGTTGGAGTTTACATAAAAAAAATAATTCCGTTTAATAGGTGAATTCACTCATAAGTGCATTTCAATTTAAGATATTTGGGTTCGAGGCTAAAGAAACATCGATTTCATTGGTCAAATTGAAAGCTGACAGAAAGTCAAAGCTGACAAATTGCTGGATATATAAAGGCTTGTTTTGAAAACTGAAGTTTGTCTTTGAACGGCACATTGAGTGGTTTCTCTTGAGAAGTAAGAAGAAATATTTCAGCTTGATTAAGTGAAGAAGCAAGCTTGGGAGTAAAAAAGGTAAGTTCTATTTATGAAATTTTGAAAAATAAAAATTTTTTTCAGTTTTCTTGATGATTTCTCTGATAGCTTAGAATCATGCTTCTTACAAAGTAACTTAAATAAATACGTGTTTATTTAGTAAAATTAAAGTACGTGCGTGTTTGCTAAAATGCAGAGTAGAGCAATTAAAATTAAATTTTTGTATTTTAGTAGAAACAATATCATAAATGAATACGATTTTAAAGTTTCTGTAATTGTGAGTAATAAGATTTTTTGGAATTAGACTGCTCTTAATTGCATAGATACTTAACGAAATGTTGGCATATTTTCTAAACCTGTTGCGGTATAAGTAATGGTAGTACTGAATGTTGGAAGAATGGATTCGTATTCGATAGGAATTGTTTGAAGTTTCGGGAATGGAAGCCTGTGAAAAGAAAAGGATTAATGATTTGAGGGATCAGTTTCATGAAAATACTGATCTTCACCTGATTAGTGTTAGATTAGGTTCATGGTTAAGTTAGTACAAATATTATAAATGCTTCAACCCAATATTTAAATTAAAATAGAATACTACTGATTTACATATCGAATTCTCTCGGCTAAGGCTTTGTTTCAAGCAGAATAGTTTTCTTGTCCAAAAGCTGCTCAATTGCAGGATTCAACAAGTAATTCAGAAACGGCCGTCATTTTAATTTAGATACTTGGATCGTTTGGGTTATCTGTTGGGGGAAAGCTCTATATCGACTTACCAATAGTTTAAAAGTTTTCACGTGAAAATAGTCTTTCCATATAATCTATACATTTTGGTTTCCATTTGCTTAAAGCCATTTTAGGCAAATGGAAATTTAATTTCAGCTTTCTTATTCGCATTACTGAAAATATATTTTTGTACACAAATTTCCTACTACTCTCTATATAAAATCGATATATTTCTGAGCTATTTTTAGCAGTTTGAATTGTTTTTAAGTAAACATGAGATTAAAAATCAGTATGGTTCCAATGGATTTTAATCATTGGAAAACAATTATTCTTCTAAACTTGTTCAAATTAATGAATCGGGTGAAAAGAAACATGTGCCATTTATTTATATATACTAGAAAACCCAGTGCTCCAGATTTACTGAACGTATCTTAAAACCCAACAAATATTCGGTTGGTTCGGCAGACGTTTGGAGTTAAAATGGACTACCAATTTTATAACTTCGATCCAATGGAAGGAAAATTGAAATAGCTGTAGGGGAGGTGGAGCTGGAAAAAAACCGAAATCCCTTGAGAATTTAGGTTTTCTCAAGTCGTGGAGGTAGGATGGAAGAATCAGGAGCAGGAATTTGTAGTTTCAACGAGTTGAATGGTGGTAAAAATTAATAAAAAAATGAAATATACGAATTAGTTATTGTTGTATTCTTCGTATGTGTTTACTTCAATAAGCAATGAACATACTTTGTAAGAGTAATAGTGTTTAAGATTTTTAAGGCAATTAAAAATTTGCATGTAATTAAATTTTTTTTATTTTACTTTAAATAACGATATTTCATTTTTTAACAGCAACAACAATGGAAAGAAACAGATCGAATCAGCAAAGAATTGCTGAAACCAACCAACCTGTTCGTTGGTATCGCACCAGTAAAATGTATCACGCTCATCTTGATGGAGTGACACCCACCCCACTTTGCCAGCAACCAGGGAGCAGTTGGTGATAGCGGCAGAAAGAGAAGAATGTATGGATGCAATGCTGTTCGTTGGGAGGTTCTCGAGGAATTTGGAAATCCTTCTTTTGCAGAATGAAGGCAATACTGTGGTGCCGTCCAGGGAGAAGATCTGTTAAGGGAACTAGGGTTTTTTTTTTTTTTCGAAAATATAGATTGCCCACAGGAATTATTTGTCCCTGTTAAGTTTTGTTTCCGTACGTTTTGTTGTTTTTACACCTGTAACTTGGAAAATTTTAATTTCTTTTCCTTGAAGACAAAATCAATTAGAACACTTTTATTTTTGTGTGTGTTATTACGAGAATAGTTCGTTTTAATTGGGTATTGTTCACCAAAGGTTGTTGGTAAGTGATTTAAATGCAGCTCATGCTGTTATTTATTTTTCTGGTTACTTACTCATCGCACAACAAGATGCACCATTATGTTTTTGAAGTCTTTAGGCGAGCCCAGGCAGTTTTCACGTGGGATTAACTTACTTCCGTGTGATCGCAACGAAAATGCGACACCAAGTAACCTACGCCGTACGTAGCAGCGACAGATGGAGTCAGTATCCCTACATATCGACCAAGGTGTAACTCAAGCATGTCGCGTTTGTTTTAAATCACTATAGCTCACCTCCTAATAATCCGATTTTAAAGGAAAAATTATTTCTTTTATCATTTTCTGCCGGTATTTCATAAAAAAGAGAAATTAATTCGGAATGCCGAAGACTAAAAACCAACTTTGTAAGTCGTATAGAGCTTAATGGAGGTGGCTGCACTATACGTGCAATGCGGCCACCTCCATTGAGTATAACGGTTAAACTACGTATATATTAAGTGCAATAGCATCATTAATACACATTCATTTATGAATAAACAGAATATTTATAAGGCCGTTTGTTTTAAGTTATATCTCATATTGTGAATACCTTCAAAAGGAGTTGCCACGATATTGCACTACTTCGAATAAGTAAGGCTTACTTAAGAGAAGACTGTTACTTATTCTCATATTAATTTTTTTTTTTCGTTCTCAAAAGGACCCTTGTTATGTACAGGTTCTTTTTATTTTTTAAAGAAAATATAGTACTTAGTACCATGCATGGATTGAGGGGATGAAAGAAGATAATTGTTGACATTAGAATTAAACTTTTATAGATTTGTAATTTTCACGAAATACTTACGAAGGAAGGTTGTTCCAAAAAACAGAAGTTAAATGAGTAAGAAGAAAAGTTGGACAGTAAAAGGATGTTGACTGGGTGCAGCACGTGTTCGGACTTTGAAAGAGAGCGGGAATTCAGAAGAACATGCCCATGCAAGTATCTACAGAAAAGGCATGCAGCAGAAACAAATGTGTTTGAAATCGAGTGGAGAGACTGTTACAGATGAGACATTAATTAAACTGCTCTCTTCTGAATGGAACCTAGAAGTCTGAAAGAAGGTTTGGGGGGGTTATACCGCTCCAGATGTGTGAGCAATATTCCATGGTAGGCCGTATTTGCGATTTCTAGAAAGTCAACAACTGTTTGGAAGAAAACCAAGTTTTCGATATGCAGAGAACGCAATATTTGTAATGTGCTTTATTCCAAGAAAGATTAGAAGTCAGGGAAATCCCCAAGATCTTGCCTAGAAATCGGAGATAAGCATAGGAGCAGAAGAATTCATTTTGCGATGTATAAGACAGGACTTAATTTCAGAAGGATTGAAATTAATTTATCTTTGCCCACTGGTGATTAGTATTTAATGATTTGGCAGTGGATACTCGGAAAGACTAAGATGTTTCAACATGACAAGGTTTCTCAAACTGGAAGGTGAAATGCAATATTCTATAGTCAGCATTACTTGGATAGGATTTCCGGTCAGTGGAAGAATGTCAATAATATACTGTTAATGGCATTCTTCCACTGTATTCTGACCGTATCATAACACCCAGTCCCTTTCCTCCTGTACTGGGTTTAGTTGAACTTCAAGTGAATAAGTTATTTTGGGATTACTGTTTCCCAGGTGTAATACCTTACACTTTGTTGGATTAAAGAATAACTGCAAATTTCTGATCACTCCTGAAGTCTGAGTCTCTCTGAAGAAGCTCACCTTGATAGTGATCATAAACTCTTCTACCAATTTTAGCATTTGCAAATTTAGGCATCACGCCCATCACAAATGTCATTTATGAAAATTAAAAACAGCAGTGGTCCTAATACTGTTCCTTACATCATCCCAATCTGAGGAAACGCTATTTATCACAACTCTCTGCCTCCTGCTATCCATCTAAGGATTTTCCCTGTGATTCCAGCTTATAAAGCAGCCGCTCATATGGCACTGAGTCAAAAGCTTTGCTGAAATCTAAATAAACAATGTTGAAATTATTCCCGAAATCCAGCTCGTGAGTGATCCTTTAAAAATAGCGAACCAGATTTGTTAAACATTATTTTCCATTTACAAAACCACGCTGAGTATCCTTGAGAATTTCAAATCCAATTATACTAAGAGAGGCAGAAAAGAATATAAGAAAACATTAGTCACAGTTACGTGAGCATCTTTAAATTCAGGGGAGATTACTGTGATTACTCTCCCCCCCCAAAAAAATCCCATTTTCTTCTTAGTATTATTAAAATTATTTATTTATATTAATATTGTTTTTTATTTTGCAGCTGAAATAAATGTGAATCGTCATTGGCTACACAAGCATTGAACTCACCTCACTGCACTTATGAAAGCACTTACGGCCATTTTGCTTTCAGTAATGATTGAGGAAGTATGGGTAGAGGATCTTGTAGGAACCATTAAGGTTTCAGTACTATGTTGGTTTAATTATTTTTATTTCCGATTTGGAAATGCGAACATAATGGGGGCCAAGGTTTTCCGGTATTTTCTAGTACTTCGGTGACTGCAAAAACAGTACTTGTTAAAAACATAACAAGTGGTTTGAAATATCATTTTCGTTTTGTGGACCAGAATCTAATGAATTACGTTTATAGTCCCAATTTACTTATCTCCCGTGGGTAACATTAGTGGATTGTTGGGACCTTAGTACATATTTTGGAATATGTGGTATTAAATAAGTTACTGACTCTGAAGTCAGTGAAGCAGCGATAGGGAAACCTTTTGACCCCAGGTACGTATTTCCAAATCGCAAATAGATGTAATGAACCAAACGTAAATTTGAGTGGTTTTATTGTTTTCAGTTTACCTATAGATATTCCTGGAGTGAGATGTTCAAGGAATATCTATTATATAAATTTATTAACTGAACTTAAAAATTTAAGCTTATAAATACCAAAACGAATGTAACAGAGGGAATTACGTTTAGAAAATATAACAATTAAATTTACAAAATATTAAGAAAATCACAAAATTAAATTTACGAAATTACAGAAATTAAATTTACAAAATATTAAAACAAATCAACGAAAAACATTTGTCTAATCTTTTAAGCCAATTATAGTTCATCTCTTTCTTGAATATAATTTTGGGGCTAATTTCTCCACATTCGCTTTCTCTGACTGCCAAATGAATTATTCATAATTATTTCTATTAATAATTATTCAGTGAATCGGTGTGGCAATTAGCACACTTGTTGCTAATCCCCCCCCCTTGTTGCCGACTACACCTCTATGTTACTAAGACTACGAGTACTTCTCTTTTCATGTTTATATTAAGTACAGTGCAATACCAGGATAAATCGCGGTGAAGGGTCTTCACAACACGAGATTGATGCATTTCATAGCAAAATTAATTTGCTTACAACGTACAGTGTTCTTTAGGTCTCACAGGTTTTGTTGTTAATTTACTTGAGTGGTAGATTGCATTAAGAATAATTATGAGCAGAACTCAGCCTTCCGCATTATGTTTATTACAGCTAGCAGTGCATAATCACAAAGGAACACAATCAGGCTGTACTTCGTTTCTCAGATGAAAATGTTACGGGTCATATTAAGGACGCAAATATTTTTGAATAGAAATGGAAGAACATAGATCCTATCTTCGATTATGAAGGTGATAACGTCGTAATGAAAACTTGATTATTCCTTGAAAAATGAAACCACATCGATATATTTGTCATTATGTCAGACGTATTTGAAGGGAACGGGATATTGTGGTTCGGAATTAAAAAATAAATCGGTCAACTACTGAAGGATCCGTAGTCACGAATGGTCGTTAGGGTATTATCTCAAATTGAGAGCTTTATGGTAAGTGAAAAATGTTACTAGTACCCCGGCTTGGCTTAAAACTGAGGAACTAACGAAAACGTTGTCTATTTGAGTCTTTCCAGTTGTTGTGAATAACAAGGGTGGGAGAGAAGCGACTTAGACTTCTTCCTGGATTAAAAAGTCTTGGGGGGGGGGAAGCGGCTGTCATGTGAGGGCTCAACACTAGCTCTCTGAGTACGTCCTTGCCGGGACAACAATTTATAAATGAACTTTATAGAATTATTAACTAACTATTTAGCAACATTTTTTTCACAAAAAGAGTTACTTAGTACAAAGAAAGCGCGCTATCGAAATGCAATATTAAAAATTTTTTTTTTTAAATTTTAAACAAAGTATATGATAGGTTTCAATCGGAATAGTTTTCCCTTGATAAGCATCGAATGACGCATAGTTAATGTGATTTTTAGATCCATTAGCGGCGGAAATAAAAACTGTCGCCGCCATTTTTAATTTAAAAAATATTTTAAACCTACTCGTTGAGCTCTTTCAAACGTTGTATAATAAGCTATAAATTGTCTACATTTTACCCCCCCCCAATTTCTCAGACAATTTTGCCAACGAAGATTAATATGGCTTTATGTTGGCCCACATGATGTACAAACCCATGCAAAATTTCAAGTCAATAGGGTGAGTGGTTCCAGAGATACAATGCTGTGACAGACAAGACAACAGAGTGACATTATAAGGCTCTTTCGTTAGACTACGGACCCTAAAAATAAAAATACATTCTCTGTTTATTGTCAGACAATACAGATAGAGATATTTCACAGAGAATACAACAACAGCACCATATTTAGTAATCATGAGGGGGCTTGAATCACTGTCACTGAAAGCAGGTATACTCTATTTTTGAATAGAAATTCCTGACCATTAGCTGTTTCTGCATTTGATGAAAACAATTTTTGTTACTACAAGTACAGTTGAAATTCGTATTGTGAGAAAAATAACTTTCGTGCACCTTTTCAGATCGTCTATTAACAAATCCACACTCCCTTAACAGTCTTGATTGGGGATAAGTATACAGGAACAGCTTATAGACACTGTCTAGAAATATTAACAGAAACTTTCTCCGTTGATTACGTAAAGTTGAATTTGCTACTAAGAAAGAACCAACAGAAAAAATGATTAAAGAACTTATACATTTTTGCTTTTATTTCCACGTGTTTTTGGTGACAGTTTTAGTGTTCATTCTTATCATGTATGTTTTCTATTATTACTCTCAATAAAATATAACTGAGCATTATCAAGTCACTTTATTTATATATACCTACAAATGCCCCTCCTTATTTATTTATAGAAAACAATATAAATGGTTTGGTATAGCCGTGAAACACTTGTCACTTTAATCCCATTGCGAATTGAAGATATGTCGAATATCGTAAAGATAGGCTTAAAAAAAGTAGAAAAATCTGCGTACGGAAAGTAATAATTTCTGCTACGATAAAGGTTGGTTTCAAAAATAAATGTAATTAAAGGTTTCAACAACAAATAAAATACATCGGAACAATGTTTTGATTTTCCATTTGCTTAAAAGCCATTATATGGTAATTTGAACATAACCCATTGAGGATTCATTCTTTTTTCGGATGTTTAAACAGTCTCAAAAGAGCCAAAGGAATTCATGTTAAATAATAAAGTGTATTGTTTATTTTTTTTTTGTACTTGAATCATTAAATAAATGTATCTCTTTGGAAAAATTGTCTATTCACATTAATTTGCACAAGACTGGCATTGGTAGCATTTGTTTCTACGTATTGTGTTGAACAATTATTCTTGCAAAATAACAAAAAAATATGTAAAAATGTATTTTACGAAATAATTACGAAAACATGTTATTTATCTATTTTAATGTGATAACTTTATACTTTTTTATATAATAAGAAATAATCCTGATTGGTTAAATTGAATTTCATTCACCAAGACTGTACAGACGAGGTCAGTACAGCTCGACCTTGGTCGAGCTGTACTGACCTCGTCTGCACGGAGTCTGCACGACATGCATGGAGTTACAGCTCGACCTTGGTCGAGCTGTAACTCCATGCATGTCGCGTTTGTTTTAAATCTATATCTCAGCTCCTAGTAGCCCGATTTAAAAGGCAAAATTATTTCTTTCATTTTCTACCGGTATTTCATAAAAAAAGGGAAAAAATTTAATTCGGAATGCCGAAGACTAAAAGCGAACTTTGAAATCGTATAGAGCATAATGGAGGGGCTGTGCAGTGGTTGGATGAATAAATGAGTAAGAGGGAAAGTTGGTTCTGTGAATTTGAACTTAGACAGTAAAAGGATGTTGGCTGGTTGCAGCACATGTTCGGACTTCTTCGAAAGAGAGCGGGAATTCAGAAGAACAGTGCCCATGCAAGTATCTATAGAAAAGGCATGCAGCAAAAACGAAATGTGTGTCTGAGACAGAGTGGAGAGATTGTTACAGATGAGACATTAATTAATCTAACTGCCCTGTTTTGAATAGAATCTAGAAGCCTAAGAGGTTTGGGGGGGGGGGTGCCGCCCCAGGTGTGTGAACAATATTCCATGGTAGGCCGTATTTGCGATTTCTACAAAGTCAACTGTTTGGAAGAAAATCGAAAGAGAAAAGTTTTTTGATGCAGAGAAATTTGTAATGTGCTTTATGCCAAGATAGATTAGAAGTCTGGGTAATCCCCAAGATCTTGCCTAGAAATCGGACCGTCATCGGAGATAAGCATAGGAGCAGAAGAATCCTTTTTGCGAGATATAAGACAGGACTGAATTTTAGGATTGAATTTAATTTATCTTTCTCCCACAGGAGAATTTAACTGGAGATTAACATTTAAGGATTTGGCAGTGGATACTCGGTAAGTTGAAGCTATTTCAGAATGGAAAGGTTTCTCAAACTGGAAGGTGAAATGCAATATGCTATGTATAGGATTTCCGGTCAGTAATATACTGTTAATGGCATCCTTCCACTGTTTTCTGACCGTATCGTGACACCAAAGTCCCTTTCCTCCCGTACTGGGTTTAGTTGAACTTCAAGTGAATAAGATATTTTGGGATTACTGTTTCCCAGGTGTTAATAACTTACACTTTGTTGGATTAAAGCATAGCTGCCGTTTTTCTGACCATTCCTGAAGTCTATCTAGGTCTCTCTGAAGAAGCTCAGCTTGACAGTGATCATTAACTACTCTACCAATTTTAACATCATCTGCAAATTTAGACATCACGCCCTTCATAAATGTCGTTTATGAAAATTAAAAACAGTGGTCCTATATGATGAAATGAAACCAACGTAAATTTGAGTGGTTTTATTATTTTCAGTTTTCCTATAGATATTCCTTCAGTGACATATTCAAGGAATATCTATTATATAAATTTATTAACTGAGCTTAAATTTAAGCTTATAAATACCAAAACGAATGTAACAGAGGGAAGGTACTTTTAGAAAATATAACAGTTAAATTTATGAAATTACAGAAATGGAATTTACAAAGTATTAAAACAAATCAACGAAAAACAAATTTGTCTACTAATCTTTTAAGCCAATTATCCTTTATCTCTCTTGAATATAATTTTGGAGCTAATTTCTCCACATTCGCTTTCTCTGACTGCCAACTGAATTATTCATAATTATTTCTATTAATAATTATCCAGTTAATCGGTGTGGCAATTAGCACACTTGTTGCTAATCCCCTCACCTCTTGTTGCCGACTACACCTCTATTTTACTAACATTACAAGTACTTCTCTTTTCTGAGCAATGGTTTCATGTTTATATTAAGTAGAGTGCAATACCAGGATAACTCGCTGTGAAGGGTCTTCACAACACGAGATTGATGCATTTCATAGCAAAAGTAATTTGCTCACAACAACGTACAGTGTTCTTTAGGTCTCACAGGTTTTGTTGTTAATTTACTTGAGTGGTAGATTGCATTAAGAATAATTATGAGCAGAACTCAGCCTTCCCATTATGTTTATTATAGCTAGCAGTGAATAATCACAAACGAACACAATCAGGCTGTACTTCGTTTCTGAGATGAAAATGTTACCGGTCATCTTTAGGACGCAAATAAATATTTTTGAATAGAAATGGAAAAACAGATCACATCTTCGATTATGAAGGATGTGTGTGTTATGGAGGTTTAATGGCGCATAAGCTGCTGGGGCTAGAGTGCGCCTCGATTATGATTGAAAAATGAAACCACATCGATATATTTGTCATTATGTCAAACGTATTTGAAGGAAACAAGAACAGGATATTGTGGTTCGGAATTAAAAAATAAATTGGTCAACTACTGAGGGCCGGGCACCCAGGATGGAGGATCCGTAGTCACGAATGGTCGTTAGTGTATTATCTCAAATAGAGAGCTTTATGGTAACTTAAAAATGTTTCTAGTACCCCGGCTTGAATTAAAACTGAGGAACTGACGAAAACGTTGTCTATTTGAGTCTTTCCAGTTGTGAATAACAAGGGTGGGAGAAGCGACTTGGACTTCTTCCTGGCTTAGAAAGTCTTGGGGGTGGGGGGAAAGACTTTCTAAGCCAGGAAGAAGTCCAAATTTGGTGTCATATTTTAACAAAAATCAGGTATCATTGATTAAAAATTATAAGTTCCTTGATTTGATTTATAATTAAATGCCACTAGAGTTGGCGGAAGAAAATAGAATTTTTTTGGAAAAACAGAAAAAAGTTCAAGATGTAATAATAATAAAAATAATCTTATAGCGCTTGAAATAGATTATTAATTTTTATTGAGAAACAACACTTAAGTGTTTCTTGAAAAATTTAGCCATTAAGAATTTAAATACTTTTAATGGAAAAAGTATTCTAAAACTCTTCTAAAAGACCAAATAAAAGGATGGTTGAGTGGGAGAAGACTGAGGGTGGTAATCAATGGGCGCTGCTCTTCGTGGACTAATGTTATTAGTGGAGTTCCACAGGATTCTTCGGTGTTGAGCCTAGGTCCATTGTTGTTTTGTATATTTATCAATGTATATTTATCTAGAAAATTTGGGAAGATGGACTGAGAAGTGGAAACTGAAGTTTGACAAATGCAAATTACTGCATATGGGTAGAGGTAACCCCAGAGGAACGTACCAACTGTGTGGTACTACACTTAGAGTGGTAGAAAATGAAAAAGACGTGGGATTAATTGTGCAGTCAGATACGAAGTTTTCTGAGCAATGCAAATAGGCTGCCAGAGCAGATCATGGGGTTTTGTCAATGATATGCTGGAAATTTTCTAGCAGGGAAAAGGACGTGATTGTCCCTCTGTATAAGGCAATGGTCAGGCCACGCCTTGAGTACCGCGTACAGGTCTGGAGGCCTCATTTTAGGAAGGATGTAGATTTGCTTGAGCGTGTACAGAGAAGGGCAACAAGATTGGTGAGGGGAATGAAGGGGATCCTCTTACCAAGAGAGGCCTAAGTGCTACAAATTGCAGCGGCTGGAGACTAGGCATCTGCGAGGTGATCTGATTGAGGTGTATAAGGCCTTGAATGGGTTGAGCACGTTGAATTCTGATGGAATTCTTCCACTTGGTCAGATTGCGAACCTAAGGGGGCATAAATTCAAATTGAAGAAAGACAGCTGTAGAATAGATGTGCGGATATTTGCCTTTAGTGGCCGACCGGGCTAGCCGAGTGGGTAAAGTACCTGCCCGGCAACCCAAAGGTCGCGGGTTCGATTCCCGCCTCGGGCTTTGATCAAAGTACTGCAAAATCCTTGGGAGGTGCAATATGGTCACAGAAGCCGATGTGCCAACAACTACCAAATCAGAAAAAGCCTTTAGCGAGCGGGTGGTTAATTGCTGGAACAAACTTCCATCTCTCGTCGTGGAAGTTGTTAAGTTAAATAAATTTAAGGAGGAACTGGGCAAACATTTAGAGGGAATGGTTGTGTAAATTTCTTTTTTTTTTTGGCTGATGCTACATAAGCTTATACGCTTGCTTTTTTGCATCACATGCCACGATTACTACTACTACTATTTCAAGACGCTACTACATCTCAATCTCAACCCTTGCAATGAAAAAAAAAGTTATATTTCTAATTTCAGCTGAAACCTGAGACTCATATCCACGAATCACCTGTTACTACAAGCTACAACGAATCACCTGTAAATTTCCAATTAAGGCCTGAAGATGAAACGTAGTATTGTCTTGAAACGTAACCGTCTAGTCATTAATAGTATTTATTGAAGTTTCTCAATTTAAATGTTTTAATTATTTGTGCGTGGTACAAGAACTTTATTATTAGGTATTAGTTGAGTGGCATGGTGCGTAGATAAATTGTTTTATTGGAAGATAACAAAACCCTTAAACCTATGTTAGTTTAATTGTCTATTTTCGATTTAGAAATATGTATATCGATTTAAAAACGTTTCTTGCCACTTCTTCAGTGACAGCGAACTAAGGTTATTATGTAATTCTTAAAATTCTAGTTGAATTAATTTTTTGTATAAGTAATGACAATAATAAGTAAGTACTTACTTTTGCAATATATCATTCACAATAACTTAGATTAAAGGAGTATAAACAGAAAATTTATTATATCTTTATGCACTTCATTACGACGATGTAATGCAAATCAATTGCAACTGCAACGCTTTTAAAAATTGAGCATAAACCTGGATATAGGGCGGCTACAGTATACAAGATGGCCAACATACCAAGACTCCAATAAGATGCGCACTTAAAATATTTAGTTGAAGTGGAAGGCATCCGTGTACTAACTAAAGTGGGTTTCTTGTAAAAAGAGAATTTGAAGCAAAAAAATATCATTGTCCGTGCACAGTCTGCTTGAGTTGTCCCTCTCGTTCTTCTATTCCCTAATATTTATTGTTCTAAATTGAAGGTGAATGCAAAATGATTACTTTTCATATTGTTCTACCCTAAGTCCAGCCAATAGCAGGTTATCTCCTAGTTTTTGAGTCTATACGATCCCATTTTGCTTAAAAGGTTTTTATTTTCGTGGCCCTTGAAAGTCCTTAATATGATCTATAACATCAGTGTTCCTATTTAAAATTAATAGACACAACATTGTAATTGCTAGTTCATCATGTCGCTGTTTCCAATCTCCGTAATGATTCTGAAACTGTCTTTTCCTTTTTCAAAATTACTGAATAGCTATAACTCGCTTGTCTTGATAATCATGTTTAGGCACTCCAACATTTATGCCTACGTGTAATTCTTGAATATGTTGCTCCCTATCTATCTGTGGGTTCTAACCACTTATAATTCTGTGTCTGCTACTCATTTCTTTTCCCCTTGAAAATCTATGCCATCCGGATAACTTAAGACTTTTAACTCTACCTGAGTATCTCGTCAATGACGGGAAGAATTTTCATGCGATTTTTTAACAACGTGGCTGATCTCAGGTGAAGGTTACCCTCCCGGAAACTCGAAGTTTTCGTCAAGCCAACAGACGAATCGACAGAACCTAATTTACTGATTTAAATTATGCATCAAAATATGGTCTTGGTTGCTGATGCTATTTAAATAACATCCACCAAAACGCCTGCGCTGGTATCGCAGTCTACAATTAAAGTGGTTAACGGTTACTTACTTCCACCCCTATGACAGATTGTTTCATAACACGTTTTTTCTTACTTGCACTTCCAGCCTTCTCCTTTTCTACTTCGACTTATGTGGAGAGTCGAAGTAGAAAAGGCAAAGGAAAATTTAGCCATACCGTCCTGGTACTAAAAAACTGTTTAAAAATTTTAATAGATTATTTTAATTTTCGTCTTGCTTTTTAGTATAACTTAGTTTATTTTGAATAGTAACATTATGTGCAGGCCGTCGGTTAGTTGCAATTCACAGTGAAATTTATATTTCGTCTTTTAAAAAATGCTCTTTTTTTTTCTATTAACATAGTATTAACCATATTTAAGCACGTGTTTTAGTACATTTTGTCTTCAATGTTCGCAACAGGGTATTCGCAGTGATTATCCGTTGTTTAAACTCTTGTTGGGCGGATTGGTATTCAGCCAATATTTGTATTATTTCAAAAAGTGGAATAGGAGATTATCCATATTCAGGTAGTGTAGTAAATTTTATTTTTTCTTAAGACCCGTCATTGGGCAGCATTGCTGAGAGTGTCAGATATGATTACCCTATTGGAGAATGGGTGTTTTTTCTGACTTTTTTCCGTGCCTTGAACTCTGATTCTAATTGTGACGTGTTCTGTTTTTTTTTTTTTTAAGACAACGTATGGTGAAATTAGACAATTATAGGAAGTGTAGTAGTAACTCGCAAAAAAAAAAAGTCCAATTCCATTTCTGAATCGAAGTATAAGGTTTTCTGTCGAAATATGCTGAGATTATTGATTGTAAGGGCGTAGTCTTAAATAGTAATATGGTTAATCCTCGCTTAACGGAAAATATTAAGAAATTTCTAATCAGGTTGTGATACTTGCGTGAAATGACAGATGAGGCTTTAAAGAGCTTACCAATTATAGGAAAGTGAGTTTCTTTTAAAATGTCTGCAATATATTGGCGAAAAATTAGGATTAACATGGAAATAAACAACACCTATAATGTTACAGTTTACAACTTAGTTATCAATATGCCGGTTACAAGTTAGTTATCAATATGCCGACCTGGCTAGCCTGGTGGGTAAAGTGCCTGCCTAGCAACCCAAAGGTCGCGGGTTCGAATCCCGCCTCGGGCTTGGATCAAAGTACTGCAAAAACCTTGGGAGGTGCATTATGGCCACAGAAGCCGATGCGAACTACTAAAAAAAAAAGTTATCAATATAGAGAAGTAAAAATGTATTTGCATATCAAACATCAGTATGCATTGTGATACGGTAAAATGGTATTAATGTCTTACTTCAAATCATATCATTTTAGAAAGTTCGATAGCAATGACGCAACGTTAACGACTACAGAATTTTTAGTCTCGTATCATTAAGCGATTTGCATAAATTGATCTTTGTGGCAAAAAAAAAGTGTGTGAGAGTTATTTTGATTCTTATTATTTGATAAATGCGTATCTCTACTCATCTATAGCTCCCCCCCCTACGTGTGAAGGTGAAAATTTCACGGTTATAAATATTCCAGAACTGATGGCCATAAACTCAAATTACATAAGGATTTAAATTGGACTTCATTATTGGAATAAGTTTTCTCCGGGGGTAGTGGAGTCAGACATCTTGGGGGAAATTCAAACGTCATAGTGATGAATAGGTATGTGAGGAGGAAAACTCATATTTCCTTGTTTTATTATTATTTAATTTGTTATTTGCTAGTTCAGAAAAATTCGATGCATTATATAATACTAAATATTATTTTTCTGAACCTTTTATTAATAACGAAAAAAAAAAAAAAAAAGCTCATATTACGGCCACCCCCGAATGATCTTACCTGCCCACGTGTAACTTGTCTATAAATTGCATGTGTTTTCTTAAATTGCAAAATAGACAAACCGACCGGTTTGTCTATTTTGCTGGACGAAGAACCAGGGTTTCCAGGGAGAAAAACCTTGCTGTTCTTGGCTGAGATCGAATAATTCAGCAATGGAGCGAAAAACAAGCATCACTGACTGGATTCGAACCTGAACCTTTTCCACCCAATATAGGTGGTTAAAACCACTGCGCTATTACTATTCAGAATGATAGCAGTAAGAACCTTTGCACCACATTTGTTCAAATGTATCCCATCTTTAAAAAATATATATTTCATTTTACCTGAAAGTGCCGGCAACGCTGATTTAAACAAAAAACAACTCTCCCTCCTCAAACGGCTTGCCTTACACAGGCCCTCAAGTGTCCATATAATCCACAAAGCTTCAGCATATGATTTCCTCCTCTCATGCCTGGGCAGAATTGCTGACCTATAAACATTCTCACCTAACTCGCCCACTTTTTTCAGCATGGTCCTATCTAACAAATAGCCAATTCGTGTATGGTTAATATCATTGGCCTTCATATTATCTTCCCACCCCTTAAAATCTAACATTCTGTTGTCAAGCACATACTGTGTAATGACACAGTATGTGCTTGACATTTACATTTATTGTATGAAGCGTACATACCAAAACTTTTGAAAAACTACTTGTCAATTTATAGAATTACAAACCACCTCCTCCACTCTGCTCCTTGCCCATTTTCATGGTGGGAAGACATTAAAAAGACAAAAGTAAATAATAGCTAGAAAAGAAGAATACGCATACATATAGGAAACAATTTAAGGTCCAGGTGTTCGAGTCAATGTTAAGGCGTTCAAGGCAGGCCTGCTGAAGATAGAACTGCCGGCACAAGAAGCTTGATCTCTTTAGAATCACGACCTGCTCAAGGGATCCCCAATTTTCCCAACGAATAGAGCTACGGGTGCCTGAGCGTGACTCTTAAATACTGCAATTCAAGTTCTTACAATTCTAGTCAAACTGTCTCACGAACAACACACTATGATGTTCTACACTGCCATTCCCAGGTTTCCAGGAGCAGAAGCGTCCTTCGCCTATGAAATATCCAGTGACGAAGTCTTGGAAAGCCGAGAACTTATTTTGCGTTTCCACTAGGATCGCTTCACTGCCATCCACCATAAAATGGAGCTCAGTCACTCACCCGTGATAATAATTCGATTCTTAGATTGTAATGTTCCTCATAGGTGTACATAATATGTTCCCATGACTCCTTTTCATCGCAAAGACATTCTTTCATTGATTCCTAACTCGTGCAGCTTTGCATATATGGAGCCGTGACCAGTTAATAAGAACCCTAGCCTGTAAGTTCGGTGCAAAAAATCTAGATTGTGTCGATGCTGCGTGTTTTACATTAGAAAGGAACTTGTGGGTAATCCGCTATTTATAACTCACTCGCCAGTGCTCTTGCCAAAGATTCATTAAAGTAACCAGGATTCTTGTCTTCTCTCTTTCCGTGGTTTCGTCAGGATGTCCATTTCTACGTTGAGAAAAGAGCTCGAATATCACTGCGTACAGAATAAGTTAACCCGCGGTACATGGCATGTAGATCGATAGACAATTTGGCAGTTAACACCTGTAAAGCTGGGGTTGAAACCATCTTACATGCAATGCATATAGTATGTGGTTATAGCGGAAATGAACTAACATTTAGGGGCCACCTTGCATATGTGCTTGACTATTCTGTTCCGGGTTCGTCAGGGTCTGGTTCAGTTTCGCGAATAAACAATTTTCTGGCATTACTTTGACGTCGCTTTACTTGTAGGACTTTTATAAAATTTATTAATAACTGAAAGTTACTGAATGAGGTACATTTTACTTATTATAATATATATACGCTACTGCTTTGTTTTACGCCACACAAGGGGCCGACCGGGTAGGTAAATTGTCTACCTGGCAACCCAAAGGGCGCGGGTTCGAATCCCGTCTCGGGCTTGGATCAGAGTAGCGCAAAAACCTTGGGAGGCGCATTATGGCCACAGAAACTGATGCGCCAACAACAAACAAAATAATAAATAAAAAAACAAAAAAAAAACGCCACACAAGGGAGTACGTAATTTGTTTAAAATGATGCATGGCACATCCATTTTAAATAAATAGCCGCTTGGAAAAATTCTTTAACGGAAACAAGCAAAGTTTCACGAAAAGTAAAGAAGTTTATTTTTTGTTGTTGTTGTTATTATTATTATATGCTTTTTTTTTTTAATCTTAGACCATTCAAGAAACTTTAAGGTAAAAGTCTTATGAAACTCAAAATCAACTGACCCTAATACCAGCTAATTCTCTGATAATGACCTTTTATTGATAGAATAATTATTTTCAAATATTGTAAGGGTCGTTTCTGAATTCAAGGAATATGAATTCGTTACTCTTAAAGGATTTTTCCGAGTCATTATGTTGCTTGGGGTGGGGTCAGCTTCATAGCTCATTACTTCTGATATCTGTCTAAAAACGTAGTATCTTTCTTACGTTGACAAAAAAGAAAAAATGTAGTAAAGGGTATGAAAGAAAATTCTGTAAAGCCCCTCTTCCATAATTTGGAACTGTTCATGGTGGGTGAATTGAACCCCAGCCGAACGTTGAACTTATGAAAATTGGTCTTTCAAAAGGTTGCTTTCAGAGGAAGTAGTGTTAAAGAGAGTCATGCTGGATATCAATGAATGAGCAAAACCCTTGTCAAGTTATCCATTGTTGATATTGGTTGGTAAGGCTTCGGAGGAACTTCCTTCTCAGTAGAAGTCTTGCGCAAAAGTTTTATTGTACTTTAATTACTCTTTTGTATTATTATTTTTTTTATTTCAGTGTGTGTTCAAAAGTGAATTTAAAGGATATATTTTATTTCAGTTTCACAGTGCTAAAAATAAAATAGGTTGTCGAGAGACCAGTAGGGTGAAACGAAATTAAAATGGACCAACCAATGCTCCTTCTCTGAATTTCGAACTTTAAACGAATACATTGTTGACCCAAGAGAGATATTCTAATGAACCAGCAAATGCGGGTTGATTAGTGTTTCAATAATGGTGAAATCAGTGCACCGAAAAAGTAACACCAACCACTGACACAAAGTAGCTGCTAAATAAGACCGCACCCAACAGATATTGAACAACAGAGGGCAGTTCGACCGGCGCATTAGTATGTCAGTTCTCTACTAACCATATAACATAAAAATAAACTAATAAGTAATAAAGAAGAAATAAAATCAGTATAGCAATTTTTATTTTCGCTTCAACCTGTTGGCTGCGTTTATTGAATTAAAATATTGAATTATTGAAAGAAATGCCAATTAGTTTGAATTAATTGGCATTTTTTAAAATCATTTTAAGAGCGCATCCCTTCCGCAACACCCTTTATCTTGATTTTTTTCTTCCGGCCACCCCCTCTTCATTTGTTGCAGTAGTTACTTACTGGTTTATTTTTTTAATTATCCTTTATTTGGTTGGCCATACGACTAGCATATTTTTCTTTTATATTCAAATTATATGAAACTGAAAACAACTTTGATACTTTTCCTGAAATAACTTAAAGGCTGCTTTTAAAACGTTTCAATTAAGCCATATTTTTTTAGCAGATATTTTTTGAAAAATGCATGAATTTTAAATAAATTGTGCTTTTTTTTTTTCAGTGGTGCAAGAAAATAAATTTATAATAATTATTCTTATTATCGAAAATAGTTTACTTTTTTTGAACAATGAATGTTTTCTACAGCAATATGTTAGAGAGGCAACAAGAGAAAGCAGCGATTTCAATAAGAATCTGAAGATACGAGAACCACTGGGTGGTAGTGATCACAGTGTACTGATGCGGGATAAGATGTAACTACCTCACTGGTAAAGGGAAGCGCTTTTGCTTTCGTGAGGATGACTACAGTAGAATGGTCTCTGGCAATTTTTAAATTCTCTGCAGTGGAACTGACTGATGATGCCACCAACAGCAAATTGTAAATGGGAAGTAATCGCAGGACATGCTAAGCTTTTTATACCCACTAAGAAATACTGTTCGAGGCTTATACCTAAATGGATGTCAGATTAATTAATGAGACTCGTGGCAGACAAGACAAAATGCGTGGGATGCATATAAATTATTGGGCGACACAGAAGCTTATTGTAGACATGAACTAGTCCGTAATCAATTCACAAAGGAGGTAGGCAAGCGAAGGCAGATTACGAGCAGTCTCAGCAAAGACTTATCTTTGTGTTGCTGTACTCAGAATGAAGTACTGTACTTGTGTTAATAGTAGAAGGAAGGGATTAAATCACATTGGTTCACTTAATATGAATGATTTACCTGTTGTTGATTCTGCTCAGGTTGGTGACAAACAGAATAGGTATTTTGAATGTACATCCACACATAAGGAATTCCTTAGGGAAGGGGATGCCAGAAGCATGTAAAACTCTAACATGGATTTAGATGATTTTGTGATAACTGAGAGGAAAGTGGTGGAGAAATTGTTGAATATAAACATAAAAAATGCCCCTAGGATGGAAGAGATCTGTTCAATTATACTAAGAGAGACAGAAAAGAAGGTAAGCAAGCATTAGTCACAATTACGAGAGAAACTGTAGATTCAGGGGAGGTTCACCTGCAGTCCACAGAATAGACTGCAGGTGAACGAATTTATCTCTAATTCATAAAGGAGGGATCAAAATGTAAATTTAATGAGTAATTAAAGACCTTTTGATCCCTCCATTATGAATTAGAGAGGAGGGATCAGAAGGTAAATTAAATGAGTAATTAACGACCTGTTAGCTTTACTTCTGTTCCAAGAAAAATAATAGTCACTGGATAAAGAAGTAATGCAGGACCATCTATAGAGGGGGTGCAGTTATATTGCATGGATTTCTTAAGGGAAGATATGTCTGATAATTTATTTTTGGATACGCTACTGCAGTAACAGAGGAACCAGATTCAAAACATAATTTTGATATCATTTACTTGCATTTCAGAAAAGCTTTAGATACCGTTGCACATAAAAGACTGCTGTACAAATTGGAACAGTGTGGCGTTAAGGGTAAGCTTCTGCTTGGGTAAAAGGATGGTTATCAACGGATAGTGCTCTTCGTAAACTAATGTTATTAGTAGAGTCCTCCAGGGTTCAGTGCCGGGTCATTTTTAATGATGTTGATGAATGACATTGTTAATGGTATATCCAGGCTTAATGTCTAAGCCTAGTACGAAGGTTGGTAAGGTGATTATTCACAGCAATCAGAGTATGCCGCGCTGCAAAAAGATCTACAAAATTTGGCAGATGGGCTGAGAAAAGGCAATTGAATTTTAACATTGACAAATGAAAATAGCTGCACATGGGTAGCAGTAATGTGTGATTAACGTGTCGTCTGTGTGGTACTACATTCGCAGTAGGATAGTTACCAGACTTCCTCGTTTCTGAGGACATGTCCTAGTTTTTAGGGCGTTCTCGCGGATTTTACACTTGCGTCTTAGTTTTTTGTAATTTACAAAATCATTTCATCATAAAATGAATTTCCATTAAATATTCTGGGCGTTGCACCTTTAATCAATACAACAGAATAAATAAAGACATTGCGCTGGTTGGATTAAGTGGACTGTATTATCCCAAAATTACGCAAGTGGACTGTGTCAGCATCATTTGTCTCATTGAAAATCGATGATAGCAGATTATTCGACCAATTTATGAATTTCTTTCTTAGAAAAAGAAAGATGATAATTGAGAAAACTTATTAGCCCATAGAAAATGGGCTGTATATTTCAGTTAATGCAAGAGTTCCAAGTTTTTAAAAATTACTCAATATGCATTTTCTATTTTTGGGCACAATATGAACGTAGAGCTTGTATTTTCATTAATTAGGAATCAGTGGTGGAGCAAAATTTTAGAAATCAAATACGTTGAATAGTTACTTCTTTAGTTACTTATAATTTGAAAATGGATTGTAAAACATTTTATAGTTACATTTGTAATCCAAACTTACTGAAAATGATTGACAGTAACGATAAATATATATCGTAAATTTAATAATAAATATAATTTTTAAAATGTCCTCGTTTTTAAAACTAAATGTACTAGTTTTTGAATTCTAGATCTGGTAACCCTAGGGTAGGGGAAAGTGAAAACGAACTGGGGACATCTTTTTCATTGACGACAATATTCGGATATTTCATGGCGTTTTGTTTTGTGAATAAACAGAAACAGGAGAAAAAAAAAGATTATTTCATAAACTATGCAATGTTAAGTTCATTTCTGAATTCACGAAACGTGAATCCTTTATTGTTAATAAGATATCTCTATCTTATTACTTTACTTGTGAGAAAAGAGGTCAGATCTGAATGACGTCACACAACTTTGGCAGCTAAATCCGAATCGCCACTGGCTACAGAAGCAATGCACTCACTGCTACCCCATTTGAGTAATGATATCCTTGGAAGAATTATCCGAAGTGGATCTTGTAAAGAACCATTAAGTATACGCAATTTAAATTAAGCAAAGTAATTATTTATACAACAAAGCACGCAAACCGTTTTTACAACAAAGCACGGTTTCATTATTTTTATTTCTGATTTGGAAATAATGGAGTTACATTTTTTGGGGTATTTTCTAAAACCTCTTCAGTGACTGCAAAACCAGTAATTTATTATTATATAATAATAAGTGATTTCTTAATCTCATTCGTACTTGCTTCGGCAGTACAAATACTACTAATTTCATTGCCAGGTTTGGTTTGGTGGATTAGAATTTAATGAATTACCTTTATAGGCTCAATGGGTAACATTATTGCATTAGTGGATTTTCAGGGACATTAGTACACATTTTTGGATATTGGTGTTAAATAAGATTTAAAAAGAGTTACTGGCTTTGAAGTCAGTGAAGAAGTGTCAGAAAATACCAGGAAACCTGTGACTCGATGACCGTATTTCCAAACGGGAAACAGACGTAATTAAACTAACGTAGGTTTGAGTGCTTTTATTATTTTCCAATAACACAGTTAACCTATGGCAAAATGAAACTTAAGAAATTAAATTTACAAAGAATTTAAACAAATCAACCAAAAACAAATTCTTTTAATTCAATTATGCTTCATTTCTCTTGAATATAATTTTAGAGCTAATCGCACTACACCCGATTTCTGACTGCCAATTTAATTATTAGTATATTAATAATTATTCAATGCATGTGTGTGAAAATTAGAGCAGTCTGTAGAGAATTTAATTCGCTACGAGATTGGTGTGTCTTATATTTGAAACACACATCACGAGTTGCCTTCGTATTGCACCACGCACTTTAAATCAGAAGTGCTGCTCATTAGGGACATAGCTATAACCTGTGGTAATGAGCAGGGTTCGACAAAAACGGTCGCCATTGCCGACTAAGAAATTGGCTTCGGGAATTAGTATTAAATAATCTATTTTGTAAGTATTGGCACGACTGAATACAGGATTTTGACAATGCGTTTTTAGTTGCGAATGCTAAACTATTGAGAGTATTATTGGTTGAAGGAGAGACGAATCTAGCCTTCGCGAAAATTAAAGTTAACCTATTTTGTAATTAAAGTAAATACAAAATAGGATTTTATAATTAGTTTCTTATTCAACATTGATACTACATTGTGCTGTTTGTCCTTCTTTTTTAATTGGTCAGGTCAAAGTAAATAAAAATTGGAAGGTTGTTTGTTATGGAAAATATACTGATTATTCTGTGGATCTTTGTTCGCATGCACAGTGGTAGTAAATCGGGGAGTGAATCAGTAATATAACATTTCTTGTGCTTTTTCAATTTGCCGCTTCGTTAACCTTCTAATAGTACCATTTATAATTAATTCAACACGCATACATAACAGTTAATAAAAGTTTTAAGATTTTACAGAGTTTAATTATCAATTGACAGATAGTACAGAATCATAGCATAAATTGATATCCACTGTTTTTGAAAGCTGGCATGATATAAAATTGACACTGACAAGCAAAAGTTACACCAGTGTGTTCACTTCATTACGTTACTCGAATTTACTGTACAATGGCTGTTCTTGAAAACCCTTTTTAGTTTTTTAAGTATCCGTTTCTGCCCCCTCCCCACTTGTTGCCGACGTGGTAATAGCATTCATTTTACTAACACTACGAGTACTTCTCTTGTTTATATTAAGTTGTGCAATACCAGGATAACTAGAGATGGAAGGTAATCACAACACGAGATTGATGCATTTCATAGCAAGCGTACACAGATTGAAACTACCGTACAGTGTTCTTTAGCTATCATAGGATTTGTTCTTAATTTACTTTAGTGGTAAATTGTATCAAGGATAATAACAGCAATACTCCATCTTGCACATTATGTTAATGTATAACTAATACTCAATCAGCCTGTATATTGTTTGAGATGAAAATGTACCAGGTCATATTAACGATGCAAATAAATATTTCTGAATAGAAATGGAAAAACATAGATCCTGTCTTCGATCATGAACGTTAATGCAAACTTGATTATGATTTTAAAAATCAAAACACATCGATATAATTCTCATTATATCAGACACAATTTATCTGAATGAAGCAGAGGAAAGACGATGTTATGACTCAGAATTTAAAAAAATATATATAATAATAAATTATCTGTTTATTGTTAGTTAATACAGATAGAGAGACATTTCACAAGATGCAGAATATATAAAAACCGCGCCATATTTTGTAACCACGAGGGACTTGAACCACTGTGTTTGAAAGCAGGCGTACTTATATTTTTTGAATAGAAATGCCTGACCATTGGCTATAACATCCAGTTCCACAAAATATTAATGAAATTAATTTTTGTTACTACAAGTACAGTTGAAATTCGTATTGTGAGAAAAATAACTTTCGTGCACCTTTTCAGATCGTCTATTAACAAATCCACACTCCAATATCACAGTCTTGATTGGGGATAAGTATACAGGAACAGCTTATTGACACTGTCTGGAAATATTAACAGAAACCTTCTCCGTTGATTACGTAAAGTTGAATTTGCTACTAAGAAAGAACCAACAGAAAAAAATGATTAAAGAACTTATACATTTTTGCTTTTATTTCCACGTGTTTTTGGTGACAGTTGTAGTGTTTATTCTTATTATGTATGTTTTCTATTATTACTCGCATTAAAATATAACTGAGCATTATCAAGTCACTTTATTTATATATACCTACAAATGCTCCTCCTTATTTTTTTATAGAAAGCAATATAAATGGTTTGGTATAGCCGTGAAACACTTGTCACTTTAATCCCATTGAAGATATATGGAATATCCTTAAAGATAGGCTTAAAAAAAGTAGAAAATCTGCATACGGAAAGTAAAGATTTCTGCTACGATAAAGGTTGGTTTTAAAAATAAATGTAATTAAAGGTTTCAACAACAAATAAAATACATCGGAACAATGTTTTGATTTTCCATTTGCTTAAAAACCATTATATGGTAATTTGAAAATAACCCATTGAGGATTCATTCATTTTTCGGATGTTTAAACAAGGTCTCAAAAGAGCCAAAGGAATTCATGTTAAATAATAAAAAGTGTATTGTTATTTATTTATTTTTTTTTTGTACTTGAATCATTAAATAAATGTATCTTTTTGAAAAAATTGTCTATTGACATTAATTTGCACAAGACTGTCATTGGTAGCATTTGTTTCTACGTATTGTGTTGAACAATTATTCTTGCAAAATAACAAAAAAATATGTAAAAATGTATTTTACGAAATAATTACGAAAACATGTTATTTATCTATTTTAATATGATAACTTTATACTTTTTTATATAATAATAATATTAGTAAAATAATAAGAGGAGTTTACCTCAATATAGTGCGAAGAACACTTCCGTATGATACCCTCCAGAAATTAAAACGAAAAAATCGACAACTTACCGGTACATTAGAGTAAAATATAAATAATTAAATAAATAATCAATTTAACACAATTCAAATCAATTTAAAACAATTAAAAATCAAATTAACGCAAGTAAAAGAATCTAACGAAAATATTCAAAACGATTATATGATAAACGATAAACATGATTATACAATGTATTAATAAGTTAGATTCAGTTGTGTCAGATGCCTCCACTTATCGTGAAGTAGACCCGGCACTGTTTACCAATTTGGTCAATTAATACAATAAAACGTTAACCACGTATCGAAAAAACGACTACATTACTATGGCCCAGTTAAAGGAATTGAAGGCCAGAACATACAATATTCCTGCACTTTTCGGTCAGGTAAAATTACACAAGACTGCATTTCCTATTCGACCTATTGTTTCCTACAGGAACTCGGCATTTTCATCCTTAGCCACATGTGTATATAACATTATAAAACCCTTTAGACAGGTAACAATATTCCTGAGAACATACAATATTCCTGCACTTTTCGGTCAGGTAAAATTACACAAGACTGCATTTCCTATTCGACCTATTGTTTCCTACAGGAACTCGGCATTTTCATCCTTAGCCACATGTGTATATAACATTATAAAACCCTTTAGACAGGTAACAATATTCCTGAGAACATACAATATTCCTGCACTTTTCGGTCAGGTAAAATTACACAAGACTGCATTTCCTATTCGACCTATTGTTTCCTACAGGAACTCGGCATTTTCATCCTTAGCCACACGTGTATATAACATTATAAAACCCTTTAGACAGGTAATACAATTTGGGATTAAGAACTACGATACATTATTCAATAATCTTAAAGACTGTAGACTCGGCGACAATGACAATTTATTCTCACTAAATGTTACCTCGTTATATACGAATGTAAACGTTGAATACACATTAGATATTATTTGGGATATGTTAAATAAAAATTCGACACCGATTAATTATACGAAGCTACCTATTAAGGAAATTTTTCACTTAATTAAACTGTTAGTTGAGGCCAATTACACCACCTTTCGAGACAAGGTGTACAAACAAATTTTTGGATTACCAATGGGTTTGAGCCTGAGTGGCTTAATGTCAGAGATCTATCTCTCAACGATTGAGCCTATACATTTGACACCTTTTCGACCTCGTATCACATACTATGGGAGGTATTTAGATGATGTTCTAGTTATTACCGATAGTAATACTATCCAAGACATTTTACATTCGTTTAATAATATTCATTCTAGACTCAAATTTACATTGGAAAGGGAGGATACGGATACTAAGTCATTAAACTTTCTAAATTTCACGCTTACCCGGGACTTGAATAAAATAGTGTATAATTTAGCATCTATCGAAAACCTACAAACACCGGTATGCTTCTACATTATAATAGCTATCACCCGTTCACCTACAAAAGATCGATTATCTTTAATCAATTTCTAAATGCCTATAAATATTCAACGACGGAATCTGCTTTGGACTCAGAAATACAAATATTAACTAGCAGGTTCTTAAACAGGAGTTATTCCATTGCCACAATAAACCTGTTTAGGGTACAGGCTAAGGATAGGATACAAAATACTACACCAACCAACAATAGTAACATCAAAAAATACTTTATTTCTGTCCCATATGTTGAACAGTGGCACAAAAGCTTACTAGATTCTTTAAAGATACCGAATTTAAAATTGTAGCCAGGCCAATACGGAAGTTACACACTATACTGAACAATCGCTCGGTTCTTTCAGCGTTCGCAACACAAATTAATGATCTGGAATACAACATTTTTTGCGGTGATTGCGACTCGTCTTATCAGGGTTCGACCCGATTTTCTCTTAATATTCGTGTAAATCAACATGAAGCCTCAGTTCGTGCTGCTCGTTCAGCAGCGTGAGAATTAGCCTTTCATGCCATTAACGAAAAACATACTTTTTTATTTAACTAGGCCAAAATACTTAACGTTCAACGTAATTATACGCGACTATTAATTGCAGAAACCGTAGAAATTAAATTACACGAGAATTCTGTTAATGTTCGGCGGCCATATTTGATCTCCGATGCGTGGACCTTTACGCGCATGCGCGAAGACAAATAATCACTATTTTAGTTTCAGGTTTAACCCGATTCGGTAATTTTCTTTCCTGTGATCACGACATAAGGTTGAAAAGCGTTGGCAGCTTCAGGAAGGAAAATCGTTTTGAATATTTTCGTTAGATTCTTTTAATTGCGTTAATTTGATTTTTAATTGTTTTAAATTGGTTTGAATTGTGTTAAATTGATTATTTATTTAATTATTTATATTTTACTCTAATGTACCGGTAAGTTGTCGATTTTTTCGTTTTAATTTCTGGAGGGTATCATGCAGAAGTGTTCTTCGCACTATATCGAGGCAAACTCCTCGTATTATTTTACTAATATTATTATCAACGTAGAACATATTGAGTAGTACAGCTCTGATTTATACTATCAAATATAATAATAAATAATCCTGATTGGTTAAATTGAATGTCGTTCACCAAGGCATGTGGTATTTTCCTATATCTTTTGTGGCACCTACTGAAAGCCATCATGTCAAAAGATAAACTGCTGCAGGGCACCTGCGAAAGGATTAGCCTCCAACCAAATTTAGCCATTTGGGTTCGCGGCTAAATGCATTTCAGTTTAAGAAATTTGGGTTCGAGGTTAAATGATTTCATTGGTTAACGCTGACAAATGGTTGGATATATAAATGCATGTTTTGGAAATGAAAGTTTGTCTTTGAAATTTTCGTTGAACGGCACATTGAGGAGTTTCGTTCGGAAGTAAAAATTTCAGCTTAATTAAGTGAAGAAGCAAGCTTGGGAGTAAAAAAAGGTAAGTTTTGATATCTACTTATGAAATTCATAAAAATTAAAAATTTTTTAGTTTTCTTAACGATTTCTCTATAATAGCTTAGAATGATGCTTCTTGCAAAGTAATTTAAATGAATACGTGCGCTTATTTAGTAAAATTAAAGTACATGCGTGTTTGCTAAAATGCAGAGTAGCACGATTACATTAATTTTAGTAGAAACAATATCATAAATGAATACGATTTTTAAAGTTTCTATCAATAAGTGCTGAACATACTTTGTAAGAGTATAGTTTTTAAGATTGTTAAGGCCAGATAAAAATTATTTTAATTTTCTTTTGTTTTACTTTAAATAACGGTAATATTTCATTTTTAGCAGCAACAACAATGGAAGGAAACAGATGGAATCGGCAAAGAGGCATTGCTGAAACAAACAGACCTGTCCGTTGGTATCGCACCAGTAAAAGGGATGCCACTCATCTCGATGGAGTGACACCCACCCCTCTTTTGTCACTAACCAGGGAGCAGTTGGCAATATCGGCAGAAAGAGAAGAAATCGTTGATATTGATGTGACGCCATCCATTGGGAGGATTGCCGAGGAATTTGGAATCATTCTTACAAAATGTAGAGAGTGCCAACAGTATCACATTGATTTTGATGTCACCCACACCTATTTTCTGCCTAATGAGGAAACAGTTGGGGCAACTGGCAGAAGGAGAAGGCAATACTGTGGTGCCGTCCGGGGAGAAGCTCTGTCAAAGAATTAGGATTGTTTTTTTTTTTCGAAAATATAGAGATTGCCCACAGAAGGAATTATTTGTCCCGTTTAAGTTTTATGTATGCGTTTGTTTTGTAGTTTGTACACCTGTAACTTGGAAAATTAAAACTTTTTTTTTTCATGAGGAAGGCAAAATCAATTAGAACTTTTTTTTTTTTTTTTTTGTGTGTGTTATTGCGAAAATAGTTCGTTTTAATTGACTATTGTTCACCAAAGGTTTTTCGTAAGTGATTTGAATTCAGCTCATGCTATTTTATTTATTTTTTTTTTCTGGTTACTTTCTCATCGTACAACCACGGCGTGCCCAGGCAGTTTTCACGTGGGAGTAACTTATTTCCGTGGGATCACAACGAAAATGCGACACGAAGTGACTTACGCCGTACGTAGCAGCAACAGACGAGGTCAGTACAGCTCGACCTTGGTCGAGCTGTACTGACCTCGTCTGTTGCTGCTACAGCTGGAGTTACAGCTCGACCTTGGTCGAGCTGTAACTCCAGCATGTCGCGTTTATGTTTTAAATCACTATAGCTCAGCTCCTAGTAGCCCGATTTAAAAGGAAAAATTATTTCTTTCATCATTTTCTACCGGTATTTCATAAAAAAGGGAAAAAAATTAATTCGGAATGCCGAAGACTAAAAGCGAACTTTGAAATCGTATAGAGCTTAATGGAGGGGCTGTATCGTTTTAAGTTACATCTCATATTGTGAATACCTTCACAACGAGTTGCCATGATATTGCACTACTTCGAATAAGTAATGCTTCACTTAAGGAGAAGACTTACTTATTCTCATACTAAGTGGTTTTTTTTTTTTTTTTTTTCATTCTCAAAAGGACCATTGTTATGTATAGGTACTTTTCTTTTTTTTAAAGAACATATAGTACTTAATACCATGCATGGATTGAAGGTACAAAAGATGAAAGAAGATACTTGTTGACATTAAAATTGAACTTTTGTAGATTTGTAATTTTCAGGAAATACTTATGAAGGAAGATTGTTCCAGAAAACAGAAGTTGGATGAGTAAGAAGGAAAGTTGGTTCTGTGAATTTGAACTTGGGGAGTAAAAGGATGTTGACTGGTTGCAGCACGTGTTCGGACTTCTTTGAAAGAGAGCGGGAATTCAGAAGAACAGTGCCCATGCAAGTATCTACAGAAAGGGCATGCAGCAGAAACAGAAATGTGTGTCTGAGACAGAGAGTGGAGAGACTGTTACAGATGAGACATTAATTAATCTAACTGCCCTCTTTTGAATGGAATCTATAAGCCTAAGAGGTTAGGGGGGAATCGCCCGAGGTGTGTGAACAATATTCCATGGTAGGCCGTATTTGCGATTTCTACAAAGTCTACAACTGTTTGGAAGAAAATCGAAAGAGAACCAAGTTTTTTTGAAGCAGAGAAATTTGTAATGTGCTCTATGCCAAGAGAGAGATTAGAATCGGGGTAATCCCCAAGATCTTGCCTAGAAATCGGACCGTCATCGGAGATATGCATAGGAGCAGAAGAATCCTTTTTGCGAGATATAAGACAGGACTGAATTTTAGAAGGATTGAAATTAATTTATCTTTACGACACGGGAGTATTAACTGGAGATTAACATTTAAGGATTTGGCAGTGGATACTCGGTAAGTTGAAGCTGTTTCAGCATGGCAAGGTTTCTCAAACTGGAAGGTGAAATGCAATATGCTATGGATAGGATTTCCGGTCAGTGGAAGAATGTCATTAATATACTGTTAATGGCATTCTTCCACTGTTTTCTGACCGTATCGTAACACCCAAGTCCCTTTCCTCCAGTACTGGGTTTAGTTGAACTTCTAGTGAATAAGATATTTTGGGATTACTGTTTCCCAGGTGTAATACCTTACACTTTGTTGGATTAAAGCATTGCTGCCATTTTTCTGACCATTCCTGAAGTCTATCTAGGTCTCTGTGAAGAAGCTCAGCTTGACAGTGATCATTAACTACTCTACCAATTTTAACATCATCTGCAAATTTAGACATCACGCCCTTCATAAATGTCGTTTATGAAAATTAAAAACAACAGTGGTCCTAATACTGATCCTTGTGGAACTCCACTTCTTACATCATCTCAATCTGAGGAAACGCCATTTATCACAACCCTCTGCCTCCTGCCCTGAACCCATCTTGATATCCATCTAAGGATTTTTGCAGTGATTCCAACTTGTTCCAGCTTATAAAGCAGCCGCTCATATGGTACTGAGTCAAAAGGTTTGCTGAAATCTAAATAAACAATGTCGAGATTATTCCCTAAATCCAGCTGATGAGTGACCCTTTCAAAATACCGAACCAGAAACATGATTTTCCCTTTACAAAACCGTGCTGAGTATCCTTGAGAATTTCAATTCTATCCAAATGATCCTGAATTCCACCCTTGATCATTGCCTCCATAGATTGGCACTTTTCTAATCCAACGGAATCTCCCCAGAGTCTAGTGATGCTCGCATAATTAGCCTCAATGATTCAATGCACTCACTTGCCGCCTCTCTTTAGATTATAGGGTATATTCCATCAACTCTAGGAGCCTTACTGGTCTGTATGCTGGAATGTTTTTTCATTAAATAATTTCGCGAAATTTCAATATCATTAATTACATATTTTTCAACGTTGCTCCCACAGTTTCCCATTAACAAAAAGGTTTTTGTTCTGTAAATATTGATACAAAATAACTGTTGAGTTCATCTGCAACGGCAGCTGGTGTATTTATTACTATCCCCTTTCCCTTACGTAAAGGTCCGATCTGGTTTGTCCTGCTCTCCTTAGCATTTATATATGTGAAGAATTCCTTATCCCCTTTCTTTTATTCTGTTTGCTAGGGATTTCTCATAAACTACCTTTGCCTGTCGAACCTTTTCTGTGGCTCTATTACAGATCATCTTGTAGTTGTTATAGGCTTCAGTACTTTTTATTGCTCTGTAACCTTTCCATGCCACCTTTTTCTGCTCACATAATGTGGCAACTTCACTATTCATTCAACTTGGAACCCTCCTCCTGGAATATTTTTTAAAGGGTAAATACGCATTCAAGGCGTCTGTGATTAATGTTTTAAAAGCATACCACAGTTCATTTGTATTCGTTCTCTGTGCGATATCTACCCAGTTAATAGAGGCCATGTAGTTCCTTAAGGCATCGTAATTTCCTCTTCTGAAATTAAAACCCATTCCTTTGCCTTTTACTGCTGCTACCTCTCTCGTCATCATCCACCGTAGAACTCCGTGATCACTTCCTGCTACTGGTTGCTCTACTGTCAGCCCAGTTATGTCATCTGATTCATGGGTGATGATGAGGTTTAGGATATTCTTTTCTCTAGTAGTTACCCTGACATGTTGATAGAAATAACAGTCATCTAGTTGATTTAAAAATTTTATTCCCCATGTCGAGTTTCCTTCACATTTACTCCAATCAATTAGAGGCAAATTGAAATCACCCATAATAGGACATTGACGCTTACTTGCCCATTACATTTGCATGTAGAGGCTTTCGTCATAATCTTCCCAATCACCTGGTCTGTAGATTACTCCTACTCGCATTATACCTTTGTTTCCAACTATCTCACACCATACAGGTTCTATACTAGCACGTGCAACGTCTGGATTCGGGAAAACTATCGTCGCATACAGGCTGTTTCTGATGAAAAGCATTACCCTGCCACCCCTTCTATTAACCCTATCCTTCCTAAATACATTATACAAGCCGTGCTGAAACTCATCATCCCCTGTTTCCGGGTGGCACCACGTCTCCGTAAGCTCTATTATGTCCGCGTTACTGTTTTAACCAGCAGTTCGAATTCGCTCATTTTATTCACAACACTTCTAACATTACTATATAAACAATTAAGACTTACTCTTCTTGTATATTTAACAACCCCTGATGATTATTAGGTTCTCTTCCGTGGCAGCTACCCGCTCACTTGAAATGTTTCTGCCCCCAGAACATCTAGATAATACGTCCAGTTGGGGTAACAGATAAGAACTCTTAAGGTATGTGCAAGAGTTACTTTGACCAATATTATCAGATAAACGCGTGTCAGTATTACCCACATCGCCCCTAACTAGCAGTTTCCCTGAACCTTTAAAGTATCCTCAATGATACTGGCAAAAACCTTTGCTTAAGTGTATCCCGTCTCTACAAAACAAATTCCTTCTACCTACAAGTGTGAACCAAACTGATAGAAATTTCCCCCCCAAAAGTGTTGCAGAGTCCTTCAAGTCTTGAGTTAATCCACAAGGGTTTAACATATAATCCCTCCTATCGTGTGTGGGCAGAATTGCAGACATATAAACTTTGTGGCCTAGCTCGCGGCCTTTCCTCAGCATGGTCCTGTATTTTTCCAACAAAATTTCAGATCGTGTATGTTTAATGTCATTAGTCCCCACATAAATAATAATATTCTCTTTACCCCCCCCCCCCCCCTTAAAATATGACAATCTGTCAGTGACATCATTAATAGTTCCTCCCGGCAGACATATCCGGGTTCTACTCCACCTATCCTTATTACAAAAAATATTCCCCGTTTCCCTGACAATAGAGTCTCCTAATAAAACAAAGTCCTTTTGAGTAGAGTAGTTTGCACTTGTTTTGTCTGTTTTGAGGTCCGGATTGGGAGTGCATCATTTGGTAGATTACTGGAGTCGTGAGTCCCTGACGTGCTCCGAGATGCATTATTCTCGAGGGCAAGCACCCGTTTTTTCAGTGACTCAAATTGTTCCATCAGTGTACCAAATTGTTGCTTAAGATCGGTGCACTCCTTATATCGATCACAAAGAAAAGAATCCGCAGGTGGGCTATGATTAGTCACCAGGTCGACCTTGGAAAACAATCCGCGGGTACCGCAACGAATTAAATCATGACTCATACGTAAATCGCCATCAGCTATTTCCGTGGAGTCACTAACCCTGTGACGTGTTTAAGGCAGATCTCTTAATTACCATTATAAAATTAGCTAAATATCAATGAAATTTAACTTTAAAAAATGATATCTATAATATTATAAAAATCAACCTGTTATAGGAAAACCTATAACAAAATAATCCAACAAAATACTAAATAAATCAGATATTTAAAAGCAATAATCAACAGTAATTCAATCCACTAAACTGAAGAGCCCTGACGGAGCGTGTCCGCTCACCTCGAGTGCCAACACTCGTAATGTATTCGGTTTTTTTTTTTTTTGGCTAGTCTAGCATAAGCCATAGGCTTTCTTGCACCATGCGCCTTTACTAATACTATACAAGAGGAAAAGAGGTGGGAGAAAGAACTAAACATTGGGGAGCACTAGCATTAATAGAGAAGTTAGAAGACAGGAAGCCGTCTGCCATCACCCGCAGTGAGCGGTCAGAGAGAAAACTGGACCCAATTACAAAGAGCAGTGGCAAACCAAGGGATGGAATTTTATTTTGAAGGCCTTTATGCCAAACACAATCAAAAATATTTCAAAAGTCAAGAGCAATGGCTTGAGTTTTACCAAATTTAATGGAAAAGTTTGATATTTTGTGCTGAAGCCTTTTGCTTTTATGACGGTCTTCAATATTCGCGGAACCAGCATTTTATAAATCAGGTGATATGTTCCTCCACTCGGCCTTTAACGCAGCCACCAGTTTGGCCTTATTCTTTGGGTGATCTCGAAGTGCCAATACATCCCAAAGATGCTCGATAGGGTTCAGATCAAGACTCTGGGCTGGCCAATCTAATATTTCCACATCCATTCCTCAGACCACTCTGTTACGACACGAACGAGCAGTATGGCATTGTCTTGCTGATACAGGTATAGCCTTCCTCGAAGTATTGCCATAATATTGGAAGTGCATAATTGTCCACAGAATTCATGGTTTTGTCGAAATCGGCCAAAGAACACAAGCCAAACCATGAAAGGAATCCCATACCATGACACTGCCTCCACCAAACTTCATTGTAGAGAGGATACAATCAGGAAGGAAGTGTTCTCCTGGCATTCGTCACACCCAGGAACGGCTATCAGATTGGTAGAGTGCGAACCTTGACTTATCTGTTTATAGGACTGTTTTCCACTGCTCTACAGTCCAGAATTCTCGCTCCTTACACCATGTTAATTGGCGTCTAGCATTTGATGAGGTGATCAATTCTGTTGAACCAGTATTCTTGCATGCCCACTTTTGCAACTGTCTGTTCGAAGCTCAGTGTGTATATTTATAGCAGGTTCTGTGATGCGTTACATGCATAGGACCTGTTTCCCCATCCATGGAGGGGTGTCCGGATATTAATGATAGGGTAGTGTATGCCAGAATATTACCAGGGGAAATGACACTGACGGAATTTATACTGGCGATCGTCGATCAGATGAATTCCAGATATCTGGAAAGCGTTGACATCCAGATAGTTTGAGTTGGTGGTTAATTGATTTCTCCTTTACTTTAGAAAGAGTAGAAGTAATCTCAATGGAACGATAATCGGATGGAAGAGATTTGTCAGCCTTTTTAGGATCTGGCTGTTTTTTTTTTTTTTGGTAGTTGTTGGCGCATCAGCTTCTGTGGCCATAATGCACCTCCTAAGGTTTTGCAGTACTTTGATCCAAGCCCGAGGCGGGATTCGAACCCGCGACCTTTGGGTTGCCCTGCTGATCCCTGGGAATTCTCGCCTTGAGCTTGAAACAAAGGCTAACCATATCTTGGATGAACTACACATATGGTGCTCACTTCATAAACTTTCGATTTCTGTATCTAAGACGAAGCAGCTTCTCTTAAAAGGTCTGCTAAATCGCAATCGGCCTCCTGTGGTGAGGCTTCTCAACCAGACAATCAAGCTTGTACGTGAATTTAAATACCTTGGGGTGGTGATTGATGATCGCCTTTCTTTCATTCCACACTGCAAATTCCTAAAGGAAAAAATTAAATCAACTACTGGCTGGTTAATTCACATTGCCAGATCTGTTTGGAACCTCAAATCTAGAACATTGGGGTTATACTACAAATGTATATTCCTCCCAATTGTTACATATGGTGCGGGTGCGTGGGGTTCCCGTGTCCAAAACTCTCTCATCCTTAAAATTCTTCTACAGACGCAAAGATCCTTCCTTTTGGCCACGAGCAGGGCATGTAGAACTGTTTCTACTGATGCCCTGCTAGTTCTGAATGGGTGCCTGCCCATTCATTTAGAAATTATCCTTGCATTTGTTAAATTTCACAGGAGGCGTCTTACCCCTGCTTCCATTGGTGTTTTTGAAAATAATTATAATAACTATACCGACCTTGAAATTTCTCGACTGCTCAGTTTAGCCCTTGATGAGTGGCAGCTCTCTTGGGGTGACTCTTCCGTTGGCAGAATTACTTTCTCCTTCCATCCTAAAGTCTTTGTAAAATCTAAGAATCTTTCCTGGCTTCAACCTGGACTTTTTTCCTCTTTTCTTCTTACGGGTCACGGCCTTAACTCCCGCCATTTTAGGTTTGGACTGGTCCCCTCTCCTCTTTGTCATTGTGGAGCTGAGGAGACGGTGGAACATTTAGTCCTAAATTGCAACATATATTTAGATTTACGTTACCAGCTCATGTTAGACACTAATGTTTAAACCCTAGATGATTTCCCAAAATTTTTGGAAACATCAGAATCCTTCTCAGCTTTTTGTAACTACGCTAACACCGTGTTTAGAAGACGAAAGATGCTAAACACAGCTCATCATGTTTAACTCAAAATTTTGGATAAAAAAAAAAAAAAAAATTTATTGTTTAGAATTACAACTTCCTCTTTTTATGTAATTGTGATCTTAATTTTATTATGACTCTCGGAGTTAATAGCCTTGTTAAATCTCAAATTTTCCTCATTGTGTGTTAAGATACTAGAAATGCAGTTCTAACAAAATCACTGAAGGTTATTAGATTGCTTGTTATTTAGTGTAACTGTTTAAAACTTTTACCAACTATTGTTCAGAGAAGTTCTTCTGGGCTTCTCAGAAGTCTTGTCTTCTCACTGTAAATTTTTGGAAAATTTTGTAATTAGATGCTAAGTTAAGCTAAGTTATTTTCTTGGTGTCTCAGACACAATTAAATCTGTTTCTTGAGTTTTCCTTTCTCTGGCTGGCTGAGGTTGGGCTCCTCTTCCAGTCGGAGAAAACCTAACTTTCCTCTCTGTTCTTAGTTGTTAATTCATCCTACCGTTTTCTGCTCCTTTCTTAAGAGAATATCTCTCTTCTTTCTTTGTCCTACTTCTCCTTCCCATAACTTTCACGGGTTTACCACTGGTTGGAAACCCTCTTTGCGGTTACTAACCCCTGGAGCGCCTGCCCGTGGCAAGGTACGGGAGTCTGGACGCAGGTGGCTTCCCACTCTGGCTCCAGGCTGCAAAGTCCGCAGGGCCGGCAAACAACACCCATCAGAACCTACACTAAAACATACACACACACATACATTTATACACACTTGCCGGCTATAAATAAACTACAGAAGATACAGCGGTATATAGGGGAAACCCTGGAGGCCGCAATCATTACACGAATACCTTGTACCTTGTACCTTTGGGTTGCCAGGCAGGCACTTTACCCACCCGGATAGGATCTGGCTATATATGAGCAAATTTGCAAGAGGGAATTCAACACCTTTTGAATAAGAAAGTGAGCCATGTGGGTAAAGTGCCTGCCTGGCAACCCAAAGGTCGCGGGTTCGAATTCCGCCTCGGGCTGGATCAAAATACTGCAAAACCTTAGGAGGTGCATTATGGCCACAGAAGCTGATGCGCCAACAACTACTAAAAAAAAAAAAAAAATAAGAAAGTGAAAAAAGACAACACAAAACAGGTGTAGGTTCAGGGACAGGTTTTGAGAACAAGTGGAGAAATACCATCAGGACCTGGAGCTTTCTTATCATCAATCGTTCTGATATCCTTTTGACAGAAGACCATAGGAGGCATTGAATGGAGTGTACTGGGAATGGTTTGAGGTGATTTACCAAGATCATAAATACATGAGTTGGAAGAAAAATAGGATGCTAGCAGATCAGCTGATGTGGCAACAGAACCATCTGGTTTTGACAGAGATGGGCAAAATTTGCGGCCAATAGGTTTCGCAAGAGACCACAATGCTCGGCTACCATTTAGACAAGAAGCAAGTTTTCTACTCTTAGTCTGTTTGAAATTTAGTTTGGACCGAATAATCACTGCTTTACAAAGTATAAATAATATTTAATAATAATTTTTATTATTATGTAATGTTACTTTATAAAAACGTAGTACTGGAAATATTTTGTAATAAAAATTCAGAAAAAATTATACGATTTCAGAGAATATAGGCTTAGTGTTTCGCATTGAAAATATTACGTTGAAAGCGGTTCGTGAGTATAAAAAAAAAAAAAAGGTTGGAAATCGCTTTCTTAGACGTAAATGGATGTCAGATGAACTAATGAGACTGTTGGCAGACAAGAAAAATGTGTGTAAATTATCGGGCGACACAGAAGTCTATGTTACCTATAAACTAGTCTGCAATCTGCCATAAAGGAGGTCAGGCAAACGAAGGCAGATTAAGAGGAGTCTCAAGCAAACAAAAGTAGGAAAAAAATTTACTTATCTTTGTGTTACTGTTTGCAGAATGAAGTACTCTACTTATATTAGCAGTAGAAGGAAGTGGTTAAATCACATTGGTTCCCTTGATATGGATGATTTTACTGTTGATGATTGTGATCAGGTTGGCAACGAATTGAATAGGTATTTTGAATCAACATCCACGCATATGGAATTCCTTAGGGAAGGGGAATGCCAGAAATTTATCAAACTGCAACATATAGTTGAATCATTTTGTGATACCTGAGAGGAAAGTGGAAGAAAAATTGTTCAAGATAAACAAAAAAATGCACCTAGAATGGTAGACATCAATCCAATTATACCACGAGAGGCAGAAAAGAAGATAAGAAAACATTAGTCACAGTTACATGAGCATCTTTAGATTCAGGGTAGGTTACTGTGCATTGCAGGTGTACGAATTTATTTCCAATTCCCAAAGGAGGGATCAAAAGGTAAATTAAATGAGTAATTAAAGATCTGTTAGCTTAACTTCTGTTCAAATAAAAGTAAGTAACTGGATTTGGAGAGGGGTGAATTTGTATTTACTTGAATTTCAGAAGAGCATTTGATACTGTTGCACATAAAAGATTGCTGTAAAAATTGGAGCAGTGTAGCATTAAGGGTAAAAAGGATGGTTACCAATGGCTCTTCGTAAATTAATGTTATTCGTAGAGTCCTCCAGGGTTCAGTGGTGGGCCGATTGTTAATGATATTGATGAAGGCTTAATGTCTAAGTCTGCCGATGGTACGAAGGTTGGTAAGATTGTAGTAGTAGCGGATGCAAGGAAGCAAGTGTATGAGCTTATGCAGCATGAGCCAAAAAAAAAATCACACAACCATTCCCTCTAAATATTTAAGGTTCCTCCTTAAATTTATTTAACCTATCAACTTCCACAACGACAGATGGAAATTTGTTCCAGCAATTAACCACCCGCTGGCTAAAGTAAATTTCCGAACATCTATCATTCTACGTCTGTCCTTTCTTAATTTGAATTTATGCTCCCTTAGGTTCGTAATCTGAACAAGTGGAATAATTCCATCAGAATTCAGCGTGCTCAACCCATTCAAGGCATTATACACCTCAATCAGATCACCGCGCAGGTGCCTAGTCTCCAGCCATTGCAATTTACAGAACTTGAGCCTCTCTTGGTAAGAGGATCCTTTCATTCCCCTCACCAATCTTGTTGCTCTTATCTGTACACGCTCAAGCAAATCTACATCCTTCCTAAAATGAGGCCTCCAGACCTGTACTCAGTACTCAAGGCGTGGCCCGACCATTGCCTTATACAGAGGAACAATCACCTGTTTCTCCCTGCTAGCAAAATTCCTATATATCATTGACAAAACCCCATGACCTGCCCTGGCAGCCTGTCTGCATTGCTGAGAAAACTTCATATCTGACTGCACAATTACTCCCAGGTCTTTTTCATTTTCTACCACCTTAAGTGTAGTACCACACAGTTGGTACGTTCCTCTGGGGTTACTTCTACCCATATGCGCATTATATAGCCTTAGTAGCTAATGCGCCAATAAAATCAATCAAATCAAATCTACCCATATGCAGTACTTTGCATTTGTCAAGGTTAAACTTCAGTTGCCACTTCTTAGCCCATCTGCCCAAATTATCTAGATCCTGTTGCAGTAACACACTGCCATTACTGTCATTAACAACCCTGCAAACCTCGACACTAAGCCTGATATACCTTCATCAATATCATTGATAAATATACAAGTAATATTACAAGAGTTTGTAATAATAATATATTTCAAAAAGGCAATGACTGTGAAGCCGAGTTCTAATCTCTGCAGGAACTTAATAGTAAGTGAACAACAGGGGGTGGGGTATTACTAATTATGGTGCGGTCCACTGGTCGCTTGACTTTAACCTAATAAGCTTTTATGGGTTTGTCTTAATCGTCGAGTCTATCTTTACCAAATTTATGGGGAACTTTTCAGATCGCTTGTAATAATGTTAGTCACGAATGTATTATATAATTAATCACCAGAGCGCCGCATCTGTGTAAGGCAGTGATAAAATCTCTTGGAGGATATTATGATGGAAACTCGGTATAGTTGTTAATATTAATCATTTCAATATTTTTGTGCGAATTCTTCAATTCTTAATAAAAAAATATTAAAACAATTTGTAGTATTTTTTTAATATTAAATCTGACATTTTGCAAAATGTTGTCATACGCTATGATTGTAAACTTCTAAGCGGGAGTGTATGTACATAAATATTTCTGTAAAGCTTTTGATACTGTACAGATTGAGTGTGGCAATAGGGGGAAACTAATGCTACGGATAAAAGGATGGTTTACTGGCAGTGAGAATAGTTATTACTGGAATTTATGATTAAGAATGCATTTCGGGATTAATTCGATAGTCATGATATTATAAGAGTTACAACATTAAGAGGAATTGTTTGACTATTCTGGTAAGTTATGATTAGGGATTGACAAACATCCTGGAAGCAAAGAAATGAGAAAAACATTTGGAGAAATTTGCGTTTGGTGAGTAGATTCATACATATATATAAGTGGATATAATGGGAGGTGAGAGAATAAATAAGCATTGCTCCGACTTGACCAGTGGTATTCCGAAAGGTTCTGCGCTTGGGCTTTGTTTCTAAATTTCAGTAATACTGTTGATGACGTCTGGGTCACCATAATTTAATTTCAAAAAGAGGATTTTTTAAACTATGTGTTGGAACAAAATATATAAGAGAGAATGTACAAGTAGTCGGGAACTTTCTGCAGGGCAGTGGTTGATAAGGAGGCCAAATTACTAGAGATACATGAGTGTTTGTTCCCCACGCAAATGTTGTGCCCAAAGAGACAAATGAACTATAACGTATCGAGGCGTTATTGTGGTCTACAAATGGTACAGATAGAAATATTATTCTGACCTCATTTTTTCCTTTCTTTCTGGATATACAAAATGTGACCAAAAGAAATTTGAGATACAGAAGTACTCGTAAAAGGTGCTTTTAATTCTGAAACTTAATGTAGACTTGGGCTAGAAAAAAGTTGAATAGCCAGTCAGTTCAGGTTTTCAAGAGCATGAAGTTAGTTGTATTCAGCGCCAAAGCAACTAAGACTATGTGGCGTCAATATTCTCAAGAAATTCTTGAATGGAATCTATCGAATGCGCATTAGTGTTGTCATGATGGAATCAGTAATTTCTTCAAGCTTACTTTTCCAGCCGATTTCTCCGAGGAGCCTCACACAATTGTTGAAAATTTTTATGGTATCCGTAGTGCAATGTTTGACCATGCAAGACAAATTAATAATAAACAGAGACCTGTGAGTAAAGAAAAATAGGAAAGCATGAACTTCACACCACGTTTTATATCATGTTTGTCTTACTGTGCTGTCTTTCTAATTGACCAATTGTTAATTATGACTACATATTATAGCGATTAGATTACGTTTTTTCTTTTCTGTTTATTCCACAATTATTATTAAATAATTAACTTGGTTTCAGATGTCTGTTTATTTAATTCTTAATTGCAAACAACGCAATCCATCTGCTGTCCTGAGGATAAACGTATAGCAATTGTGCAGAGGCCACTTTTAAGTTCGTAGCTGCTCCAATGTTGTACTGAATACAAAGATCGTAAGTGCATTTAAAGATGGTTGAAGAAAGACGGCAGATAAGTGTTATTAATGGTCACTTCGGAGTGGGCAGGATTTCTCAAGGTTTAGTGTTAGAGCTATTGTTGTTTCTGATTTTTTACGTGATATCGAAGAAGTAATAAAACAGTATTGAAATGTGGAGATGATGTGAATGTCGGACGGCAGGGCTGGTTTTCAATGTCAGACTGAGATTGGTTGAGAACGATTTGAATATATTTCATGAGTTTTTGGAGAAATCGCGGTTGTGTTTTGATCTTGCAAAACGTAAGAGTTTACATTTTGAAAAATAACGAACGAAGGTAATTTAAAACATGGGCTTTGAAAGGGTAAAAAGAGGGGCAACTCGTTTGGTTATTACAGTACAGTACAGGGTCATTCATATAAATGAAAATACAAAGATGTGAATTAGAGATTTTGGAGAGTACGTGTTTCCTTTGGGGTGGAAGAGTAGAAGTTTGTATATGTATAAGTCAATGAGCAAAGGAACAATTATGGGATTTTCATAATTAACATAATCCGGAGTTTCAGAAAAGGATGTGCTGGAATGAACTGCTTTTATTAGTAATTGAGGTTGGTGAAATTTAAAGCAGAAGTGGATCGGGATATTTAGGGAATGAAGGGTGAATTTTTTTGTGGTGAAGCTGTTGTAGTAGGATTTTCGGACCTTTAGCGACTAAGGACATATTGCTTCGTGTATATTTAATATAAATAGCGTGTGTTCTGTGGTCGCTTTTCTGTTTGCTGGATGAAAATTCCGGGAAACAAAATCGCACTGCCGTCGCCTGAGACCGACTAACTTAGCCACTTGTGAAAAAGATCCATAAAAATTTCTGGCGCTATTGACGGGACTCGAACTGTGGTCTTTCCACCCGGTGTCGAGAGGACGGCGATCCTACCAACTGTGCTACCTATGAGGGAATTTGTCTTCATTGCATCTTTGCTTTTTATTAACGAATTATCTGTGGTTTAATGATGGTAAACACGAAAAGGACTACTTTTTGCCAAACAAACTAAAGTTATGAGGCGTTGGTGTTTTTTCTTTTAATGTAAATTGTTGGTGCAGTGTTTACATTTTTCGGTGGAAGTTAAAGGAACTTTTTGGGGTGGAGAATTGATTTCTGCCAGTCCGAAAATTGGTCGTACTTGTTGTTTACTTTCTCGTTTAGTTAGCTCCGATATTTGTACTTGTATTCTTTCTCTCCCTGTCTGTCATTCACTTATTACATCTCGCGCTGCCATCTTTCGTTAATTCGTATAATACAGGGTCATATTTTAGTATTTAGTTTCTAAAATTCTGTTAAACATAATTTAAATTATTTTGTGGGGGAGGGATTTCAGTTCTTTTTGCTTAGTGTTATTTTTAATTTGTAGATGCATTATTCAGATGTTTTGATTTCCCAGTGTGCACTGTTTCTTATTTCAGCTGCGCGCATGTGCCGCTATTTATGGTTTATTCGTCTGCATCTTTTAAAAGTGTCACAGTTTGGGCTTTTGGAGGAGAAGAAAGTAGGTATTGTGTGTGTGTGAAGTAAAACAGTGGCGAATAGGGAAGATATGTAACTGAATAGCGAGATCTCTTGAAGCTTTTTTTTCTAATTCGTGAGAAGTTGTGTAACTTTCGTCTTCAGTTTATACTTTATTACGGGATGCGATCGGTGGTTTTTTATGCTGAAAAAGTGCAGTCCTTCGAATTGGTGACAGCGGCTTCTGAAGAATGTTGACGTGGAGGTTTTGGTCCATTCATCATAAAGTGTTTTGCAGATAAGTCTTAATGTGTATTTTTCAAATTGAAATAAATTTTATGTTCATACTTGGGTGGTGTTATTTTTTTATTTTTGCATTGAGTTACGGTGTGAATTATTATTATATTTTGCGTGAGGTACGGTTTATTTCGTTGCCTCATGTTTCATCGGTGTAGATGGTATGCGTGTCATATTCCATTTAAATAAAATGTTTGATTGTACTGCAAATCTCTTAACTGGCAGCAGTTTCCCGTTATCGACGTTTCTTTGAACTTTTCTCTCCTTTAAGTATTACATGAAAGTGTAGGCAAATTTGCTTTACTTTGTTAGGGAAATAATCCTGCAGTTTCCCTATTGGGTTAGTTTCGCGTATTTGCAGATTATGGAAATTGTCTGCTCATCAGTGATTTCCTTTGCATTTGACTTGTTAGATTTTGTTAGTATAGGGTACAGTGTGTTTACTTAATTACTAATCGTAATTTTGAACGCTGTTTTTGGTATTCTGTTAACGTGTCACTTCATAGTAATTCAATATTTTGTTGAATTTCTATTAATGTTTCCTAATGGTGAGGAAAAGCTTTTGATGAGGTATTTTCTAACACTAGCTGTATTGTGGCTAATTTTTCCAGTTAATCAGTTTAGTTATACTTTTTCGCAATTAAGTTGTCGTGGTTTTTTTTTTTTCTTCATTGAACATATTTGAATATTATCTGTATGCATTTACACGTCTATCTTTTACACTTAGGGGCAACCCTCTGCATTTTAAGAAGGCTATAATTTAACGTTTATGCGTTAGAGTTATTTTTTGTTTATTCCATTATAAGATGCTGTATAGGCTTATCAGGCTCGCCCTTAATTAATGTGCTGCGACCGGGAGTACACATGGAGGCCCATATTATCACCAACTTTCAATCCGATGAAGGCTTCTCAGCAACTTTCCAGTTTTTTCTGTTTTGTGCAATGCCCATCCATTTACTAACCACGAACCCTTGAATTTAATGTCCGTTAGGTTTATTTTAGCTCCTCTTGGGTACTATTCTGTTTTCTTGGTTCACCTGTTATGTTTTCCAGGTATGTGTCGTGCCGATTTGTGTTTGCTGCTTAATCCATGTTTCTGTTATTGAACAATCTGATTTCTAATATAATTCGTTCCATTCTTGGCTGTGTAGTTTCCGGTTCTCTTCCATTATTTTGTTGAGTGCCCCAGTTTCACTTCCATAAGTAAAGATAGGGAGTTGTTTATTTTACGTTTCACACTAATTTGGATATTAGTTCTTGGTATGTATTTTCTGACTGCTATTCCTTCGAAATTTGTTCTTCTCTTGACTTCCAGCCGTTCATCATTGTTACACCGTAATGACTTGTTCCTATTAAGTAAATGAATCGATTTTATTTACTGCTCTTTCAAAGATTATATTCCTTTGTGGTATACGTGTTCATTATTACTTTTGTTTTAGCCATATTCATCTTTAGTCCGAAATCCTTAACTCTGCATAACTGATTAAGGATTTTCGTCTAATTCTTTGGGATTGTGGCATTTGATATATATTTACATTGGTCGCAAAAATGTCAATTTTTCTGAAGGGCTGCAGTAAATAACTTCGAAGATAGTCTTATCGAACTGCTTTCTCAATTTTAAATTTGTTACTGTTTTTTTGTATAAAGGAAGGAAGTAGCGTTCTGATACGATTTTTTCAAAATCGTAATGTGTGGGGGTGTCTATGCTTTATTTTGTCGAAATAATCAAATCATAATCAAATGCCTTTTCATAATCTAAAAATGCCAGGCATACTTGTGTGTTTTTTTTTTTTTTTTTTTATTCATTTGCTTTCACCATTAGCTGCGATATTACGTGAGGGTGATCTTTAGTTGAGAATGATGTCTAAACAGCTTGGTCTTTTTCGGTTGATTCCCGTCAAGTATTCTTTTCTAATCTGTTAGTAATGGCCATTGTGAACAACTTTTAGATGTGGGACAAAAAGCTAAGTGGAGTATTATTACTGATTTAACTGTTTTCTTGTGCAGCACTATTATGATTGCATTATTTCACTTCTTAGGGGGTCACAGTTTTTCTAAGTTATTTTGTGAAAGTGTTGCCAGTTTGTGTGATGTCTCTTAACTTTATCTTAACCCGGGTTTTTCTGAATCTTCATTTTGTTCAATGCCTGTTCTTCCTTATCACGAAGGATATTGGGTATGTGATGTGTTGCTAATTTGTGATTAGTCTTTCCGTCGCTGCTCATATTCTTTATAATCTTCTGTTATTTGAATTATGCCTCCTCTGGTATTCATAAGTACAGCAACTCTCCGACTTGCGTAAGGGTTGCGTTTTGCGGAACGCGACGTCAGTCGGAATTCCCCCATGCTTGTGCAGCACTGGAAATGTGCTCGCTGAATTGATTGAATCAAAAATGTTTGACGAACGTGTGAATAAAATTCTTTCATGCGCAGAAAAAATTACAAAAGCGTACAACTTATAAAAGAGGAGACGGGTATAATGTTAGTAAGTTTAACTCTTGAGCATCGTTGCCAGACTCGGTCTTCAAGTGATAAATATGTGGCTGCAGACGTTGAGGGCTGTGGAGATTTAGGACGGGTCGGCCGCTGAGCCTTACGAAAGAACATTTGTGGATGACTGGATGGTGGCTCTTTCTTTTCATCGTAGATTTCTTTGTAGCAAGCATATCATTGGCCCTTTTAAGTTAAGAATCGTTCGCTTTCAGGATCCATCTTCTTAAACCTCGCCATTGTCGATGCAATTTCAAGAAATGGCATTGCCATATCTCTGGTGATGAAGCATATCGACTAATTTGGTTTATCTTGAGCTTCATCAGCATTTTCTTTCACTATCGCTGCCTACAAGTCAATAAGTTCTTTGTTAGATAATTCGTTCTCTTTCAAGTTATCCACGTCTTTGGCATCAACCTCCAATTGAAGTAGCTCTGCAATCTTATCTGTAACCACTTCATATGATTCGTCTTTTTCAAATCCTTCGAAACCTTTTACGTGCTGTGGGCATATTTTTTTTCCAATCGCCATTTAAACAACTTTTAGTAATTTCTGCCGAGGCCTTATGTTTAAAATGGCATGGTAAATATTGTAATATTTCTGAACGTAAAAGTTCTCATCGTCTACTGCATACAATGGTTTTAGAAATATTGTGCTTAAAAGTATGCTTTTAAATTCGAGATGCACCGTGATCCATAGGTTGTATGAATCAAGTCTTGTTTGGAGGTAGAAATGACTGACATTGGAATCATCTAGATGTGCAGGATGACCAGGGGCATTATCTAATAGAAGCAAAATTTTGAAACGAACGTTGTCTTTACAAGATTTTTTTAATCTCAGAATGAAGCAGGATTTAAATCAATCCGCAAATATTATCTATGGTCTCTGGTTTGATCGGACGGGTACGGTGGCTTTATTGATGCCCTTAAATGCACGAGTATTTCCAGAATAGTACACAAGCATTATAAACTGTGTACGCTGCATAAGCCAGGGCGTGGGCCTATTTTTTGACGCTTTGCTAGGTTTCAATGTATGTTCGATACGGTTTTTTTTTTTCAACGGTTTTTACCGTTGCGGTAAATTTGTGCATTAAATAGTCGCTTTCATCAATTTTTTTCCTACACATCACAAATTTCGCTGCAGCTTCAGAATCAGCACTGGTGACTTTATTGCATATTTTAGCGTTATGAAAACTAGTGTGATGCTTGATTCTATGAAACCACCCGTTGCTTGCGACGAACTTGGGTTGGGGTTTGTCGTTAATATCTTTATAAATAGTTCTTGGTTTTGCATGAATGGTGATTAGACTCACTCAAGGGCACTTGCTTCTGATTTCAGGTCTTCGATGTATCAACTGAACGCTGTTTTGTGTTGATATTAAGTGCGTTGATTCTTTGAAATGTTTTATATGCGCAATGTCTTTTGAAATAGTATTTACTGTTGAAGCAAGGAGACCTAATTCCTTTGGAATAGATGACAAAATTTGTCTTGGTTCGTACTTAATCATCTTCATTTCTAAATCAGTTGTTTCGTTTCCTTGCGCTTTCTGTTGGTTGTTTTCTCTTCATTGTAATAGGTAAATAGGAATGAAGAAAGTTTCTGAAAATCTGTTTTTTATATTATTGAAGATTTCAGTGAACATTTCACCATAATAACGTAACGTAAAAATCCACCGAATTCAAGTTATCGGCATTATCGCAAATGCAATGAGATCGAGTTTCTACTTATGGTTTATAATTAGATGCGGTAACAGAAAGGCTGATAAAGTAAATTGTTTTATGATCGTAACATTCAGAAATGTGATTTAGTAAAATGGATTCTTATAACAGGAACATATAACCATGAATGGGTAGTGCAATTGCCATTATGAATATGACCTTTTTAGAGAGAAATGGGTTAGTAATATAGCGAAATTAACTTCCAAGGATTTGGAACGAATTACAAAAAGAACACTGTTTCTATACTATGCATAACACGATTTTAAATTTGCACCGGCCGGCAAAAACAAAGTCGAGAGTTTCTGTAAATCACTATTGTTCAGCGTGAATTTTCTTTTTGTATTGGTGGTGATTTTAGTCCTTTTATTCTCCCTTAATGCTTGTTTTTTTTTGTTAAACTTTGTTCTCTTTCTAATGGCATTGTATAACGCAGTATACTCAATTTTGTCAGTGTTTTGTTTTCATTTGTTACTCCAAGGTCTTTTTCATTTTCTACCACCTTAAGTAGAAGGAACCCCAGAAAATTGTAGCACACAATTGGTATGTTTCTCTGGGGTTACTTTTACCCATATGCAGTAATTTGCATTTGTCAATGTGAAAACTTCAGTTGGCACTTCTCAGCCCATCTACCAAGTTTTCTAGATCCTGTTGCAGGTAGCACACTGCCATTATTGTCATTAACAACCCTGCGAACCTTTTTATCTGCAAACTTCTTCACTAAGCCTGATCTACCTTCATCAATATCATTGATAAATATACGAAACAACAGTGGACCGAACACCAAACCTTGTGGGACTCCACTAATAACGTTAGTCCAAGAGCAGCACCCATTGATTACCACCCTCTGTGTTCTCCCACTCAACCATCCTTTTATCCATTGTGGCAAGTTACCTTTAATACCATTGTGCTCCAATTTGTACAGTAGTCTTCCATGCGCAACAGTGTCAATAGCTTTGAAATTCAAGTTATATGATATCAAAATTATTTTTTGCCTCCAGTTCCTTTTGTAACCACATCATAATAACCAATCAAATTTGTCAGACAAGACTTTCCTTTAATAAACCCATGCTGCATCTGAATTATTGCTGCAGTCTTGTCTAGATTATTGTGCAATGCATCCTTAAACAGTGACTCCAATATTTTACCCAGAACATAAGGTTAAATTAACTGGTCTGTAATTACTTGTATCACCCATTAGCATTAGTAGAGGCATGTGATGCAAGCTTATGCAGCATCAGCCAAAAAAAACCCCACTCCCATTTCATTCCTTCGTTCGTTCCGAATACCTGTCCAGCTCAGCCATAAATTTATTTAGGATATCAACTTCCACAACAAAGGATGGAAGTCTGTTACACCAGCCAACTACCCGCTGGCTGAAGCCAAATTTCCGCACATCTATTCCACATCTGTCTTTGTTCAATTTGAATTTATGCCCTCTGAGGTGATTATTCTGAGCAAGAGGAAGAGTCCCATCAGTATTGAGCATGCTTAAACCATTCAAGGCTTTATACACCTCTATCAGATCACCTCGTCGGTGCCTAGTCTCCAGACACTGTAATTTGCAAAACTTAAGCCTTTCTTCGTAAGAGCAACCCTCTGTTCCATTCACTAATCTTGTTGTCCTTCTCTGTACTTGTTCCAACAGCTCTACATCCTTCTTGAAATGAGGCCTCCAGACCTGTATACAGTACTGAAGGTGTGGCCTGACCATTCCCTTATACAAGGGAATAATCACCTCGTTATCCCTGCTAGAAAAATTCCTGTATATCATTGACAAGACACCATGAGCTACTCTTGCAGTCTGTCTGCACTGCTCAGAAAACTTCATATCTGCCTGCACAAATACCCCCAAATCCTTTTCATTCTGTACTACTGTCAGTGTAGTACCACAGAGTGGATATGTTACTCTGGGGTTACTGTTTCCCATATGTAGTACTTAACATTTGTTAATGTTAAACTTCATTTGCCACCTGTCAGCCCATCTGCTCAACCTTTTCAGATCCTGTTGCAGCAGCATACTGTCAGTAGTGCCCTTAACAACCCTTCCAACCTTTGTCGTCTGTAAACTTGGACATTAAGCTTGATATACCATCAATATCATTTATAAATACAGAAAACAATGGATCCAACACTGAACCCTGAGGAACTCCACTAATGTTATAGTCCACGATGAGCAGTGTCCATTGATTTCCACACTGTCTTCTTCCCCTCAACCAGCCCTTTATTCATAGCAGCAATTTGCGTCCAATGCCACACTGCTCCAATTTGTGCAGCAGTCTTCCATTTGCAACAGTATCAAAAGCCTTTCTAAGATCCAAATATACAGGGTGATTCAGTGACAGTGTGACAAACTTGCAGGGGGTGTAGGGGTTGTTTGGTTCATCATGACAAGTGTTCTGTGGGGGTTGGGGGTACTATATCTTTACTTAAACTATCTAGCGCTATTTATCCCTGGTTGGGGCGCTAATTGTGAGGGCGGTATTATTATTTTTCTTGGTTGCCCTAATTTTCTTTATTTTAATTATTATAATTTATCCCCCTTTTTATATGTATATCCCCGTAGTCCAATCCTCCCACTTAGCATCTGAATTGTTTGTTTTCAGAAGGTTACCAGACTCAAAGGGGACCCCAATTATTCTTTGGGTATTCTTCCACCGGATTGGCTGAGTTTCGGAATGACAGACTCCAACACATGAATGTAAAATAAAACAATGTTTATTAACACATCAAAGAGAAACTAGCATTTAGTCAAACTATAATTGGCTGGTGACTTGTTATTTCATTAACCTTTATATGTGTAAATATCTTGTTCAAACTCAATTGTTTCATCATCAGATATTCTAATACACATTATTATTCATTATGTCATGGTGTCTCTTCATGTTCTTTACAGGGACTTCAATAGGTCGTGTCATACACTTTACATGGATTCTTCCCACTCTTCTTCTGAACAGTCTGTATAATAAAACAATTACCAGCCAATGAACTGGCTCATAAAAACCTTCAGAGTTTGTGTCTCAATTTGTAAGAAAATTTCATTTATTCAATCAGACACTGTTTCTGCAATCAGGTCAACAGGAAATATTAATCAATTCAATTTAACATTACCCTTCAGAACAGTTAATCCTCTATACCGTTATATATCACTTTTTAATTAGCCCCTACTTAAATCAGAAATACTCTCCACAAATCAACTCATAACAAATCGAAATTTCAACCTTTAATTTCATACATATAAAAACCTTTCCCAACCTTAAACAATTCTCAGTTATCTATTATACCCTCTACTTCCAGCAAGCATTTACATGAGGAGCTTCACTCCAAATTATAGGCTACGTCCGTCTCAAATACATTACACTTTTATTCATATATTCATTACTTAAATCTCCCTCCTTAACTATATATACATATTTCTCCTAAAGTCCTCTCCTTAATAAATTAGGTACACCTATTTTGGTAAACGCTCTAGCACTTACGTGTTTGGCCTGGAACCTTCCTGCTCGGCTTCCTTTCATATCGGTCATTCAGGTACTGGAATGCGGGGGCGCTCATTTGGGGACCTCGGTGATTATGGTGTTTCCCTACCGGGTACTGCACGGCTGGAATCAGTGTCACATACTCTTTACTGGTCAGCATTTCTTCTTCTGTGGATAGAGGGGTTTTCGAGTAGGTCAATGGTTCGACCACTCATTCGACTGGCTTTGCCTATATAATTCTCAGGGTGTGCTTCTTCCTCACTATGGTTTCCATGTTTACAGGCGAACATTCCTATGGGCTGTCGGGATATGCAGAATTTCTATCACTGCTTCCATCTACCTCCGGTCTGCAGCTCTCACCCAAATTAGACTACTGCTCTGCTTTGTATCGCTCTCAAACTTCTTCAAATCATTCTCCAGACTCCTCTGAACTTCTTCCGAATGCCACGAAAACCTTTCCAGAATGCCCAGAAACTTCTTCAGAATCTCCCTCTCAAAATTCCCTCCACTTTCTTCCTGGCCAATAGGAGATCTGCACATCCTTTTTTCTGTGTTCTTATTTGTCTCCTCTCCTCTTCCGTGGGCGGGTCTTCTTTACTCTGTGTCCCAACTTCTGTGGGCCTCGAACATACGAGAACAATCCCGAAAGAGAGGCGGAAGTTCCGGTCAACTGAGAAGCGTCACAGCTCCTCCCGTGACCTCACGCGTGCATACCTGGTGAAATCGCTCACCTCTAATAGCGTTTCACTGTGAAATTTTTAAAAGGGCCAAATTAAGCACTCTTGGCCCTTACTATGTTGCCTCTGCCTTAATGGGGATTTGTCATGGTATATTACTTTTACTGACTCATCAAAGAACTTCCATACAAACAAGCTACAACTAAACAGGGAGTGACTGGAAGGTATTTTTGAATTCCAGTGCTACTTAACTCGTATTGTTTTTACCAGAAAACCACTATTTGTATTACAGTTAAATTCTTATAATATTTAACAATTTTTATTAATTAATGTCAGGATGGGTCCTTACAGTTTCTTGACTTATTTTTTTTTGTTTTAGATTTGTTTCTTAGGCTTTCATAAATATTTTTGTTGTTGCTATTTTGGTCCTGAAGAAGCTAGAATTTGTTTCTAAGGTCCAGTATATACAGATTTTTCTTCTGTTATCTTAGACTATTTATTTGCACGATTTAACTAACTAACTAACTAACTAACTAACTAACTAACTAACTAACTAACTAACTAACTAACTAACTAACTAACTAACTAACTAACTAACTAACTAACTAACTAACTAACTAACTAACTAACTAACTAACTAACTAACTAACTAACTAACTAACTAACTAACTAACTAACTAACTAACTAACTAACTAACTAACTAACTAACTAACTAACTAACTAACTAACTAACTAACTAACTAACTAACTAACTAACTAACTAACTAACTAACTAACTAACTAACTAACTAACTAACTAACTAACTAACTAACTAACTAACTAACTAACTAACTAACTAACTAACTAACTAACTAACTAACTAACTAACTAACTAACTAACTAACTAACTAACTAACTAACTAACTAACTAACTAACTAACTAACTAACTAACTAACTAACTAACTAACTAACTAACTAACTAACTAACTAACTAACTAACTAACTAACTAACTAACTAACTAACTAACTAACTAACTAACTAACTAACTAACTAACTAACTAACTAACTAACTAACTAACTAACTAACTAACTAACTAACTAACTAACTAACTAACTAACTAACTAACTAACTAACTAACTAACTAACTAACTAACTAACTAACTAACTAACTAACTAACTAACTAACTACTTCAGAATCGGCACTGGCGACTTCACTGCATATTTTAGCGTTATGGAAACCAATGCGATGCTTGAACCTATGAAACCACCCGTTGCTTGCCACGAACTTGGGTTGGGGTTCGCCGTACTTATCGTTAATATCTTTATAAATAGTTCTTGGTTTTGCATGAATGGTCATTAGACTCACTCAGGGGCACTTGCTTTTGAATCTGATTTCAGATCTTCGATGTATCACCTGAACGCTGTGTTGATATTAAGTGCGTTGATCCTTTGAAATGTTTTATATGCGCACTGTCCTTTGAAATAGTATTTACTGTTGAAGCAACGAGACCTAATTCCCTTGGAATAGATGACAAAATTTGTCCTGCTTCGTACTTAATCATCTTCATTTCTAAATCAGTTGTTTCGTTTCCTTGCGCTTTCTGTTGGTCGCTTTCCCTTTATTGTAATAGGTAAATAGGAATGAAGAAAGTTTCTGAAAATTTGTTTTTTTATGATTTGAAGATTTCAGTGAACATTTCACCATAATACCGTAACATAAAAATCCACCGAATTCGAGTTATCGGTATTATCGCAAATGCAATGAGATCGAGTTTCTACTACTCGTTTATAATTAGATGCGGTAACAGAAAGGCCGATAAAGTAAATTGTTTTATGATCGTAACATTCAGAAATGTGATTTAGTAAAATATCAGAAAGGCGTTTAAAATGGATTCTTATAACAGGAACATATAACCATGAATGGGTAGTGCAATTGCCATTATGAATATGACCTTTTTAGATAGATAAATGGGTTAGTAATATAGCGAAATTTTCAACTTCAAAGGATTTTGAACGAATTGTAAAAAGAACACTTTCTACACTATGCAAAACACGATTTTAAGTTTGCACCGGCCGGCAAAAACTCACGTAAAGTCGAGGAGTTTCTGCACATCACTATTTTCTTTTTGTATTGGTGCTCATTTTAGTCCTTTATTCTCCCTTAATGCTTGTTATTTTCTTGTTAAACCTTGTCCTCTTTCTAATGGCTTTGTATAACTCGGTATACTGAATTTTGTCCTGGTCAGTGTTTGTTTCTTTTCATTTGTTGTGTTCGGTTCAGCATGACAAGTGTTTCTTCACTTTCTTTTTTGTTTACGTATTGGTTTCATAAATATTTTCGTCGTCGCTGTGTTGGTCCTGAAAAATCTGGAGAAGCTAGAAATTTTTCTAAGGTCCAGTATTTACAGATTTTATTTCTGTTATCTTAGACCTTATTTATTTACTTGATTTAGTTTTCTTACATCTACAGTATCAAGTGTTCGTCTTCCCATTCTGTGTTCAATTACGTTACATAGTAGTAGGGTAATATTGTTCATATTATCTTCTGTTAGTGAGGATAGTGTTTCATTAGTTGTTAATCCTTCCATGTCTACTTTCTGTTTACACTTCCTAGTGTTCATTACTGACATTCATCGAGATTTCGCGTTTCACCAATTCCAAACTTTTACTGTAGTTTTTTTGTTTCCAACATTAGCATTGAATTTCTGCATAATGGTGATGTTGAATTTTCGGTTTATTCAGAAGTCTTAACTTCGGTGTACCTTTTTTCGTTTAATCTCTTTATGATGGATAGATGTTGGTGCATATATCATAACGGTTAGTTTGTTTTTTGTACATCTTAGAAATCTCAGTTTTGACACCCTTGATGTTCGTTTGAGTTCTGAAATGTGTTTTCCATCTATTTGGACCCCATAGTCAACTCATTTTGTTATTTTCACTGTTTCGGTTGGTGTTCAGCTGATTATCACTTGATTTTTCTTTTTTCAGTTAAGCCGACGATATTCACATTTTCTAGTTCCTTTTCCAGCTTTAATCTCCTATCTTCACTGAGGACAGATCTTACATTGAAATAGGGGACGCTCATAGACCACATGTCTAAATATTTAAATGTTATAAAGGAACCGTTAAATAACATTTTTCTTGTATCCTCTTCTGATACAAATAGCTTCATACGTGTCTGGGTGTTCTCTTGATGGGCCAGGCAATATTGGATGAGTAATAAAATGTATTCATAAATTATTTATTTGGTTGCTTCGATTTCATAAGAATCACTAATGTCATTATGAAGCTTTCCCATTATTTGTGTTAATGGGAATTATTAAACTTTCTGGAGTTATTGTAGTTCTTGGATTGCTTTTTATTATAAATTATACTCAGGTAGTAGCAACTGGAATTCGTTAATTCTTAAAGCAATATTTTGATTCGTTTATGAATTTTACTAATTCATGTTGAAATAGTATAATGGATTCATATACGATAATTTATCATTACCACAAATGTTACTGAAGATTTTAAATTGATAAATCTATCAGTTCTGTTGTCATTTTGGCTTCATTTTTAATAAATTCTGGGATATTACAAAGAAAATTGAGGATAGCAGTATGCTGTTGAATTTTTTTTTCTCGAATGGAGGAAGGTATATTTTGGTTTGCGTTGGCTAGAAAAGCGTCTAGGTCGAATTTTTAGTTTTGGAGTTATTTGTACGTGAGCCTTTTGCTTAGTGATTCTGTAGGCTTGTTTAATTGGAATATTAGTTTCTTTCGATTTAGAAAAACCATTTTTATATTAACGAACGCACGCACGCTCAGTCGTAAATGAGTACACCTGCATCGTGCCATGATACAGGTGGGAAGATAAAAGGTACCCCTCCTAGATTTGGGCCACTTGCCCATGAGATTCGTACCTTAAAATAAAATAAACATGTTTAAAACAAAGCAGTTGAGCGATCCAAACAAACAAAAGAAAGTGCTTAACAAAAAACTGAGGGCTAACTAAAAAATATTCGAATCCGGTTTTAGAAGCTCGGTTTTAACAACTCAATATGAAAACCGGTTTGCAGGTCTATCGTGAAAGACAAACTAAACTTTTAAGTGTTCCTTGGTTCTTCAGTATGCTAACAATAACGGAGAAAGGGTAACAACAAAGATGTTTACTCCTCTCTTCCTCCTGGCAAGTGCAACTCTGGTTCTTTTTCCATTAATTATCAGTGGCTTGTTTCCGCTACTCACTCAAGCCCCTAATCGCCCTTCGTTCAGATAAACTCATCTCTCCACATGAATGACTACTATAGTTTAACAACGTACTAGTTGAGACAGAAAGAGGGATTCTCTAAGTTCCAGAAAAGTTATCCCGCTGTTCTCGCTAAGCCCCCTTAATTATCGAGCTTGTTTCCATGTTTTCAAGAACATTGGACTTTCGCTTACTGTACGAACAAAGAAGCGCCGGTCATTACTTACAAATTAATAAACTTATCCGCGTTGTACGCCATACCAAACGTATTATCTCGGCACGCAAGAGTGGCTTGTAACGATGAAGATTTTGCAATCAGGTTCTCTCTTAAATCATTAAGGCGATTATAATCGAGTACAGAATAATATTCAGCCCTGCAATAATTTAATTTTCATTCTACTATGAAGATGAATTTTGTATAGTTTAACATTACAAGTTTCTTTAATCGTCAGCTCTTCTACACTCCTTTCCAAGAAAGGTGTTTCGCATACAGCGTTCTCATAAAAAAAGCTCCACAGTTAGTATAATCACCATCCATCGGGTGGAAAAAAACTTCGGTTCGATTTCCTCCTCTAATGCCAAGAATTTTCTGGGTCTTTCGTAACGTGGCTGAGTAAGACGGTCTCAAGTATGGTTTTTCTCTGGAAACTGGAGGCTTTTCTTCCACCAAACAGCAAATCTACCACAGAATGAACTCAATTTACAGATATAAATACTTATATCTGTAAATTGAGCGACCTATGTTGTTGATGCGCCAACAACAAACACACGTAACCTTCTACAACAGTTTCTTAATTGGTATTATTATAAGATGAAATGCACAAGGCATAATTTCTTATGGGTTTAAGTAATTAACTATATAATATCGGTGTAGATACACAATAGTTTACCCATAAATTTAAATTTAAATTTATGGGTAAACTATTGTGGATTTGTAAATTTAAACTACTTATGTAGTGTGAAAGGCATGGTTTTAATTGTATCTCATATTGTGAGTCCACTCACTGATGACGAAGCCAAAAAACTCCGAAACGATCGTCTGGATGGTGGAATCCACTAAAAATAAATAACAATACACTTATCTACTAGAGAAGTGTTATTTGAAGTGGTGCAATACCAGCTATCTCGTTTTGAAAGCACCCACAATGAGATACAATTAAAACGATGCCTTTCACACTACATACGTAGTTCTAATTTATGGGTAAACTATGGTGTATCTACACCGATATTATATACTTAATTGGTATGCACCATAAAAGTATAAGGTAGGTGTAGAGGACATTTCAATACCAGCTTTAAATAAAAGATGAATACATATATAGGACACACTGTAAATTAAAATTTCAGAAGTTCCTTCAAGAACTCCGGTCAGTTCTCTTAACTGATCGATCGGGGTTCTTGAACCGTGATAAGAAAAGGTCATGCTATTAAAAAAAGGTATGGGTTTAGAATAAATCCATTCTCATGTCTTCTTAAAGAAAACAGCGACATCTCAATTTGGTTTACAGATTTTTATTCGAATATTTAACAAATCGTGCTATTTTGGGGAAACAGAACTCTCTTGGATACAAAGAGTGACCTCTGCATCCTACGCAATGCGGCGCGACCGACCCAGACCATATGAGGTGCTATGGGCGTAAAACAGAAGGCAGCGTTAGCCGTTATCGTTTGAGTTCACCTATTCGATAACAAACACGTTGAACACTACCAGGAGAAACTAAAAATTTATGTTGAACACCGGCATCCAAAAGTTAAACATAAAAAAATTGAGTATTTAAAAATATTTCGCTAAATTATCGAATATTTAGAAGACATGATCTCATACTAACCAACGCATATTAAATATATATTAATAATTATAGATCAAAGTGTATGTCAGTATGAGAACAACGATATGAGATGGAAAAAAGTTTAAATGTGACAAAAATAACTTGGTTAATTTCAATCCTGCTAAATTGTGTTGTCTTATTTCACAAAAGTTCATCTTCGACGACACTCAGATTTACAGACATCATATCCCTATAAATAATTACCCTGACTTATCTCTCTTGGCATAAGCGCATCATAAATATTGTTTTCTCTGCATCTAAAAAAACGGGATATGTCTTTCACTTTCCAGTTAATTATCTAAATAATTATTCACTTTATACAAATCCAAAAAACCGCTCTACCGTGGAATATTGTTCCTACATCTAGGACGATGCCATGTCCCCATAACCTCTTCCTGGCTTTTAGATTCCATTCAGAGGAGGGCATTTATATTAATTAATCTTATCTCTACCAGTCTTCTCCATCTCAAACTTACTGTTTCTGCTCTATGCGTTTTCTACAGATACTTCCACGGCCATTGTTCTTCTATAATTTCTCTTCCAACCCAATTAACACGAGCGGCAACCAGTCAGCATCCATTTCTTGTCCAACTTCAAATTTACAGAACCAACTTAATATACGTATTTCCTGAAAAGCACAATTTACAAAAACTTAAGTCTAATGTCAACAAGTATATGCACGGTACTAAGTACTATACGTAGGTTCTAAATTGCTGATGCACCTAAAACCCTACAGCAAAAATACTTGGAATTTTCGTTAAAAAAAAAGCCCATATTTCTTTACGGCCAGCGTTTTCGCAGAACAGAAGACATGACAGATTAGCACCCTGATCATGAAGATAATGGGCAACGGGCTGTCAGGTGTAAATTAACAAGTGCACACTGAACGGAAATGGTGATAATAATCAACATAAAAATCGTGTCGGGTAGCAGGAAAATAGATGACAGTATCACGTAGAAGCGCAACCGCCACCACTGTATTTTTAGAAATTTCTCCATCGACGATTGGAGAAATTTCTAAAATCCTCTTCGACAAAGGCTGTAGTTAGCTGATCTCATGTGGAAAGTAAGATTCTCCACACCCCATAAGTTATTCCGGTTTTTAAGTTCGAAAACCATGCAACAGTGCCAAATAAAACTAACAATCTAATCTTTAAGGAACCAAATAAATTACTCGGAACAGTTCTGATATGTATTTCAAAGTCTGTCTTGAAAAAAAGACAAACTTATTGACCTCTTATAACGTATGTTAGTTTCGTATTCATGGAGGAATATCAACAGTCCCCAGTGAATAGAGACCTATTCACTGGGGACTGTTCTTAGTCAGTTTTAGGCTAAGACGTAGGATATTCTAGTGTGGTATTACGGTTTTTATCCCGACCAGAAATAGTAAAATGATCTCCAGTGTAGTGTACAGCGCTCTGCTGTGTTATATGTAATAAATAAAAAACCCTTAAAGAATAACAAACTCCTGATAGCCTCAATCCTTTTAGTGAACTACCGGATGCAAATCCAGTACTGGATGTAAGAGCTCTGTATCTCTCCAGGAAACCAAACACTCCTTTCGTTAGGATACACCACAAAGAATGATCATGGAGGCAACAGCTCCCTTTATTGCAGCTGCACTTCTGCACCACCAGGTGCGTACGAACTGATAAACCACACTTCCGCAGAAGCAACGGAAGTTAAAGTGGATTCACGAGAGTTGTGAGAGCCGCATTAGGAGATTATCTATGAAAGTTAGGTAACGGCGTTAAATCCCACTTGTTCGCTGCGCCGTTTTGATATAATCTACTTAGTGCGGGAAAACAGGCACAGACTGCGTTCGCAGCTGACGGGTTATCAGTCCGCAGTTTCTCGACAAGGACGTTAAGAGTACAGCTGAGCCAGCGTTTCTCTTCTGCGAAATCTCGCGTCTCGTTTAGAGTGTAACAAATCGTAGTGGGGGTGTCACTCGTAATGTGATAATAGATTTACTCCCGGAGAACAAACATCTCCCGAGAGAGGTTGAAGAAGAGAGATGGAAAGAATAAGCTACGTACTGATTTCTGTACAGACATAAGAATAGCCATTTTTAATGGCTGTTGTAAATTTAAATAATTCGAAAGTGTATTTATTGTTCTGCCTGCGAATAGAGCGAAAACAAAAAGTAGGGCCCGTTGGTTCATAATTACTTTACGAAGACTGAAGGAGAAAGAAACTGTAATTTAATGAAGGCTTTGCCAACTGAGCAAAGGCCTTAACCAAAATGGTTCACCTCTTTGAAAATTTGACGGTCGTTCAGTTTTCGAATTTAATCCTGTAATTACTGGCACTGTTTCGTTATTTCTTATCTTTTCTTTGGGTGTTTATGATGCATTGACACGGGGGAAATGGTGTGCTTTTTTTCTTTCTTTTTTGGCTGTCGTTTTTAGGTTAAACACGCGATTAGTTTCGTTTAGTAGAGAAATGTCGGTAACTAATTTCCCGAACAGACTCGGGAGGGTAAGGGGGAGTGAGTATCGTGCTGGACACATTATCATTAGTACACTAGACATTCGAGCTATCGGCGCAAAAAAGAGAAGAAAGAAAAAACGTTCGTTTAGCAGACAGTAGCGAGGGAGGGGAACTTCGTGGAATGGATGTCCCACAAGGATATTAACCAAACGCTAACACTTATGAAGCTAATTTGGTTAAATACGACAGAATGACACCTCGGGGAGATTGCAAGAAAATTACTCTTGCACCATGCTGGGGTGCACACGAAGACATGCTCTGCGGATGACGTGAATTATAAGCTTCGCTGTTCTTTATTCCGTACACTATTAATGCTTCTTTTATGTGAGGTATTTAACATTAAAGAAACTCCTTTCCGTGCATCATTTCTTTTAAACAGGTCTTTCGCTGTTAAAGTTAAATGTGTGCGAAGTTTCGAAAATACGTTACTAATTCATTGTTTTTACTTTTCGACTAGTTTTTTCTTGATTAAGCAATTATTTGCTTTAATACAACGCTATTTGAGAATAAAAAGGATTTTTCATTTCGATCCCGGTTCCATCATGTTCATTATGCCTTAGAAATTTTCTTGCAACCGACTCGAAGTTTATTGATGAATTTCACTAATAATTACTGATCAATGTCTCGTTATGGTTTAGCAGTGAACACTTCACGGTACAGAAAACGTTCTCGTGTAATTAAATTGCGGAAATGCTTTTAATAAAATCATATCGAGCCTGCTTTACTTCATTCAAGCAGACCGCGAATGTGTTCGTAATCCGAATCTTAGATAATTGGTTACAAAATTACTTTGATCATTTTGTTGCCGGTAAAAGTCTATTGTCATTTCAAAGCAGGTTTGCAAATCAGTTTTACTGTAATCTGTATACCGAAACCAATACAGCCAAAACCAGTTTGGCTGTATCTGTGCATCAATTATTTTTTTCTTGTTGAAAATTGTGCTCAACATTTAATTTGTTGTTGCAGTTTCTGCTACTTACATATCTGTTACGTAGTTGTTCAATATCGTTTATGATGATGGCCGCCTTTGTCTCTGAAAAGTATCACTGACTCATAGGAAGAACTTTCCCCCCGTGTTTTTTTTTTTTAAACAAGTGTTTCGAACTATATGCAAATTCGTCTTTTCATGTACACTGATTTTTGGCATACTTTTTCTGAAAGTTTTTCTGTAGCTTTCAATGCTGTATGTTCTAGCCTACTGTACGCCACCCTTGAAACTACTGGTTTCTGACATGTGGAAACACCTATTTCGAATGGGGGCATCAGCTTTTTAATACAACAGTAACACCTGGCTGAGTTAGTGTTGGGAAGGGCGGGCGTGCAGTTCCTTCCTCAGATACGGATTTTTCATGCCAAAAATAGTCGGAACAACCTATACAGAATACAACGCTATGTTATGACAAGGTTAAAAGTAATTCTCTTTTATATCGTATTATATTGTTGGATCTGCAGGTTTTTCAGCGAAACCTTGTTACAAAGTGTTAGGAGATTAAAGATTTTGACTGAGAAAAAAGTGCCACCGATCGTTCCATCATTATAGATGGGACAGTCTATGATAGAATAAACGCAATTACAGTATACTGACTCCTCGTGTCCTTAGCTGTCTTTTCGCTTACTCTTAAATAATCCTAAGTACAAAATTTAGTTGTCCGAAAAAAAAAACTCCAATTACCAAAAAAATTCGTCCACCTCCTACTTCTAAGATTAGGTGGCACTGCAATTCTGAGGCAGATATTATTATATGTTCCTATCATCTTGTGTAAAGTACTCATGAATTCTCTTATACTTTACTTCTTAAGCTTTCCACAAGTAGCATGATCATCCGAAAGGAAATCAACTTCTCACACTACACGTTGAGAGACTGCTTTGGGTTTTTTATGAAAATCCCAAACACGAGAGCTATTACACCCTATAGTACTTAGTACCGTGCATGGGTTGCAGGTTGAGAAGACGAAAGATATTTATTGACATAAGATTTGAAATTCTGTAGATTGCAATTTTCAGGAAATACGTATGAAGGAAAGTTGTTCCAGAAAACGGCAGTTGAATGAATAAACGAGGAAGATAAAAAGTTGGTTCTGTGAGTTTTGAAGTTGGACAGTAAATAGATGTTGGCGGCATTTGTTCCGACTGTTTTGAAAGACACAGCGGGAATTATAGAAGCCAATTCAGAAGAACAGTGCCCATGGAAGTATCTGTAGAAAAGGCATGTAGCAGAAATACTGTCTTAGAGACAGTGGACAGACTGTTATTGATGAGTCATCAATTAACGTAACTGCCCTCTTTTGAATAGTATCTAACCCGAGACAGGTTTTGGAGACAACTCCCCAGATGTGGAAACAATATTCCATGGCAGGGCGGATTTGCGATTTGTACAGAGTGAATAGCTGTTTGTAAGAAAAGTAATACCGAGAACGAAAGAAAACCAAGTTTTTCAGATGTAGACGAAGCAATATTTGTAATGTGCTTGTGCCAAGAGATTAGAAGTCAGGGTAATCCCCCAAAAGAGATCATCTTGCCTAGAAATCGGAGTGTCACCAAATATAAGCATAAGAGCTGAAGAATCCTTTTAGCGAAATATAAGAGCCATCACCTTCAGTGAGCGGTCAGAGAGAAAACTGGATAACCAATTACAAAAAAACAGTTGACAAACCATAAGATGGAAGCTTGTTTAAAGGCCTTTATGCCAAACACGATCGAAAGCCTTTGAAATGTCAAGAGCAATTGCTCGTTTCACCGACCTTTTCCACTGAATTTGTCCATAAATGGGTAACATAAGCCAGAATATCACCAGTGGATCGAAACTGGCGATCGTTGATCAGACGGATGGTTTCTAGATAATTTAAGAGTAGGCAGTTAATTGATTTCTCCATTACTTTAGAAAGACTAGAAGTAATTGAATGGGAGTGATTTCTCATCCTTCTTAGAAACTGGCTGGATATGAGCAAATTTCCAAGCAGAAGGAAAAACACTTTTAAATAAGAAAACGAAAAAAGGCGACAAAGAACAGGAGCACAGGTTTTGAGAACAAGTGGAGAAATACCATCAGGACCTGGAGCTTTCTTAGCATCAAGATTCGTCAATCTTTCTATATCTTTTTGACGGAAGTAACAATTCCTTAGTAAAAGTATATATTGGAGGTTGTCCATGAATAGCAAACCAAAATGATTTTTTCTGAATTAAAACCCCCGTACACTCTATACTGGTGATTTATGACAATTTACTCTCTTCTTCAAATAAAATGAAGGTTGTTCACTACCCAATATTTCAGAGGAAAATATTAATTTGACTTCTAGTCTATACCGTACACTCACATAATTTTATTCTTGATCTGCATAAATTCGAAAATGTTTTTGACAAAAACGCAGCTTATCAGCATGAAAAGTTTTCCTTCAAAATGGTGAACTTTCACTAGATGTGAAAGTCCATAATTTTGGTTTGTGTTGCCATAATTTGGGAGTTTTGCAATTTTTTTTTTAGGCTTTTTTGCAGTGACCAAGAACAGTTAGCTGGGAAAAGAGCAAAGTTAACCTCTCTATAGCTGCGGTTCCAAAACATTCTAATATTTCGCCAACGACTACTATTCCCACGATAGTAGAAACTCTGACTTCTCTAACCAGTCATTTTATATTCATTTCCATTAACCTGAAACATAAGACTCAGAAGGGAAACAAATGTCCCGATTCCACACTTCTGAGGAGATCTCCTACACGCAATATAACCATACATTGCGTGTAATTTGAATAGGAGAAATCTCGATGAAGGCTAAACATGCATAATGCTGATAATAATAACAATTTACCTTTATAAATATGCACTACAGCAGCTAAACTAAACTTGATATCTTTACAAAATGTGGAAAAATAGTTGTTTACCTCAACGCAATCTAAAATTCGATATTGCAAGAATCAGTAGCGTAAATTGTTAAGTTATATTCTATTGCATCTAAAGTCAATTTATATTTGAAATCTGTCTTAAATTTTAAAGCATAAGTATAGCACATTCAAATGATTATTTTTAGATTAAATTATAAAATAACTATCGATGATATTTTCATTAAAGTTTATGATAATATAACAATCATACGAAGGCGTAGATTATAGCTGAAGGTTTATTGCATTTCACTGTGATAATTGAAGCTCGGGTTAATCATTGGAGAAAAATCCCGCAAGTTTACAGAAAAATATTTTAGAATCTTGTATAATTTTAACCCAAATTAACAGGGAATATTTTTTCCATTATATCATTGATGGTAGTAAGTAGTCCGTACAGTATGCACAGTATGAAATGTACGGTGACCTGGAAGGATAACATGTATACGTTGGCTACAAACACTGTGTGCAAAAACGCAAAGAGTCCCTCAGATCTAAATCTGCGAATGAGGTGAGGATAACGACTGGCACGTTTATGGAAGGTAAAAGTGGTCGTTAAGAGCATCTGGCAGGCTCGCAGCAGTCTTCGGATCACGTGATCGCGATATAGTTTATTGCCGTCAAACAACAGTGCCGATTACTCAGCTGAAGGACCGACATCAGGGATGCGCAGAGAAAGACGCTGCATTTTACTATACAGTAAGAAACTACGCTCCTAAATGCCGAGAGAGAGATTAGTAAGTCTAATTTTTTTTTTGTGCACATCTAGTAAATCGAAAGAATTAAACAAATTTCAAGGATTATTTAGTCGAATTTTTAGAAATCATCAGAGCCTATTCAACTAGTTGCCAACCCCCTAGTTTGCCTAAAACACCAAATTTTAGTGATCAAAATGGATCAAGAAATATTTCGTAAACTTCTCTTTCCCAAATACAAATATAAACTTCTCTTTCCCAAACATAAATCGAATAAAACATTCACTGCAATTTTTTTTCTTTCTTTTTTTCCAACATTCGCCAACTGAGGGCACAGAAAGCAAAATTCTAGACGCTATTAAGTAATTCGTGAAGCGTATGCAACAAATTGAACGATGAAAGTACATATGGTATCACGCCACTTCTTGCGCTTGCACCTAATATTGGTGCTATACCAATTTCCCTCTACTCTTTCATGGGAAAGATATATAATATTGACCTATGTACACTCATTATGATAAACTGTTGTGCAAAACTTAAGGACCAACACTATTTCTAAAGGTTACAACCACAATCTCTACTGATGAGAGTAGATTCAGTCTCAGCAGCGACCATGGACGTCAGCTAATCTGAGAGGTTGGCACACGGTATCACCCCTCAAACAATCCTGAAAAGGATCGATATGGCCGTCGAGGTGTTCTCGTCTGGGAAGACGTTATCTTGGATGGACGTACACAACTCCGGGTACTGTAACCGGTGCACGCTACTGTACTGAATACCTCTTTGTGAGGACCACTCCTTCCCTTTGTTCCATCTTTGCCAGTGATGCATCTGTATCATGGCAACCAGTGCTGTGTTGCCATTTTTGAATAAAGTTCCTCTGCACCGTTTTGTTTCCGTTGTCGGTTTTTATTCATTTTCATACTTCACGAGGTTCCTTTGGTATGCTTTTCCCATATCCAGGCCACTCCTATGAGAATCTACAAGTGAAAACCTGACTGTCCTTAAATTTTGCACACCAGTGTATGATCAGTAACTGCCCTTCAAGTTTTTAAAAAAATATCTTGCTAAAATTTGATGTGTATTTAATTTATACATTAAATTGCAAAGATAGAAAATACTGTTAAATTTCAATTCCACATCGCTACTAAACTAATCTTGAATATACTCTCCCTTCTTACATATATTCACAACTGATGAAATGCATTTTTTTTTCTATTTCACTTCAAGTTTAGCAATACCAAACCAGTGACACTAGTGCCAAGGGCGGCCGCGTAAAAACATACTGTTCCGCGGCCATACATTTATTTTTTTAAGAAAACCCCAAATAGTGAATTTCTGGAAAAGGGTTGTATCGAAGGCGAATTGACATAACGAGTATGTTATAGTAACATACTCGTTATGTCAAACAAGATTACTCGCAGGGCCAGAGGAGTAACTCGCCTGGTGACATCGGCAAAAGGGCGTCCTTATGAAGAGACTTCGAATATGTGGGTTGCACAGTTTGGAAACTAGACACCTTAGAGGAGATTTGATTGAGGTGTTTAAGGCTCTGAGAGGCATCAGTAAAATGAATGAGGACGAAATTTTCAAGATTATAAATGATGCTAGAACTAGGGGACATAAATTCAAGTTACGGGGGAAATGTTTAGATTGGACTGCAGGAAGTTTCATTTTAGCCAGCGAGTTATAAATTACTGGAATAAGTTGCCTTCATGGGTGGTAGAGGCTGACAGTTTGGGGAAATTCAAAGGTCATCTGGATAGTACCTTCGGATCAGGGAAGCGCATAAGATGATAGATTTAATTTCCTTTTCTTTTATTAATTATTATTACTATTTTTTATCATTGTTTTTATTCGTTTTTTTTCTTGGCTGGTGCAGCATAAGCCATAGGCTTTCTTGCACCATGCGGCCATCCCTAATACTAAAATAGGGAGACATCAGTCAAGGAGGTTAGCTGTCAAAGCTGTAAACGAATTCGAACAGAAACTGCATTTCCTCAAACAAATCTGTTTATGCCCCAGCATTTTTACTCCAAGATGACAACATAAGGTCAGTGGAATTCACAAGATAAGGAGAATACAAGAACATCACTGTGTTTAGTGGTCACAAGAGTAAGAATCACGGTCACTCAGGAACGTGTCTTCGTTTTAACCACTCGGCTATAGCGATTAACAAATGTTTTTTCCATTTTAATTTGCAATTGTTGCCCAGTAAACAATTATTTTGAATAACACTTCAAAAACTGTATATTCGTAAGTTTTAAAAAAATATTCATAACTTACGAATAAGATATTTATTTGAATAAGTGAATGTATGCTTAACAGAATAAATTTCCATTTGAATAACAGAATTATTTTTTATTCGCGAATGAAAATAAGCACTTCGTATTATTTAATCTGAATAAATTATGCCCAACACTGACCCGGATCCTTTTGACATTAAAAAAATAAAATTAATAACTATAACTAGATTAGCTATATTTTAAGTTTTACAAATTATTACTTATTTATGACACCGGAGTGTTCTGTCTATTTAGTTTAAATAATTTAAACGAACTCTTACCGAAATCGATAAATTGAACTTTTATTCGAAGTAAATTTTCGAATGAAATCAAATTGTTTGTTTTACAAAACAAACATTTATAAATATTGCTCCGAATTTTACTGATTCTCTTTCTACGAAGAATCGCTACATTCGGTTGATGTTTTGCGATTTTCAGTCGAACTCACAAGCGATTTTTCTGTTGCCAGTTAACGTGAATTTATTTAAGAAAATAATTGCTCTCATCATAGCTTGAACCAAATGCTGACACAAGACTCCATGATGCATTTCTACTACACCAAAATGTTTGAAATAAAAAATGGTTTGAAAAAATAGATTCACCTTGTTGAAGATCCCAAAGGGGTCTTCAATTTATATGTCCACAGACGCAAATTCTTGAAATCAATTATTTTTTCATCTTGAATTCTAAGATTAACAATCAAGTTCAAGAATGAGTACACCATAAGAAAGTGCACTCATAAAAATCATCAAACTAATACCTAGGCTTTCATTTCAATTCTCCATAATTAAACTTCTATTTAATTTCTTAAATAGGCATCTTAGCATTCTCATTTTTTAGCATTAAGTTAATCACATCGCAGTTTAGGGCAAAAGCTTCAAGTTGCATAATGAGTCATTAACTCACTACGCAACATCAGCCTTTAGTCCAAAAACTCGACTTAATTCAAAATACTACACTCCATCACACATCTCTGATGTTGAGTTATACTTCACTTGCCTTGCCATCATTGCAACACCAGGGTGCCTGCCCACCCACCGAAGAGGAGCCAATCAGCTCCGAAACGACGCCGTCTGGGTGTCGGTATCCTCTGAGAATAAGTAACTCTTCTATGGTCAAGAGTTACTTATTCGAGGTTGTGCAATATCATGGCAACTCGTTGTGAAGGTATTCGTAATGAGATATACATAATGATGCCAATCTTATAACAATTTAGTAATTGGCTGCGAGCAGATCTGATGCATTTGCACTAACTTGTAAGCACATTAAGTTAATGGTAAGCAGCTAATAGCTGCCGGGGTACTTGATTAATTTATGAATCGACAGAAGCAGCATCCATTGATCATGCAACAGAACTAGGAAATGGGAGAGTAAAAATTAGTGTTTAATGATTCGCAGGGCATACTAGATTAAACGTATGATAGGGTAGGGTAGCCGATCCTCTTCCTTTAGAGCAAAAGTCTCCAACCTGTGGCGAGCACGTTGTGTTCTTCTACAATGCTTAATCCTGTGAGTTTGAACTTTGACTTTTTTTTTCCTTAATTTTAACATAAAAAGTAAGTTTCTCTTTTAAAGTCAAAGGCCAACTTCCTTATTAGAAATATCTAACACCAATCTTATGATTAGTCTTATTTTTTGTGTAAAAAGTTGCTGTTTTTATTAATTTGTTCCATAAAATGTTATTTCCTAGCTCTGGCCAATAAATTCTGAGTTTTTCAAACACTTTCATTTCAAATAAGCACTTGCCTTATCACATCTATCAATCGAAAATGGAGTCCTTTGCAGCGGGCTCAAGTATCGATGTCCTTGGGTGATATTAAATATTCCCAGAGGATACTACAAATCTGGAGATATTTATCCCCAGAGGATACTAAATATACTAAGGATAATAAATTAGAAAGGCTTAATGGTGTAATTGAGAAACAGTCTTTAATCCCATTTTACTCTTATTCATTTCCTTAAGGTCTGTCCAATCCACATTATCTAAAAACTATCCTCCTGACTTTAATACAAAACCCTATAATTCTACAGGAACCGTTCCCTTCAAATTAAAAAAAAAATTGTTTAAATTTCTTGGCTTGCTTTTGCTAAGTGTTCGATTCGGTTGTAGATATTGTACATTAAAGCCTAGCTGAAATCCGCTTTACTTTTTCATTCTAAAGAGTCAACGTTTCGATCTCGCAAGGATATCTCAACGCTAATTGATCGTAGAGAAATGCGACCGTTCACGACCCACTTTTGGGCTTTGATAAGAATGTAGCCTTAACTACTCTGCGCCATTATCACTAATGTGTCACTATTATTTGCCAAACTAAGCAACTACTGTATAGTGCGATAACATTGGCCACTGACTGAATGCGCTAGAAGCTCTTTCCACTGAAAATGTATTGAGATGAGAAAGGTATGCAAAAGCAATGTTTCAGCTCTGTGTTCTTGATCAGCCACCTAGCAGAAAAGGGGTACCAAACCTGTAATCAGCGAACCCTTATAATTCCTCCCTCAATTGGACTGTGACTGAAATTAAACGTACACTTTTTTAAGCATATTAAAACATATTCAATAACAACAAAATTATCCATTATAACTTTATTTTCATTCTCTTTTAAAAATTAATGCTCGAAGCTGAAATGTTTTATTATTATTTCCTTAGAAATTTTTCTTCGGTGAACCGTATAAAATGAATGAAAAATTAAGGAAGCATTTTTCAGACCCGGAATTTCTACAGACAGCAGAGGGAGATCCGAACAACATTAATTCACAAAGCAGATGTTTGGCGCGCCATTAAAGGAGTTTTAAGAAGCGGTTGTCATGGTTACCAGAATGTGACGTCACAGGCAGGGGTTAGTATAACGAAAAGCCACTTCGGTTATTTTGGACATTGATTTATCTCCTAGGGATCGCGCCATAATCACAGTCCTCAGTCTTTTTTACCTTAACTGACTGATCAGAAGGAGTTCAATTTGTCTTCGGGGAGATTTTAGTTCATATTACGTAGGGTTGAAAGGTCATTAGTTAACTTGACAAAAGAAATAGAAAAATCATCAGACTTTTCTTCTTCTTCTCAGTTCAATGGACTTAAATTATTCACAAATACAAAAAAAGGAAAGTGCCATTTTTCTTCCTTTTATCTGGATTATCACTCTATCTACGGATAGTTCTCCTTTACTATTTGCAGTAGCTTCAATTCAATTTGTCGTTTAAGCAGCAATCTTTAGATTAAATTCGTATAATCGAAACTTTAAAAATACAGAAACCAAAATAAATTTTATATCGCGTCATCCACGTAAGGTCAGATTATACGATAAAGTTTCCATCAGTAATAAGGCGTCTGGGTTGTCTATTAATTACGTGCAGCTTTGTTTTAGGGGTGGCAATGTGAGGGGGGGAGAGGAGAGAAGAAATTAATGAATGAAATTCTTCAATAAAAGCATGAAAAAACTTGTTTAAAACTTTAATTTTCACTGATTTAACAAAGGGATTCATACAATCAATAAATAAAATAATTAGATATAATTAATGAATTAAAATGTTTAAACTTAATTTCCTTATATTTCAAATAACATTTAGAAATATTAACTCTTTCTAAATCAATTCGAAACTTAATCTTCAAGATTTCTTAGAAGAAAACCGAAATTGATTTCTCCACCATGGCAGAATGGTCAATCTTGCCGTTCCTTTTTTTTTCGTATTCTTTTTGGCTCATCGACTGCTTTGGTGATAGTATTTCAATCCGCACGCGATTTTTGATTTGATCTTTATCGTATGTTATATCTGCACTACAGCGCCTTCGAAGGCTGATTTGCATGTGATGAGGATTTAAAAGCTTTTCCGTCCTCTCCTCATGCTAATAATGTGCAAATTATAGTTCAGTTTTCTGCTATTACAGCCACACTGCATCTTATAAAGAAATGAAACAAATAACCACTCTTAAAAATTTTATAAAGGAAGATGGAACATGGGAAAACTGCAACCCATTTTTTTTTCAGGGTTGTGGTTGGTTTATTTGGTGCATGGAAAAAATTTGGACTTGAGTTACACCTTCCTTACATCTTTCAAACTCCATAACAATGTAAGCATTTTTATAATTCCGAAATCATGGTATTTTATGAATCGTGAAAATCATGGTTCATAATTTTGAAGTTATTATATAATTGGAGAATAGAGATTGAAAATAAACTGCTTTGGTTTCGAGATTAAACTGTATAAAACATTAATAATCCTTCCCCGCGCATTTTTTTTTTAAAAAGAACGCTTGTATGGAGGCAAAGGTTTCAAATCTGATTCTCTCTGTGGTTGAAGTTAACAACCGCAGATAACATGGAATATTTCTTCATAAAATCACTGCTCCGTTTGTCAGCCAACAGAAACTGTGGACCCACTAACACAAAAACAAAACTTATGAATATTTTCAAAGAACATATTTCCACAAGCGTCTCAGAAAACTATATGAGGACACATCAACAAATTCTCGGATCCCCCAGTCATCCTATTAAAAGGCATCCCCTGCGGGGCCTTCTACTCCATCCCAACTCGATAACAACGGGCATGTAAGAGATTATTTCCAACTGTAGCATCGCACCAGAAGATGGTTCCCAACCAAAGAATAACAAATTTAACCAATCTCCTTCCAGCTCAAGCGCCACTGATGACATCACCTTATCTACAGATCGCTGACGCTACGCCAGAGGATACTCAAAGGAGTAATCACATCTTCGAACGTGTCGATTTCTGATCTAGCTCTCCGTTCACCAAACAACAGTATAATCCACAAGAAACACGAGCACTCCACTTACAGAATGTTTTTCAGTTATTGTAACAGTGTAAGGTATATCAAAAATAAGTGTATTTTACAGATTTCCTACTCAGAATGAGGTATTTTTTGCAATTTAAGCTTTCTTTACCTGGATATATTTTAAATCTTACATTGCCAAGAACTGTTCTCTTCTGGAAAGATGAGAACAGTTCTTGCATGTTTAAGACACTGCCAGCCCTTATGTGCACATTGGTAAATTGATCTTGAATAACAAGTTACTGCCATTGCCAATTGTTTAATATTTTTCGCAGTTTGTAATATTTATTAATTCGTAAATTAATTATGATGATAAATTTAATTCTTTATTTCGCAGAACGTTTACAAGAAACCCACGGTTATTGAGTGGATGGTGGGGAGAGGATGATGTCTGCGCAATGGGCAGCTCGCTTTCTGCCAATGTTGAGTACATTTAATCGTGTTGTGTCAACCTCCAAAATTAAATTACAGCGGTTGCAGCTGGATGTGCAAGTGCTTAATTGCATCACAAAGCGGCTGTAATTTCTGTCGTTTCGCTTGTAGGTGTAGGACTGTTGCAGTGGTTGCACAAACACATCCAGTAGACTGCGACAACAGGAGCATTACTGAAGAAAAATTACATTTCTTTTTTTTTTTTTCCACGGTGCGAATTTAAACTAAACTTATTTGGAGAGAAGGTGGAACAGACATTCTCTTCCACATCGATCGCATAACAGTAACGAAGGAAATGGAAGGTATCACAGCCGAAATAAAATTGCTAGGCTCAAATATAGTTAGGGAAGGACGCTACGTGGTTTTCCATTAAGGTTATTATTATATTAAAACCACTCTAATACCAAGTGAAAATAAATATAGTTTATTAAGCTGTTTGCCTACATTACTATACATTAATGTGACGTTTCGGGTATCTTACCGATACCCATCATCAGACCAAATTGTTTGGGGAACAGAAAATAAAGGATTACAAATTTGAACATTTTAGAATATTATAATTACTAGTATTACAATTAAAATTTGCAAATAATAGTTCTAAACTTCAAATTCAAAACTTAATACTTTATAACCATTATTTGCTAATAGTAATATTTGGATTCATAACCCTTTCTATTTTCTGTTCCCCCAACAGCTTGGTGTGATGATGGGTATCAATAAGATATCCGAAACGTCATCTTAATGTATAGTAATGTAGGCAAACAGTCTAATAAACTATATTCATTTTCACGTGATATAACAGTGGTTTTAATGTAATAATAACCTTATTGCTAGGCTCGCAAAATTACAAATTACATTGTAAGGTTTGCTTGCTTTACTTTTTCACTGAATTTTTGTTCTGGTGATCATCTTATGAATTTTGTTGGCGAAAATGGATGTTAAAATATTATTTATAACAGTTTAATGAAAACAATGTTGGCATGAATTAAAACATTAGTCACTAAAAAAGATATTAAACAAAATAATAAATAAAATTAGACTACTGGTTTTTAAAATGTTCATTTATGTATAGATAGACTACAGTTTAAGAAACACTGTTCCACGCTAAATCAATTTTATATTCGAGTATTTTTAGGATATCTCTAGATTCCCGAAATTATGATTGCTATGACGCACCCGGCCACACACACAAATACTATTATGGTATCATAGAACGTTATTCGTATTTGCTGACGTTGTGGTGCCATCTCTCGGACAAAGGCGGAATTAAATTCAACTTTATATTAATTCAATCCAAACTCACTGACTAATTACATTTACAAGCGAAGTACATTTAAACTGATGGAAAGAACAGCATAATACCGGCATCAAAATTAATATTCATGAGGCCATTATAGCGATGATCAAATTCAGTATTTCGCCGAAAAATCGAGGAAGCTTTTAAAATAAAGAAAAAAAAAAACCTCAGTTTGTGCCTTTCTGGCCCTCAGCCAGCTGTTTCATAAAATATGGAAAAATAAACTATGAAATTATACAGAACTTTCTAAATCGATGGCACGATACACACCTGGATAAACCTTTTTGTTCAATTAAACTTTGAGCTCACAAACGAACGCATTGTGCACTCTGTTCTGCTATGTGACAGATGAAACAGTAGAGTTTATTCTCTACAAAATAAGTTTATAAGATGTTTCAAGCCCCTTTTTATGTTAGCGCCCCCCCATTTCATTGGTGAAGGTAATACGGGAAAATCATGAAGTTGTCGGCTTTGCGGTTCACGCTTTGATCAAACTTTCTCCCTTCATGCGTCAGGCGCTCGATCATTCACCGAATATTTCGTTTTTGTCAGTTATCCAGGCCGATGAACTCACAGATACCTTTATCGTGCCTGCGTGTTCATTTAGTCCTGGAAGTGCCTGTCAGTCAATCTCCTTTACAGATTATTTTATGTCCTTGGAGATCCACATATCAATCAATCAGTTCTATGTATGATCTTTCTATTTTTACGACGTCTAAGTTACGTGAAAGTTACTAGTAGTAAACGCAAATAATCGAAATAATGCATGCAAAATTATCTGCTGTTTGGATTCCATTGGATTTCCCACCTAAAATCAACTTTTTTTTTTTTTTTTTTTTTTTTTTTTTTGTCAATCGTGGACCATTTTTTTCAAAATTGTAACCCGCACAAACATCTGTGTTGTTTACTGTATACATAAAAGAGTAAAGAATAATTACAAAAACTTAAGGCATTAGTAAGTACTAAGACCCCCCCACCTCGATTCTAGTACGGCATTTATGATTACTATTCTGTCATACCATGTGGAAAATTAGCCTGGATTCAAATTCTGTTGATATGGGAAAAATTTACAGGCACAGCAGAAAGTATAGGTTGCATGGTTCCCCTTCTCGGAAAACTTATGGTTTTTCATCCAGCAAAACAGGCAAATGACTGACAACAAATGGAATTTTCAGACCCAAGTAAAATGATGTCTCCTGGGCTTGGTTGCCAGCTGTCTCGTAAGTTAGACACAAACAACGTTAAGAGAGAAAAGAAAATGCAGAAATATGAAAGAAATCCAAATGCTGTCTTTATCAACTACGTTTTTATGCTTGTTCTTTATTATTTTATATATAGTCTTTGCCGAGGAAGGCTGCAGAATTCCATAACAGAATGAAGGGTTGGAAGCGTGCAATGTAATTAGCTTATTTTCCAGCAAAGAATAGTTTTTGCTCGTTTTAACGTCAGCAGTTGGGAACAGTTTTCGCAACAGTAACAGATATTTCGCCGAGATGGATTGACTTATTAAACCAGGACAGCACTTGACTAGTAGAACAAGTGTACCGTCAACAAGGACCAACAACCCAAAGCAGTCAAAAGCAATTAAAATCCACTTCATAACAAGCATCACCTTTTTGTTTATTAGTAAAGTTGTAATGATTTCTACACCATCTGTTCACTCTGAACTCGCCATTCGTAATTAAAAGTATTTCTTATGGACAGCATTCATATTACACCCCCTCATTTCCGGACACTCTTCTGGAACTTTTCCCAGCGCTTTGCAGTTTAAATATTTAACATGCGCTTGTCCCAGTCATACACCCGCTGTGCGGTGATGTAAAACTAATAAAAGAGAGCAATCTGAATTTAAACAAAACAGAACATAACACTTTTCTTACTGACAGTATTTTCCCCTGTATTAAAAAGATGTTGCTTGAAGAAGTAGAATACCTTTTTGTTTGTTTTATCTTCAGAAAATGAAAAAAGTACTCATTCCAATTCTGACATTGTAGAAAATATCACCAGTTTTTCACCCCATGAAAAATTAGTCATGCATTTTATTTTATTTAAATTATTCAGTGAGAGACGTTTAAAGTAAAAGGAAAACAACACTTCATATATTTCGAATAGCACTTTTGGCTGTTCTCCAATAGAGATGATTAATAGTCGACTTCAGTTATACTTCAACCTTTCGCATGTCTCACTATAAAGAAATCTATTCGGATTTGTCACTTCAAGCCCCGTGGGTAGCACAGTTGGTAGGATCACCGGCCTCTCCACACCGGTGGAAAAGACCTGAGTTCACTAAATATGGCTGGACTATTTTTTTTTTTGGTTAACGTCGAGGAAACTCTTACTTTGAGGAGTGTTATTTGTTAGAAAAGATGGGATTCTCTCTTTGGAACAACTTTCATTCTAATCTTTCTTGGAACAGGTGATTCAGGAGAAATAGTAACTATTTTTGGAGGTTATAGTATCGATTATTCGTAAAACAGTTCATATAAACATGTAACCAATTCTCAATGGATACGAAGATACAGCTATTTGAAACTGGCGCGCACAGCTCACTGAATCAGATGTGACCAAGAAGCAGTTATAACCTGACGCTGTTTGGTGTTAGACGAGTTGTTAAGAATGCTGCACATCTTCACACATGCTCAATATGCCGAGATGGTGTTTGTCTGCTGCTTATAGAGAATACCGTCGACTGTTTCCTAATCGAAGAATACCAGATTCAAGAGCGTTTAAACCAAACTGCGTGAAACTGGTACATTTCCCAGAGCTCATATTTCTTCAGAACCTGCAAAAGAAGAAACGTGGAGGAAGCAGAACACATTCTTGAGTCGGTAGAACGTAGTTCTACTATTAGCACACGAAGAATTTCTACGCATATCGATGTTCCACAGACAAGAGTATGGCGAACATTACGTGAGTACGGCTTGTATCCATTTCGCATTCAGCGGGTGCAACACCTTCAACCAGGAGACGACGCCCGCCCAGCGATTGGAATTTTGTAGGTGGGAAAATGCTAATCGCCGATTAATTCCATTAATACTGTTCAGCGATGAAGTTACTTTCACCCATGACGGTATCAACAACACCCGTAACTCTCACAGGTGGTCAGATGAAAATCCACATGCCACTGTAGAAATAAAATTTAAACGTCGGTTCTCTGTGGTGCGGTATCATCGACGATCAGTTGATTGGGCCTGTTGTATTACAAAATCGTCTAACAGGGCCCATTTACCTAGAATTTCTGCAAAACGAACTTCCACTACTATTGGAGCTGTTCCCTTGGCTACAAGCATTGGTATGTACTTTCAGCATGATGCTCCTGTACATTATACCCGTCTGGTGATACAATATCTAAATCGCACTTTTCCTGAACGATGGATCGGCCGCAGTATTCCCGTTCATTGGCCATCAAGGTCTCCATTAGATTTGTTTGTGGGGATGGATGAAAAGCGCAGTATATAAAGAAAAGGTAAATACAAGAGACGAATTGCGCGCTCGTATTTTGGATACTGATCCCCTCATAAAGGAACACCAAGATGACCTGAGAAGATCACGTTATATTACCACAAGAGTTGCAAAGTGCATTGAGGTTGGCGGTGGCATTTTCGAACATTTAATGTGAACTGTAAAAAAATTGTCAAATATGTTTTGTATCATTCAAAAGTCAATAAATACAAACAGGTATTAGATTTTGACATCGTTTCTAAAAAAGGGCTACACTCACCAGAAAATATTTTCGCTTGTCGGATTTTGCGTCGGATAATCGAGCCTAAAATTACCGCAAATGTTCGCGCATATTTTTTTGTGTTCTGTGTTAACAATTACGAATTCCTAATAGTCTTATTTAGCTCAGAAATCACTAATTAGTGTTATGAAGTTGTAAGCTGCATATCGGCCGCCATCTTGAAGTATCACTGCCTAGGATTACGATAATTCGTGCAGGATTTCGTACAGTTGTTGAGGTTGATTAAATTACCAGTTTCAGATATTCTACAAAGTAGGGGCTACATTGATTGAATTTTCGTATTAACGAATTATCATTCGGATTATCGGGAACACTGGCGATAGATCGTTGGTCCAGCAATTGACCTTAACATCTTTTGATGTTTGAGAAATAATTGTTACTGTACTTTGCACAGTTATGGAAAATAAAACTCATATCAGAAAAACTAATAAAGGTGGTGCTAAAGAAGTTGAACATGGGGCCTTTCCCCCTCTTCCCCCAACAGTGCCAAAGCTTCATGCAGATTCTGGTAAAAAAGACTGTTGATAAATCTATTATAGGAAAGTCTACCAAAAGTGGCGCTTCTCGGAGTGTGTCTTTAATTAGAGAAAATGTTACTTCCAATATTTCTGCTGTCCCTCCTTCGCCTCGTGTTGAGGAGGACACTGGCAGTGTTGTGTTGTTTTAACAGCTGAACAAGGAGTGCAGATTGGAGAGTTGGAAGTCGATAACATTAACTTCTTAACTGAAGGAAGTATTTCTAACATATCCCAGTACTGCAGTCTGGGGATATTCCAGATGATTTTGAAAGTTTTTGTATGTTGAAACAGGTAGAAATAGTACAGGAACAAATGTTCGTGAAAGTGAAATAGTGGTGAGTAGCATACAGGAGTAAAGAAGTAGGTATGATGTTTCTACAATTTGAGCTCGTGACTAAACTAAAGAAAAAAAGTTGTACAATACATGACAGCCACAAGGTGACCAAAGCTGCCACTAATTTTGAATTAGACGTTTCGGTTGATATGGAAACTGTAACCACCACTTTAATTATTGACAATGAACGTTTTAAAACCAAGGTGGAGGAGATAGATTTGAGAGCTACTTTATTCGATGATATTTTAGAAGACAGTCATTTATATCAAATAGTGCGGAGCACCATATGCTGATAAAGTCAGGCAGGGTGTTGTTCAGGAGAACTCTGAGGGTTATGTCAATCCCACATATCACACAGGTGGTGAAAAGCCAAGTATTAAATTAAGACATAATAAATTGGTATTGAGAGTGAAAGAGGGCAGTTCTCAATATAAATCTAGTCAGAAGGTAAAAGAGGCAGTTATAACTACCTTAAAAGAAGACTAAGTAGCTTAAGCTAAGAAATCTAAGAGCTATACGTAATACAGGTGTAATTATTGAAACTGACAGTAAAATAGATATAGATAAGTTAATGGGATCAGAGGTTTTTAATACTAAAGGGATTAAACAAGGTAAAGTTAAATTACAAAATCCATCAATATTGGTGTATGATGTTCCCAAGGATTTCAGTCGGGAAGATATTGTTAATGATTTGTATAGCAAAAATTTGGTTGATCATGATTTTAGTGAACAAGAAGTTAGGGATGAGGTTGTTCTTAGATTTAGTAAAAGTTCGCAAAATTAAATAATTGGGTAATTAGTATGGAACCTCGCTTTTTCAAGTGTTTAATAGAGAATGATAAGGTATATATTTGGATTTTCCTCACATAAATTTAGAAAGATTACTGTGGTCACAAAGTGTTACAAATGTTTAGGATATGGTCATTCTGTGCAGCTTTGTACACACGGGGTAGTCTGCTGTGGGCATTGTGCGCAAGGTGGCCATTTGTATGTGGATTGTCCCAATAAGGAAAATAATCCATGTTGTATTAATTGTGAGAAAAGTAGCAAGGACTCCAATCATTCTGTTAGAGACAGTCAGTGTCCAGAATACAGAAAGGCTTTAGAAATTGCTAGTACGAGGATTAATAATGGATAACAATACTAATATAAATTCTCAGGTGAATCAATATGGATATGTTGTTGGCACATGTCTTTCTGTAATACAGTTAAATGGAAAAGGTGTCACTCAGTAACAGATGAAATCAGACTGGTGGTTTTGGAACAGAATGTGGACATATTATGTATGCAAGAACCTTGTGTTAGCTCGTATGCTGGTGAACACAGTGTTGGGCTTTCCAATTGGTGCAAGGGTTGTTTGTGCTAATTGTGATAAGCCCAAGACTGCCATAATAGTATTTAATAATAAACTTAATGTCATTGTTTTGTCATTTCTTTGTAATCAGACTGCCATTTGTGTTTTCATTTCTACTTCTCACTTTTCTTTTTATGTGGTGTCTATATATTGCTCTCTAAGTATGGATATTGAAATTGCCATACATTATTTAGAAAATGTTTTAAATATTATTGGTAGTAGTAATATAATGATTACTTCAGATGTAAATGCCAAGTCTAGGCTATAGCATAGTAGGACAACTGACTGTAGAGGTCTTTGCTTGGAGGAGTTTATTCTTTTAAGGAATTTATATATATTCAATCTACCAGGCCAGCCATTTACTTTTGACAACATTCATATTGTTCGAACATTGATGTCACACTTGTTTAAAATGGGTTATATGGAAGGATTTGCAAGTAAGAACTGATTTCACTATGAGTGACAAACGGTCACTTTTATTTTATTTAAGATTCGATAACATTAATATATATCAGGCCTTAACACGTTTAGAAATTACCAGATTTTTGTACAGAAAATTTAATTGGGCACGATTTATAGAAGCAGTTAACTCAGCCTTTGACCCAAGTAGAATGGATCAAATGAGCTCATTGAATGCATTAGTTTTCATTTTATGTTCAGAATTCTTTGTTTAATGCACTTAGTTATTCAGCCAAAAGGAAAACAATTAAAAGAAAGTGTTGTGGTGGTCAAGTGAGTTGGCATTATTAAAAAAACAGGTTTTTAATTTAAGAAAGGCATATCAGAGACATAGGCACTGAGCTATTACAGGAGGCATTGTTCTATAAGCAATTATATAGGGAAAAAAGAAAGCTGTATTATAGGTCAATTTACCAGCATAAATCTGATGCATGGAAGCCGCCCACTGTCAAAATCGGCCATGTGGCATACCACCACATTATCTGATGCCACAGCAACCATAAAACCAACTCCAAAAACTGCTGTTAAAGGAAGACCTGCAACTTGAGGTGGAAGGATGGGATCAGTCAACTTTTGGGCGTGATGTTTTGCGATGCCGCTCGTATAGCACATGATCGATGCACTTGGGGGAATTTGTTGGTGGCCACAACAATTCCTTAGGGAACTATGTGACTGGACGAAGAAGAAGATCGAAAGCTTTAGTACTAACAGCAGGAAATTCAGATCCCTGGGGGTTAATTTATAAGTTAAGTAGGATGAATTAAAATTAAATCTAATTATCTAATACACACAATTGTAAACAATGTTGAAACAAATGACTGGAACTCTATAGTCTATACTGTTGTAAATGAGTTGTTTCCACAGATGAGTGACTCTTATGATAACTGCTTGGGCCCAAATATAGATGTGTTTTTTAGTTTACATGAGTTAGGCTGTGTGTAAACATTAAATGTTAACAAAACTCCAGGTCTGGATCTGATTGAAAATTTTGTAATACCTAAGTTGCTTGAAATTAACCAGACATTCTCTTGTATATGTATAACAAGTGCCTTCTCCAGGGTGTTTTTCTAGGCCTTTGGAAGATTGTACTCTTGAAGTTATTACACAAACCTGAGAAGTAACTTAATGACTCAAGGGCTTATAGGCCAATTTCCTTGTTATCAAATTTTAGAAAAATATTTGAAAGATTATTGAACTTAATATTACATAATTTGATGATTTCAGATGGATGCTCTTCCACGTCAATAAGGATTTCAAAAAAATAAGTCAGACGAAGATGCTATTAATGACTTTGTCTTATTACAAGCAATCACCTAGTAAATATGTACTCAGCATATTTATAGATTTTTAAACCTTCTTCAATGCAACCTTATGTCATTAAGAAGGTTGCATTGTCCTATTCTATTGTGCAGGGTCTTTCAAAATTATTTGCAGGATAGGAAAATTATACTAAAATCTCAACATTTGCAATTTGACAAATTAATAATAGAGGCTGTCTCCAGGGGTCTCTAGGTCCTGTATTTTGGAATTTAGTATTAAATCAATGGTTGGAGCGAGACATTCCATTTGTTCACAAGGTAGCATTTGCGGATGATCTTGTTTTGTGTATCCCTGGGAAATCTAAGGGGGAACTTGAATTTAGAGTGATGTTATATTAAGAAGTTTGCAATCGTGGGTTAACAACAACCAGTTAAGGATTTCCACTAAGAAAACAGTCATGACGGTTCTTAAGGGAAAACTTAATGACAGGCCTCCTAAAATTATAATTAATGATGTGCAGATCCCCTTGGTCTCAGTTGTAAAATTGGGAATATACGTGGATGATAAATTTTCTTTTTTTATTCATTTAAATTATTTGGCTGATAAAATTAAGAAACATGGTTCTGCAATCATTCGCATAACTATATAGGAGTGGGGTTTAAATAATTTTTTTTTTATTTTTAAACCATAAAGCTGTATTTTTGCCCATAGTGTCTTATGGGGCATCAGTTTGGTATGACAGTACAACCATTGTGAAATTTAGACAAAAGTTGTCTATTCAGCGTTCTATGACAATGGTTATGTTGAGGGTTTGTAGAACTGTTTCTAATAACGCAATTCAAGTGATTGCAGGTGTATCGCCACTTGATTTATATATTGCTTAGAGGGCATTCGGTTACAACTTAAAAAAGGGCCAAACTGATAACTTTTATGAATATCACTTCTGAGATTACTGTTGATATTAAAATTGCTAAGAAAAATGTGTAAGTTACTGGATATTTGGCAATTGAGATGGGGGGGGGAGTGAAACTGGCGAGGTTACACGGATGTAGAGGGTAGAGTTTGCTATTGATAAGAAAATTGACAAATGGTTTTACCCTTTAATGGCGTTGTCTTATTTAATCACTGGACATTGGCTCTCTGGATCACAAATTATTTTATTTTGGTCTTATCAATGAACCAACGTTCCAGTGTGGAACTTTTGAGACATGGTATCATCTTCTCTATGATTGTGTATTGTATTCTGATTTCCGAGTTAATTTGATGCAGGTAATTGATAATTTTGCAAGTGATAATGAGAGCCCATATTTACAAAGTCAACTATCTTATTTACCCTTGCAAGAGTTTGCTGTTAACGTTTTTAAGAGGAAAAAAAATCCAACTTAGCTATGATTTCTGTATCTAGATTCTAAGTTGTTTTGATAGATTGGTATTTTAACTGTACTTTTTTTTTTCCTGGCACCTAGGCCGTGCTACTTGTTGTTGTGGCCTGGTGCGGGATGACTTTTATTTATTATTATTTCATTTTTATTATTATTTTTTTTATTTATACTTTATTTTTATCTTATTTTTATTTTACTATTTTTATTTTTTATTTATTATTTTATTATTATTATTTTCATACTGAAAAAGTAATAATGACACGCTAATTTGCATACTGAAAAAGTAATAATGATACGCTTCTTATAAATTCACGCTTTTTTTTCTTGACTACACTAATGCTTAATTACATTGATCTTTAACCAGTAATTTGCAAATTGTTGCACTTTCTCATCACAGCGTTATTTATATTTAAGTTAATTGCAAGACATCAAATCTTTCTCTCGTTTTAACTTAATTCTATTCCAATCTGCATTAAGTGGAATCCAAAAAGAACTTGAAACCTAGGAGTTTTTATGCATGAAAAATTTACTTTCATAGTTAGCATTTTTTTTTTTCTTGTCTGCTATAAACACGCTAATGAAGGACTCTTTAGAACGGAATTTAAGATAAAATATCTCTTCATAAAATCATCTTTAATTTGCAAGCAAGAACGCTAACTGTTTTTTTTTAAATAATTACTTCATCTTGGACTTCTAAGAGCAGAATGGTTCTCTTACCCCACGGTTGTGGGGATGCTGAATAAAGCAATCTTAAATGAATGGAAATGCAGTGCAGCGTGTAAATAGCCTTTTCTTGCTCGAAAAGCAAGCAACTTCTCTTCATTAACAAATTGCAGCAATGAAAGATCTATAGCGGGATCGGGTTTTTTTTTTATTTATAGATTTGGTCTTGCATCAGCTTATAACGGTTCGTGTTCGCAGATTAGAGCATTCATTCATAAACAGAAGAGGTTTCAAAATCTTTCTAATGAATAGAGCACGCGTAATAAAAACTTTATCCTAAACGATGCCATAAGCACACTAAAAATCCTTTCAAAAGAGACTACTCTTTGAAGTGCCAGACTAAGTGATACAGAAATGTTTACCAATCGTCTGTAGCTGTTTAGAATCGCTCTTCTAGACTGCAGTAGAATAGCGTTAAGAACAGCTGTCATGCAGGGAAACTGTGTGTATTAGAAAAGTGAATATATGTATGAGAGGAGATTGAAAAGTTTCTAGCCTTTCATAGGAGAAATGCTGGAAAGTCGTGAAACCCATTTATTTTTCAATATAGTTTCCATTCCTGGCACGATTCACTAGCTTTCGTAACCCGCTCAATTATTTTGACTCAAACAAGTTGTTGACTGCATCCATCATAGCATTGTCAAATTTTTGTCATTTTAAATTTTTTTTTTTTTTTTTTTGAAATTTGGAAATAGAAAATAGTCCGATGAGTGTGACGGATACTGCAGTAGCTCGAACCCACAATCACGCAGTGTTGCCCGAGTCAGAAACGCTGTGTGCGCCCATGCAAGTTGCCTAACTGTGTCTTGAGCCTTTATGTATTCAGGACAGTTGATATCTCTGACCGAATGATTAGCATCATGTTTGTGCCTCTTGCAATTAATGCTTGATTTGATTAATGCTTTAGCCAATTTCCCGCTCCTCTAGCTCCAAATCAAAGAACACTTCGAATTGGGTGTTTGACTTTACCCCACGTATTTTTTCAGCTATCTCTACTTTAGACAGGTTATTTATTGGGTGGACCGTTCACCGATTTAAGCATTTTATTGTTGTGACGAAGTGCTATTGTTGTCTTGCTTTCGGACACACTTCAAGTACGTATAAACAAGAAAGACCTTCTTGTGGACATTGTGGCAAAAAAAGCCATATCTTTGCTGAGTATCCCAGCAAGGATCAACCGCCTGTCTGCATTAATTGCTTGGCGCATTATGGCCTTAGCTGCCAATGAGCCATTAAAAATCAAATCGAATCAAGCATTAATTGCAAGAGGCACAAACATGGTGCTAATCATTCGGTCAGAGATATCAACTGTCCTGAATACATAAAGGCTCAAGACACAGTAAGGCACAACGAACAATTCCCATCTAATATCAGTCTTTTCGAGATCAAGCGCTTCCCAGTCAAATATCTCGAATGTCAACCTAAAATTTCTGTAAGCCAATGCTTACCATTCACGCACCGTGCAGATGAGCTACTTCTTGTGTCTGAGGAGGAACTCACTGACGTTCTTATTCTTAAAGAACCATATCATAGTAAATTACGAATTGTCGGATATCCTTGCTCTTCTCGGATTTTACAACCAACTCATCCATATCCCAAGGTAGCCATCGTAATATTTAATAAAAATGTTTACGTTTTACTTTTGTCCTGTTTAACATCACAGCATGCCATTTGCATTCAAGTCTTAAGCCTTAACCACTCGACTTATGTTATCTGACTGTATTGCCCTCCGTCATCTGATATAATTCCTCACTTACACGACGTCGACTTCGTATTCAGTTCATTAGGCCCTATTCCAATGTTAATTTTACTCGACTCAAACCGTCTGCATTGTGGGACAGTTCTTTCACAGATGCTCGGTGAATCAAATATAGACATTTCTCTGGCCACAGCCCGTATTGCTCCTTATATTACTGACTGGCACATAGAAACTGACGTAACAACACTGACCACCGCTCTATCGTCTTCCTGCTGGGATCAACTTTTCTACATCAACAACCTCCACGTAATCTCATACGTTACTCCCTTAGAAACATAAAATGGGATCTTTTTAATCGTTCCGTTCTCTCTCTCTGATTTGCCTAAAGACAACCTAGAAAATTTTAATTCTAATTCTCTTACCGCCGAACAACTAGCACTGCAGATTCAAGACATTATCATTACTGCAATTCAGAAATCTACGCATAAAAAGAAGCTAAAAACTAACTGCACACTTTGGTGGAATAAAGAATTTTCTTCTACTCGGAAACTTGTACACAAAGCCAGAAGAAATTTTCAGCGCAAACGGCGTACTTGGCCTCAAGAAGAAGTTAACAGATTACATGAAGAATACAAAACTCTCAAAAGAAAATACATAAAATTGATTTATGAAAGCAAATTGCAATCCTGGCACATTTTTTTCCGTACATCTGGGAATAATAATCCTTGGGGTGTCATTTATAAAATTGCTAAAAATAAAATAAAATGATCCTGGGTGACTTTTTTAACTCCATTACCTCCAACAGTATGGACTCTTACATTTAACAGACTCCAACTGCTGCCTAATGATGCTCTCACTATTGACACTTCATACCATCTATCTATTCGAGATTTAAACCAAAGGTACCTTCCTTTAGAAGAAACAAGTCCATTCACTGCAGAGGAACATACTTCAATCCTAAATAAAATTCAGTCAAACAAATGTCCTGCTGATGACCTGATTGATATATTTATCAAACATTTTTATGACCTAAGGCCCAGTGTTCTACTTAAATGATTCAACAACTTCTTAAATACTGTAAAGTTTCCAAAACCATGGAAACATGCCATTCTTAAGAATTTACATAAACCTGGTAAGCCACTAGGCAATGTCAGGTCCTACCGCCCCATAGCCTTGCTCTCTCACCTGGGAAAAGTGTTAGAGAGACTAATCACTAATAAAATTACCACTGCAGGGAGCTAAAAGCTCCACATCCTCTCTTCAATACAGTTTTAGGCAAGGGCTTGGATGCGAAAACTCCTTATTAGAACATCACCTTATTGATAGCTCCATTATGGCAATCTTTATAGATTTTGAGGGCGCTTTTGATACTTTATGGTGGGAGAGCGCCCTCAGCAGACTCCGTTTCAATCATTGCTCTCTTCAGCTTTATAAACTTGTTAGAAACTACTTTGCTGATCACACTGTTACTGTCATCACCAAAGCACAAATATTCACAGATCTGTCTCCCGTGGTTTCCCCCAAGTATCGATTTTGGATCCCTTGATTTGGAACCTAGTTCTTGATGATTAGCTGCTTGGGACGATTGAATTTCAAAAAGTGCAACAACTTGCGTATGCAGATGACCTTATCATTTTGGTGAATTTAAATTCAAGATATGATTTAGAACTCTATTCCAATAAAGTACTCTTTGAACTATCGTCTTGGTCCTCTAAGAACAAATTGAAATTATCCCCAACGAAATCGAAGATCATGATTTTTAAACACAAATTAGACTATGGCAGACTACCAGTTGTAAAACTTGACAAGAAATCACTTCCACTTGTCCGAAGCACCAAATTTTTATGTCATCATCGACGACCGCTTTTCCTTTACTGCGCAAATTCAACATCTGTCAGTCAAAGTTAAGAGTTTTACCGCAATGCTGCTCCAAATTACCAGACAAGACTGGGGATTGAACACTAAAACCCTACATCTATTGCCTACTTCATTTGCCGAACAGTATCAACTCCAGCTCTACAGACTGTTGCAGCACTATACCACTTGACCTGCATGTTGTCTTTAGAGGGCTTTGCTTTTACATCAGCAGAGGCATTTCTATGGAATTTCAGGGAATCATTGTTAATCCTCAGGCTGATCCCAAAACTGAAGGAACCTGATGCTGAAATTTGGTAGTGAACATCTGGCAGAATAGATGGAATTCTACCGAAGAAGGAGCTTTTACCAAAAAATTCGTTCCCGACGTAACTGCACTACTTTGACATCCACCAGAAAATGGTTTTCACCCTCACTGTTTACCTCCCATGTACTAACTGGGCATGGCACGCTTAACGTAAAACGTTACCAATTCAGACTTTCCAATACAATCTCCTGTCGATGTGGGCTACCGGAAGACTCTCCTCGCGTCCTTTTTGAATGCTCCATTTACGAGGACCTAAGATTGGCTCTTAAGGCAGCAGTTCCAAACTTGTGTCCCGGAGATGAGACGGTATTCATAATCTGTCAACAATTTCCAGGCTCTTGAAACCTTCTGCAATGCTGCTTTTAATCGCAGGAAGTCTTTCAATGTTAATGCAAGCAATCAAACTGAAAACACTTCATAAATGAAAATACAATCCGTTGCCTCATTTGTCGTCCTGATGACGATGTCCAAAATTTTGCTGGTTTTCAAGAACACACGAAGATTTTAACAGATGCTGCATTTTTCTAGTTCATTCTTTATCAAGACTCTCAATCGTTTCTCTGCACAGGGATACCGACATCAACCAGTGACTTCTGATACCACTCCAGATTAACAGAATTATATCTAGAACTTGTTCCTGCTGATTTTGTTTTTCAATGACATCATTGCAACTGTTTGACAGTACACCTTTTCTCTTTGTGGACTATTTTGGGCAGCACTGCATAAAGACGTGGGCAAAGACATATATAAAGATTTTATTTTTTTAATTTTTTTTATTTATGCTATTCTCTTCTTTATTTCTTTGTCTTCTATTGTCCTGTCTCCCGGGAATGGAATGTGTGTGCGTGCGGGCGGACGCGCGCGCTGTTGCCGGCTTGCTGGCACGGGGTTCTTTTGAATGGCTCCAAACTCGCTTTGGACATTCAATGGTTGACTTTTGAGGTTAGCCAGGGTTCATACGTAGTTGTGGTGTAGACGGACACTGGGCAGGCTTTCCAGCTGATCGCCTGCCTGGTGAAAAAACGGTCAGAAACAACTGAACAACGTGCACAAACATATGTTACACACATTTCTGGCCTGTTACAGTGCTCTGCAACCATCACAGTGTACAAAGACGGAGTTGAACTTTCGTTCAGATGCCGTCCTACGTAAGATACTATAAATAAATACATAAACAGAAGAGGTTTCGAAATCTTTCTAATGAATAGAGCACGCGTAATAAAAACTTTATCCTAAACGATGCCATAAGCACACTGAAAATCCTTTCAAAGGGGACTACTCTTTGAAGTGCCAGACTAAGTGATACAGGAATGCTTATCATTCGTCTATAGATGTTTAGAAGAGCTCTTCTAGACTGCAATAGAATAGCGTTAAGAACAGCTGTTGTGCAGGGAAGCTGAGTGTATTAGAAAAGTGAATATATGTATGAGGGGAGATTGAAAAGTTTCTAGCCTTTCATAGGAGAAATGCTGCAAAGTCGTGAACCCCCATGATTTTGACTCAAACAAGTTGTTCGCTGCATCCATAATAGCATTGTCAATTTTCTGTCATTTTAAATCTTTTTGGAAATAGAAAATCGTACGATGGAGTCAAATCCGATGATTATGAGGAACGCTGCAATAGCTCGAACCCATAATCACGCAGTGTCCCGATGCAAGGTGACTCCTTTAGCCAATTTCCAGCTCCTCTTGAGCTTCCATTCCTAGTAGAAACGTCTCAGCAGGCTAGCATAATGCTCGGCATTGATAGTGGCCCCCTCGTTCCAGGAAATCGAACATGATCACTCCCTCTGCATCCCAGAAGATGGATGCCATGACTTTCGCAGCCAACTTCTAGACTCAAAACTTTTCAGGAAGGGGAGGAGTAGGCTGCTTGCGCTGTTTCGATTGTTCTTTTGTTTCAGAGTCGAAGTGGTGCAACAATTTTTCGTCCGTAGTGACATACTGCTCCTAAAACTGAGCATCATTAGCTTTGAAATGAAATGCTGTTCAATCTCATGACAACACCTTGCTCTTTCCACTTGCGATCTGCATTCAGTGCTTTAGGGACCCATCTCGAAGAAACCTTCATTCCTAAATCATTCACCGCAATGTCGTGAGCTCGCCCAGGGAGATGTTGTCTCAATGTACTTCACGGTCATTGCTGCCGTCTCGACACGGTAACAGGCCTTCAACTGTATCTCGTCAACGCTTAAATTCTGCAACCCAGTTTTTGACCGTGGTGTATGATGGATAAAGTCCCCCAATGTCTGCTGTACGTGTTCATGAATTCCTTTCAGCGACAATCCATTTTAAATGAAGGTACTTAATGACTGCACGGTGCTTGATTCTCTCAAAAGTCGTCATCATCATTCACCTTCCACACCCTCGAGTAAGGGATAAAACCCCATAATGACAGCCAGTAGACTTGATTATGACCCCAAGATAATGACCAGAAAATAAGCCCCAGACCACATGCAGTCTGGAAGGATGACATCCAGATTTAATCCCCTATTAGTGTCCCACCTAGATGAGACTCAACGGCCAATTTTTTAGGGCCTGCAAACTGATGGAGACGACATACGTGGCACTCTCCCGCCGGAACAGCCTATTGGCGACCCAAATCCGCACTCTCTTGAGCGGATCTTTCTTTCCAAACTCCTGGGGAGGAGAGGCTTGCCTCTCCTTGCCTCCCCAATTTTTTCACTCTGGTGGGGCACGGGCATGCCTCACTACCTGCAGGGGCCATCTACTCTGTCGGCCCCTTATTTCCAATTTCTTCCCCCCAGTCTTCATCCTCCCCCCAAACTTTTGTCTTGCACAGCGTTTAGCCCTACATGTCAAAATCAAAAGAGAACATCAAAATTCTTGCCCGAACCTATTTGGTTTTTAAAACTCACTTTCACCGCACAGCCCCACGTCGCGCAATATTAATACTAACTTGTATCACTAATATCAACCTCGATTTTTTTTTTTTTTTTTTTTTTTTTGGTCCTAGCCACTAAAATCCCAGGAAAGTAAGTGGCAAGACCAGCCAGAGTACAAATATTGGTAACACCCGGCCGGCCTCCCTGTGGCAGGTATTGGTAACGTCGGGTCTCACTAGGGGCCCGGCGGCTAACAGGCCGGACGAACAATGGGCACAACAAACTACACAGTACATATCCCACACACTTTTAAATCTCTGGCTTGTCCGATACAGAGAACATACGCGGAGATGGGAGAAATCCCAGGTGCCGTCAGACCCCGAACATACCTAATACCTAATACCTAATACCCTCGAGTAAAGAGAACAGTTAGTTACAAAACTGAAATTTTCTGTGAACGCACAAGAGTCACCACACAGATTGCCAATGTTATCTTTCACGACAACCTTTACCATGTAGAGTTAGCTGAAATTTTTCAACTCTTCCCCCTCGTATTTGAATCCAGTTCAATGTAAAACTGACTGGAAATTTACCTTTAATTGTTTCTGCCAACAAGACTTTGCCAATCCGAAAATACCATTTACCACACACACCAGTACAAAGGATAAAACCATATAAACTCAAAGTCCACATTCCTTAATACATAGACAGATTCGAAAGAACAATTTAACCAGTTCTACCTTAATAATTATTTCCAAAATAAACACCGCCATTGTACGTTAAAGGAATTGCTGCAAACTTTAATAATGCTCAACAGGTTCCAACAGCCACCTTCAAACTCACGAAAATTCAACAAGTTAATATACGCAGTACGTTACATTTCAGGCAAATCAGATTTTTATTTCTAAAAATGAATTGCATGTTTCTTTTTCCATCATTAACAAGTTAAAAGTAAATAACTAATTACTCAGTTAATAATTAATTAGTCATTGATTAACTTTAGTACATAAAAGTAATTGCCTTCACACACCTCGCAACATAACGTTCACTCCACGTTTTGTAATACTTTGTAATCAAAAGCGTATAAAATGTAACACGTATTTCAGGCTCTGCGATTTAATCAATTAAACAATCGTAGTTTATTGTCAAAGACTTCGTAATGCAGTTTATTTATTTCTTCCCGAATTTCAACTGAGATTAATATAATAAGCAATTAGTAATAATTCGTGATTTATTTATTCATAAACTGATAACAAAAAAAAAGAACAGAAAAGACATATTTCTAAAAGAGCCGTGGATATTTCCAAAACATTCGCATTTCTGTCATGGCTTGTTAACTGTAAAAGACTTCCTAAATATTTCTAGAGCCTTACCGTATTTCTTTAAAATCGGACTAATATATATCCGGCAATTAATATTTATTTTTCCATACAAATTGTAAAAACAGAAGTTCATAGGTTAAATACAGTTTTAATGCGGTATTGTTAGCTGTAGACAGTCCATCAAATAAGTACTGCATCCTGAAGTGTACTTTTTAACCCAGCTGGCTACGGAAAAGTGGCTCAGGTACAATCAAGTTAGTCTCTTGTAGAATTAACTGTATCAGCAGAGTTTCTATCTAAAGCATTATTCATAGAATTTTCTTTAGCTAAAATTGCTCGACTTTCTTAAATCTACAGCAACTGGTGAAATCCAGCAGCGTGTAATTTCACGAGAGTTCTTCTCATGCCGAAGGAAGTTTTGTCAAACTTCCTTCGGCATTAATTCATTTGCTAAAATATAACAGCTGTGGATAACCTTCAGTGTGCAGGGCAGGCACTGGAACGAGTCATTGAACAGCAGAAATTGCCGTAACGGAAAGGCAGGAAATAAAAATCTTTATCACATCAACTGATGCTGGAAAGGGAGGAGACAAAGCGAACTAAGTGACTTTCTCCGAAAATGAATTTTCGATGGATGTTAAACGGATCCTTAAAATGATAAATGGATGACAGGAACTGCTTTTATTTGAATAATGCTCGTGATTATCACGTCTGGTATGAATATAAAATATTCTTTTGCTCGTTACCTACCAGTTCTTTTGTTTTTCCTTTTATGTCCGAACAATAAGTTGGAAAAGATTATAAATCTCCATTCACGATCATCTCATTCAAGGCTTAACTTCCCTTCCTCACTCTCAACCGCTATGAAGTTCTTTATGAGACTATTGGAGAAGAATTACACTTAGGTGCAAAAAATGTAAGCCAACTGAAGAATCCAGATAACTAAAGCTTACTGAGCGATATTATTAAATCAATCTACGTGACAAATACGTCGATTCGCAAACTTCTTTCAACGGAGAGATGCTAATAAAATATGCATCGAGTGGCAAGTTTATTAGGTACAACTCCCATCGTCCAAGGAATCAGTGGTTCCATCAGCCAGTGACGTGTCCAAACTATATAAAGATACCGTGTGTGTGGGGAGGAGCGTGCAGCTGCGCAGTTCATTGAGAAAATGAGCCAACAGCGTTATCTTAATAACTCTGAGCAAGATATGATAGTCGGCGCAAGTCACGAACACTGCCATCTTAGACTGCGGGGTAGCACAATGGTATCGCCACTGTCTTCCCATAGTGAGTGGAAAAGGTGCGGTTCGGATGACGTATAGAACTTTTATGGGCTTCTTTTTTCACTCCATAGCTGAGTTCGTCGGTCTGAGGCGTAGATAGCAAGGTTTTACCCCGGAAAAAGGAGGGGGGGGGGGTTTCGTCCAGAAAACAGGATAATCGACCAGACAGAGAACACACGCGATTTACAGACACAATACACATGGATAGAGGAACAATTCCGGAAATAATTTTAACTAAGTTAAAATTGAACAGCAGGCGTGAGCAGCCTTAATATTCTTAAGAGGAAACTCCATCCTTAAGAATATTCCATCTTAAGAATGGTGTGTGCCCTATCCTTAAGGTAGTATATTTTTCTGACCTGACTCCATTTGACTTATTTTTATTTCAAAATACCAGAGCTTCACTGAAAGGGGCGCAGTTCAAGTTTCGGGGGGGACACAGCGTATGTTGGCGAAACTAAAATCGAAATCGTGAGTTCTGACCGGGGCAGAAGAAAATGGTTTCATATACGACTGCGAAAGGGAGCTACTCTGAAGGGGGAAAAATTCTCATTTTCTTTACTAGGATAGGAGCATTAAAATCTGGTGATTGCAGCATTCTGTTAAATGGTCAGAATCTGCTGTATTCTTGTTTGTTAAACGGATGTTTTTTTTTAGGGGGGGGGGGGAAGGTTCAGTTTGATACAAAAAGACTGAGTACAGATCATTCTTGGATAGAAACTACATTATTCAATGGAAAATTTGTTCCTGGAGAGCAAAATTCGATTGCAGACGATCGCCGATATCCTTCACTTTCTATAAAATGAAGTCTCCCCATCTCTTTTATTAAAGAAAACAATACTACTTCTGAATCATTTATCCACTCGGTATAAGGCTATCATTGGCTATCCCTAATGTCCAATTCCAGTTGATTGCATTTCCTTCGTAAAAATTGAATAATACGCTATTAATATTGAAAGACCGACACCCATTTAAGAAGTCTGGCGAGTTTCTCTGTAAAGTATTTTTAGAATTAAGTTGCTAAATGTAAGTTACATCCTATTATTAAGAAGAGATATAAGACCCATCTTCTCGGTTTCTGTGTGTAAAATTTTCATTATTCATTTATTTTTGATATCGGATTCGAGGATTTTAATAGTTGTATTTTTGTGAAATTTATAGAAACCCATGAAATGTCGAGGAATACAAATGGAAAAATCCAAGTCATTATCGAAAGCGCTATGAATATGACACCGAAGATGACCCTGGGGGACAGTTAGAGGCGTTTCATCGAAAATTAGCAAAAGAAACATGGAAACAGTTAGCCGAAATGAAATTGAACAGCGTTATTTCGTAAATTTTCTGAACCCGGCTCTTTGTATAGGAAGCAAAAGTCTGAAATAGTAATGCACATCCTTCAGATAAATTACTTTCATACTTAAACTAATTTTTAATTTAATTAAAAATAATTTAAGTTTGTTTTTAACGAAAATTTAACGCATTAATACTGTAAATGCTTTACCAGTTTATAACAGAAAATTAAATATGTGAGGACTTCAAAGAAGACTCCAATCGAACAAAAAAATGGATTTAAACTATACGTGAAATTGCACATAGTTTTACAGAACCTTACATTCTCCAACACTTTAGGAGCCAATGATTTTTAACGTGATGCTGTAATATTTCACGCTTCCTGTTAATTTAAACTACTCAGAATTTCTCCAATCTGATTTCGCCATTACTGAATAGTCAACCCCATCCCCAGAAGAGTACCCCCAGAAGACAAACCTTAAAAATTAATTTTGAACAGCTTCCTGTTCAGAAATATCTTCGAGCGTCACTTTAGCGAGGTCATAATCGATTGAGGTTATCTCAAAGAAAGGTTTGCACTGACATCGTTCACAGGCATTTTTGAAATCATTAGATGCCAAGAGAATCGCACCTGACATGTCGTCAGATACAGCTCCACTGTCTTCGGTAGTGAAATTCCCAACATTCCTGTTGGCCTCTAATGGCAAATTTGGCGGCTATCTTTATTAAACTATTTCGTGCAAACTCTTTCGCAATATGACTAACAGGGGCACAATAAAGAATTCATTTACGTCAGTTACAGCAATCCAAAGAAAATAAAATAATTGGAATTATCCTGGAACTGAACTTCTACCTTATCAGTAAGCGATAAATGCCAGATAGTCCACGCAGTTTCTATATTTTTTGAAGGCTGGACATTTATTTTTATATGTACTCTGGAAACGTCACAAGGCATACCATTTACAAGGGAGTACATAATTCTGTACTTTCAGACTGGCTAAGTTCTAAAGGGGCTAAGGGATTTTGTTCCCTGCAAAAGGAAAGTCATTTGTCCAGTCCAGTTTTTAACAATACATCCATTCACATTTCGCATCAACCTATTTACTTTACATATATTTATACTCAATTAAAGTATCGATTGACTTGCTAAGAATTTGCACGATGCAATTAAAGTCATAAAACAAGATTCTTTAGTTGGCTTGTCTACATTCTGGAAGAAAATCCCGCTTATCTGGGACTGATTCCCTACATTGAATAAGAGATAGAGATAGCACTGTTTCCAGTTAGAGGATTTACCAGAAATACGAGGTGGGATGGAGTTGGAGTTAGAATCTTTTAAGAAAATAATCCTTGTTTTTTTACACCAATTCTGCACTCAGATGATGGGCTGTTACTATAACTGTTGTTCTAGTAACAGATTTTTTTTATGGTATCTTTATACAGGATGACTATTGCTTAGGATCAGACACTGTATAGATACCGATCTACTTTTTCCCGTTGGGAAATGGATGGTTAATCTTCTCTTTTGCTCTCTGGAGTGCGCTAAATATTCTTGTTTCTTTAGGCTTACAATTAAACTAAAATGACATGAATTTCCCATTAGCTTTTAATTTCCCCTGATTCAATTACCAGCGGCGGTTGTGAGAGGAGCGCCGTACTATAAATACGGTAATCCGCCGAAGGGAACTGCAAACTGACACTCCGTTGCACTTGCAATCCCAAATGACAGGGACTGCTTCGTGGTCTGATTAGAAATGAAATAACATCGAGGATTTCGACTCATTATGTGAGTTTCCCGAGACAATTCTGCTATTTGTGCGAGAGGTGCCCTTGCAGGGCTTGTTGCTGTTCTCGCAGTTTTCGCTCAAATTAGATAAATGAAATTCAAGTCAAGCGAGATATTTGCTGTAATAATCACAGCACGCATTCATTAAATAATGTCACGAATGTCCGGGTTCGCATTTACATTCACGATGAGATAACTTGTCGTTTTGAAACACAACGAGATCGGTAACAGGGATCAACCTGGCTAACGCTTTAAAAGGGGGGCATTAAGAAATAATACACGGTCGTTTAGAAGCAACAGGATTATCGATAATGTAAGAAAGAGGTTTTTTTTTTTTTTTCTATTAATACTAAATTAAGGCTAAAATAAGCAAAAGTTTCAGTATCAAATAATGCTGAAATATAATGCTTTTGGCAATCAGTTGGAAAAATCAGTTCGGGTGAATCAGTTCCTCGTGAATTCATCCAAGAGACTAACAGGCCTGAGGACGGAAAGCACTGAATTCCCGAAACGTTGCCAAATTTGTTTTATTATTGCGGCATTCAATAAAACAACTTAATCTGTCACGTGATATATTACAGTGACATTATGTATTTTATGGGTGTTTCCGCATGAAATTGTGCAGTTCGGTTAAACTAGAATGAACGCAAAACATTCAAAGAAAGATTGTCTGAGACCGATGAAATCAGCTCAAATTAAAACACACTCATAGAAATAATCTGTCATAACTGGTTTTGTGGCACCAGATATTTACTAGAGCTACAGTTAACAACAGGGCATAACATTGTCCTTTTTTTTTCTTGCGACAGCATGGATTTGATCAAGCAACCCGTACCAGTGTCGATGTACCAGTTGCTTGATAACTTACCCTAGAACTAAGCCAGCCCATCCTTATTAACAGCTCAAACTAATCTTAAGTAATAAACTTCATAAAATAAGTTAAAAAGAAATGGTTAAACATTAATGTTTAGTGGACTGTCTGATAAGCCCTAATCACTCGGCTCTCTTCCATCGCTGTTTAATCCCTCCCTCCCCAAATTTCATTTTTTTCCAGCATGTACAATTTGATACGCACGCATAAGCATCGTAGCTAAAAGTTGGAAATTTTTGACAATATATCATCTATATAAATATATATCTATTATATAATTTTGACTTTCAATGATCATATACCTTTTGTCCAAAAGAAATAAAAAACAAATTGGCAACCAGTTTTGAATCCAATGCAAAAAATAACACTCACATGTGAGCAATTATTCTCAATTTCTTATTTATGTTTCAACTGCTTTTTTTTTGCTTTCGTTATTACTCAGTTTCTGTAAACTAAGTAAATTACAAAAAATTGGGACTTCAGGATTTTCTATGTAATCTGCACGATTAAAGTGTTCATTTATGCATTTATAATCTTCTATAAGAAAATTGGCTTGCCAAGTGCTACAAAATTAGACATTCCATATTAATATACAGATATCTGTATATCAATATGGAATGTATAAATATATTATCTGTTTTTCCATGGGATCTAAGATTTCCTTCTCATGCGGAACAGGAACCAGAATTGGAAGCTGGGAGTTAAAAGGCAATTGGGTCTAGGCAGCTGGGCTGAAATCCATAAACTACTTTATCCCTAGAGGAATAGATATCCCGCTGGCAGTGGTGTCATCAACAGAGGAAAGGTACTTGTAAGTGGTCTGACGGATCCAATTTACTACCGACAGACACGTACAAGAGCAAAAGAAGCGACACAGATTTGGAGCATTATTCCAGTGTTCCATAGCGCGATAAGTTTTCTTCTCAGCTTTGAAGGCTTTGTTAGTTCTCGAGAGTACCTAAGCGTTGCCACGAACTACAATATCCTGTATTGTTTTTCACTTTGAGTAGAGCGTTATGGAAGACCATCATGCACAAGGCAAGGCTCTAAAGAGATGGTTTTAAGGGCATCCTAAATATATGCAGCATCTTTCTATTATTCCACCGTTTCCGTATTTAAATCCAATCAACAATCCTGATATCCTTTGGAAGAGAAGAATCAGAGAGCGACAGCACCTACAGATGAATAAGAGAAAAACCTGAAATGGATTCAAGGATCTGTGTTCCTCTTGAATCCAATGCCACCAGAGACTTTTGCTATGATCGCCATTACTAACTGAATTCCTATTATTTGACAGAGCGGTACATTTTGGAAAACACAACAGTGAATTTTAAAAACACATTTCACGTTTCCAATATTTTTCTCTCTCGTGTAGATTTATAAAGTAAGAAGTTTAAAGGTTATGTATACCCACAAATTACATAAGAGCAAGAAACTGCTCTGGTTGGGGTTCATTGGGTTAACGGTTAAAGCTTCTACTCGGCAAACATCTTCGGATAAAAAAAGAACTTTTAAATTTTAAGAAGTCTGATTTAGTAAGGGCGCCTGGGTTGTGTCAGTCGATTCAAATCTTGTTACAGACAAATCCTTATATCGACTTTTTACAAGAAGGCGCTAAGCAGAAACTATCAGCAGTCTCCGGCAGTTTTCAGTAGCTTGGCTCATTGCCGTCTGCGATACATCGATTTGTAATAATTTAGGTGCGTTTCATTCCACCGCTTCCTCTGCAAACAACGCAGGGAGTAGAAGTATTGGTTTTGCCATTGATTTCTGTGGTGCTCCACACCGGGATGTTTTGTTGTGCGGATATAAATGTCGATTTCATTGCCATAATATACTTCTTCTTGTCCATGACGTCATTCTCCCAAATTTTATCCGTTATCCTTTTGCCTTTGCTTTCGCGCACGTGACAGCTGTGCCTGCACACAATGGAATTTAAACGAAGTACTCCCAAGTTAGAAACAAAGGCACTTCGTATGTACAGCAATACATTTCTTCGTTTGCAATGGTATTTTCTAACTAGGATGAGTTTCTGTAACAATGAGTGCCTGAAGTAGTCTTTGAAGAACGAAGAAAATTATCAGGGTTTAGATGGTCTTTCTTTATAAGTTAGCAAAGAGTCAACTTTCGTGTCACGAAGAACTACATTCAGCAAGGTACGTCACTATGCTCAATGACTTCAGTCACCTTCAACAAAGCATTCAATAATTGAAAATGCGTGCCACACAAGTAAGGTTTCAAAAATAAGTTTATTGAAACCATTTATCGCGTCTAGGAAAGGAAATACCAGATTAAAATGGTATCGTCAAATAACATCTACGGTGGTAACGTGCTTCTGTGACGTTGTAAACGTAATATTCCAAGGAATAAAGAATGTGTCTTTATATTCACTTATGTTTGTTACACGAGCGGCTAAACCTACAACTGTATTTCTTAGGGATATTTATGAAATCACGATCGTCACTTTGATGAATTTTAGAGTCGAGTCCCATTGATTCTTTTTCTTTTCAGTAGCGTCATTAAGGTACGTAGTCGACTCACTTCGTGGACGCTATCTGAATTGGCGTGTTTCTGTAAAAACTTTCTTCATTTTCTATCAAAATATATTAAGAAAGGGTGCCTCTGAAAATTACAGTCCGATGTGATATAATAAATTGTTTAAATTTATTCTAAATCATTTAGAGAAATGTTAAGAAAATAAGTTGGAAGCAGGCCAGTTCCAGACCTGCCTCTTTGCTGGCAATTTTGTTTTTTCTTTAATTTTTTTAATGAAAAAACTGTATGGAAAAACAAAAGAAACTAAGATCATGAAAATTTAACCCATGATAGTAAACGGCGCGAAAAAATAAATGTATATACATTAGATCAGAACTAGTCTGATCTTATGTATACACGTTAGGTCAGAATAATAATTACAATAATGCTGTAAGAAACTCAATGTCTACGTTTTTCGCTTATTAACCAGAGTGGTTTTCCTTTCATTGATCAAGGAGATGATTTCGGAAAAGAATTTACAAGGCTGGAAACTTGAACTAACTAGGTTCCAACAAGGAGGAGGAGGGGGATGATGGCTGGGATCAGATTAGCGAAGGTTATCCTGTACCTAGCCGCGTTCGTATAGTACTTCCGAACAGTCATGTTTCGTGTTCATCGTGAGTGGACCAACTAAAAACCATCAGACAGAGGTTCCATGAAGGTAGGCCCTATGTTAGTGAGCAAAGGGGCGAAAGAAGGAACCAATGTATTGTCCAGCGAAATAAGACTTTCCGGAGTGGAGCAACTGACTACTCAATACAGTACCGGGGTACTAAAAGCCATTTCAACGTAAACCACGGTTCAGACACTCGTACGGTTGGGTTGCCGACAGCTCGACAATGATTGATCCACTGGGTAACTGAGGGCCCGTTACAAGCAGATGCATGCCCTAGAGTGGGCAGGGAAGCGGAGCATTGGATAACTGGAAACGGGTTACCTGATGCCATGAATCCAGTTTCCATCTACATTATGCAGGAGGACTGGAGGGTGTGGCGTACTCATGATGGGACTCTCCGATTTTCCTGAATGAAAGGGGTTATACAGGACGGCGGGAACAATGTAATGTTTCGGCTTATGTTTGGATGGGAGACCCTGTTCAATTGCACTTCTCACACTGAGTGGAAAAGGCCTGGGTTCGAATCCCGTCAACGAGGAGGAACTGTTATAGGTTTTTTTTTTTTTTTTTTTTCACACCACTGCTGAGTTGGTCGGTCTAAAGCGAGTACAGCATTTTTTTTTTCTAGAATTTCGGTTTTTTCATCCAGGAGAACAGGTAAACCAATAAGAGAATACATGTAACTCACCGACACGGGTGGATGAGGTTATCTCAATATGAAATATTTGTAATATATTTTGGAGAGGAGACTCAGAGACCTTCGCTGTTTCGGTAGACCGAACAGCGAAGGTCTCCGATCATTATTTCAATATGGTGAATGTTTTCTCGCATCTCCAGACCACCTATCAATAAGACAACAGTACAACTCATAGGGTTGTTTAACCAAGCGCTAGATACCCTCTTCAAAGAAGTCCTTTTGACTCGTGAAACCACTCGTAGACAGCCGTCTTCAGTTCACTTCATTGCCATTCTCAGAGATATGAGGATAAGAAAATTGAATGGAACGAGATCCAGATTATGCGTAATCTTCCAACATTGGGCTCGCTGCATGAAGACGAGCATTCTCATAATCGAAGGCGATTCTTTCTGCCTGCACGGACGTTTCTGTCTTCAGGCAGAGGGAATCAAATGATCTAAACTCCAGTAATTAAAATAACTACTGGACATTTTCCAATATAGTTAAAAAAAACCCATGGGTTTTGTATTTCTTAGAATCGCTGGGCATTGAGAAACTTAAGACTCTGTAAAGCCCAGAAGCAAGAGAAGAGGCCCCTCGATCACTGAAGAAGACTAACATCGTTTATAATAATGATAATCAATTTATTGCAAACTACTCCACCCAGGACAGCTGTCGGCTAGAGACTACCGGGTAAAGAGGTAAATATCAGAGTAAAGTTACTTGAAAGAGCAGACGACACGTTTCCCCTGCCACTCTCACTCACTCACTCAAATCATTCTCCACTGTCAGCTGAGGAAATTCCTGTCAATAGCGATGCCATTTATTCGGAATCATTAACTCGGTGCCCTACTCCAATCAAAATCTTTGTGGATGCCACCCATAGTGGGTTGAAAATGAATGATAAAACTAAACCAAGTTACGTTATCATTATTCGAGAATAGTGTATGCAAGGCAAGCACCGAGGTCAAAAACTTAGTCACTAAAACATTAAACACTGATCTTAAGAATGTAAAGGTGAAGTCCCTTAGATTAGTTCGTAACCGAGGCGTTGCTTTGGAAACAGCGACAAAGTCAGATATTGAGTGTATTTCTGCTTTAGAAGCCTTTACCGCTGCTGATATATCTCTGCTCTGCAGGAGCTCCTGTATAAGTACCTCCAAACCCTGAACTTAACTTTCAAAGGAAAGAAATTTGCCAGAAATTACCTACACTACCAGAAGAAGCCTAAGCCAGGAAATACTTATATTCAAGGGCACTCCTGTACCAAAAGTGGACTATCACAAAAACCTGAGCATAATCTGTGATAAAAACCTTTCGTTTTCCTACCATTATGCCCAAACAAAAAAAAAACAATCAGAGCGCCAAAATGTCTGATTAACTAAAAAAAAAAAATCACAATGAGCAAAATGGCAATCATTACTCTCTTAAGTAGTGGATACTCAATATAGCTAAGTAGTGGATACTCAGATAGCTAAACCAGAAATTACAATTTCCGTTCACAATATTCAGGCAGCTAATGTACCAGAACCTCAAGCTCAATTACTTGCATCTACTCATAAAACAAGCTAATATCTCGCTGCTGTGAAAATTACTCTTGGAAATGACAGTTTCTCCCAACATCACAACGACAGTCACTGAATCACTATCCTGTCAAAACATATGGACCACAGAACTCCACATCTCTAAACTGAACAGGCTTCAACAAATTGACAAGTTATTGTCCAACCCTGCACTTCAAGCAATTAATCAGCACAGAATAGACTGTCCCAAGTTTGTCTCTAGCAAATCGCAAAGAAAATAGATAGCCAACCTGATCAAAAACCGCTGGAGGCTTCACCACTCCAGTAAATACCTTCTTAATATTGTCTCCAGTATAACTGAGGCCCACCTGCCCAAGTTTTCCCATTTGTAGTTAATCTGTTTTTATAGAATCTGTAAATTTTGTTAGTTCCAGCCCCTAGCTATAATTCTGTGATGGGCTTGCCTGTATTTCTGGCAATAAATTATTTAGCCATCGTGGGTAGCGCAGTCGGTAGAATCACTATTCTTTCCACACCGTTGAAAGACCTGGGTCCGATGACGAGAGGAATTTTTATGGGCATTTTTCACAACGTGGCTGAGTTGGTCCGTCTCAGATGAAAGTAACATGTTTTCTCTCTGAAACTCGGGTTTTTCGTCCAGCAAAACAAAAAATCGACCACCAGTACACACGTAATTTACAGATAGTACATATGGAGCAATTTTAGGAGCAATTAATGCTCCTAAAACCCAATAACAACAGCATTACTTATTTATAAAACAAAGGCATAAATATACGGCGTGATTAGACCTCTATATTTATGCGTATAAAATTTCCTGGATTATTTTTTTCTTCATTGAAAATTCACGAGGGTTTATTTTGAGAGAGTTATAGAATTCAATAGCATCTGAGTGGAAACGCCTCATTAGTCCGACCTGGTTATGGAAGTGTTGAAAGCACTGGTATCCATTCATCCTATTGTGCAGCTCTTGGCTCAATGCTATACCAAGCAATTTGTCTGACAATTTTGGGGAGAACGGCAAGGTTCCTATCAATGAGAAGTTGATTCCAAAGAGTAATTTCAAGTTTTCTTGGAGAATTGATCTGAATATAATCTAGGGAGGGGAGTAACCTATAATTCGATTAACCTATCCATGGTCCAGTAATCGAGGCCATTCTTCTTTCTTATGTGCGCTTTTGTGACAGACGACGAGACTATGACATCAATGAGATGTTCATACATGCCTTTATATGAACCCATATAAAATCAAAATCTGCATAAAATGACATCATTGCGCATCTGACCACTAGTGAGTATGAGATCCCAAAAAGTTATCAAAGTTTGGCATCAGTTACAAGGAAAATTAAATAGTTGAGCCAAAGCATACACACAACTACAAAAGTGAAGTTGACATAAAAGTTGAATAACAAAAAATTCTGAAGTTCTTTCAGTGACCAAAGCTCTTCTTAAACATATACACAATTGATAACGAAAAATAAACAATCGCGTTAATAATTTAATTTAAATAAATGCTAATTTTCTTCGACAGTTTGTCTGCGATGCCATAAATTCCACTATGCGAATTAGAGAAATGTCAAAGTTCAGATCCTGGTAGCCTCCTCGCAAGGACAAACGAACGAGCCCTGGATGTCGTCTGGACCGTCCCCCCCCCCCACCATCAACTGAACCAGCCATTAATTAAACACTCCGTAATGTGTTTTACGCCTTTCAGTCACGCTCCAGTATTATCACCATATAAACGCCCTCTTTAAGCAAATGTTGACTTTCTAACGACTTTCCGCACGCGCAAGCGTTCGATGTGCGGCAACACATGATGGATCACCTGTTCTGTGTGGCTTCCGCTGAAGGGTTTCGGCTCTGTTCTGTTAAATACGCCGTTGGCAGTGCGGTGGGTTGATTTAAATATCTCCGAACTGATAACGCTTAGTAGTGGCGTCTGCTTCTTTTATTTTTTAAATAACTTTCTCATTCTCCAAGGTGAATAACCGAAAATGCTAATTCAGAGCCCAGGGACCACGGACGAGGGAGACCGGCGAGACAACACCAGCAATGTTTTCTTATAGCACGCAACTACACACGACAAAAATTTATCAGAGAAGAAGAAAAGTGCTTTATAATCCCGCCATGACCTCCAGGCGAGAGAACTTGCTGTTCCCAGTAGACCCGATATCGAATTCTAGCGCTGAAATGCAGACATTTAAGCAGCAGTTAAAAGAAATCAATTCGCCAATGAGTTCTTATTACATGAAGTTTACGATTAAAACTGATTGGCCTCAATTAAGGCCATGAGGCGTTAGTATATTGTGTCTGCAACTGCTTATATTCTTCGGTTGGTTTTTCTGGACAAAAACATCCTAGTTTCCAGAAGTTAGAAACCATGTAAGACTTCTGAGACCGGCTATCTCAGCCAAGTTACAAAAATAGTCCTCATTGAGAGGATTCGAACTGAAGACTTTTCCAAGCGATGTGGGAGGACGGTGGTTATAACCACACTACTGCATATACTGCGGCAGTTGTCGGTTTCAAATAACGTCAAGAAAACAGTTGAGGCTGGACGCCAAACTCCGTCTCAGTGAGTAAACTTCACGTCGGATAGTGACTAACTATAAAATACTTCACGTTGAAGAAAAGTTGTTTGGGTTATCACCATAGTTATTTACAGTTGTGGGTCCACTTCCTGTTATTGCTGATAAATTATTCGCATCATGCTTTAGTCTATCAGTAAGTTTCCAATAAATACAAATTTCTCTGTAAATTCAGTTTGAAATTGCATAAAAGTGTGATTCATTTTTTACTAAATTCTACATTTTTTCGTCATGTAGTAAACATGAAAATAAAACGTATTTTCATTCCTGATATTCCATATTAATGGCTTCAATAAATAAATAATCCGATGAAGTTAAACTATGTCCTAGCTACAGCGTCATAATAAAAAGTCTATTAACATAATGGCAAATGTGTTGGTTACACGGAATCGGACTCACGTCTAATCTGCTGAGTTGGACAGTGGTATTCAAGTGCCCCGCCGTCTGAAAGCCTCAATGTTGTGGTTGTTTCGACATTTTTTCGGGATGTAGCTAAAGTTTTGTACAGATGAACTTCTATTGCATATTCAAATAACTGTTTGAGAAGAATAAACCAATTAATCGGTCATGAAGAACCCCAAAGAATCATATCTTCCTAAAAGATGTTACCTAGATTGGTTGGTCGAAATCTTTTTGCGCATCGACCACTTTAATTATGCCCTCGCAGAGAGCGATTCACGAGGGCATGATCAAAGTGATCCGAAAAGTTAGCTGCTTCCATAATGACGACCTTGGTTCAATCTGATCGACGGCCAAAGCATAATCAGAGTCCGAGGATAAAGGAAACATCACGAGATATATTCATTCAATGGCCGACTTCATCGGTCTCGGAATGTCACGATATTCGCCATCTTCCTTTCTTCTCCCGAGAAGGGAAATTTTAGCTAGGAATAGAATACACAGCATATACACAAAATGCTCTTTTGGGAGTTGCTCAATGAAATTAATTGTGATTTGATTGTTGGGATTCCCTTCAAGCAAGTAGATCCACTTTTCCAACCACATTGATCAAATTAATCTTGTGCTATATCGGAAAAAAAGGTTTACAGATACAGTCCTGATTGAAAAGACCCTTTAAGAGTTCCACTTTTCGATGGGATTCGAACTCAGACATCTCCAAACGAGTGGCAACTGGCGACAATACACAATACTATGATGTCACGGAGGATTGTTTCCTATTTACTATTTTAAATAGGAAAAATTACGATACGTCTCCTGATAATCCGCTGAGCGTTTTCAATAATATTCGATTATCAACACGGGCTGCTCCTGGCAAAAACAATACTGCGCATTAATTATAAACCAAAACTACTCTTGAGCGACTGACGGGCTGACATACAACAGCTGGGAATGACCAGCGGCTCCGCCGTTGCAGTGCAGATCGAATTCCATCTCGTCTCCAACGAAAAATTAACGTTGTCTATTAATTACCAGGGTGAAAAAATAAAAAGGCTGCTTTTTACCTCTTCTTAATTGTATACACAGTTCCTGAATGTTCCAAATGATGCGTAGGATAATTAGGAATTGTTTGCAAAGCTGCACTCTTGTCCAAAAGTTTGCATCCACAAAATCTGATACTTTAACAAATTGTACTTGATTAAATTTTATTAAATCTTTAGTGAAAGACAACATAAGTGGAGATAGAATTATTGAAATGATCTCTCCAGTTACACACAAATAAAAATCTCTTCTAACATGCGCTGAGATACAAAACAGTTACTTTTGTCCAGTGTTCCAAGAATGTGATGACGAGCTGCCATCACATTCTTGGAATAATGTGATGGCAGCTCGTCATCAGATGATAATATAGTATATAACTGACAATAATAATGACGAATTTCTCCTTCATGGGCTTTGATCAGGTGGCACACGCTACAGACTTTAAGCCGCATTATTAGAATCACGTTTTTCTTAACAGGAATACGTTCTCTCGGAAGTTATGGAAGTTCTCATATCTTACACGTGATATTTAGCATCAAATTTAGAAAATAAAACGATCAATTTAGCAAAATCTAACAGGACAATTTTTCGAGTTAGAAAAATTATCCCATTAGACTTTCTGAAGTACGTAAACGAGCTTTATAAACGAGACACTATCAAAGACAAGTTCTACAATAAGAAAACGGTTTTCCTTATTGTCATAAGGAAAACTGTATTTACATACAAATGTTTTCTTTTTTAAAAAAGTCTACGTTTACTGTTTACAAATAAATTTCGAAGAATATTCCCTACCCGCATCACTATTCATGAAATCATCAAATAAACAAAAAGAGTTAAACAACAAAAGAAAATAGGAATAATGAAGTTTATCTTGACCTGCCCCGGAAGCATCGTGGGTCACCACTTGGCGACACACAGACTCTCTTCGTAACAGAGATGAGTATTATAACTGTATAAAGAACTCTTTTGTTTTATACTTTGGGTGTCAGTTGTGGGGACTTTCTTCATCCGCTGCTGTCTCTTATTGGATCCATGTGGCCTTCTTCAAATTCCTTTGTCCGCCGTAAATTTCATTTCTTTCTTGTTCGTTTGACTGTTTTTTTGTTCTTTTCTTTCTTTTTTTTTTTTTTTTTTTGAATAAAGTTTCAAGGATGCGCACTGCTTCTCTGGAAGATGTAATCGATAACATCTTTTGTTACTTTTATTTGTGTTTTCTTAAGACGTGAGATAGTTTCTTGTTGTAGAAAAATGACCACATCTGTCTTGTAATCGTTAGAGGAAAGCGACTGCCGTTAAGGCAGATTACGTAACGTGGCCCACAGCCAAAATGTGGCTTGCAGGTATTTCATCTGACCCATCCGTAACGGAGACAGGCGTGACAGTAGCGGAGATTATTTATATTAACCCTTCACGCGGATATCTTTTTGATCATTGTATCCTCCCTGACAGAAAGGAAGCGGAAGAGATTTTGGAAAAAATAACTGAAAGAAGGATCAGTTTATTACACTATTGACACTTTTGGGCTGTCTGTTATATGTTCACTTGTCTTCTTTTCTATTAACTGATACAAACCATTCCAAGTTTAAGACCTCTATTCTATTGAATATTTCTTCGAATATATATATATAAAACAATTAAATTATAAGTTAATTTAATATATCGACTAAATTTATCCATTCTAAATATTGCTGTCTATCCCACTTAAGTCGATCTAAACATATATCTTGCACAGGAGAGCTAATTTCTACCATTTTGTTGATTTATTCGAAGGATATCTAGATTTTATTTTCAATGTTTTTTGGACTGATGTGTCAACATTATCACACACGCACAATGATATTTGACATGCACAATTTTTGATCAGTGGAAAATATCGAACGATAACTTTAATTTTAGCCCAACTTTGCAAAGTTTTCCTTTAAGGGTCCCTACACAATTTTCCTTCGATGTGAAGAAGCAGCTCTCATCTCATTTTGAATTGGTTACGTTCACCTCATCTAAATCTGATAGACACATGAAACCTCTTCGAATTCACGCGAATTCTGTGTTCATTCGTCAGTATTCAGGACAATTTATCCTCATGAAATGATCTCTGTTTTCGAATTCCCCTGAATTGACATATTCATTATTTTGTTTAACAACAAACTGTGTCCATTTTTAAATTTTTATAAATTATGTTAAGTTCAAGTTTTGGGTACCAGTGTATAATTATCGCATTCAGCACCATTTAAATTCTCTTCTTAGTCAAGTTTTCAAGTAAAGTCGCCGCCTGAATTTCTGCCTACAATAAACACGCCATTGGAAAATTTTATGAATTTCAGTTAATTCTGACCTGAAGTTTACAGAATACATGCTTCAATACTGTAAACGATAATACCCCTGTTGACTGAAGACCACCGCTTGTCCCCCAGAAAATTGGAAGGTCGTAAGAGATTAGTATTCTATAAGGCAAAGCCTTCTACTCTTGACCCGAAAGGCAACTGTTCTTTTGTGGTCCTTAACGGCTACAGAAAAAAAAAATGCTTAAGAAGTGTAAGAGTTCGCCACTTTGTTACTGGTTTGGAAAGGTCAGGATTAAAATCCTCTCAAACGCTAAAGGAATTCTTAATCACCTTAATCGAGAACATAGTTAGCCAATCGTAGATGGAGGAAATAACGTTCTTCTTCCCCCCCCCCTGGAGTTTTTTTTTTATCCTAAATTAATGCATATCGGTCCCTGAACGTACAAACAATCCACACGTGTAGAGACATTATCCGCACGACAAAGATTATGTATGTATAAGGCAGTGTGTCAAATTCACGACACATGAATTCGACACACTACGGCCAGAGTAGTGGATGCGGCAATGAAATCACGAAGTAGCATCGTGTCCCGACTGGTAATCAGTTTAGTAACTCTTTACTTTGAGTGAGCAAAGTTAAAGTGTAATCTAAGTAAAGGTATTTACAGTAAACAACTTACCCCTAATGGTTTCATGGTCCAATGCAAGTTTCTGCGCTTCTTTTCAATACTGTATTGAGTGTGGGGCTCATCATTATCATCGTTACTCTTCCAGGCAGTCAACACAAATCAGCTGAGTGCCTCTTTCAACAGCCACATTCCATATCCTCAGCTATCCTCTTCATCTCTCCATATCCGTCATTTCCTTTCAATTCATCTATCATAATTTTCTCAATCTCCCTCCGGGCCTCTTCTCAACTTTTCCCTCCCACATCATTAACAGTTCACCAAACAATAACAACGCGCATCCAATCTTTCGCCTTCTGATTATTTCATCCAAAACTCTCTTAACTACCCTTCAACTCTCCCTTTATCCTGTCATTTTTTTCATCCTTCCAATCCACTCTTAAGTTGGTTAAAAGCATTCTACAAATCCACAAAAGGATAGATCTTTATTCACCTCCAGATGTCGCTCTGTGAATAATCTCATCACAGATATCCCCTCCTGAAACTAAACTGTCCTTTTCTCACGTTTTCTACTTGTCATTCTTCTATTAATTATTAGCATTATGTTTGCTACATATGCTATGAAACTTGTAGTTCTAAAAACCTCACATTTCTTTGCATGGCTTTTATTTTCCATTGGTATCATTATTGAGGTCTTTAAATGTTCTGGTCATTCCACTTTCTCATACATTAACCCACACAAACTTGTCTTAATTTTCTTAAATCCACTTCCACTAATAACCTTATAAACTCTACTGGAATTCCATCAGTACTACCTCCTGCGTTATTTCCTTTGGTACTGCGATTGATCCAAATGCGTCCTGATCCACTATTTCTACATTATCAAACAAATAATCCAATTCTTGCCTCTCATTTGATCCATCTTCCTCTTATTTCCACTGGTTTTCATAGTGCCCTCCCATTCCTTCCCTCCATAGCGCACTGACCTTCATTTTTCACCATGCTCACATTCCTTACTCTCTCATAACCTTTCTAATTCTCACCCCCCACAAAACCCATCCCATCAATCCTCTTTTGCCTTATCTCTTACTCACCTAATCTTATTGGTAATCTCACTGTACCTCCTATCATCCTCGGCATTAGGATTTTTCCCATTTCCGTCTTTCCTCTTATTATATCCTCTATCATCCATAGTTTCCCAGGTCTTACCCGCTGCCTATATCCTCTTCAAAGTATCTTCTTTATACTGTTATCTCTCAAACTTAAGATTTATACATACTTTGATTAACAATCGCACCCCTTTCCAGTGATACCCTTTCCCTCAAATTTGCCCCTCCATAATATCTTTATTCGCTTTTTTTTTTAAATTTTCTCCATATTTCATCTTTCTTTGTCCGTCTAATTCTCCATCTTTAATTCGATATCAATCATCACAATATTATGACAAGAATAAATGTAGATCCTTGATACGCATAGGAATTGTTCACTGTTTCTGTACCTATCCCAAACCAAGATATATAACCCAATTGATATCTATTTATATCTCATTCTTTTATGCTGCTTAAACGAAATATTTCTTATCTAGTACACTATAAGATTCCGAAACGAAGCGCTAACTGCCTCAGAACTGGTTAAAAGCAAAACCAGACTTCTCATACAGCGAAAGGAAAAATTGGCTAGGCATATTTAAATAACAGAAAACTTTGACAACGAACATATGGTTAATAAAACCTTAGGTAAACTGCAATCTTATGTGTCATAAGCCGGTAGTAACTAAAAGGAAAATATAGGTTTAAAACGTTCTTTTAATTTAGAAGAATGACGATAAGACATCGCCTATTTAAAGAAAACAACATCATACATCGATGGTCACAAATGAAGAATAGAGATTTGCTGTTCCTTGAAAATATGTACTCTGCCATGATATACCCGAGACTTTGAGGTATCTTAAACCTGTACTGATTTGCTAAGTTTCTGGTGAAGAATTTTTCCTTTCTTTATGAGATCATTTTATAGAGAGAGAGGTTCACATCACTATTAAAGCAGTTCTGAGGCGAGTAGCTTCATTTCAGAATAATTCTCATTCCTAGGTAATTTAAGCTCGATTAATTAAGTTGAAACTAGCCTTCCCTCCTTGATCAGAAGAAGCCATGGAATAGTTCGTACTGTAATTAATTTCAATAAGTTCAACTAGTGTCTTGGACACTTTCCTAAAGAAGATAAGTGTTACGAGACTGTGGTGCATTTATTTGGGCAAAATGAAATTGCAGAGTATGGAATAATGCAGGTTATCAGAAACAATTGAGATAGAGTATTTGGGATAATCGACTTAAATACAAATGTCTATCTATAGTATAAAAGGTAAGAAGGAAAAAAAATGAGGGAAAATTACGTTAATTTGCTGTTGAAACCCGATAGAGAGCAGCGCATTAGCGGTAGAAACCGTGCTGGTTTAACAAAACGCTGGTTACGAAAACAACCTGCAGCACCACTTCGTGCTTTGTCTCTAGTTTTATCTATTGCTGTTAAAATGTCCAAAGAATGCTTTAGTAGCGCCAAAATGATGCGTGCTTTTACAGCATTAGCCCCCCCCCCCATTCCTTCTAACAGTTTGTCCAATCTTCCTTTAAATCTATTCATATTATTCATTTCCACAACACCAGATGAAAATTTTATTCCAACAATCAATTACTCTCTGGCTGAAAAGCACATTCTCACTTATTTATCCTGCAACCATCCTTCCCCAATTTGAATTTATGTACGCTTACGTGTGCCATCCGAAAAAGAATAAGGATTCCAACAGAATTTACTTTGCTCAACCCATTTAGAGCCCTAAACACAGCAGTGACATCTCTGATTTCTAGATTCTGCAATTTTCAGTACCGGTCTTTCTCGGCGAGAGTACTCTTTTTACTGATCTTGTTGCTGTTCTCTGCATTTTATAAAGAATTCATTTTAACGGATTTACATCTATCCTGAAAGATGCTTCCAGATCTGTATGCAATGCTCAAGATCCAGCCAAATCATTGCCTTATACAACGAGACAAGTAGGGTTCTCCCTACGGCAAAGTTCTTTAATTTATTATTTTTTTAAGTGATGTTTTTATGGATCATATTAGTGCTGATGATATTTATTATACATAAGTGACTAAAATGGAATTTGCTCTTCCTTGGTTCATCATATAAGTGAAAAATATATCTTCGATATAAGTGAAATCAGGATTTTATTACATCCATGTGTCACTTTCGTTGATTGAAATAAGGTGTAAAAGATAAAAGCTGAAATAAATTGGGGAAAAAAAATGGATAATCGAAACTTCGGATAACCGGAATTCTACTGTATATGCAGGGTAACCGCAAGAGATGGTAACTTATTTGATAATACATACCAGGAAGTATACTCGGAGAACTCCATGCAGTCTCTGATGCGGTGATAGTTGTTATTCAAGGCTCATGTCTTTGCTATTCAAAATTCATAAAAAATACAAAACGCCTCTCATATTAAGGCCACTGAAGAGCTATCTTAACTAGCCGTTTGTATTAACTACATAAATTGCGTGTTCTCTGGTCAAAAATCCCTGAAACTTAGGGGACCTTGCTGTTCACGCCTGAGACCGACTAATTCAGCCAAGGAGTGAAAAGAAGCCCATGAAAGTTCCTCCCGCCATTGACGAGATTGGTGCCTTGGCTTTTTCCTGTGTGGGAGGACGGTGATTAAAACCATTGTACCGCGCAGACTGACGATTTCGATAGTTAAGTTTCTTTCTCTTTTGAAGCCTCTTTTCAATGACTACTGAAATGCTCACTACGCAATCCCACGAGCGTATTAAAAAAACAAGGATGAACAGTTTATCCACAGCTTGAATTTGTAAGCAAAAATTTTTTAAATTTATATGATCGGCATGAAAAAAGTAGTTTTTTTACGCACAAACTTTATACTAGTTCTAATCAAATATCATACATATCCACAGATGGTAAAGACCACTCGGCACTTTGCTTTCGCAAAGCTGCTCAACAATGGATGATCTGCTGGACTACAGGCAGAAGACGATTATTTTTCATAAACTTCCTTTATACTGAACTCCAACCAATCACTATACAGTTCTGTTGTATCGATCCATTGTAAATAAATAACAAGAACACCTCCATACACACGGATTTGTAACAACAATCCTACACTCGGATTTATCGAAGACGAAATAAAAACAACATAAACCAGGCGAGCTGCCTTCACTATATCGAAAGCATGTTTAAAATGTGATTATTCCTTTTTGAACACCCTGGATAAAGAAAAGAGTTTGTGATACCGAAATAAATTTCCCCAACTGACATACGTTTGAATTAAGGTGACGTTTTAGTCAATAGGAAGTAGGCTTAAAGTCAATGTTGTTGAGCGATGTCTTTGAAGTCTGAGAAAGCTGTTCAGATCTTTTTGCGTTGTCGTAAAGAAAAAAAAATATTTACGTATTATTTTTAAACCGAAAATTGCTCTTCCATCCTATTATTTTATTTTCTGTACAAACTGAGAAAGAAAAAATATATACAAATTCATTTCACCAAGACTGGAGATTTTGCTCAATACTTTTAGCATATTCCGTATTGGCCATCCATTCCTCGAGCTGAAGACAAAGATGTTCATTATTCAGTTTTTCCCGATCGCCTCCGTAGTCTACCGGCAGGTAGGAGGAAGGAACATGGAAATATAAGGACTCGAGGCCATCGTGGATAATTATCTGAAATTAAAAGAAAGATATATTTGAGACGAAGCGCACAAATGACGGTAGTAAATTGTGCCAAAATAAAACATGCGTGAATGATGAAGCAACTTTGTTTATTTGCAATAAGGAAAGCCTTCAGACTACAGGGTGTGGGGAAAAAAATAATTGTCCCTGCTGGGTATGATTTTCATCAGAGGATGACTATCGCCAAACCAAGGGCAAATTACGAAACCATGAGATTAGCCCTCAAATTGTAATCATTAATTAATAAATATGCATTCATTACATCCGGTTGTACATTATTAAGATAACTACAAAAATTTATTAAAATATAAAGAATTACATTGCTTGGATGAGCGATCGAATTTGTTCGGCTGTATAATCTTGGTTGGGTAAATCATGCGAAATTAACTTGGATCTTTGACATTTTAAAGTGCTGCTACCAACAGAGGATTAAGTTCATGGTTATATCGTTTAGTCAATTTTGAATTTTTCCGTTGTAGGCTAGTCTGAGAGCAATTCATTTTCAATTGATTTATTAGGTTCATAAGTTGTAATTATAAGGATGACTTCGCGATCGCTCTCGTGGGTAGCACAGTTGGTAAGATTGCCATCCTCCCCACACCTAGTGGAAAAGACCAGAGTTGAGTCTAGTCGATGACGTGATGAATATTTCTCCCGGTAGCCCGGGTTTTTCGTCCAGAAAACCGACCTCAGAACACGCAATTTACAGACAATATGGCCTTAGTCTGTAATACTCCTAAAACAAAACCTTACCTGCTTATCGATCAACTAACGCAGAACAACACAGTGATTAGCGTTAAAGTAGAGTTACGCACGCTTTGTGTTTGAATCCGCTTGATTTAAAATTGGAAAATATTCTTGTAAACTCCTTTGACACTATGTAATGTCAACACTTTCGTCCAATAAGGCCTCTCTACAGGCCATAAGATGGACCATAATAAAAAAAAAAAGAAGTAGTGAAAGGGGGCTCATGCAGATATTATATTTATATTGCGGATCGATATGAGATCAGAATCCATTCTGTATATTATTATAAACAAAAAACCTAAACCATTTATGATTTTTTCTTTAAAATTAACCTAAAAAATGCCTTAATTGCCCACCACCTCTTTACTCCTAAATAGATTACTTCTGATAGTGACTTTTAGTTGATCCTTGCGGGAGCAGTTGCTTTCTTCGTTTGAGGCCATATTGTCTTTGAATACTACAAGTACTCAATCATCTAGGCTCCTAGGTGGGAGGGGAGTCACTGTCCCTATTTAGGAAATTATGAGATCTCAAAGTTATGAGGACGACACAATGCTTTCCGCTCTCATATGATAGTGTGCTTGTTCAACGACGCTCTAACTGAAGAGATGGACGCTCACTCGTGTGAGCTACCATAGCGTTAAGTATTCCTCTTTCTGTATGGTTCTCTATAAATATAAGCAGAAAAATAATTCTCACTTCAAACTAATCTTACTACATAAGCAGTTCTTATATCAGTGAAATGAAATTAAGTTATAAAAATCATAACGAATTTATTTAAAACTGAATGAATTATAAAATTCAGTTTTACATTAAAAAACTTATGCTTATTTAAAACGAAGTTTTTACGTTGCGGTGTTTTTGAAGGAAAATTAGGCTTACGATGCACTTTAGCTGACCGTTATGAAACAACGGTCTATATGGCTACGTGAAAAATGAAATGCTGACCAATGCATATAGAATAATTCGCAATTTGTATTCCGATTGCACAAATTTTTGTTAGGAGGTAACTTCTCAACTCTTGTTTGCCACAGACACGGAATCTCGGTTCAATGTGATATTAAAAATATAATAAAATAAAGCATGCTGTTAAATTAAGGCTACCCAATAACGAAATCATCTGCGTGTGTTCTCTGGTCGATTTGCCTGTTTTGCTGAAAGAAAAAACCCGAATTTTCGGGGAGGGGGAAGAAACAACCTTACTATCCACGCATGAGACCGACTAACTCATCCACGGAGTGAAAAAGGCCCATAAAAATTCCTTGCATCATTGACTGATGATAGCAAAAAATATTACATCTCGAATCCTGCTGAATGTATATAAAAGAATCTACCGCTTTCCATATTAAAAGAAGAGAAGACTTGCGCCATCCGAGGTACATGCATTTCTCTTTTTTAATGAAATTTAATTTTAAAATCACCAGCAATAATGAAAATTGGCCGACTTCTTTCATCATGATGAATTTCTCACCTTAACTTATATGTGGTTGAGGTGAACTTATTGTAAAATTTAGTCCAATGTCTTCGAAAGGACAATCGAGAACTCTGTACATTTTTCATTATATATGCTGCTTGTATTCGTCGGAACTCCCATAATAAAAAAAGGATCTCCTCTTTCTGCTCTTCAAAGCCTGTAATGCCCGACAGATCGTTGTGATCATTAGCAGACATCGTACCTGCATTTCGTAGTTTACCCATTTTCCATTTCGTGGCTTCCAGTTAAGGTCGTTTCTTGTAATTCGCATCACCACACATCCATCGTCCTTCCCCAACTCCAACGTCTAAACCTGCAAATAATTTCTGGAATAGTGTACTGTAATATTAGTTTCAGCCGATTCAATTTTTACGCTCTATACAAGGTATTTTTTATACAGGATATGGGAGTGAAAGCAGAGAGCTTCTTCATCATAGAAGAGTATACTTGAACTTTTCTTAATTCTGAAAATTAGTCTTAATGAGTACATTTTCCCTTTAAACAGGCTGAAATATCCTTTGGGGTTCTTCATACCGTTGGTTAAGAAGCGCTAATTTTTATCATAACTTATGTTATGATAAAAATTAGCGGAGGGCAGGTTACGTCACAATATGAAATGCATTATAGACAAGTTATGGAAAAGGTAATCAATACAAAAAACAATATAATTACAATAAATGGTTAACTATTAATATTTTAGTGCTTACACTATGCGATAAACCTACATACATCTATAAATTGCACGAATAGAGTTCAGTGTGGCATATGAGACTCCTAAACCAAAGACCATTTTTGCCCAACATAGTTCCACTCCTGAAATAATGACTTTTCTTCCATGGGATGTTTAGACAGCGATTCTGAGGTAAGATTGTTTGGGCTTCTAATGAGTCTTTCTTATGAGGGCGTAAGTTTCAGCAAGGTTGGCAGATCTGTAGGTTTTGTCACTGCTTCTATTCTGAGGGTCGATGGACAACCTATTAAATAACTTGATAACTTAAATGAAGACATGTAACCCACACGGAAGACATGCTGCGCAATTTCGATCTGATCGGAGGAGTAAGTCGATATGAAGTTTATTACGTGTGGTAAGAGAAAGAAATATACGTCTTAATAGAAGTTCGCGTACAGAATGGATAAACTGGATGTTGTCCCCCCTTGATTATAGAGTAGCAATCCAAAGTACTTAAAAACAATACATTGCGTTAAGAATTATTCTTTTTTACATTTCTCATGCATTATTTTCAAAATATTTCAAACTAAAGGAGAGATCTGCTATTAATAATAAAATAAGTAGGAGTAGTATGAAATTTACTGCTATTTTAAAATGCACCTACCTTCTTCTGGATTCTAATTTTCAGCAATGATTTTAGACGTTCGAAGACGACCTTGCAGAAGTCTGAGAGATATAGCAGATGAAACGCTTCACATCGTAAAGGCATTCCGTCCTAAGACAAACAACATTTTTTTTCAATAAAAGTATCGACTGTAGAATATCTTTTTCAACAACAAAAGCATTTTTAAAAAGTCCCTCTGGGCTTTCACTTCTTCCCTTATATGGATTCAGTATTTAAACTTAAAGGTGGAAACCGCCTTTAAGTATAAATAATAAATGCAAATAAAATCGATATATGTTACTACATACTAGGTTCAATTTGTTCAAAATAAATTGAAGCTAGTACGCAGTAAACAACAAAAAATTATAATCGTCGTCCTACCATACAGGGTGGAAAAGGCTCGAGTTTGAATCTCATCGATGACGCGAGGAATTTATAGGCTCTTTTCATAATGTGGAAACTTCACCTGAGCTACCTAAAACGTTAAATGGAATCAAATTTTTGGAGACCGATATTTTTCTCATATGTGTAGAGTAAAAAATCTTAATTTTTATCGTGACAAGATTAATTCGCTTTTGTTTTTGTTTAATTTAGCAACAGTCAAGTGTTCATGCTAGTAACTCTGTTTTAAGAAAAGAGAGTTCCATTAATAACATTATATTTACCGACAAGCAATACTTTAACAAAATTTCCAATTCCAACCAATCCCAATATCTAAATTAAAATAACCTTAGCTTGGCTTTCATTTTCAGAAATTAAGCAATTTTAAATTTCATTGTATGTTAATAAACTTTATTTAAAGGTAGTTTTTCATGATATCACAAAATCCATGGTACAAATACGATGTCCCGACCTTTGGCATTGACACTCTGTATAGAAAGGAAACAAACATGAGCGCTGAAATGACAGTTACTCGATATCATTATGTATTAGAGGGAAATAAGTGATTGCATTACAGTTTAAGGGCAAGGTTACCTGAACTAGTTTTACTGCCCGATCAAAGAGGTCTCGGCCAAAGTATCGACTAATGTGATCCAGTTCGCATCCTTGAAAATCAATAATTGCGACACAACCATGAATTTGATTCTGTTCGATTCCTTTAATCCACTCCAGCAAAAGAACTACAGCCTTCACCAACTGATAGCAAGTGACGTCACCAGGTTTTCCGTGACCTGAAATAGTAATTTGTTTTTAAAAAAAAGACAAGATAGTCGTTTAACTGGATTCATCCAGTTCATTTAAAAATTTTAATAAATGTGCAATTTAGATGCTAACTCTAGATAATTTAACTGAAACTAATAGTCAACGTTATACCTTCATAGCGAAGGACAGCTTTTCTTGCCACTTACCAAAGTATAATTCAAACTTCTGCTTTAAAAATTCTATTTTTTAATTCTCGAGGTCTGTTTAAAAAGTATCGATAAGGAGAATGCATTTATGGTACTTAGCATTGCGCGATTGGATGAAAAGGTCACAGATAATAACGTTTCACCATTCTTCTGTGGTCTTCCCTATTTCATTAATATCAATATCCCGAACAATTATGTGTTGTATATGCAGGACAATAAGATGCACCCATTTTAAAAAAGGCAAATTTTATTTCAAATATTTTAAAACGAAGTTCAGAAGTGCTTAATGAATGTTAATATAAAATGAAGCTTTTACTCATCACATAAACCCAAAAACGTGTCGCTGGCGTTAAGGACATTGCTAATCCTCTTTTCTTAAAAGACAGCAATTTCGGGTTTCACAAGCCCTCCCCCCCACTAATTTTTCATTGATTCACACACATAGGAAATGGTAGATCGCTTCACATATCAAATCATGATTGGTTCCTCCATTAATTTGATCCGCTCCTCACCCATGAATATCTTAAAGGGCGTATTAATTGAGATATCCAATGAAAGCTGTTAGCTAAGGTCTCCTGGGATTACAGCTAAGTTCATGTTTAATTTATCGAAATGTCTTTATGTTACCTATGCTATGTGTGATTTGAAAATGGTCACATAATAAGAGAGCTACTTTGACTAAATATACTGACTCTAACCAAGGCTAGAAATAGATTATTGCGTACGTCTAATCTACTACCTTCGCGCTCTAATCCGGAGGGGAATTCCAGAAAAAAAGTGGGTTTTTGGTAAATCCGGAAAATGTGTTCGTTAAATATTTAGTTAAAGTCCAAGAAAATCCAAGAAACATTAGAATTACGAAGATTCCAGATGAACGAACGTTTTGAATAGTTACATTGGCATAAAGTCCAAACATTGCGTCTAACAATTTCCATGAGCTCTTAAGCAAATCTGAAAGGTGAAAAAAAAGTGGCAGAAGTTTCATCTTGGTTCAAATCAATTGAAATACTTGTATTCATAGTTTAGTATTTCAAAAGGTATTATTTCAGAAGTATTTCAGAGGAAACGAGTAAAAAAGTTGAGAATCACTATCGGATTAGCAGTAACGTGCCCGCTTACTCGACGCTTTCTGTATAGAGTTTTTGGTACGCGTTTCTTCCTTCATGTTCAACTAACATAGTTCTGTTCGATTCTTTCTTTCCAAAATTGAATTCTTTGAAGAGAACTGTTGACTACACAAAACTAAAGGAAACGTAACATCCTCGGTAATTTCCAAATCCATTTCTGGCTGAATGTTTCGCAGTAAAAGGAGAGCAAGCAGGAAACCCTGTAAATATAATATTATGTTCCCTATGGCATAAATCCCAATACCCTTTGAACACCCTCGTTGCCAGATTTAATATCTGGCTCTTTGTACACAGAATAGTTACAGAAATTTTACGGAATTCAATTTAATGCAGTACAGTGAGACTTGCAAAGTTTATGGTATGCTTGTAAAGGATGATGCATGTTAGCGATGACGGATTGAACATCAGGTGTTTACAGCGATGTAATTTGATGATGGATTATTTCCCCGAAGAGACAGCGCGTAGTAGCTGCAAATGGCAGCTATTTTACTCAATTGCGCCCCTATTGCGAAGCATCTCATAGCTCCATATCTTTTCACACACCATCAGTACTTTTCGGAAGGTCTCTCTGGAAAAGAAAACTTGAAAATTCCAGACGAAGTTTCGATTCAGTCTGACCGTACGTACACACATCTGTAAGGATTTATATTTACTATGCTTATGGGTAACCACTTCTAGAACTATTTCCACACAACACTGAGATGCGCATTGCATAACCAATCACATCAAAATGGATTTGTTCATCTTCGTTTATACCACCTAAGCTATACTATTTGACGCCGATTTGAAAATAAGATAATCCAAAGGAGAAGTTATCAAGAAATGTAATGTAGTGAACTGAAAAAAAAAGGCTATGATTTTAGATGAAAACTGACGAATGCCCACCTGAATAAAATACATTGTCAAAAAACTTTTATACAGTACAATGGCGAGTATCTCTATTGAAAACCTAGATATCAACAGCTACTATATTTAATGAACAATCCACTACTTGATCACACTCTAAAAGGGAGGGGGAAGAAATTTATTAGAAATGTCGCTTTTCTATAATTAAATTAAACATATGGTTACAATGCTGGCAACAACTGTACCCAATTACAGCATGTATAAATCTACTGTAAGTTATTGTGAGCGCTCAGCATAAAATTAGCAAGGCGAAGAGAATAATAGATGCAAAGGGAGGAAGGAAAGGGCAGCTGTCCAGTATTATATGGGTTCGCACATGCTACTGTGGCCCAAAACTCAATTCGCTTTCAATGTCATGGGTGAATATACCCATTGGACCATGGTGTCATTTCATGTAGTTCAGGTGCTAAAGGTGCTAAAGTGGCGTTTCTAATAAATTGTCCACTATTTTGTAAGCTGTTTTAATAGGTTTCTAAAATACAGAAGGTAGCTCTTTTTAGCAACCAATAAACGTGAATGAATCCCCATCCAAGTAGGCTGAGACGGGAGTGTCATTTTCTTTCATTTCCTGAAAAGGATAAAAATACCTTAGGATACCCCATTGACTTCTCAACTTAAATCAAATCCTCCATTGAATTCAATCCCTCCGGTCTCATATCCAAATGGAAATTAACCGTGGAACCTGACAGATGCAACAATAACATTAAAAGAATACAGCTCCTGCGAAGGCAGATTTAGAATATGTACGCGGTAAGCCAACATCACCTTATACAGATGATTCGAATTGGATTGTTAGCGGTTTAGATTCTTCTTTAAAATGCATTCAATGAAATTCCATTCTTAAAAGGAGTCTGGGCGATCAATATGACAGCGTAAATTCGTCTCATGAGTACATTAAAAGAAGAAACTCCCAAAGTTAGCACATCCAACTAGAGTTTCTGATTGATAATATGGAACTTACGAGTGTGTGTTTGGTGGTGGAGGGGAGATAGAATTTGGAGACTAATACATGATAAAGCAATACAATCAAGTGGTGTGGAGACAAAGAGCAAATCACTGTTCCTCTTATAACATTTCATCCGAATAAAGGCGTTTGTGGAAATATTCCATTATTTTCTCTTTATCTTAAATGATTAGACAAGAATTTTAATAAAAATTCTATGGTGAAAATGTAAGGCTAGAAGTGCACAAGAAATCTTGGTAGAAGTACACAAGAATTAATAAGAAGTTGATGCGAAATTGGCGGAAACAATTGTGGAACTTTAAGTGACGACATCAAAGATGAAAAGATAAACGAGGAAAGACAATTGAAGCGAAAGAAGGATTAAGCATTGTGTACCTGAAATGGGAAAGAACAGAAATAGAAGTATAGCCTTGGGGAGGAAAAGAGAAATGCACTATTAAAGAACAGGAAAAGAAAACAGAATTCAGATGGAAAAAACGATTAATGGTGAATGTTTAAAAGAAAGAGCAATAAAATAAGAGTAATAGAAAGAGAACAACGCACTCACCCAATCGGAAAATCAGTACAGCCCTTCCCATGTGGTCTCTGTTGGGCAGAACAGAACACAGGATTTTGTCAAACGCTCCTTTGATATCTGCAAACGGCACTTCACTGTACAAGTCGCTGTCTTCGTTTCTAATAGTGTAGTAAGTTTTGATCCTGAGGTAAGCCTCCTGCAGATTAAATTTCGTTGAACGGAGAAAACCCAGAAGGAAGCGGTCATCACATCGAGATAATAAAAAGTCTTCTGTGAAGAAAAACGATAAGATTTATTACTTAATTGCGGTTTAGGGTAGTCAGATATGTACAGACAAAAACAATAAAAATATTTTACCAGTTTGTCGATATTATTTCTTCTCAGACTATGTATAAGTATAGTGCGAAAGCATCAATAATACATAGCCAAATCTGAATGAACAGAATATTAGCAAAGCGGCATCGTTTTAAGTTATATCTCATATATCACCTTCACAACGATTTGCCATGATATTGCACTACTTCGAATAAGTAACTCTTCTCCTCAGGTGAAGCGTATGTTACTTATTCTCAGATGGATATCCATCTGAGAATAAGTAACATTAGTTCTGAGAATTCACCTGAGAATAAGTAACATTCTCAGATGGATATCCATCTGAGAATAAGTAACATTAGTCTTCTCCTCAGGTGAAGTGTTACTTATTCGAAGTAGTGCAATATCATGGCAACTCATTGTGAAGGTATTCACAATATGAGATATAACTTAAAACGATGCCGCTTTGCTAATATTCTGTTCATTCAGATTTGGCTATGTATTATTGATGCTTTCGCACTATACTTATACATAGTCTAGACTTTCCCATAGCTTGAGGCTTACGCCCTAAATGCTTAATAGTCTAAATATTTCTTCTCAGTTATTGAATTTCATTCTCCCTCTACTTAAAGTATCCACTCAATTCCTTTTTTATTTCAGCTGTTATTATTACTATTTTAACGGTCTCCAGGCGTAAAGCATATCCGTATGTGTGTATTGTGCTTGCAAAAGTGTGTGTGTGTGTGTGTGTGTGTATACGAGCCGATTTGCATGTGGTGCTGGCTGAAAACCCCGGAATAACTAATGGAGGAACCTTAGTCCCACCGTCTGGGATCGGCTAACTGTAGCCTCGATTGAAAAGAACTTTAGAAATTTCTCCAGTCATCGATGGAACTTTAACCAAGACCGCGCCAAAAAGGGACATGTGGTGCAATCGCTAGGCTGTCACGGAAGACTAATTTTAGCAGAGATCTTTGAACCTAATCTTGAAACTAACGTTCTCAAAGTGAACAAGAATTCTTCATTACCTGAAGATGCCCTTAGTATCGAGACCAGATCTTCATCATCCACTGGCCCCAATACTCTTACTGCTGCAAATATTAATTTTGCCAAATCCTGTTAACATTCATGATTCAAGCCGTTCAACAGAGCAATTTATTGCCAAACAGATTCTGTCATATGATTCTTCTGATATAAATCAAACCATTTCTACCACCTACTTTTCTTTACGGAATACTTCTGCCTGTACCTGTATTTTACAAGCTTAGAGTTACCAAGTGGAATCCTCTTCACCATCAGTTAAAGCAACATATACAAAAATAACTGCTGCCTCATCTAATGAAGTCTGCAAACTTCTCTATAGGGTTACCACCACAGTGAATAAAGCTTGTTCTGATTGTCAGCCTCAAATGTCACACCAGAAATCAAAACAGAACAAACCTTCAGAAAACGGTAAAGCCTCTACATCTCAAGCTACTTTCTCCAAAATTCCAGCCAAAATTCATCAAACACAGAATGTAACTAATGCAGATAAACTTCAGTTACTCAAACAAAAATACAATATCGCAAATATTCCCACTAAAGACCTCATTTTGTTCCGAGGCTTGTACCCGCCACTAAATCTGAAGGGTCTTATAAACTTAATTAAAGAAGAATATGGTTTCAGTGTGGATGTCGGTTCTTTGAAGACACGGTATCCCGCCTACTCATCTTTTATAATAACATGCCTTCCAACACAAACGGAAAAAGTTCTGAATCTAAGCTCTCCCTTATCAGGGGCTCTTGTCAAACGCTTCACGGACAGACCGCCAAGGGAGTCCAAAATCCCTTCTCCAAATGCATAGCAATCAGTGGCCCTGCTATTTACACATACTACGCTCTCCTCTCGTCATAGAATCCCCAGATTTCATCTGTTCAGCGTTTACCTTCAGAATTGCGTGAGTATAGTTAGCGACCTAAACCACTTTAGAGTAATCCAAGGCTCACATATTTATGACATTTACTTGCTCACTGAAACTTGGCTCTTCATAGATATTGATGACCAGGAGATCATAGATGGGTCATATATAATCCATAGAAAAGACAGAGGATCTCGTGGAGGCGGAGTAGCTATTATACATTAACCATGTACTTTGCAAAATTGCATCAATAGTGACCTTTAGAACTTAGAAAACTCACTGGAATTTACCTTTCCATTAATTCAGTCTGCTGACATAGCAATGGTTTGGGTGATTTTAAATGTCAACTGGCCAATTTAGGATCTTCTCCATCACTGAAGACGAGAGCTCTCTTTAATATCCTTCACAGTTATGACCTTGAAAAAGTTTGCAATTTTCCAACCAGAGAAAATTGATTACTTTGACCTAATATTCTTCTCTATTCATAGAAAGGTTCGCAAAGACAATCCTATATTCCACTCGGATCATCTGCCAATTACTTTTCACATCACTGTGACTTCTCATGATTTCCAATGCAGCTCCGGTTCTCCACGGTTCAATTTCAGAATCGTTGACTAGCCTCTGCTCAACCTAGCTCTCAGCAATTGGGACAAGCAGCTCTTTGATGCTGTTGATGACATCGATGTGCTCACCAATAACCTGATCAAATGTGTCCCCTCAGTTATATCCGACACTGTTCCTCAATCCCAATCTTACGGCACGCTCTACCTACCCGCACTGGTATAACAGCGAATTAATACATTAAATTAAATTAAATTCAAAGAATTCTATAGAAACAAGTATAAGCAATCAGATGAGTCGATACTATGAAATATTCGGCCAACTACGCAAAGAAGTGAAAACGCTCATATTAAAATGTTAACAGGAGAGACCACTTCTACAGGGATGGGAGAGCCTTAAATAGAAAGGGTGCAAGAATATTTGCTGATGCTATCGAGGTAGTGTTAAGTGGGTCGGAAAACTTGGGGGTATACAAAGACTAATAGATTAACAGTAGCCACTGGCAGAGGTGAAAGTGATTCTTGCACTGCTTCTATTGGAATGAGCAGCAGATTGGAAAATAAGATGCAGGATATTTCGGAGACTGCTGGGAGTCATTGCGGTACAAGTAAACACACGGGTTGTGTTAGTGTAGCTAAGAATAGGAACAGGTGCATGTACACTTGCGTGTACACCAATGCTAGGAGTTTGGTAAATAAATTTGATGAATTTGAGGTATTGCTCAAAATATCAAAGGCAGATATTGTTGGGATATCAGAGACGTGTCACACAGACATAAGGAATGCAGAACTGGAATTTGGGGAGTACAATGTGTACAGGAAGGATAGACAAGATAGGAAGGGAGGAGGGGTTATGCTATTAGTTAAGAAACACATAAAATCCAAGGAAGTGACGCCAGTCGACATTGATGGACAGTGCAGTGTTGAGTCAGTTTGGTGTGACATAAGCATCGGAAGATCAAAATTGAGAGTAGGAGTGTGCTATAGGCCTAATGACTCTGATGAGTATAATAAGAAACTGTACAGGGAAATAGAGTGGGCCAGTAAATCAGAGAGTCTTATAATGGGGGATTTTAATTTCCCAGATATTGACTGGAATTTGTGGGTTGGTCGCTCACACACTACCAAGGCTTTTGTGGATTTATTGGATGATTGTTTTCTACATCAGCATGCTCGGGAGGAAACTAGAGGTAGTAATACTCTTGATCTGATTATCAGTAGTGATTCTTCATGCATTAAGAATCTGCAGATAAAGGAACCACTAGGTGGCAGTGATCACAGTGTGCTGAAGTGGGATTTACTCAAGCAGGTAACTACCATCAGGGGTAAAGGGAAGGGTTTTTTGCTTTCGTAAAGGCGACTATGATGGTCTGAGACAGTATTTAAATTCTATACAGTGGGACCAACTGATGATTTTACCAACAGCAAATTCAAAATAGGAAGCATTCAAAGAACATATCTTGCAAGCTACTGGGCTTTACATACCAACTAAGAAATATTGTTCAAGGTTTAGGCCTAAATGGATGTCAGATGAACTAATGAGACATATGGCAGAGAAGAAAAATGCATGGGATTCATATAAATTAATGGGTGAGATGGAAGCCTATAATAGATATAAGCTGGTCTGTAACCAAGTCACAAAGAAGATTAGGCAAGCAAATTATGAGAAATCCTTGGCAAAGGATGCAAAGAAAAACAGAAAAGAGTTCTTTACCTATGTAAACTCTAGAAGGAAAGGGATGGATCAGATTGGTCCACTGGATATTGATGGTTCAACAGTTGAGGATCATGCTCAAGTGGCTAACAAACTAAACGAGTATATTGCATCTACATTCACACATGAGGAGTTATTCAGGAAGGGGAATGCCAGAGGTGAAGTAAACTCTGGCAGTGAGCTAGATGTTTTTGTAATAACTGAGAGGAAAGTGGAGGAGAAATTGTTGAGGATAAACATAAAAAAAAGGCACCCGGGGCGGATGGGATCTATCCAGTTATATTAAAGGAGGCAGCAAAGGAAGTAAGCAAACCCTTAGCCATAATTATGAGAGCTTCTTTGGACTCAGGGGAGGTACCCTAGACTGGAGATATGCAAATGTGACCCCAATTCACAAAGGAGGATCAAAGGCTGACACAAGTAATTATAGACCTGTGAGTTTAACTTCTGTTCCAGGAAAATTAATGGAGGCGCTGGTTAAAGAAGCACTGCAGGATCATCTAGACAAGACTTCAGTTATAGCTCAGACACAGCATGGTTTTGTTAAGGGGAAGTCTTGCCTGACCAATTTGATTGGATACTATGATGCAGTCACAAAAGAACTGGATGCAGGGAATAACTTTGATATTATATATTTGGATCTTAGAAAGGCTTTTGATACTGTTGCACATGGAAGACTGCTGCACAAATTGGAGCAGTGTGGCATTGGAGGCAAATTGCTGCTATGGATAAAGGGAGGGTTGAGGGGGAGAAGACAGAGTGGTAATCAATGGACACTGCTCATCGTGGACTAATGTTATTAGTGGAGTTCCTCAGGGTTCGGTGTTGGGTCCATTGTTGTTTTCTGTATTTATAAATGATATTGATGATGGTATATCAAGCTAAATGTCCAAATTTGCAGAAGATACAAAGGTTGGCAGGGTTGTTAAGGACACTACTGACGCTATGCTGCTGCTGCAACAGGATCTGGAAAGGTTGAACAGATGGGCTGAGAGGTGGCAAATGAAGTTTAACATTGACAAATGGAAAGTACTACATATGGAAAACAGTGATCCCAGAGCAACGTATCGACTCTGTGGTACTACACTGACAGTGGTAGAGAATGAAAAGGACCTGGGAGTAATTGTACAGGCAGATATGAAGTTCTCTGAGCAGTGCAGACGGGCTGCAAGAGTATCTCATGGTGTCTTGTCAATGATATACAGGAATTTTTCTAGCAGGGATAAGGAGGTGATTATCCCCTTGTATAAGGCAATGGTCAGGCCACACCTTGAGATACTGTATACAGGTCTGGAGGCCTCATTTCAAGAAGGATGTAGAGCTGCTGGAACAAGTACAGAGAAGGGCAACAAGATTAGTGAATGGAGCAAAGGGTTTCTCTTACGAAGAAAGGCTTGCAAATTAGTGTCTGGAGACTAGGCACCGGCGAGGTGATCTGATAGAGGTGTATAAAGCCTTGAATGGTTTGAGCATGCTCAATGCCGATGGGATTCTTCCTCTTGCTCAGAATAATCGTCTGAGAGGGCATGAATTCAAATTGAAGAAAGACAGATGTTGTATAGATGTGAGGAAATTTGCCTTTAGCCAGCGGGTAGTTGATTGATAGAACAGACTTCCATCCCTTGTCGTGGAAGTTGATAGCCTAAATAAGTTTAAGGCTCAGCTGGACAGGTATTTCGAACGAACAGAGGGGTGAAGTGGAAGCGGTTATTTTTTTTATTTTTTTTATTTTTTGGCTGATGCTGCATAAGCTTGCTTTCTTGCATCAAATGCATCTACTAATGCTAAATATTACAACATGTATAGTCAAGTTCAGGATAGTCTACTTACTCGGGAATATTAAACCATTCTGGAATTCATGTAGCACAAGAATATCATCAGTAGAAAGTTACAACTCCATAACTCAGATGGATTTCTCATATCAGACGAATTCCGTATTGCTCAAGAGTTTGCCAAACATTTTTCCAGTATTCAAGCCAAAGATACACTGAGACCTGCCTCATTTCCTGACTGCACACTTGTTAAAAATGATATCCTAATCAACTTCTTTATCACTGATGAAGTCAGCATTAAAAGTGACTACACTTGAGGTCCAGATAAAATTCCTGGTTTATTTTGGAAAAATACTGTCACTACCTTAAAACCCCTCATAATTGGGATCTTCAACTTGTCTCTTAGGCTGGGGAAGTATCCTAAGCACTTTAAGCAGACCAATATAGTTCCAATTTTCAAAAAAGTTGATAAAAATTATGTAACTGATTACAGACCAATATCCTTGCAAAAAACCCTGGCTAAACCCTTCGACACAGCAGGACACAAACATCTCTTCAAATTCTTCAGGCCTTTCATTGATCAGAATCAACATGGTTTCTGCAGTATCAAGTCAGTGGTCACAAATTTGCTTCTTTTCTGGCAATACACATCTGAAGTTGATGCAATTTACACAGATATATCTAAGACATTTGATAAACTCCCGCACGATCAACTTCTGGAAAAACTTAAGCTACATGGTATCCGTAAACCTTTGCTCTCATGGCTACGGAGCTATATTACGCATCATTCCTTCAGCGTTATCATCAATCAAGTGAACCATTTCATACCACTAAGTGGAGTACCTCAAGGCTCACCCCCTCCAGGTCTTCTACTTTTCATTGTGTTCATAAATGATCTTCCCTTCTTTCATCTGCACATGTTCAAGTTGCTCTCTATGTGGATGATATTAAGATCCACTCAGCAGTGAAGGAGAAAATCGATTCTCAACAGCTTTAATGGGCCCTCAATAAATTCTTTCTGTGGCTATCTGTGAATCGCTTGTCTGCTAACCCCTCAAAGTGCAAAGTAATCTTTCTCATTCTGCATATCTCCACGACTAATAAATACACTAACTCTGATCATCGAAACGTGTGATCTTAACGACTTGGGAATTCCCTTCTCTATCAGTGCTAAATTTGACGCACATGTCCTTAAATTCACCATCAATGCATTCAGAGCACTAGGATTTATCAAACAGAACACCTACAAGTTCAAAAACTACAGATATGCTGTAATGCTTTATAAATTATAGTTTTCCCAATCCTCGAATTGGTTCAAGGATTGGGAGATTACCTTACGTTACCTTAATCCTCTATTTTATCACTCATTGTGCTATGAATCGCTGTGTGATTACTGTACTTTCATCTGAGGCCTCTGTGCACTAGAAGAGTTACTGCTGACATCACCCTTCTAGCCAAAGTAAATCACTGGAACCTATGAAGCATCTGATATCCATAGTAAAATCAACTTCAGTGCTTCTTGTAGGCAAGTGAGGAATCTTACGCTGTTTCGCCTTGTCTTCCACTACTGTCTTTATAAAGTTCAGTCCACTGAACAGAATCAGCAAATGACTCTCTCATTGATTTCCATGACAACTCCCAATCACTGATGAACTCCATCCACAAGTTTGCCTCTTCTCTTAAACTGCAAAGACTAGCTGTCATCTAATTATTATAGTTTATTATTATTTGTTTTATAATTTTTATATTATCTAATTTATTTATTAGTTTTCCCGGTAACTTAACTTAATGCAATCCTCTTTTATACATATGATTTTAATGTTTGAATCTATATCAATGTTTATCGTACTGTTGGATCTCTTATTATTATCAATTGTGTTCATTGTTCTGCTCTCAGATACATTGGTAATGGTTACCTGTTGTGTATATCATATTATTAATAAAAATAAGATATGAAATTATTATTATTATTAGCCATTTGGTGCAAGGAAGCCTGAGGCTTATGCTGCAACAGCCAAAAAAAAAAAATTCCAAGTTACCCTGAGAGAGAGATATATTGGTCAATTCATTTAAGAACTATGTAGACGGCTTAACTTTTAGGGCAGGAAACCGAAGAAAGTTGAATCTTTCAGCTTCATTTTGAGTTTGGGGAAGGGATAAAAATCACATGGGATAAGGTCAGTCAAATATAAAGTGTGGGGAGCTTTAGGAAAGTAAAACTTCCTGAGGGATTGTTGGAAAAAATATCTACCATCTTCACACAGCTGGTGGAAATCTCTAAATAATTTTCCTCAATGGAATCAGTACCTCTTCATAACAGGCCTCTCGTGAAAAGAAAACTCATTCTGATTCATCAATTAATAGTTATGTTAATAGCCAATTAGAAAGTTATTTATGCAATTTAATAGCCATTTCTTGAAGTCGAAGCTCAATTCTGGACGATATCTTCTCAGCCTTTTTGGAAACGTTTTACTCGCTGATAATAGTTATACTTAAATACGCACCAACAAATCTTCACTTAAAACAATGTACATACGCCGTTCGGCTTCATCCATTACGATTGAGATATTTTAACACTTGTCTGAATTCAAAACTTGCTACTTATTACGGGTTTGTTCAAGGAATGGGAAGCTGATTGAACCAATAATGTAGAGATCCATATTCTACGCATTACAGCTACTTTTGTAATATATTAATTAACATAATTCAAGTATTAGAACTTTATATTCGTATTTTAGCACTGTGTAATAAAAAAAAAAAAAAATTGTAGTATATGCTTAATAAAATTTTGCCCTTTTCAAAGGAAAAAAATCAAACTGTTTGCACAGCAATCCACCACTAGATGACAACTGGACGTAGCTTTTTTTAAATTTATTTTTAATATGGCTCAATGATTTACCAAATATGAAACATGGGCTTCGATGAGATATCCGAAAAATTATTGTTAATTTTTGTTTTAAAGTTACCTAATTGACTAAAATAAATTAAACATAAAGACAGAACTACTTAGTTTTGTTTTTGATGCGGGAAATAAAAGCAATGAGGCTGATGCGCTGTCCCCTCCCTACCAAACTGCTCTAAGTGGAAGTTGAGGCTTCTTTAAGGTTGCGTCTGTGGGAGCAGCCATCGATCGCATACATTTTATAGTACCAGATGCGGACTTGAAGTTGGAACAACGAGCTACCACTAAATTAAATTCACTCTGGAAGGACATCGCAATGGAAACTCATACCACGGTGGTGACAGCTGTCATAAAAAGGTTCATATCCTAGCAAAGAGCCCTCACGCCTAGCGCAGTGGTTATATCTACTGTTCTCATATACAGGATGAAAAGGCCTGGATTCGAAACCTTTTAATGTCGAGAGGAGGTTGAGATTTTTCACAACATCACTGAGTTTGTCGATATCAGTTGAGGATTACGTGGATTTTCTCTCGGAATTCAGATTTTTGGCCAACAAACGGAACGAAAATACAGTCAGATAAAATATACTGATGCCTCATAGCCTTAATTGATTTAATGCTTAACATCGTGTCACTATCAGTGTTTTCTTTCGAGGACTACACTACCAGTTGTAAGATGTAAAATCTTACAAATTTAAAATAAAATATAATTGTTTTGCTAGAAGTAATGTTAAAATTTGAAGAACGCTAGATTTAGTGATGGGATAGTTTAAGCGTGAGAATTAACTATAGTAGCAAAGGGGTAAACAAGTAATTCAAATAATACCATAGAGCAAACAGGGACAGCAGGACTAGGTAAAGGGGTGCCATTTGAAAACGGGCATGAAGGGGTTGCTTAAGAAAGAACAATAGGACGTGAAACGGGTGAAACGTGAAACAATAGGACGTGAAACGGGTGAAACGTGAAACAATAGGACGTGAAACGTGATACGAAGCGCCTCCTTTGATCTATGACACCGTTAGAACCAAAACAGGAAATGAGTGGACGTCCAGTGTTCGCTTCAAAATAAAACCGGCGTCAGGCTGACTGATATTGGAGTTTTCTGATACTTTTAGAGAGAAAGGTGTGAAACGAAAATGAGTGTTTGTGGAGGTTGCCGGTGGACATGAAAGGGTCATACTGCCTGTGAGAAAAAAAAAATAAGAAAGTTCGAGAAAAGGGTTGGTTTGCACACGCTAGGTAGACAGCTTGGGAGAATTGTGTTGGCAAATGGAAAGGAACGTAAATTTAAACAGAGGGGGAGGATTGGTTGAAGTCCTTGGGGGAGGCATGCCAAACTTGAAGGGAAGTGTAAAAGTTCGGGAACAAAAAGTGTGCGAAAAAAAGAGAGAAAGAGTGGAGTCTATCGGAAATAGAAGGGGAGAGAAAGAGTGGAGTGGAAATATAGTGACGAGATAGTCGAAGAAGAGAATCGAAGTGAGTTTATCGAAAATGTAAGGGTGTGAGAAAAAGGGATGAACGTGTAAGAGGTAGTTAAAAAGGGAGTTCGTTAAACAGTAAGAATAAAAGATTTACATATATGACTAAGTTCACCGAGGAAAGCGATAATATCCTAGAAATAGCCCTGAAAACAGAAAGTAGCAATCTTGAAAAGCAGAGTAGCAGCCCTGGATGCAGTAAGAAATAGCTCTGGATGGCGGAAGATAGCAGCCCTGAATGAGGAAGAAGTAGAAGGCCCTTACGAAAACATCGCGCCAGAATATAGAAGTAAGTGCCAAGTTAAAATAAGCACACTATAGATTATTAGAAGGACTATAGGGAGATAATAAGAAAGTTAAAGAGGAAGGTCATATGATTAATATACCCTAATATATACATATGTAGATGAGTTGAGTATTGTTATTAGAACTTAGTAATGAACAGAGAAATAGAGGGAGAGAGTCAAATTAAATATGAATGAACGGATGTAAAGTAGCTATATTAGACGGGTTAAATCAAAGAGATAATTAAGATGAATACTAGCATATAAGATGATCCAAATGTATTATGGCGACTAAGACAGAAAAGGTTTTGTGTTCAGTGCAGATATAAAACAAATAGTTAGGATAAATACTAGCACACAAGATGGTTCCAATTGTATTGTATTATGATAACTAAGCCAGAGAAAAGGTTTTGTGTTTAGTGCAGCTATAAATTAAGTTGTATAAGAATGTCGAATAAGGAATTGAGTGATCCCTAAATGGTTATACATTAGAGAAGCTATAATAATGGAGATTTCATGGAAAGTGTTAAGTATCCTTGTTCTAACTAAATGATGTATATGAATATCAATTAATATAACGGAACGGTTCATTTAATGTACCATATATATATGGTACATTAAATGAATTTTACTTAATACAACAATTCTCAAGAATCTGACAGGAAAGAATAAATGTTCATACGAACCCGATTCTTCTGCAAGGTACACGAGTCAGAATGCGCAATGTGGGGGTAAGGAAACGAGAATAGAGTAAAGGTTTAAACAGAATATAGGCATGGTTACAGAAATAGAGAAGAAAAGAAAAATAAAATTACAGGCAAAACAAATCCCCCCCCTTCCCCACACAGTCTCGTGAATTCCAGACGGCACTCATGCTGTTGCTGTTAGAGCAGACGGGCATGGTGTCATCCTTGGCTGATAATAGAAGAGGAGTTACATATTGCAGTTATATCAAATCGTACAGTGATTTGAGAAATCGTGCTGCAAAGCATAAAACTCAGACCGTTAATGAAAATATTTTTGATTTTATTTTAAACTTTTAATATAACATTAAATAGTTTAATAATTTTTTTCTCTCTCAATCCTTATAAAATTATTGAAAATTTAAAATTATTATTAAAACAGATGAATAATAGAAAAATATGGAAATGCTGTTTTTCTTTTCCTTTTTTTTTGTAAAAAAGTTCGGAAAAGAAGAGCAGGGCGCCTTTCTTTAGAGTAGAATATGGTTTTTGTCGTTCCCTTTTATTTGAAGCCGATGGCGTTCAGTGAGGCCACTCAGTCTGGTACGTATTTATTAATCCCGTATGTATTTTGTTTCCCTTAATTTTCTTTATTCAGGTTTTTATAAATCCTTCAGAAATATCACTTGGAAACATGCATTATTGCCGAATACATAATTGTTACTGAATTACTGCGATATTTAATTTTTAATAAACAAATCATTTCAATATACTCTTCATTCTTTTTATTAGTCACGGGCGTGTCAATTAATCTAAAGTATGAAACATTTGGAAAATAAATTTTTTTTTTTTTTTTTTTAAAGCTAAAAAAAGACAAGTACTGTACTCCTTAAAGTCTTTTCACCTTGGGCCATAGATAACCCATCTTAGGCTGTGAGACAAAGGTTCCCATGATGATTAAGTACGTTTACTAACCACGACAAATTATCAATCTGTAACATGCAAATCACACATGATGAAGGTCACATCTAATATCACATGAGCGGCAACAGTACGAGCAAAGCACCAAGTTATTCTCGAGAAACCAACTTAGAATACTCTTTTGAAAGAAGTTTAATGTTAAGAAAAATATTCAGAAAAACTAACTTTCAGTGGGATAATATTTACGCAGCAATCGCTAATTATAATTTAAGCTAATGAACGAAATAATTAGCAAAACAACATTCGTAACCGAACTACAGCTAGGAATTTGAATACCACAAACGGTTTAAGTATGGCAGCTATTTAAACTAAGTTCTTACCAGAGACAAGTTTCTTTAAAATGTCGATGTACATTTGCCTAACCACGTCATCTTCCTCTAACTTTGTCTCGTTATCGCTGTCGGTGAAGTAAGAGTGGCGCATTATTTTGTAGCTTCCCGGATGATTCATCGCGACATCTTATTCCGTCAGATCTCGAGGCTCCAATTTCTATAAAACAAAGCAAAAACTGGTCATTGATAACGCACCGATTGATGAGTAATAAATACATCTTACTAACAGAAATAATGCAGTTTGTATCATCCTTTGGAAAAAGTAATTATGACTGCTGTATTTACGTACTGCACACTTCGTACAGAGACACCACCCAGTTCTGAAAAGGCCTTTGCAACAGGTGGAGAGCAAAAAACAACGCAACTGTACAAAATGCCCATCCCAGAAAACCCATCAGAAATCTCCTTAAATAACAAAAGCTGATTAACTGAGACAAATTAAAGCCGAATGCTCCAACTGCGTTCCTGGTCTCTTCTCTTCATTCCCAGCTTGCAAAAGTTACGCGCAGATCTCGTTTACAGAATTACAAGGTAAAGTTTTACGTAATAGGCAGTGGGAGAGCATCGTTAAAGAGTTAATAGTCGGGTTCTAAGTAAATGCCTGCAGACCTCAAGGTGATCTGGTTCGTTTCCTTAAATACTTTTGCTAGGATTTCTTATGAAGGAAGGGAAACCTTGCAGCTAATTCCAAATTGCGAGGGAATTAGAGAAATTTCGTTCAAGGAAGGACTAATCCTTTATAGCCTTCACAGAAAAGTTAACCCGCTTTAATTCATATCTATTTTATTGTAAGGGGGGGGAAAGGGTCTTTTCAATTAACGCCAATTCAGAACAGTGTGTCGCGTGTATATAAAGCAGACTTTGTTTCCGCAATGAAAAGCCGGTTTATTCATTTATCCACTGCACACTTTCGCCATGACAACTAATCAATTGATTGGAATCAGGCTCAGTAACTGCTTCGAACAGAGTTTGCCAAACATAATGCTTTTATTTTTGAAAGCCCATTAAACAAAGATCGCTCTATTACTAAACACATATCATTTTGGTAAGGTGATAATGCGGATAACTCCATTATTGAAAACGGACAAACCTGCTTTCGCTAATCAATATTCAGCGTAATGCTCAATGTAGATGCAATCCAGTTACAGCGCCCATACAGTCTCGAAATAGAATCTAATTGCAGACTCATCACAGAGCCTAGAAGCGTGAAGTGGCCAAATCCGTGTTTGGATTACAGAGTCTCTTCCTTTCCTTTCCATAGCATTCAAGGCAGTAGTTCCTGACATTTCAACGATAGTTTTTCGGATTTAGGCATATAAACCAAAGTTTTCCCAATCTGTGATTTGCATTCTGTTTGCAGTTGGGTGGCTCTTTTGCCTCTCAGTTCGCTGACATAGGGTCAACGTGCTCTTTGTAATTTTTTTTTTTTTTTATTCCTCATGAAAAAGTCTACTCAATTGGCTGTAAATTGTATACTCAGTTTTTATGGCCCACAATACTCTACATTCCTTCCGAAAATTATACATTGCATAAAAAAGAATAACTTAGGGCATCCGACGAGAACTTCACAAATGCTGAGCTTCACGCTATTTTAAAGAGAAATTATCAATATCACTATCCAGCGTGTATCGGAACAGATTCAAAAGCACTGGTCCATTTCGGCAGTCACGTGATAGTTGCAGTAATGCTTTGGACGGTACATAGGTGGCGTTGGCATGTAGACATGTATAGTATCTTATGTGGGACGTGAACTTGAGTTCAACTCCGCCTTTGTACACTGATGGTTACAGAGCACTGTAACAGGCCAGAAATGTGTGGGTTGTTGTGTTGTTTAGTTGTTTCTGGCCTCTGTCACCAGGCAGACGATCACCTGGAAAGCCTGCCCAATGTCCGTCTACACCACGGGGAGGTGGGCCACAACTACGCATGTAATGTGGCGGACCTCGAGTAGCTCGTACTGAATGCCCAAAACGAGTTTGGGATCATTCAAAAAAAATTTTTGAATTTGCTGGTGCTTGGGTTTGGGGTCCCTAGTACGAGATGCTACGATCCCGTACCTAGGGAGCCCAAACCCAGGCACCAGCAAATTCCCGCTTCGAGAGAAGGGCAAGAGGTCAGAAGAAAGTCCCGCACCAATGTCCGCAATGAAAGTCCTTGGGTGCCGGAAAAAAAAAAAAAAAAAAAAAAAGAAAAAGTAAAATAAAATAAAAATATCAACAAAAAAAAAAAATCCAAAGTCCACTGGTTAAGTGCAAGACTAGTGGATGCTACGATCCGTACCTAGGGAGCCCAAACCCAGGCACCAGCAAAATCCCGCCTCGAAAGAAGGACAAGAGGTCAGGAAAAAAGAAATCCCGCACCCATAGGCAATGGGTGCCAGCAAAAAAATAGATAAGTAGATAAATAGGAAATAAATTAAAAATGAATAAATAAAAATAACAATAAATGAATAATTAAGATTTAAAAAAAATCCAAAGTCCACTTGTTAAGTGCAAGACTAGTGGATGCTACGATCCTGTACCTAGGGAGCCCAACCCCAGGCACCAGAAAAATCCCACAGACAGTGATGAGTCTTTGAATGCCAGCTAAAAAAAAAAAAAAAAGATTTTTTTTTAATCTCGCATCCATATGGAGAAAGCAGTGAGTGCCAGCAATTCCGTACCACAGGAGACCCAAATCCTGGGTACCAGCAAAAGAGTTCATCTCGTGAGGCCACAATTTCTGTCCCTTTAGGAGCTGTGGAGAAACAGAAAATAAAAACTCCGATCCATGGAAGGAGAAGGCAAGTTCGTATTGTCAGGTAAGTGCAGCCAGTAAAGTCCAATCAGGTAGTCCAGTCGGATGAGTCCTATCGAAAAGTCATTCTGGTTTGAAATTAGTTCTTCTGGGAAAAGAGAAATATCTTAGCAAGTATTCTATCTTAGGTACGTCCTGTCAGGTTAGTAGGTCCGCTGTATTTGTTTCAATAGAGTCCAAGAGCGTAATCAAGTATCAGCATAAGTTTTTTTTTTCTCTTCTCTATTGTTTGAAGTTTAGGATACATTTCTAGATAAATGCAAAAAGCCTATTGTACAGTTAACATTCATGTAAGGTAGTGGTCGGAAGTTTAAGAGTTTGATTTAGATGGCGTGGGTGTATGCCAGCGGTCCGACAGTTGAAGTAGAAGCAGGAGATGGAGCAGCCAACATCTCTTTTCTTTATGTGAATACTTCTAGTGCAAATCTTTGAAATGTCTGAAAGGATTCTTCATTTTCCACGAATAGTTTCATTTCCTTCAGCAAACTTATTATGATAAGATTTTATTGTTGATCTTTGGCCATTGTAGTTGGAGCAATGATAAGTCACATGAGCCCAAGTTTCCTCGGACCCGCAGGAGCAAAGCTGTGAGTTGACAAGACCGAATTGAAATAATTTAGGGATCCGTGACCAGTGATTAAGTATGAAGATTACAGACTAGGGCTGAACCATTTCTTAACATCTCTTCCTGTGGCAAAGGTAACATCTGATATAAAGTTTCGTGTCACATGCCCAGTTTGGCTGGTATCCCATCTGGTTTGACAGATGTTTCTCAAATTTTTCCATATTCTCAGTTTTTCTTGCTTCACATCTGCATCTATATTACAAGTCATGACAAGAATTTCAGTGGGAATTCTGTGTTTTATTCGGTAGCAGAGACATTTGTGCACGAGGTGAAGGTCCATTGGAAGCACACCTCCTAAGACCTGCAGTGCAGCAGAGGATACTATCCTGCAAGCGCGAAGCATGGAAAGGAGCATAGATCTATGAAGTGCGATTAGTTTATCTTTAAATTTGATGTTTGTTGCCCTGTGAAACCACGCTCCAGAGGCGTACGTGACCATTGGGACAAAAACAGCCTTGTAATATAGAGAAAGAGGTTTTCCTATTTAATCCCCATTCAGTCTTGGTAATTCTGATTAGAGCGTTAGTATACTTTTGGATCTTTCAAGTTAGATAGTTGACGTGGGCCACGAAATTTAATCGGTCATCCACAATAACTCCGAGATATTTGAGCTGTGGAACCATTGGGATGGAACAGCCTTTAATTTTAATGAGCGGAGGTCTACCATAATCAAATTTTTCCCTGAAAGTCATCATCTTGGTCTTTGAAGGAGATATACTCAGTTTATTAGTGGCTGCCTAAGCAAGGAGATCAGAGAGGACCATGTTGGCGCGAGATTCGAGATCCGAGCGAGATTTGCCTGCAAAGATGAAGAGTCAAATCGTCGGCATATGCTATTACGTGTGTCTTATCAAAACTGCGAAGTAACCAACTGTCTTGGACTATATTCCAGATGATGGGTCCCAAGACAGAACCTTGTGGACACCCTCTGAAAACTTTTCTCGTTAGAGACTGCTGTTTTGAAATGTTTCTGATATATCTATCTGTCTTGAAAGTAGCTTCTAATTACGTGGAACAGCTGGCAGGAGCAATTGGCCTTGACGAGTCTATCGAAGGCGCTTTCCCACCACAGGGAGTCGAAAGCGCCCTCGAAGTCAATAAAAATGGCTAATTCATATTTAGCCTGAGAGGTCTCAATGTGATGGACGAGATCCACAAGGGCATCTTCGCAAGATTTTCCCTTCTTAAACCCGAACTGTCGGGGAGAATTTAGGTTGCTGTTTTCAAAGAGGTTTATAATTCTTAGAGCAAGTAGTCTTTCAAATAATTTTCCTAGATTTGCTAGCAACGAAATTGGTCTGTAGGCTTTTGGGTCTGAAGCTGGCTTTCCTGATTTTTGTATAATTTTGATGAGTGCACTTTTACATACATCTGGAAAGATTCCTTCCATAAGGCATTTATTATATAAATTGATGAGTACTTCTGGCATTATTTCAAAAAGTTTTATTATGAATATGTTTTCAACTAAGTCGAGGCCCGGATATTTCTTGATTTTGATGTTGGAGATGGCTGATTTCAGTTCACTCATGGTAAAGAGTTCTGTGTCTTCAAGGGGTTGGTATGCACAGTTGTTATTTCTAATGGAACTGTGGTCAGGGGAATCAGTGGATTGCTCATCGTGTGGAATAAGCCTGTTCAGTATGGCATTGACGGTGTCCTGCCAATTTAGAGTTTCTACATTGTTGCTAATGACGGTATTGTAAACCTCAGTAGAGTGGATTTTATTTTTGCTGAGTTTATGTAACAAGCCCAATGGGTCGGAGTTGCCAACAGTTTGGACAAAGTTTTGCCATGATGCAAGTTTCTGATTATCGATGGTTTTTACATACCTCTTTTTCAAATCGCGATATATGTTTTTAAGTCTACCTACTTCTGGATCAAGCCAATTCCTTTTCCTCTGAGAGTTTTTGCGTGCTTTATGCACTTGCTTACGCAAATCAGAAAGCTCTCCAGTCCACCAAGGAACAGTGTTTGAGCGAACAACTTCTTTCTTCTTAGTGGATCGGATTGTAGCCTTTATTAGAGCGTTTTGCACATAAGTGGCATATTCAGTAGCAGAGGAGGAGGCCAGGGAAGAAGATATATCTGGAGAGAAGTCACGTCGAATAGAAGAGCAGAAACTATTCCACTTTTTGATTGAGTATCTGACTATATACTGTGGGGGAGACCAGTTTAAGCCTGTTCAAGATCCTATAGAGATGTTAAAGGTGATAGCTCAGTGATCGCTATTTGTAAGGTCAGTGTTTACTTTCCAGCCTGCAATTTTTGGAGAGATGCCGTTTGAAGACAAGGTAAGATCTATATTAGATTCTTCCGGAGTATTAGAGAAAATATATGGCTGATGTGGCAGATTATGAATAGTCAGATTGTGCGCGAAGATGAACTCTTCAAATAATCTTTCTCGGTTGTCTAATACGCCGCTGTGCCATAAATATGATTTAGAATTTGAGTCTATTTTTATTAATAAATTGGCTGTTCCGAGAGTTTCAGACTTTTTCGAGGTACAATAAGGAAAAGTTCAGGTCTGCAGAAGGCGGACAGTACAGGGATATAATGTAGAAAGAAAAATACGATACGGTTACAAGAATAAAAGTAGAATATTGATCACACATACTTGAAATGACTAATATCTAGTTTCTTGTTTAATATGACAATGGCCGATTTAGGATCAGGGACTGGAGCATGGATAACACGAGAGGCCAAAGAGAATCCCGCGACTTTTGAATATCCACCATATGACTGTTTTAAGAAATGGGGCTCCTGTATGCATATTAAGTCCATCTGGACTTAATATGCATACAGGTCTTCACTGACAATTCTTAATTCATCTGTGACACTTCGAGATCTGTGTGCATTTATTTGTAGTAATGCAATTGGATTTATTACTGTATTGCTGTTTATATCCGTAAGGTTGCCATTGGAAATAGTCGTATTATTCATTTATTAGTTTTGTACGAGCTATCTCAAGAGCGCGTAAGTATTCAGAGCTCTGAGTATCCCTAACCGAATGGTTGTGATCATTTCTTCTTTTGCAGTTGATGCATTTGGGTGGTTCAGCTTTGTGCGGACAATCTGCAAAAATGTGTCCACCATTGGCACAGTGGCCGCAGGATGTTGAGTTATGGGTGCAGTGATGAAAAGAGTGTGGCGTTGAGGAAAACTAGTGGCAACCAAATAATAGCAACTAAAAATTATAATTCATTTTTTGGCTACTGATTACATTCGCTAATACAATCACCGCCCATGAGTATAATTTTTCCTATACCAGTGGTAAAACTAGGAAATGTCAGCTGCAGACCAGTGTTTATCGATACTTGCAAAAGACCTGTCTGCTTCTTGCAAGAAGATCTTGTCTGAAAATGTCGGCTCCGGACATATTATTTCATTTTCGGGAATCGGCCGAAATCATAAGACTCATTTCACGAGAGTATGGCAGATGCTTCTGTGTCGATCACGAAGCATGTTTAAATAGTGGTAACGGAATTCGCTGTGATACTCTGCGCTGAGCGTCGTATCGCTTGGCACAGAAGAATGGTACTGTAAGATCTGAAAATCTTACAAAAATAAAATATTTTTTTTGACTTCTGAAGTTAGTTTTCCTTTTTGGATTCTTGCCGTTGGGAGAAATGTTAATAGCGTCAGTTCAATAAACAAGAATTATCCAGTAAGGATTGTAAAAATTAAAAGGTTGGAGGAACGAAAACAGAAAAATTAGCTTTACATCCGTCAAAAACAGAAAACTGACGGAAAATACTATAGCAAGCCCAGCAGGTGGTACGGCGCAACAAGTTTATGAGGGGTCACGCACCGGAAACGCATATGGCTAAACGCACACACAAGCCTCTAAAAATAGACGCGATGGTCTCCAGTGACACATTTGTGGTTTGTCTGTAGTGCTATGGAGACAAGCTGTGATGACACAGGAGTTGTTTTGATGCATTCGGCCTACATGAAAGAGCTCAACGGATGTCAACAGGTAGGAAATAAAAAAAGGAGAGGGGTATTGTGAATCACGTGCCACAGGGCTGGCTGACCTGCCAACTAATGAAAGGATAAAAATGAAGATAGGAAGGAGGAGATTGGTAGAAATACTGTGGAGAGGCGTGACAAACTGAGAAGAAAAATTTGTGGATGGAGACGGACAGGAGGAGAGTGAGAGAGTGAGTCAGTGTCAGTGAGTTGGGCAGTAAGAGGAGAGTGGGTCAGTGTCAGTGAGTGGGGCAGTAAGATGAGAGTTGGAGAAGAAAAGAAAGGAATGAGTTTTTTTTAGATAGAGTAGCCGGTGGAGAAAAGTGGCTAAGTTCTAATGTGTAGTGAGTATGAGGGGTAGATAAGCTTTAAGTGAACAGTTAAGTCAGTGATCTAAATAGTTAGTGAGAGAAGCAGTCGAGTAAGTGGGAAGATGAAGTTGGAGCGCAGAAGTCGGTCAGACAGTCAGTCAAAAGTAGACTGAGTTTCGAAGTGAGAGATGAACACGTGCCATAGAAAGGAGGGAAAATTTTTCAAGATCCTTAAAGTAGATGAGAAGGAGTCAATTCCATTATGAAGGAACGAGATTGCCTGATATTCTGAGAGCAAGTACGTTGGAGCTGATGAAATCCGAAGCCGGACAAAAAGAGTACAGCCATTCTGATCAGATGAAATTAATGCGTCCATAAAGAAATAAAAAGGTACCCAGGAAGGAATCCAGTATCTTATATCGAACTCCCCCAGTGATTGTGAGATGCGACCCAGATAGAAAGAATCCCCTACTCGCTTAGAGAAGGATGTACCGTGAAGTCTGCCAAGTTATGTAAGTAAGTGATTAGTTTGCTTAAGTAATCCCAACATCACACCGACTATAGGCACTCGATAACCAGTTTATCAGAACTTTTGATTGAACACATATGTATAAGTAGTACTTTATTGTAATGAATAAGTTAGTGAATGTTATGGACTGAAGGACATTACCCAGGGCAAGTCAATATACATATAGATAAATTTTGGAAGGGAATAGATATAAAATTTTTGATGTGATTGATACTTGTTAATATTTGGTTAAATAAGTGAATGACTAAGTATGAATTTTGGAAGGGGATAGACGGATGTCAGTAACCCCCGAATGTGCAAGTAGTTAATTGTAGAAATTTGATAGTAATAATTACCTAGATTAGAGAAGGTTGTAGGCTATAATCTGTTAGAAAACAGAGTAATGATTTATACTGAAATTAAGAGTATCGGAGCTTTATCAATTTGGAGTAGGAATTGTTTTGTAATGAAAGGAGAATGGTTAATAGATTCTTTTGAAAGTCAATTGAACTCAGGAGTAAGGAAGTAGAAACATTTTGTTAGTTTAAAGGAGGAGATAGTTGCTTATGATTTATGTAAAGGAAATAGCCCTCCTTGAGTTTACTCAATAGGCAAAATACTTTGCTCATATACATTTTGTTATAAGAAGATGAAATTAAATCTATTTGGTCATGAGTTTAATAAATTTCTTTTGTTTGATGTATCTATGTAAAAATGTCCAATAAACTGATATTTTTTATACAACATTTGTGTGTCTCTTTGTTATTCTGAGAAAAAGCCTATCCAAAGGGAATTAAACACTTCAAGGAGATTAAACCCATACCAACCATAATTCAGCCTGCGATTGACGGAGTCCCGATCCCCTGCGTTGAAAAGCAAAGAGATCTGGGTGTAATCTTCGACAGAAAATTACGATTCCATCACCATATAGAAGAACTCTGTGCTAAATTCAACAAGAAACGGTGGGTTGCCAAGCAGCACTTGCTACACATTCACAACAGCAACCTGATAAAAATGTACATCAGGATGATGATTTTTGGAAGTGTACTGTATGGAGTAGAGTTGTGGGGCTCAGCTGCAGACACCACAATTAAACCATTAAAAGCCGCTGAATACTGGCTCCTGAAGTGGGCAACCTGGAAGTGTCATCTCCCACCACAGCAGCGCACAACACCGATGGCCAACGCGCTGAATTTAACCAGGTTTTCAGCATTAATGCACGAGAGAAGACTCATCTTCACCGTAAAAATGATTGCCGGGAGAGTCTCAGCACCCAACGTTTGGGACACCGTGTGCTGGCGGATTCCCCAACCAGGTCTCCGCTCCACTCCCAAGCTTCTTGCTCTTCCTTCGAGACTACATTTGAAAGATCGGTTCCTGCCTTATCAGAAGCTCCACCTGGTTCAATCCCTGGATGCTGACTTATTTAAAATCATAGATGATAAAAAGTATAGACGGATCATCCTAGATCTGCACGTGGTCTCCAGAACTACCAACTGATCTCAGATCGTAATGGCGGGGCAAGAGACTCTCAGAAAACTGGACTTGAGGAAAAGCTTTTGTTATCACAATTTGTTATTTTTGTTATTTTGTATTAGTTTTCCTTTCAAGTCAATGTTATCTGCTATGAGTACTTTTTTTTTTTTTTTTTTTTTTTTATTATATAATTTGCTTATAATTAATCTTTACAATTTCTTTATCTCTGCCGTTTGTTAACCTCTGGCATGGTGCCGTGAAGGGTATTGTATGGTCGTGGTATCTGCGTGTACCGGTGAACTGTACAATAAAGATCTTATTTATTTTCCCCTAGAACTTGGAATTTTCTGAAGTAAAATAGTCAGATGCGCAAGTGGGGAGTTATTATAAAGGGGAGTTGTTAATAGGGGAAATAATAAATATAACCAAATATATAAAATAACATTATCATAAATACCCCCCCCCCACAGTACACCCTTGCAGATAAGAATTGATCAGATTCGCTTTCATGTTTCGCAGTTCTTTTGGTTGAAGTATCCTTGCGATTTCAGACCTGTACCCTTTTCAAACAGAACTAAAGTAAAGAATGATGCCTCATTTCTAATATACATTGCCCTTTCATTAATATCTGGACACTCCCCCGTTGATAGTTTGTCACGGCGTACCCACGCAACACGTGTAGGCTCATCGAAGCCTTGCAAGGAGACAGAAGTAAAATTGTAAATGCAAGCGGCCGCGATATCGACTGAGTTAATACACCTCACTTCCTACGGGGAATGAAAATATGTAACCACATAAGCAGCTTTCAACGGCATTGAAGATCCCTAGGTTGACGATTGGTGATACGATCTGCAAATGGAAGCGGGATGGTGCTAAAATGTCACGGAAAATCTCCGAAGCTGACATGACAGGAGAACACTAGAAAGAATCGTCTACTTGAAGAGCAGGTCAATGTTATCGCAATACACAAAGAGATCCGCGCTAAGACTTCAGCACATGGTAGCAGCAGTATAGTGCTTTGCTTTGGAGTGACAAGTCACATACATGATCTACCAGTCTGATAGCCATGCTGGAGTGTGGCGGGTGTTCGGGAAAATCTAGAACGCTACCTGCCCGGTTGAAATCCCCCCCCCCCAACGATGAAGTTTGGCGGAGGTAATATGATGGTCTTAGGCTGTTTTTCGTGGTTTGGGACCATTGGTTATTTTGGATAAAATCATGAATACCGAGATTTATCTAGATGTCCTGGATAATAATGCGTTGTCTACGTTTTGGCAAAACGTAGGGGGGGAGCGTTATCCTGCTGATGTTATCAGCAGGGCTCCATATCACAGTATTTTCCGGACTGGTTTTAAGACATGAGTCGAAATGTTGGACTGGCCAGTTCAGAACCCTGACCTCAGTCGTACAGGAAAAAACACTAGGATGAATTGGATTGTAGGGTGCATGTGAGGAGAAGCTGCCCCCAAAAAAATCAGGGCTGTAGTTGTCGCCACTTTGAAGACCGGCTAGCGAAAAATATCGGAGGACATTCACAAAAAGCTGAAGTTTTCCACGGAGTATAGGCTGTTATAAGGGCTAAAGGTTTCGGTACATGTTATTAGCCTACCTGTAAATAAAGGTTATTTGTAGATATGATTAAATGGTACGGCAATACATTCACCGCAAGACTGCAAATCGAATGTACTACCGCCGCAAAACAAAGAGTATATCATGATTTGGTCATGAGCATTTTTTTCACTGACAGAGTTAGTTTGGCGATGGTTTGAATTTATTTTCTTCAGCCAAAAAAAAAAAAAAAAAAAAAAAAAAAAAAATTATTATAGATGCTTTTTACCAACGCCTTATAGCTTTAGTTTCCTAAATAATCCAACCCAGGATTCTTTTTTTTTATTTTCTCACTTTCTTCTAGACCTCTTCAGCAACTAAGCCAGAATCCACTGAAGTTTGTACTCGGCCATCAAAAAGTCTTTACTTCTTTTTTTTTTCCGATAATGTTGTTTGGAAAATATTTCATGTATATGAATTTTCTAAAAATTATAACTCGCAATCAGTGCCAATAATAGTAACCGCAATCCTTCACGATGGATACCCTTTATTTGATTCGAAATGCTTAGTATGAAGAAGTGTTTATTTGCAAGAAGGTAAAAATGTTTAAATCTCAGTCCATCGCAGCTGGTTTTAACCACTAAAATATTTTTTCCAACAGTATCTATCTACGCAGAAATGTTAAATGTCAGAAGCGATAAGAAAGATTCATGCAAGAACCATTCCCATATAACATTCGTGCATAACGACAATCTGCGTGTTTTACCTGTAGCGCTAAATAAAGAATGAGGCAAATATCCATTCAACTTTACCAGGTCATGATAATAAATTCTGCTGTCTTAGAGTCGCTAAAGAACTATGATTTTTGAACTACGTTCCCTCGCCCCTCCACTTTGGACAGCAGAAAATAATGCCATAAATCTAGATTTCGATTATGTATTAGAAAGGAAGGCAAATCAGACATCACGTGGCATTGCAGAAGGTGCTATCTGTCTTAAGTGAATACATATCACTTATGACCATATAATATTTCTTAACTTATGATGGCCGGAGGAACTCATTTTATCAAGAGGATTTCTTAAGCTTCCACTATGTCCCCACAGTTTGTATTCCATCCTCTAGACGGCAGCAAGTTATACGAGCAACAGCTGATTTACGCTGTTCAAACCACAAACGAGCTAGTCTCAAAACTCCAACAGTCAAAATGCGCACCACTTATGACAAAATGTAATGTTAAACTATCATCCTGCATAACGCACGTTCTCATATTTTGTTTGATTAACACTTCAATGAAAAAAGGAAAAAAAATCTAAAATGTTTTCCTTACTTCTTTCTGTAGGAAGGAGGAAACTGTGGCTAGGAATCATCCAAAAACTTTGTTTCACAAAGCATTTTATTAACCTTTATTATATGACGTAGGTTACAAAAAGACCACACGCGTCGGGGCTTTGTGTTCTTTGTATCAAAGCTAAAATTCTTTAGAAACGAACCTCGCAGGCAGTTATGTAATACAACGCATGCAATTTCTTTTCCCCCTTTCGAGTTTCCACTAAAAGAAAATATATTTATTTGTAGAATGCTTTCCCTGGAACCACACAGGGATGGAGGGAAACCAGTTTCGGCTGTGCAAGACTCCCTTAACTAGGAGTGCCTTAAGAAACTGTTCTTCAGAAAGTGTAATGAGTTTGTATAAAACAGAATCGATCTTTATAAAACACATACCGAGAGAAAATTGTTATAGAAGAGATATTTTAAACTTAAATATCCCGCGAGTGGCCACAATATGTATTATAACTAAAAATTTTAACTTAGTTTAAAAGAGCTTTTACTTCACTGAAGCCAACATTATATAATCGAGAAAATATAACAAGTTTCCATTACAAGTTTACTCCACTTTTTTGTTCCCAAAAAAAAAAGTTTACAGCGCCTCCAGCAGCCGTACGCGTCACTTTTACACACGTGATATATATACACACACATGTAAACGACTAATACCCCCCATCAGGAAAACGTCCTCAACAGAAACCGCAATACTGAGGACCAGTAGGGTGCAGGGCCACCAGGCGGATGGATGTTGACATAGATGCGCTGGATTAGAACTTTTGAGAAAGAATTGATAATTAACGTAAATTAAAAATCTTGAAAATTAATTTACAAGTATTAACATCAAACAGATGTTAATTCTTCTTCAGATCTCTTAAGTTAAATATCTAATGAGTGTAAAAGGAAGGTTTCGCTGATGGAAAATTACAAAATTCTATGCGCTTTTAGACATAAGATGATAACTATTGAAAAACTAAAAGTGGAAAAATTCTGCTATTAGCAGATGAAGAGTACTAATGGAAGATTTATTTTTTAATAAACATAGTTGTTAAAATAATTGAACTTAAGGAAATCTAGGCATATCTACCAACAGGAAAACACTCGTTATTAAAGTGCTTTTTTTAATTAAACTATTTCAAGGTTCCATTGAAGATATAAATCATGTTTATCACTTGCACCAACAACTGAGTACTAAAACTCTTTTTAATGTTTTTTTTTCTTTTTTTTTTATCATTGTGCGCAGTTCCTGCATTAGCTTCTTGTTTTTCATTTTACAAATTACGATAAAATTAGAATTACTTTAGGAACACCGTTACAATATCGGAATAATCAGGATCGAAAATTCTTGCACTGTGAAATTAAAGCATGCAAAAATACGAAAATAATTAATTTTAAGTAATTTTTAATTGCGCTAATTGCATTTATTTTTTCCGAAAATAATTGTGAAAAACAATACTTTGATTAGTCACTTAATCAATTCAGTTAAAGCAAAAACTTGAATATGAGGAACTTTCCCTTCATTAATAATTGGCCACTGATAGTTTTTGATTCAGGAAAAGATTTGAACTCCTTTTCATATACCATTTGACACTTCTAATCTAGTGAGTTAAATTCACCACCCGAATTGTTTAGGGATCCCCTTATGTAAGCGTCTCCTCCATAGGAGGCGGTAATAACCATCAAAAAGGGTAGTGGTGGTATTACCGGATTATAAATAAACAATATCATATTTTTCTTACATTTATTTGCAATGCGATACCGAGGCAACTCAGAAAACTCTCATAAAAATGAAAGCTCATGGCTATTGTGAAGTGAATTCTGTATGGTACTAAAATAGATGCTAAATTGTGTTTAACGCTCTCCACTTATTCTATATGATTTGAATTTTAAACAGTATTTTCTGCCAATTTATTTTTAAGTTTTCACAATTAGTGAATATCAATCAATTACAGAAAAAATAGATCACTAATTTAAATCTTCTGCAAAAAAAGACTAATGAATTTAAATTTGATCAAGGTTGAACGCGTATACCGGATGATTCAAAATTAGCACAACACGAATATCAGTAATTAAAATACGTTAATTCTTTTACTATCAGATTATGTAATTAAAACAACTATGATAGAATTTGTAATAATAAATTATGTAAATATCCACCATATTTTTATCACATTCGATGATTCAAACATTTCAAGAATAAACTAGTTAAACATTTTCTGGAGGGGGGGAGCAAGGAACTACCCTCTCCCAGCCGGGGGTAGCTCCCGTAGGAGAACCTTGAAAGTTCAATACCCCAAAACGGGGCATTGAAATTTCAAGAAACGCGAAGTGTAGTTGTCTGTAACATCGTGTGTAACCGAAGGTCGATTTTAGGTGTGTGAGGGGAAACCGGAGTACCCGGAGAAAACCTCACTCTACGGCCTGAGATCGACTAACTCAGCGCCGAGTGGAAGAAGGCAGGAAAATTTCCTGCCTTCTTCCACTCGGCGCTGAGTTAGTCGCTCGGCGAACAAGCACGCTACAATTGTGCTACCGTGGACCGCGTGAACAACGAGCGTAAGTTAAGTTATATGCTTTACAGTTCCCCCGTAATAGTGGGATCGTTATAGGGAAGCGAATCATTCATCTTGAGATGTTACTAGCAATGCAAGCAATTTTAAATTGCAAAACTCAAATATTATTAATTGTTTTCCTTTTAGATTATGTAATAAAAATTTATAATAAACACTAAAAATGTCAAACTTGTTGAATACATGCACGGAATCTTTATCATATCTTTTTGTGTGTCATCAAATATTCCGTTCAAATATTTTACCACTATGGAATGTGTGTGTAACGAATTCTATTTCGCGAAAACGGCTTAATAAATCACTAAATTGTTGATTTGTTTGGTTCTAGTGAATCTTGATATTTGCTCGAAATTCCGCTTTGTTGTTCGCATTTTTATTCACGCGATTTTCGACGAGTTTGTCTAAATGATCTCCAACTGAATGAATAAATAAGAGTAACCTTACAACCAGTGCTCTGCATGTGGAGATAAACAGTATTGCCAAAGATGTGGTTTTATTCGAATTGCGTATGATTATTAAAACGAGACAAACAGACTGTTCACGAACGGCCTTAGTACTTTCATATTAAGTTGTTTCACTATCACAGATTTCTGCAAGACTGCACACCAGATTTCAAATATCGTATACAGGTTCAGCTGAAATATTTTCTTACATATTTCCGAGAGAGAGAGAGATAATAATCCTAAAATTGATAAGTAATTGTGAATAAAAGACAAACAGACTGAAAATAAAATATTATTACTTCTGAATCTGAAAAAATATCTGCTTGAGAAAGAACATCAGCACTGGACCTTTGATGATTGGAGACAGGTCTCCTGCTCTGATGAGTCGCGTGAGCGGACGGGAGGGCGTGTATCTGGCGGAAACTGCACGAAGATATGCACCCGTCATGTTAACAAGGAACTGGTTCAGGTAGGTAGACGACTGATGATGGTCTGGGACGTGTTAAACTGGCACACGTTGAGACTTCTAGTATGTCTAGATGCATCTCTGAACGGTCCAGGTTACGTGTCCATCCTTGCAGACCATCTGCATCCCTTCATGGTTATCGTGACCCCACAGGGCAATGGACTCTGGACCCTTCCAGCAGGACAATGCGCTTGCCCAGAGCAGTGGTGACTAGAACATGGTCGGAAGAGCATTCTGCATATTTTACCACTATGGAATGGCCTGTCCGTTCACCAGACATGAACTCTGTGGAACTTCTTTGGAATGCTGTGGATCCTCGCATTTCTGGATGGCCACCCAGAAATTCGAGGGATTTATGAACAGCAAGCATGGATGGAAATCCTGTGGAAATCTTTCGTGAACTAGTGGACTCAATGCTTCTTCATGTGACTGCCCTTATCCGGGCGAAAGGTGGGCTTTCGCGTTACTAGGTAGGTATACCATGATTTCTATCCACTCAGTGGAAAATACTATAATGTAATACTACCATGTACGAATACTAACACTAGGTTGTAGATGACTCATCAAACCCTGCAATCCACCATTTTGCTTATTGGAGACTTGCAGGGATGAAAACCCTATGTTTAGTCTCCATAGCAAAGTTTCCGGCATCTCCTCCCTCCCCATCTCATTCAACTCATGCGCGGTACTTCCTGTGTTTTAGGTTGATACCTTTCGTGTTTGAGGTTTTTCATAATAAAAGAAAAAAAGATTTAGAGAAGCAGTGTTAGTCACTGGTGAACAGTTCGATACTTATTGGCCTTGACTATTTAAATTTCTGTTTATATAAATCATTCTGTTATATAAGGCGAGTATTCAAAAACAGTCACCTCCCTTTAACTACTACAATTGAAGAAATGAAAAAGAGAAGGACAAACGGTAAAGAATTAATCGCTTTTAATAAGTAACGCTAAGAGACTTTCCTTGTTCCTTATCACTTTCCCTTAAATGGATAGGCACTTTGATTCAAAACAACCGTAATTGGAAGAAATCATGTTTTCTTTCGCTTGGCTGCACTACAGTGATTGCTTGTCTCTTCCCTGCATTGGAACTCTTGAAAAATTCTTCCATTCCGTTCAAAAACCTTCTGATACATCTGAATAGCCTTCTACCACTCCGTATATTTTGTCAAATGATTTATCATTAACTTACGAAATGTTAATTTAAATTACTCTCATACTTTATGTACTTATAGCTCAGTAAATCGAAAGTTAGGTTTGCATGGTACAAATCAGAGTCAAAAATAAATTAAATTATTCAGTTTATACTTTGCAACACAAAACAACAGCCACGATACATTTCAGGTACACGAAATGTTATAAAAGTGTTTCTCAATCGAAGGGAGAGGCATTACATTAAAACAACTTTAAGGACAGTTTTTGATGTTCATGGCAGCACAAAGGTTGAGATGCAATTCCACAGTTTAACGCTAAAAGCAATCCAAAACTTTTCCGATTTTTAAAATTTTTATTAATGAAACGTGTCGCTAAATCTGATTTAAGTATTAACTGATATTTATTAATGATAAACATTTAAAGTATTTATTATAGAACTGGTGAAAACTATTCTTAGTTTTGCGTGTTCAGAAGGAGTTTATTTAAGCCTATTAAAGCTTCAGTTGAAAGTAGAATGAGTGAACGAAAGGAATTTTCTTTTCAGTTTACACGCTTATTGTCAATTTTTCATAGTATAAAACAATGTTATAAATAAAATGCACTTTACAGTTAATTTGAAAATTTAAATAGAAGATCGCAATGCATTTTAATTCGTAGATTACGATAGCGTAAGCAAGAGAATCAGCAAGAAACTCGTACAAAAACACAGTCTATAAAAAGCAATTTTGAAGCACCTTCTCCACATTACATGCAGGAAGGGGAAACAATAACCGATTAAAGATAACTCAAGCAAAAGTATGGTGGACACTCCGGTTTAAAAGAAAAGAAATTATTACAAACAAAAAGTATTCTTGAAATAGTTATAGAAATCATTTTTTATTTATTAAATCAGAGAGATCATGAAATATGAGTTGCATCTCAATTTTATTAACCTCCAGAAGGAAATATTGCAAAAAAGTTACAAATACATTACATAAAGTTATGAGGCATGTGTAGTGAAGTGAAAGCGGTTGCTTTTATATGGTATTAATTAATCAATTAGCAATTCACTTGCAAATTATTTTATTCCACTTCCATTAATCACAGAAAATGAAAATTCAATTATTTAAGAGAAAAATCGAACTCTTCTCAAGTGTAACGCACTGCGAACACTCTCTAGCTTTTTATTCTTTGTAGTCTGTATTAGAGGTACAATTTTCTGTAAGCTCTGTGGCATCGAATTACGACAAATGCTATTGACAACACGGATGTAGCATCAGTTTACAAAAATATTAATTTGAAAACATTTTTTAGCTACGCTGGTGTCATCTAATTAAACTGCCTGTACTTAAACGACACCAACGGGAGTGGAATCGTTTGAAAGAAAGCATTTAGTTGCTGCTTTTTTTTTTAAAGCAATCTAGTTTCTTTCATAATAATTCCATAAAAAGAGAAGAGAGAATTCAACAAAAAAAAAAAAAAAAAGACACATGGGAAGAGAACTTGTAGATAGTGAGGGGGCCTCTTCTTTCCACTCAGAATTGAATTTAAGAGTGGTAAACAAATGTTTACAACTCTTAAGAGTGCTGCCGAAAAATAATCCCAGCAGATATACAATGTAAAGATTTAATTAACGCACAATTTTACCTAAAACCAATAAAATCCGTTAATAAAGTATAGCATAATTGTTCTAATATCTTAGAACCATTATACTATAATGTAATGAAATAAGTGGTCAAAGGCCAGTAAATGGATAGTCTATCTTGAGGACGCAATTCAATATTAAAATATCAACTGCAAGATAGTTTTCTTTCATTCCGATCATTTTTCGCTGGCACCGTAATCATGCTAATCTGCTATTCGCATACCCTTGAATAATACGTAACCGCTGATGAGATTCGGTCATTAGAGGCTGCCCATAACTTTAACACCTGACTTGAGACGAAATTTCCACCCACCCCAGAGGGGTTGCTAATTATTTGCATACCTGAAAGGATTAATGAAGCTTTGCACGTATAATTAAATGAAATGTAAAAACTGCACCCTCAGCACAGGTTCCTGTGGAAACTGGACGAAATGTAGTTTTGAGCATAAAATAGATGTCAAAAATATCTTGTAAAAATTATTTGTAAATCTTATCGCATATTATCTGCCAATAACACAAATAACGAATCTCAGTTATTTAAACTGAGATTCGTTATGCAGATGGTCTCCATCTGCATAACGTGATGCAGATGGTCTCCAGACTAAGGCAGTTGCCATTTCTCAGGACAATATCTGCGTAAATATCCGGTCTTATCCTGAAAAAAACGCTAGAAATGTAAATGACGAATGAACCAATCATTAAGAACCTTCAGAGCAACAAGAGATACTCCAACTGCAGTATAAATGCATAATCAACATCATCAGAATCTAGATTCCACGCATTTCAAACCAAATTGACTCGCTGAAAGCTGCACTTTAAATGGTGGACACAAGCCTGGAGAGCAACGGAGAGAGAGAGAGATTATTGAAGCTGAACCTTGAAACGATAGTAAAATAAAACGACCACAGACCCCCCGCCCCACAACAAACTATTCGCCACAATTACATAATCGGCAATTCATCAGCCTCGGTGAATTAAGAGCAAAACGATGAATGAAATCAGTTCCGACAACTGGATGTTCAGACGTAAACCCACATCCAGTCGAGGCACAACGAAAATATTTGTCAACCCAAAACATGAGCAAAGTAGCTACCCATCTTTACTCTCAGCTGACTTGTACAAAAAACATCAGTTCAAGATGATGATCAAGGAGGCAAGCCAAGCCTTGTAATGGGTTCTACTGCCCCGCTGTTTTCGTTGTGAGCAATACATACAGGGTCATCGAAAAAGGTATCCATGATTGCTGTGATCGTGGCAGCAATCGATCAAATATTTCCGAAGATAATTAAATGGGAAATCACGGACACCTTTTTTTTTTCGATGACATGCACAGAGACCGTTTGACCATTCGAAGTTGTACTGGTCGGGTTGGATGCACACAATGTTATTGGAAGAGCCAATGTTATTGCTTTATTACCATTTCCAGTCTATGTCAATGTTCTAAACCGTTAAGTTTTCCTTATGTTAACAGTTTCTTAGAGATACTTCAAAAAGGTGTGGAATGCTCTCACTTTCTTCGTGTAAGGGTCGAAATTTAATTTCTTTTAGCGGTTCCAAGAAATTTTTTGGACTCTGGTTCTGCCTTCCAACGTTCAGTTTTATCCTCAAAACGATAAATTCTTGAAGAATTTAGACCAATTTCTGGATAATTAAGGATTTCAAGGGACAGCTTCATCCGAATTTCTTTTAAATAAGCGGATTCTCACGGATCAGTCCTCAGGCAAAATTACATTATTATATTCGACAGAACAAGTTGTTAAATCCAATAGTAAATAAAATAATAAATATTAAAGAGCTTTTATAATAGTCTAATGAATCAGAAATTTTTTAAATTAATTTTATAAATATGAAAATTCTTGAATGATCATACCCAGTCCATTATACTCATGTTGAAGCACAAGATGCAAACACCACGAAGTATTTCGAGTTATATCGGCTCATAAACGTGATAAATGGAGTTGACGCATGCTCGGTATAAAATATCTAAGACGCGCTCCATACTAGAGTTGGTGGGACATCTTCCTTCTTTGTGTTCCGTGTGTAAAGGAACTTGTTTGTTGTCCTTGAACACACCTGAAATCGGAGCCAAGAGATCAGTAGCTGAAACTTATGGAAGTAGCACGCACATTTCTTAGGTATTTATAAATCTTTGCTTACTGTGAGCTGGCCAGAGGTAACAGCTGCATGCGCAAGTGCCAACCAGAATATTAAACAGATTAAGTTGACTTTAGCTTCTTGAAGGTAGCGATTTCTCAACCACATCCGTGGGTACTAACCTTCGGTTATATAAGTGTACGTGCGTGAGAGAGAGAGAGAGAGGACACGTGGATGGATAGCCAAGTAATTATTTCGAAGATATGCCACATGATTTTCAATCTTTTTCATAGCGCTTTAATAACCAAAATAATTCGAATATAAAACTTCCACGGTTAATTAAAACCTGACCACGCGGAGATCATAAAACATTTTACAAGTTTCACAACCACGTCCATTTACTGTATTTATTATCATGACGAAACATGCACGCAGCTAGTGACCTACTTCCCCAACCCCGGCGAAAGCACACGTAAATATGCAATAGAGGGAATTCTGCACCATCATACTATAGCATTATTAAGAGCTATGCTAATTTCTTAAAGCGAGTGTCGCGTTAAGATGCTGAACGGTCTCATCTTACATCGCCTCTTAAGAGGGGTATTAGGGGAAAGTGATGCCTCCATAAACGATGTCTAGGCGCGAGTTTACTAACTTTCATTTGGTGGTATGCGCTCAGATATTAACCAACTAAGATAAGAAAGGAGCCTGCAAAATGGAGGTAGGAAAAAAAAAGCTAAATGCTTCTTTTTCTACATCCTCGCACAGATCAGAGCCTTTTAAATATCCTGTCGTATTTTTTATACATTGACACGTGGAAAGAAACGCGTTATATCATGTTGAAAGCCCGGTTTATTCCCACAAACTGCTCAGGAAATTTAACTTAACTCTACTGGGACTACAATAATACAGCACGCTACAATTCTACCGAATTCTTCACAGTTTGGTAGAATTGCAGTAAATTTGTATATGCAGTGTCCTTGAAATGGAGGTGTCGTTATTGAAGTAAGAGCAAAGGGTTTTGAGTTAGAGCTTTATACAGATTAATGACCATTTCCGCTTCTATCATTTTGCGTATAATAGTAAATTTATGAAACCGCAATCATTACGAAAACGCTTACTTTAATTAGAAACGTTTTATTTATGTAAAATACGTGTTTCATGTGACTCCACACATTAAATCCAGAAGTGTTGGCAATGTCATCTGCAAAGACTATAAATAATGATCGCCGTTTAGGCTATCAGGGATCTCTTGATGAACACAGTTACTGTATCTCCTACAATGCCGGCCCACATATCGAAGCTAAACCCACTTGGAAACGGGATTGCCGAATGGTGTGAGGATTTTCCACTGACCATGTATGGAGATTTTGCGTGTTGAATATACCACCTCGTGTAAATGTTGCCTCGTCGGTCCACAGGATATTGACAAGAAGGTCATGGCTGTTGTTGATACGATGAAGTATCCATAAACAAAATTGCTCACGCGCAAGTGAATATCCTGCTTGCAATGTTGTTGTTGTTGGTGTAGAGGTTTTTTGGCACAAGGGCAACTGAGGCCAAAATGTGCCTATTCAAATATTTGAAATGATACCGTAGTTTGCCTTATTTGTTTTTAGATATATTCGTATAGTCTAATTTGTTTGAGATAAGCGAAAAGTTCATCCAGATTGGCATTGTTTCCCAATAGGTGGGATAGTGATACAGGTTCTTCCATTTGCGTCAGAGAAAGGAAGGTAGTTTTTCTGATATAGGAATAATATGAACAATCTAACAGAATATGTCGAACTGTAAGTTGTGATGAACAATGCATGCATACAGGAGGGTCGTCGCCCATGATCAGGAACAAGTGGGTCAGGTGTGTGTGTCCTATGCGCAATCTTGCCAGTATTACTTCTTCATGCCTGTTTTTCCTCAAGCTCGAGTTCCATATTTGTGGTTCTTGTTTAATTTCGAATAATTTATTGTTTGTCTGTGTCTTTCAAATATTTAACCATTGCTCTCTACAGATACATCGGATAAGTTTTAGGAAATCTATATAGGGTACTTGGTAAGATGGAGGTGCGTTGCTCTTTGGGTGCTTGGCTGCCTGGTCTGCTGTTTCGTTACCTGTGATTACAGCATGCCCTGGAATCCAACAGAAACTTACGATATGATTCAGATTCCTCAAATGATTTAGACGGGACCGGATTGATATTGCATATAGCTAGGTGGATTGCATAAAGTTCTGCAGTATAACTGCTACATTCAGCCGGGAGAGATACAGATACTGTAAATGTGGGGAAGACTGCAGCAGCACCTACGGCAGCATCCGATTTTGAGCCATCAGTATATATTAAACAGCTCTGCGCATTGCTAGCGGCATGTCCTTCGTGCAGTTGCTTGATGTAACAGCTTTCCATGGACTTTTTACCCCATTGTTGGAAATAGGTATCACAGTGAGGTGGGTTTGAGGACCAAGACGGATCAGATATTTTGGTTTCTTTGAGCGTGTTTTCAAAATGAACATTCCAGCAATGCATCAAATCTTGTAGTCTAATACCAGTTGGTCTATTTTCAGTGGGTTTATTGTTATAGAATGTTACCCTTTCAGGATTGAAAAGTAGCGGTTGATTCGGATGATCTGAAAGGCTTTTAATCCTGGCTGCATAGGTGAGGAGTAACATTTTCCTTCTGAGGTGGAGTGGTGGTTCGTTTGCCTCTGTATAGAGACTTTGGACCGAGGATGTTCGAAAAGCTCCAAGAGCAGTGCGAAGAGCACTGTGCTGTATTGTACTCAGTCTTGTAAGTACAGTTTTCCTAGCTGAGTCGTATACTATTGAACCATAATCTGGACGGGACCTGATGAGCGCACGATACAAATGAAGGAGAGTGCATCTATCTGCACCCCATGTCATGGCAGAGATGGCTCTGAGTATATTGAGTTTTTTCAAGCACAGAGTTCTGAGATAAGTTATGTGCATGGAAAAATTAAGTTTTGTATCTAATATTAAACCTAAAAAGCGGATATTGCTGGCAAGAGGGATTGGTTTGTTTTTTAATTTAAGTTCAGGCTCTGGATGTAATCTGCGCTTTTTACAGAAAAGAACTGCAATTGTCTTTTGCTTTGACAGGCGATAACCATTTTGTTCAGTCCATGTGTCTAACTTATTTATGGAAAGTTGTAACTGTCTCTCTATGCTGTTAATGGTTGGTGAATGGCATGATAGAGCAAGATCGTCGGCATACATATATATTTCTACGGTTTTGGGAATATTCTGCGTCATGGTATTTAGTCTAATTGCGAAGAGGGTAGGACTAAGTATGGACCCTTGAGGCACCCCTTCTTCTTGATTAAAATATTGTGAAAGTACATTCTGGTGACGTACTTGAAAAGTTCTGCACTTGAGGAAGTTCTGGATGAATTGAGGTATGTATCCTCTCAACCCTAGGGTATACAGCTCTCGTAGAATGCCATACCTCCATGTGGTATCGAATGCCTTTTCAATATCTAGACTCACCATTACCAGATGTTCATTTTTAACATATGCATTCCGAATGTTAGTTTCGGCTCTTACCATAAGGTCCAAGCAGGATCTGTTTTGTCGGAAACCATATTGGTTGATATTTAGTAGCATTTTGCTTTCTAGTATCCATTTTAATCTCCTATGTATCATTTTTTCTAGTGTTTTACTCAAACAGCTGGTTAGGGAAATTGGTCGGTAGTTTTGTGGAAGCGATTGATCCTTTCCTGGTTTTGGAAAGGCAAGAATTATTGAATGATGCCATGAGGAAGGATAAACACATTCAAGAAATATCCGGTTGTAGAATACTAGTAATAATCTTAAAGCTGTATTATTTAGGTGTTTAAGCATTATATAGTAGATTCCGTCCGGTCCTGCTGAGCTGTTTGCTGATCTGTTCAGAGCTTCTTGGAGTTCAACTAGGATGAATGGTTGATTATAAGGAAGGGATTGGGTGGTGTTGAAGTTTAATTTATATTTTTCTGCAGAGGTTTTGGTTTTCAGGAAAGAATTGTCGTATGCAGAAGCTGATGATATTTGACTGAAGGTCTCTCCAAGGAAATCGCCTATTTCCTTTGGGGAGGACAGTTCTCGTCCATTCTTAATCAAGATTGGAGCAGAAAAGGGAATGCACTTATTATTTAATTGTTGGATTTTCTTCCATATTAGCCGACTACTGGTGTCCTTCGTGATGGTACTGGCAAATGTTATCCATGATTCTTTTTTGGCTTGTTTCCTGATTTGTCGTGCCCTTGCCTTTGTTTTTTATATAAAATGAGGTTGGCTGTTGTAGGAAACCTACGAAATAGGTTCCAAGCTTTGTTTTTTTCTCGTTTTGCTGTGTTACAGGCCTCATTCCACCAGTGTTTTGCATGTCTTGTTTGGTTTCCAGAGGATTGAGGAATTGCCTCAGAAGCTGCCGCCAAAATTTGTGCGGTGATGTGCTCTGTCACTTTATCTATTGGTTGTGTTTTAATAAATTGATCATCAAAATAAACACAGATTGTATATTTTGTCCAGTTCGCTTTTGTGAATTTCCATTTTACTCCGTATTCTGTTGAGTGAGATTGTTTTGTTTGAATTTTACATATAATTGGAAAATGATCGCTGTTGTGTGGATCATATAAGGTTGACCACTCCATACTGGGGAACAGTGTGGGAGAACAGATTGACAGATCAATTGCTGAAGTGGAGCCTGTAGGTAAATGGACATAAGTGTGATTACCAGTATTTAGCAAGGTTAACTGCTGTTGATTCAGTAACGTCTCTATCATATGTCCTCTTTTATCCATGCTTGAAGATCCCCACAACGGGTGATGCCCATTGAAATCTCCAAAAAGGCAGAAAGGTTCTGGCAATTGTGTTATAAGATCTTCTAGTTCTTTAAGCATGAAAAGTCTGTTTGGTGGGAGGTATATTGAAACAAGAGTAAGTGTTATTCCAAGCGCAATACGCACAGCAACAGCTTCTAAGTCAGTCTGTAGAGAGATATGTCGAACTGGGATTTTAGAGTCAACTAATATTGCTACTCCTCCATGTGCGGATTTTGCAGTATCCCTGTCTTTTCTGTACATTGTGAAGTTTCTAATTGAGAGAGTTACCTGTGATGTTAAATTTGTTTCTTGCAGACAAACACTCACTGGATTGTACTTATTAATCAGGTCATATATATCATCAATATTGGCTCGTATGCCTCTGCAATTCCATTGAAGTATGTGCTGCATTACTTGCTTTTAGGAGTTATGTTTTGGTCTGTGTTTTTTTGAAGCAGTTTGTTTGTAACGATCTGATTTATTTCTGTCTTTTTTGGGGAAAACCGGTCTCTCTGTATCCATGTGTTCTTCTGCATGAAGTTCTAATATAGTTTCTTCCTGGTCAGTTTTGTTGTCAACATCCATATGTATAGGGAATTGTTTCTTGGTCTGAACATGATCTGTTGGTACTGTTTTTTCTGCTTTTTTCGTAGTTTCAGGCATGTTTGGTGGAACTGAAATCGGAGTATTAATTCCTTGTTCCAATTGCTTGATTGCTTGTTTGGCAGGTTGTGGCTTAGCATTAAGCACGGACTTGGCCCAATCTGCAAAAGAAATATTTGGAGGGACTGCAATGTCAGTTTGAGTAGCAATAGAATGATTGTGTTTGGTTGCTTGAGCATACGTGCGTTTCGGCATAAACTGCATGATGTGCTTTTTGGCTTCCTGATACGTTACTTTGTTTACTGTTTTGTATTTCTTTCCCCACTTTCCACATTTCACAAGTTTTTGAATATGCCGGATGGTTACCTTTGCAGTTGGGACAGGTGAAGGAGGTTACGGTACAATCAGCTTGAGTGTGTTCTGTTGAACTACAGTTTGGGCAAATCATAGTGCCACGGCATGCTACCTGGGAGTGTCCATATTTCTGGCATTTGTAACACCTGATCGGATTCGGTATACTGTATATGGACGTATACGACAATTCAGATACCCTGCTTTAACCATTGTTGGTAAGTTTGGGGTACTAAAGGTCAGTATTATGTTCCTTGTTGGCTTTAATTCTCCATCTTTCCGGATTAATATTCTTTTTGCATGTATTACTCTTTGATCTGTCAGTTCTTGTACAATTTCATCCTCTGAGATGTTAATCAGATCCCACTCTGCTATAACTCCTTTAGATGTATTCAGAGTAGCATGAGGCGTTATTTTCACGGGAATTCCACCAAAAGTAGTCAGTTTCAATAATATTTCCGAGTGTTTTGGCTTCATTGTCTCTACCAGCAGATCTCCAGACTGTAATCGCTTAAACATCTTCGGTGATCCTGCAGCATTTTCCAAGCATTTCTGGATTAGAAATGGGGATAATTTGCTAACAGGAGAACCTGAAACAGAATGAATAAGGAGAAAGGCTGGGTCATCTTGTTGACATGGATCTGTTTTTTGTCTTTTATTTTGATAAGAGTCATGATCGGGTGGGTCTTGATCAGTAGATGATCTCAACTGATCAAGTGAGGGAAAGGTTTCTTTGTCCATTTTGTACTCCTTTTGGCCCTGAGGGTTGGCTTTCCCACTCAGGTTACCGGCCCCGCCACGGGGAGGCAGGAGTAATGCCACGAGTGGCCAAGCGGTTGTTAGGTTAGTTCGGTTAGTAACTCTAATAAAATTAAAAGGAAAGTTGTCTTTTCTTTCCTGACTTAACTTACAACTTGTAAGATGAAGTCTACGGTGCTTTTTTTAAGAACTTAAGAGAAACTAATGGGGAACTTAAAAGAAGAGTGATTCCTTTAAAGGAGAACGCTTTGGATCGCTTTATAGAGCTCAGAAAATCGCTTGGCCACGGAAAACGCTTGGCATCCGGGGCCCCTGCTTGCAATACTTAAACTCTCTGCATATGGCATGCATGCAGCCCGTGTTCACGCAGTGCGCCAAACGAAGGTTTGGGATGACCGTTTTTGCAGCAACCCTTCGCGTACTGGTAGAGGAATCTAATGCCACTATATCCAGCACCTCTTCCTCTGTGTATTTTATTTATTTATTAAAGATGGCGATCCCAGCCATGTTTTCTGGAAACAAAATCATCTATTGCAATACTATACAGGTAATCTCTAGCATAACATATACTACCAGTAGTTGGTTATCATTCCTTGCTCATGGAGAAGGCCAACTATCGTCTGCCAGGGTAGGAATGTTATCAAATACAACATCAATCGTCTGCCAATATACCGATAGCATCATACGCAGCATCAATATAATACCCCTAATTGGGAGGGGTATGTCAGTTCATATTTCGATGAAACAATCATTTTGAGCTAAAGCTAATCATGAGTCTGTTGGTCTCGATTAGAGGATAAGTCTATCTCACGAGGAAGTATTTAACTGCTTCGCCTCACCACAGAAAGTGCACTTTGCATTCGCTACATAAAATTACAATCAGGATAAGTCACGAACTTTGTAACCACAACAACATATGTAGTGATGTACCCATCATATAACAACGGTGAAGCCGTAACCAAGAACAGCACATGGAACGCAAGCAAGCAGTAATGAAATGAACAGGGGATGTAGCATCCTTTCATTAACTGCTAAGGAATACGCAACTCAATAGTACAACAGTCCAAACCAACATCTTCAAGAAGCAGAGCAATGATTCGCGATTCAAAGATCGCCATCACAACCAGCAGGCTTGCTGTAGTAGTCTAATCCTCCACAGGAATCCCTAGGTTCTCCGACACGAATCCAGCCACCCACAGAGACGTCAAGTGTGCTTCAAGGGTTATGGATCACAAATCCAAACTAGTCTGGTCCCTAAATGCTGCTCCTACCTCAACATTAACATCAATTTCATAGTTGGTTCTTTAGTTCATATAAGTCGCATATGTACCACCGTACTGGATATTCCCCAATCGCAGACAACTTCAGGTCTTTATCTGAAATGCCACAAGACAGCGTCCAATCACTTGTTCAAATAAGGTGTTACTCATATTGTACACTGCCCAAAGAAGGATAAGGCAGAAAAACAGTTTACAGTGCATCACAAGGAGAAGCAGGGAACACTGGATGATGGCATACCATTAGGACGAATACTGCACAGCGCCACAAGGAGACGCATGTGCATAATAGTACAAGATCAATTCGCAGGTACCATCCTTGTTGTCAGCTCGGTGCACTCAGAGAAGGAACTCCTGTTCACTTCAAGGAAACAGGCCCAAGAAAGGCTACACTGAGTAATGCTGAATGAAAAAGACGATGTAAGGCAGCTGATCCACATGATTGTTATACAACTAATATTGTTGCCCAGATCCTTTCTCCATACCAATGCTGCTCTAGCTAGAACAATAAGCGCCTTCTTCCGGGTAGGATTCAGTCGTGATGCCCTTTCACTACATTCAAATCTCTCAAATTACGGTGGACGTTGACAAACACTTGCCAATTAGTGTCGCCTTGACGAAAAACAACGCTGGTATTCGGTGGCTGCATCTCTAGCATTTCCTTCACATACACCAAACACAATTTGATTGTCTTCCTATTCTGCTAACGCTAATGCTCTTCTACCCGTCATACACGCAAGTTAATGTACCCCAGCAGCAATCCGTTCGTTGTAGCCTTACATTTCCATTACGAGTCTTATAAAAAATACAGTACGACAATTTACATAACATTTTGTGCAGCAATCTGATTTGCATACCCCACTTCGCATGTTCCCAAAACGCTAGAAGCGGAATGACGTCACTAATCTATTTAATTAACTCAAAACCTGTTGCATCTTACTTCAAACTGTGTAGACTTTTCTTCTTGTAATTTAATGAACCATTCTCTCAATAAATGTCGAGGTCGGTTTCAAGGACGCTCTCTATAAAGGGGGGAAAAATACTATTCTATCCTGTGGCGTCCTTACCTAGCCAGAAGTGATAAAAACCAATTTCCAAGTTTTTAAATCAGTTTTGTGTATGCAACTGAGAAAAACGGAGTTGTTCCAGTTTATTAACATCAGAGTAGTCCAGCAAAATCGAACATCATTTAGTATTTTTACCATATGTTGTTTTCGTCTTATCTCACATCACAACACCGTTTAATTCATATTAAGCCGACCGGGCTAGCCGAGTGGATAAAGTACCTGCCCGGCAACCCAAAGGTCGCGGGTTCGATTCCCGCCTCGGGCTTGGATCAAAGTACTGCAAAAACCTTGGGAGGTGCAATATGGCCACAGAAGCCGATGCGCCAACAATTACCAAATAAAAAAAAAAAAAAAAAAAAAATTCATATTAAACTGTGCAGAAAATATCTAGAATAATTTCCTAATTTTAACAAAGTTCAGTAATAATAAATAAGAGGGTTTTCAAAGCGCCATGACGAGTGACCCTAGCAATATGATGGTGCTATATCCTATGCTTAGAATTATGAAAGAACAAAGAAAGAGAAATTCATATTATTCATCCGTTGATGAATAATAAGAGTTTCCCTTTACATATCAATATAATTGTAAGGGTACAATGGGAATCCCCTGTACCCCTACACTTATATTGATATGTAAACGAGAAGCAAAATGTCACCCTGGAAATGCATTTTATGAGGTCGGAAAAAGTATTGCAACTGAAGAGGAAGATGTTTATATGTATATATATGCAGCAGCACTTCATTTATGCAGATAATTTCCTTAGAAATAGGCTTTACATTTTACTACGCCTGTAAGTGCTATTAAGATATGCATCCAGTCGAAAGGACCATCAAGTAATACGATGCGCGAGAACTGGCCGTCATTTCTAACGTTCGCAGTCAAATGCATTCGGAAATACAGGAAATCCGGCGCCGTGGGATGACTTCGTAACACGTGAGCATTCCTAGTGATAACTGAAAACTTTCGAATGGTTTATTTAAGTACCATTTGCCAGCACGCAGGGGAAAGGAGTAAGTCCAAAATTCAATCTTCCGATAAAATATATATGTGAGGACAGTATTAACATGACAAAATCTCAATCTGTACCATCAGAACATCGTGACACTCACTCGATTCGATCACGTGTCTCCATATCAAACAGGAATATCCCATAATTTCATATGGAACCTTATAAGAAAGGTATACGACCTCATTCGCCAAGGTTAACCTTTCAAATTCGACTTCTTGAGTTACAAAGAACCAACGTTATAGCTTTGTTTGTTCCATCAGTTTGCTAAGTTAATAGTAGAAGACATAAGTCTTCCAAAGTGTTGGAGTTGATAAAACTTTACTAAAGTCCGCAGAAATTAGTTAGACATTCGCCCAGTTTCTCACAGCATTAACACAAGTTTTTTGTTTTCCATTTCGGTACATAATGGAAAGGTTGAAAGAATATTATATTGACCACGACTCAGCTATGCTACACCGGTTGGAGTTCTTAATTTTTTTTCAATGAAATGTATAATTCATCTAAAAATGTAATTTCTGTAGTGTTAAGATCTCAATGATCTCTCAATGTAAGATCAATCATTAAAAACAATTTATATTTTCTTGAATTAAAGCTTTAACATAGCACATTCGATGTGTTGAACGTTGTGTTGCACATGTTTAGTGTTGTCTTCTACTAGGTATTCCAGCACCACGGCAAGATACAAATTTTGTAAGTCCTAGTTACCCCTCCATAAATAAACATTATAAATTACTAATGTATGAATAATATTAAAAAAAAATGCATGCGTCATTCACTTATTTCGCAGCATTTCAAAGCTAAAAAAATAAATAAATATATAATTTTTAAATTCTGCATTCTTGCCGGGGCAAATAGCCACTTGACCAGATCTAGTTATGGTTTGGACTACCTCATCCTGTCTGTGTTCATTGGTGAGATAGACAAAACCGCTAGGTGTAAAAATCGTTAATGTTGTTATGTAAATTTAAAGTGTAAAGATTTTTATTGATTAAAATATGATTAAGATATAAAAAAGTTGAATAAAATATGACCTTTGAATCTAGATTTATTTTACTGCAATACTGCTTCTTCGGACATTAAAGTAATTAATTATTTCACGATAAATTAACAAAATTTTCACTATTATTTATGTTGCATTTTTAGAGCACATTATCTAAACACGGGAAAATTCTCATTGGCTTGTGTTTCATGTATTAAACCATCTGGTAATCCTACACAAATATCAAATTTTGCTTAAAGAAATTGCTTCCGATGGTGGAAAGATTTCTTTAAGACTTACTTTGTTTGAATGATATTGTATTCAAAGAGGAAATGAAAGTTCGACGGTTGATAACAGTGCTGGAAACAAACGAAAATATAGAAGACAACTCGTTGACAATCAGTAACGCTGTGCAACAGATGAACTTGCAGAAGCCGATGACATGAACAAACGCGGGTTGTTCAGCATGCGATAACCTCAGATGCTTCCCGACGATCAACCTAATAAACAGATGACGATTTGTGGAGATCTCATAACGATTCGTTGATCCTAGAGTCCGTCAACGCCGGAGAGGAGATCTGCTGTTTCTTTTACAACTCACAAAATGTGAACCAAGACATTCCTTGAGTTTAACCTCCATTATACTCATATTTGTGGACATGTGTTTTTGTAAGGGCGGCTTCTAGAACGTCAGTTCAACTCCTCGTAGTATCTGTGAAGAAATATATCACTGTAAAGGGTCAGATATGTGAGTAGTGGAGGTTTGTGTTCTGTTATGTTCTGGCTACCCAGAAGCATCAGTCACATGCAGAGATGATTCTGGATACTCGTGCACATCACGGGAAGGTGGGCCAGTCCCAGTAAAGCTCGTACCGTCTCAATTCGAGACGCTGGCTCACCTAATGTTGCCAAAAGGTGGACCAGGTTCCTCTGGGGGCCCACGCTAGAGGGGGAAAGTCCTGTGGAAAAAAAAAATAAATAAAAATATATATATATATCCTTTCGAATCCATCTTACGTCGAACTATGTTCTACGTTAGATATATTCGAAAGGGTAAGTGATTTTAGATGCTTTATTTTTTTCAACACTGCAGTATTGAGCACTACGAATTAATTTCTGAAGGTTCCACTGTGAATAAGGAAAGATCCGCACAGTTGTTGCGCAGGCTGAGAGAGGAAATTTGACGAAAGCCAGAACGATGGCAGCGAGTGCAAGTTTTTGCACAAAACGGACCCGCGAAGTGCTCCTTCCTCGTGCAATAAGAGTTCGACAAACTACTGTTGTATTACCCCACATCCCCCACCCCTTACTCGCCTGACCTCTCCGCATGCGATTTTCTTTTCCTCAAAATAAAACGATTACGAGACTGCAGCTCCCGTATTAAAAAAAATAGGCCATTGATGCAACTCAAGATATCTCTTGAGTTGCATCAAAGTTGCATCTTCTTGAACTCTTAACGCCTACGCGTTAAGAGTTCAAGAAGGTTGGGGAGGGTAGAAGAATATAACAATTACAAGTGTCACTTCGAACTCTCTGCATTAAGTGGTATTTAAAAATTAAAGAAGGGAGGGGGGGTAACCTATTATATTGCGGGTGATGCACCACACTATGATACAGGACTATATTCCCTGAGCTCGTGGAAGCCAAAAAAATAAAATGAAATAAAATAAGACTTCGTCGGCCAGCAAACAAATATTAAACAAGAGCCGAACTGCGTGATGAGAAGACCACAGAAAAGTGTTCAAACTAAAGAAATTTCATTAAAATGGATAGGGCTGGTTTAAATTGTTCTCTCGTTAAATCAGCGATTTCCTTTTTGTTTTATATTTTCTTTTGTCACTACAATGCGCATTAACCGAGAGATTTCAAAATGAAAGTTTGCAGATATAACGCTGTTTCGGAAGTGTGTATACGGACAGCATATGTAATGGTTTTTCTTTAATTAGTGCGTTACTTTTAAGTTTGAAGACATATGAGGAAAATTCCAAGGGAAATGACTCATCTGAGCAGGAATGTAGATTCTTTGCTTATAACGGCATTATTTGCGAAATTTGGGTTGATATACGCAATTCCCGATCGAATTGTAAATGAGAACGGAATATTCTTAACCTAAGCCCACGTTAATCGCATCTTAGGCAAATGCTCGTCCACTGAGAAGACAAATAGATTTTTTTTTCTGCAGATGTATCATACTAATCTCCCAACCCTTCTTCCTTCCACTTTATTCCGATACGAATCAATAAGAATAAGACGTTCGTCTTGCGCAATTCCAGAACACTAAAATGCTCCCACAGCCCCGAAGCTAGAATGAATTTAGCAGAAATCGTTACTGGATATCTTCCCCCACATCGCCTCTGCACGGTCATAAAATCAACATTAACTCTTTACACGAGGGCCCTCGGATATAAAATAACTTTATTGCCTCTTCGATATTAGACTTCGTTTGTTGGAATTGGACTCCACAATTTACGGCCGTTTTTAAATTAGATGTAATTATAACCGACGCCACCTTCAGGGACGCCAGGAATTATCCATCAAGACATTTCAGGGATAATAACGCAAGAAATAGTTGGAGCCTTGACAGCCCAGCTGTTTCACTTGACTGTGTGTGTTAAACGATTTTTCAAATTTAGGCACGCTGGGAGAAGTACCTGCGCGAGTGTGCGTGCCAGGAACATTTTTAAAGTCCCGATTCGGTAGGCTTCCTGGATGGTACTTTCTATCATTTCCCCATCCTTTGAAATTGCTATCCGTAATGACGTCTTTTTTAGTCATAGCACAATGCTTTATGTACCTATGAGGAAAGAGAGAACACAACAGGAAACTGAGCACCTGAACAAAGCAGTTGACAGTGACTGCGTGACACCGATAATGTACTGGATGAGAAGATGTACTTTAACAGGAAAAAGATAATTATTACTTTTTCCATTGTTTCTGTTGGTGTAATATCTGAAGTTGCAGATGATTTCCGAATGCAGAGAATCAAAACAAAAAAAATTACATACTTCTTGTGAATTGTCTTTTCAGACTACCTTTCAAACATCTAAAACTAAATGTATATTAGTCATTTCAGATTCCCTGAATTCTTCAAAGAAAGGCTCTAATTTATGGCTTAAACATTGCATTTCCCCTTCTTTTTTGGTGTTTTCCTACAACAGGCAGACTCGGATAGGCCTCAATAACGTAAGTCAAATTATTTGAAGAGTTTACACTCTCACAATACCATGTGGTTTATTAAATTGCTTAAAACAGCTCTAAATGAAACCCTCCAGTTTTTCTCCACATGGATGGAATTCGAATCTGGCCCTATCTAGACATGTTGGATCAGATGTATGTTAAGATACAAAGCATAAGGCGGCAATATATTATGTCTGTAATTTCGTGCGTGCCTCCATTTGTTTGCTCGATGAAAAAAAAAAAAAAAGTGTTTTCGTGAGAAAAACCATGTAGCCCTCGCCCGATACAAATTAACAAATCACGTCGCAAAAAAAGCCCACAAAAATTCTTCGCATCATTGGCGAGATTTGAACTTAGGCCTTTTCAACCCTGTGGGGTGGGCAGTCTTTATATCCACTGTACTCCCACGACGGCAGCAAGACATGTGGTAGGAGAAAAATTCAGTAAACTAAGGACAATTAAATGCACTGAGTACTTTTGGACATTGCTGCCAGTCCATATCATTGCTGCTAATATCCAAAGCGTGCTACTCAAAGGTGTGTTTCACTGTTATTTTATAAGCCTCCGATTAAGGTCTTTCTGAATACTCTTTGGGATTTAATTTTTACTATGATGGCAGATATGAAAAGACAATGGTATGATTTTGAAAAACAGAACTGTTCACGACCAATTTCTCTTTCAAAGATTATCACAGGATATGAGACATGTTTATGGATATAAAGCAACATTCTCAGTGGAAAAAGTCTTTTGCTCTCTCAAAAGGGTTCATGTACCATTAAACGTCGAACCAAACCAAATCTCTCAAAGTTATTCCGCCCCCCTCTCAACCCTTATGAAATGGGGTCTGAAAGACTCGGGGGGAGAGGAAATAATGTTTTTATTTGATTGTTGAACCCTACTGAAGTCTTAAACCCCCACCCCATATTTCGCAAATCTGACTGCAATTCACAGAAAATCCTAGACTCTAGCGCAGGGGGTGGCCAACTTAATTTGTGATGCGACCTACTTTTCTTCAAAATATGCCGCGATCTACCATCTCAAAAATTTCATTGCACATGGTTAAAAAACTTAATCAACACATTGAAAAATGTTGTTTATAAATTTTAAAATAATTCAGAATTCTTATTTTAAATTCATACGTATTTAAAATTTTAATTTATGCGAAGTTTGTGTCTTCATGTCATCTGCCAATCTTTCAAAATCGGGGATATACTGTGATAAGGCCAACCGTAAAGAATCTTCTGTATGCAAGTCCATAAGAGTAGAGCGATTCTTGGTCTTTTTTTATTTCAAACACGAAAAGGCTGATTCACATAGATATAGATATGTGGAACCAAAGCAGCAATTTAAAAGTTCACTGCATTTTTTTTTACATTTGGGTACTTTTCTCGGCAAACATTTTCAAAAAAGTCTTTTCCTGATGATCTGGCTTTTAGGAAGATATCGTTTCGCAATGTAATGATTTCATTTTCAAGTAATATTTTCTCCATGTGAAAAATCGCAGCGATTTTTTCTGCAATTTGTTTCTTATCTAAGTCGACATTAAATGGAAGAAACATATCGAACAATGTCTTCAATTGTTTTAAAATCACTGAATCTGGTTTCAAAATCATCCACAACATTCTCAATTTCAGAAACATTTTTCACTATTAAATTAAAAAAAAAACAGAAGGATATTTTTGCAAATGATCTTGCATATTTGCAAAATAATCGAATTTTTTTCTTTGAGATCCTTAGCCATTGTCAAAAATTGATATTTATATGCAGAAATACTACTAATCGTGTCACCCACATTTTTATTTTTCCCTTGTAATTCCAAATTCAGATAACTTAATTTACTGGTAAAATCTGCCAAAAAAGCCAGATCACATAACCACTCCGTATCTTGTAGCTGCTGATAATCATCTCTCCTTTGATCAACAATTTTTTTTTTTAATTTCATTCAGCAAATTTAGAAATCTCTGTAGAAACTGACTCCGACTCAGCCACCTCACATCTGTGTGTAATATCAGATCTGGTTCTTTTTCATCAAGTTGCATTTGAAGAAGTCTCCCTTGAAGAGATCGTCTTCTGATGGAATTCACGATTTCGAAAGCGAGGTCCATGATACTTTTAGTATTTAATCTTTTGCTGGCTAACACTTGTTAGTGGATGATACAGTGGTAACTCAAAAAACCTGGGAATTCGTCATCCTTTTGGCACAATGCGATGAATCCGTTAAGATGCCCCGTAATTGCTTTAGCTCCATTTGTTGTTACTGATACGAGCTTAAATAGTGGTAATTTAATTTTTTCAATAAAATGTTTGAATGAGTTAAAGATATCAAGACTTCTAGTTTTATTTTAAAGGACTATCACTCAATTGCTTACAGAACTAGATTATGAGTCCTTGAGTTCGGGATTCAATAAACAAATGGGAGCAGACTTGCGTTCCGAAATGGTCGGTACTTCCAATTTCCTTGCGTTCAGGCTTCCTTCGTGGCAGACAAGCTTTCTTCCATTTCTTGGGCACACTGCCTTCCGATGCCGGACCAGGCTTTCTTTCTCTCACGTTTTTTTTTTTTTTTTCCTTCTTCATCTTGCGACCACGAGATGTGAACTCCGACCACCAAAAAATCTACTTCTTACACTTCAACCCGCAAACTCACGACCTTTCTCCCCTTTACCACACAGAAGTCAGAATGGACACTTGCTGAAATTACTCCCCCCCTCCTAACTTTACTTTTTCCCTCAAGTTTGGAACGCCTCCCCCAAGGACTCCAACCAATTCCCATACTGTTTAATTATTTTCATTCCTTTCTCTCCGCTAAAACAACTCACAGTGCCTCCCTAGCGCACAAACCAACCCTTCTCTAGAAATTATTTTTTTTCCCACGGCAGTATGGCTCTTTCATGTTGCCGGTCACCTCCAAAACACATTTTCATACTTTTCTCTGCTAAATATGGCCAACTTGCCAAATATCAGTCACCCTGACGCAGTTTATTTTTGATGCGAACACTGGACGTCCATTAATTTCCTGTTTAGTTCCTAACGGTGGCTTAGACCAAAAGAGACGCTTCGCAATCCCGTTGCTATTTTCATGGTTTTCTTGCCCTCAACAACCCTTTCACGCCTATTCTCAAATGGCACCCTCTTGCTTAGTTATTGCGCTGTCCCTGTTTGCTCTTTTGTATTATTTAAATTACTTGTTTACCTTTAGCCGCTATTTTAATTCACAAGTCTAAAACTGTCCATTCCTAAATCCAGTGTTTCTTCAAACTTTAACCTTATTTACATTAAAACCAAATATCCAATCTTAATACTTACTATCTTTAACTTAATACACTGGCATTAATGCTAATTCTCACTTTCCATCGCCCTTCCTGGATTCATTTTAGCAAAACATATTTCTATTTTAATTTGTAAGATCTACATCTTACAACTGTAACTTACGAACAGTTATAGGAGTGCAGGAGAAAGAACCAAATGATAATTTATCAAAAGTAACCAGCGAGTCTTAAGGAACGCCTAGAGTTTAAGCCCTTTGTTCTTGCTTGATGCTGCAACCGTTCCACTAGCGCGGAAAGATAAAGAACAAAAGGTAAAACAACGGTTAAGAAGATTCGGCTGGCAACAAACACTTGGGGGGGGGGGTAGAGATTCTGTAAGTGTTTAAATCATTCTGACAGGACTCTGCCGAGAGAGAGATAGACATCAACCTTATGAGTGCATCCGTTATCCATACAGTCAGGTGATTCTATTTCCATAGTAATGCATGCTGCAATTCACAACACCAAATTAAATTCAAACGTGTCTAGAGTGGTGGCAATGAAGTTTAGGGTAGAGGGTTTTATCCCTGACCACGGATATCTCGTAATTTTGAATAGATTACCTAGAATTCCCATATTCTTTATCACTGATATTTTATGCAGTTCCAGTCTATGGAACTGTATAATCATTATACTTTATAAATTAAACTGAAGTTTTATTCATTCAAGGATTGGACTAGTTTTAAGCTGTTTCCGTTGAGAAGAAAATTACCACATTTTCACTCAGGACAGCCGTCTTCTTCGTCCTCCTCCACCCGAGTCTGATTATAAACTGGTCGATAACCAATTACAATACAGAGTAATTTTAGTGTTTATGTGGAGATTAATTTATCTACCTGCTTTTACCGATTTCCAGAACTTATCAGAAATTACTGTTTTGTAAATGTAAAAATAATTTCAACACCGCCTGCTAGAAGTAATTAGTGCCTTGATTTTGATATTTTCGAGCAATTCTTTTAACACCACCTCATTTTTTACATTCTGATTACTCCCCATTAGGCGTTTTAATGCTTGTTAATAGAGCACGAGATCATGAACCATTAATTTTGCGAGAGTAAAAATTAAAAATGTTTTCACCTAAAGTAATTAAGAATGATGAAATTAATATTAGAAGCGTTTTCTTGTAGTGTTAACTGAAATTAATTTTCTGAAGTTTTAATTCGTCGTCTAGTTTTTATGGCCAAAACTAGCAGTACAGACTCGATTTCATTTCGAAAATATGGCGTGCTACTTCATTAACGACATTTATTTATTCGGTTTGAGATCATGGTCTCATCTGTGGATAGCAACGGTTGTTCGTTTAATAATAAACAACATTTACGTAATTAAAACTTATTTTTTCAATCGCATTATTTTTCTACGAAGCTATAAATTAAAGTGTTTTCAAAAGCAAAAAGCTTGTCGATTAAATATTCAACACCAAATTTGAAACAGGAAAAAATATTTTTCTCGAATTGCAGAATCATATTCAAATAAAATTTATTATAAGATCCTTGATACCACTGAATACCGACAGCCGACAAGCTATGAATTTTCCTTAAGAGTAATTGATAGCTAAAAAGGAAGTCTCTGGTTTACTCCAAGTGCGAATTTAAATAACGAAGTACAGGATATCTGAAATAGTTTGGATGCTACTATTAATATGAATTTAAACTTCATTTCTACGCACATGAACCTTCTAAAACAGAACAAGCTCTGCTTTTAACTCTTTAGCCTCGTAATTTGGTGATTCACCCCTTTGCGTGGTTTGTTATTCGTGATATTTTATTCGGTTTGTCCATATATTAAAAAAGTGATGCTTTTGTTCTTTTTTCTCTACAATAAAACATTAAATAAATTATTTAAAAATTACAAATGAAAAAAAGACATCTCGTATTCGTTCGTTTTACATTAGTCACTTTAATTCAGGGATTGTGAACTTCTTTATACAGTCACCCCTTCCGTCTTATTCCCCCCTCTCAGTAAATGCAATACATGTTCATAAAATTCAGCAAGCTTCTTTAACCAACTACTTCAAATAAAAAAAAAACTATAAATTAAGAAGCACAATCAGAAGAGACCTAAAAATTCGAAACGAGACGCTACATAAGAAAATGAACTTTCAAATTCACTCTGAGGAAGTCGATATCGATGGGAGGAACATCTGTGGTAGGTAGACGATCGAGATCCTCAGTCGAAGGACACCTTCGGCAACGGAGTTCGTACAAAATCAATGACTCCTGTGTTTCTCGTTCCCAGTGGGCACATCTGGATTGCAGCGGGGGTGAAAAGGCAGGGGATTACGGAGACCCGCGATTATTGCAAACTGTGATACTGACAAGTCTGACAACGTGTATTCGGTTATTGCAGTTTTAATACACTGGCAAATATACCGAGCCAATGTCATTTTCCCCTAACCAGTGGGGCGCAATGACCTACAGTGCAATGCTCCTATACTTGACATTTCTAATATGTCCAGTCACTACTTATAAATTGGGTGTATTAGAAGTTAATACTTTACTGAACGAATATAAAATAAGTAAAAGTCAAACATTTAAACAACAAAGTGATTCTTCGAGATGACCAGTCTAAATGTAAGATTTGGCTTAATAGAAATGCATTGTAATAATGCGACATAAAAAAAAAAATGTTCTTATTACGTCCTTTAGGATCTACAGTATTGCTTTTCAGCCTTTTTCGGACAACAGTACATTTTGGTGAAGAAATCGGCAAACACCGTGTAGGGGCATTCAAGCACTTTTATTGAGGATCCATATCTAATAAAAAACACCTATGTTCACGACGAAAAATAAAATAATTCAAGTTTATTACATCACGAGAACTTGTTTTTAGTACACATTTTTTTTTTGTTTTAAAGGGCATCAGAATATCGGAAGGTATGCAAATGCTTATTTTTGGCGAACGGTTTTGCCGAACTCTGGTTGAAAAACACCAATTTCTGGCGTCAATAAAATTGACCGAAATCGCTTTCTGTGCATATAGCTTTTCACATGTGAATAGAAAAAACCTTTCTGGTGAAGCAAGGAGGGAAAGAAAGATACAATATGATATTTAATTTCCACTTTGTTTTATAGTGTGCACAGCAAAGCATTGAGACTCCAAATTTATTCAAATTTAAAAATGGTATGTGGCTTCCTTCCGCCTCCCCCCCCCTCGTGGTTGCTATACTTACATCAATTTTAACACTTGTCTAGGGGAGGGGAAATTCCTTCCTTCAACAGAATATTTTAATTAGGCAAGTGATGTTGGCTTCTAGAGAGCCCTCGTGCCTTTTTCTAATTCGTTTCTTGCATTGCTTCTGTTGCTTTCAGATCCGAATTGTGAGCGAGTCAGTCCCCATGTCACAAACAAACACCAAACTTTAGACCTAAGTGGATGTCAAATGAACTGATGAGACTATTGACAGAAAAGAAAAATGCATGGGAGGAGTATAAATTATCAAAGGACAGAGAAACCTATAGTAAGTAAACTTGAGTCTGCAATCAAGTCACTAAGGGGATAGGGAGGCTACGGCAGATGAGAAATCTCTGGCCAAGAATTCAAAGAAAAGTAGAAAAAGACTTCTTTGCTTAAAGTAACTGTAGGGAATAGGACGAACTGCGTTGGCTCACTACATGTGAATGGTGTAACTATTAATGATCCTGTTCAGACTGAGGAGATATTTTGCATCTACATTCACATGTGAATGTTTTTATGGATCGGAATACTAAAAGTATGCTAAAAGTATGCTAAATTATAACTGGAGCTATATAATTCCGTGATAACTAATGAAGCTAAAAGTAAATGACGCACCTGGTGCTCATGGAATATATCCAGTTATGTTAAAAGAAGCAGCGAAGAAGGTAAGCAAACCCTTGGCCATAATTATGAGAGCATTCTTTGATTCAGCGGAAGTCACTGAATATTGGAGATGTCCAAATTTCTCTGAATTCACAAAGGGTGCGAGATCATATAAAAATTAGTAATTATTTCTTTTATTTAGTTTTTTTGGATAGTGCAGCAAAAACCCATGGATTTCTTGTACTATATGACCAATACTTAAATATTAGACTTGTACGCTTGACTTCTGTTCCAGAAAAAATAATGGAATCACTGGTTAAAGAAGTAATGCAGGACCACTTAGACAGGAACGCGATTATACTGTAGTCACAGCATGGATTTATCAAGTGGCGGTCTTGTCTGACCAATCTGATTCGATACTAATGTAGTAACAAAGGAAATGGGTGCAAAAATAATTCTGATATCATATGCACAGTAATTGGATTTCAGAAAATCTTTTGATACTGTTGCACATAAAAGTCTGCTGTACAAGTTGGGAGTAGCGTGGCATTAATGGCAAAGCTGCTGCTGTGGATTACTGTTTTTAATATAATTTAATAATTGAGGTATATCAAATTTGTTGGATAACTTCTCATATAAGGGTTGATAGGCTGGCTAATGATAGGAATCAAGATGCAATACTGCAACAAGAGGGAAAATTAGGCATGGGGCTCAGAAGTCGTATTTGAAGTTTAAGATTGATAAATACAGGATATTGATAAATTCTGGGATTATTGTTGCATATGGGGAGCAATAATTCCAGAATTACATACCAATTGCGTAGTACTACACTCAAGGTAGTAAAAAAATACTTCACGGACGTGGCAATAATCGTACAATCAGGCATGAATTTCTCTAAGCATTGAGGATAAGCTTGCTAGCTCATGGGGGTTTTGTCAATGACATACAGGAACTTTGCTAGCAAGGATAAGGAAGTAATTATCCCATTTTATAAGAGAATAACTAGACCGCCTGTTGAATATTACAAACAGGGCTGGAAGCCTCATTTTAGGATGGATGTGGATCTGTTGAAAAGAGTTCAAAGAAGAGCAACAAGATTAGTCAGTGGACAGAAGATTATCTCACAAAGAAAGACTTCAGTTCTGAAAATTGCAGCGCTTGGAAACCAAGCACCTGCGATACTTAATTGAATTTAAGACTTTAAATAGATTCACAGTAAATTAAATGCTGATAGTATCCTTATTTTTTCGCAGGCAACACAAGAGAACAAACTGAAAATGTTGTGGAAATTGATAGTTTGAATAAATTTAGGGAAGGTTTAGGCAAATTATTAAAGGCAATGAACAAAGTTAAGTGTCATTAGAGCCACACAAGAACTAATTCATCTGCCCATGTGTAATATAAATTGCGTTTTTTGCTGTACGAAAAACAAGATTTTCCAGGGAAAACACATTGCCCCTCAACCCAAATCCCATTAATGACGCGAGATAAACCCGAGATTTTTCCATCCGGTGTGTGTTGGGGGGGGGGGATGATTATAACCGCTGTGCTAACCGCGTGAAATAGAAAGAATGGACAGATGAAGTTGTCAATTTTTTTTTTTTTTTTTTTTTTTTTGTTTGGGCTGATGTTATAAAGCCTATCCCCTCACATCATTTTCCAATACTAACACTGATGCCAAGAAGTTAAGGCCATGAGGATCAGTAACTCCCGCCTATAAATTGCGTATAATCGGTGGTTGGGATTAAAAAGGGAAAAAAAAACGAGCAACGTGCTCGATCTTTTTTGGGTTCGCAACACCAAAATCACTTAGTATTGTCAATGACACCCTTATCTTCTACAATATTTACAGAAACAGAAATTTGATGGGAAAAAAGTGCTTATTCGGTGTACGTTAAGAAAATGTTATCAGCCCTTTCTTTGGAAAGGATCACGAAATTTGATAATTAATCGAAAGGATGCTCCCAGTAAAAAAGCAATTAATGGAAGTACAGCTGTTTTTCATGTAATTACTTTAATTGATACATCTTATATGATAGACACTTTTGTTGCTGCTATTTCGCGTTGTTACTTCCTTGAAATCATTTATTTAGAAGAGGGAAACCTATGAGTGATATCAGAAACACAGCTGTCCAAACAGGCTGAATAATTATGCTGAGGTAGAGTGGCATTCTTTTGGACGGCCGTACTGTTTCTTTACCTCACCTTCAATATTAAGTGCACTATAATTCTAGAATACAAGTATATGAATATAACCGAAAGAAATAATAATCGACGGCGGCCAAATATCGGAGATAAAAACCTATATAATATGCAACAAATTTAATCACTGAAGCTAATGAAGTTCCATACACGGTAACATTATTCAGCAGATGGAAGGTGCAGCAAAAAAAAATGAAAGAACATACCTCGATATTCAAACGCTACCACTGTGTAAATATTTGAGGGTTGGTGGGTCCGTTTGTTAGCAAATTATTCTATAAAACATACTGCTTGTGCGATCTTTAACCTCGAACTTATCACTTAATTACATCCAATGATTTAATTCATAGTATTTAAAACAGATTCCTTAGGTGCAAACAAGTAGCTCAGTCCTTCAAATAACCCGTTACCTTTTCTTAGAACATTACTGGCCAGCCACTCAATGCGCAACTTGAAATTCAAACGGACAATTTCGTTCAAGATTTTGTCCACAGGGACTCCAATCCAAATGTAATTAATTTAAAGCTAATATGATTAATATTTTCCCTAAATACTCCTTAAGATTCATTAAGGATAATGAATCTGAACTCTCGATATTTCTATTCGTTTTCTAAGTACCTGAACGCCGAACAAATGGTCAAACAGATAAATATCTAAATTTTACTAATTCCAACTGATTAACGAATTAAATAATCATTTAAGAAGTCTGTTGCGGCCTAGTGGTAACGTTATGCAAATATGCTCTTAATTATTTAGTATATTAAATAACTTACCGCAATAGTTACTTGATAACTGGTTGCTTCGTTCTTGTTTAGTCTGCTACAGTGGATAGTTGTATTATTCGCGTGAACACGATGCAGAGAAAGAAAAACAGTGCACCACAACGTCAGGTTTTTACTGTAGAAATCACCGGAAGGGAATGACAAAGCAATTTACACCGTGAAAGAGCAAGTCTCACAAAAGAAGTCCCGGATTTTGACGTTGGTGTGCAAGGAAGGAAAAAAAATACGTGAAATATGCTCGATAGGGGAAATAATAAACAGAGAGTAGAATATTAGGCAACGTTTGCCTACTCGTATTGAACTACATCGGAAGTTCTTAGAAAATACGTACACGTGGGAATATTTAGTATTTCTGCAAAGTACAATAACGATTCCTAGACTTTCCTTAGGTTAGTTCTGAACAAACTCCTTAAAGATACCATTGTTGTCATCCTCTCCCTCCTAGGACAAAAACCTAATTTGCAGCATACTTTCATAAAGCTTCATTTTCAATTAGACGTTATTTTTTGACTCGACTTTATCCCAAGTACTTTCACCCTTTTCAACATCACACATTGCAGAATACTCCACGACCCTTTATGACCTTATTCTCTGCGCTTTAATTTTTAAAAAATCAAACCGAACGGAACCCAGCATTCTAATAATACGTCAAGTGAAAGGTTATAATGATCACGTGAGCATTCAGAAAATAATCGGATTACAATATTAGAAAAACGTCCACAAATTCTTGCTTAACTGTCACGCACAAAGTGCCCTCATTGCAATGCCAATTAAACAAGATGTCAAAGCCGCACGGCTGTTCGTGGAGTAGATCTTAGAAATAGGGATTATTCAGGAATGTTGCGTCTTTTATTCGGTATAACCTAGGAAGGTCAAAAATCTAAAAAGATGTATCATTTACAAATGTTTAAGAGCTTATAAGAATCCATCGTAACAATATCTCTGGGGGTATGCTAAATGGTAAGTTTCGTATAATGAACTGCAGTTGTGATCACTTTGATTCTTTCGTTTGCTCCTCTTTCCGATACATTACAGACAACATTAAGAGAGGAGTGAGGTATTAGGATTTCTCTAAATAACGGAACTCATTCTAAACGATCAGAAACATTAGGGCTGTATCGCTGAAAGTGAAAGGAGATAATATATAAAATATACAATCTCGAATCTACTTTAAAAGGTGTACAGAGCTAATTTACTTTCGTTGGAACCATGAAGCCGGAAAAGAATCTTAATTTCAATATAAAGTGGCTGCATGGGGAGGAAGGACATGCAGTCTCTCTCTCCCTCATTCTGTTTCTGCTTGGTCTCTCTCCCATATTTTGATTATTGTCACCTTTTTATTTTTTATGATGAATCCAAACCAAACCGCTGTTAGAATTTGAACAATCTACCAAAACTCAATGGACACCCATATAACTGCAAGAGGCCGACACACTATTAATTTCTTTGAATAAACGTTTGATCGTAACGTCAAATGGGCTCTGGTAATCTGAACGTTGTTTTGTTGAAGAGAAACAGAGTTCAAGCATGTCCTGATTTGGTTATAAGACAAGAGTGTAGACGAATGGAGTTAAAAGTTCACCACCTACCATAACTGGAAAATGTACGGTGCAAGATTGACGAAACAGAAAAAAGTGGATTTTCAATTACTCTCATCAGTAAAACTATAGAAAGGACTCTAAATCAATGGAAGAGGTCGCTGTTATACACAGCAAAATAGCAAGGGAAAGAATCGCATAGTGCGGAACCTGAGAGGAATGTTAACATTATTACCAGGAGACCAAGATCGACAATGTTAACAAGTACTGACCCTGTACTTGCTGCTATTACAATACTTTGTTGATGCAGGGTATATACAATAGGAATAAAGATATTAATTCGAACAACGATTCATCTTCGTTCTGCATATATTTTTAACTCATTGAAATGTACTTCAATCAGTTTTGAAATTTTTATATGTAGAAAACCAAAACAAACGTTATTTACTACTGAACCAGATACTAAAGTAAGAACAAAAACGTGTCAACACTTGAATACAGTACATCATAAAAATGGCAGAACAAAAGAGTCAGTGCAGTATTCTAATCCACTAGATGCTGTTCACTTTACAGAACAAAACATTTTCAAAATAATGCTTTTGGGGAGAGTTCAGAGGTAGGTTTATAATACAAATTACAATTATCGAATATATTGAACAATATAAAAATGAATTATTTAATAATGGCTACGCCAATGAAATGATTTTTCATGTTCAACATAAGTCGCATTTCTGGTTAGATGGCTCGATTTTATGTTATGTGTAATGCATCGCCCCATGAATTGACTTTTGTGCGACACTTAGCGATAAAGTGGGTCAAGAAGACTATTAAACAAATAATAAAGAAAGACTACGATATAAAATACACTGCTCTAAAAAAATAACAGAACACGTAGAAAACGTGAATTACCGCTGCAGTTTGCGATGAACCAGTTCAAAGTTTGGCATGGTGATGTGCCAGAGAATAACGATGAAATGACGAGAGAGCGATAAACTTTGGATAGGTATAAGGGACATTTATAGGGACTGTATAAGAACAACTAAAAAGGTTACATTACAGCAGGCGATACAAGATGCTCGAAAATACGGTCACGTGATATCAGTATAGCTTATGATCCCCTCCAACGAATAAAAGGCCCGACAGCGGTGAAACATGCTCGATATAAGGATGTCTATAAGATTCAGTGGCAGCAAATCCTATTCTTCCGAGAGTCGAGACCTTAGCCTGCCAAGTAACTAAGGAGTTGGCTGTCGGTGTGCATTGTGACGCCCAAGGGCGTCCCACACATGTTCGATCGGATTTAATACTGGTGCTCGTGCTGGCTACAGCAGTCGTTGGATATTTTCAGTTTCAAGACATTCCTCCACCACTTGAGCACTATACGCAGTGGTGTTATAGTGCACCCCCTTCATGTTTGATAGTCCCACTGTCAAAAAAAGTGAAGAGGAGTGCGGCCATTGATCATTATATTCCGACCCACACCAGAACACCGCGGTTACCGTATGTGGCCTTTCTCTGATGGTGGAGGAATGGTACAGCATTCCTCGATGCACCAGATGAAATAACGTCTAAAATATGTTTGTAGGCTTAAACCGGACTCATCAGAGAACAGAACTAAACCCCATTTGTCAAGGATCAAAATCACATCATTGGCGCCTCCGTAACCAGGTGGGAAGGAGCAGCAGTGCGTAGCACACGCTTCTTGATTAGACCGGGGTTCGAGCCCGTCACAACCAAATACGGAGGATGCAGAAAGGTCAGGGAATGACCACCGCATATCCCCGGAGCAATATGGCCTTAGTTACTAATGCTCCTAAAAACCAAATAACAAACAAACAAAATCACATCTTCGATGCACCAGTTTCAAAGAGCTCTTCATTGGTTTAGGTTTAATGGGATTTATTTATTATTTTTGTACTTTGTTGCGGCTTCCAGGGTTTCCCCTATATGCCAGGGTTAATGGGATTTAAAGTATTTGTGTATTGTACGGCGACCTCCAGGGTTTTCCCTATAAGCCGCTGATGCATCTGACAAGATATAGTGCCAATGCCGGCAAGTGTGTGTATGTGTAAGTATGTACAAAGTAGGGATACAGTTGCGAGGGTGGAAGTTACGTGCGGACGTATGTTTTAGTGCTCCTGAAAAATTTCTTAAAAAGTGTTTTAATTATTAGTTTAAAAGCTGCAAAATGGATCAAAAAGATACTGGATGGACAGAGGAATAACAGGTCAGTGTAGTGATAGCATTTTTGTTTGCTGCCAGCAAAAATAAGAGTTGTTATTGCGATAATTAATTATCGCACGGCGGAAAAATTATCGATCCCATAGACTGGCATGGGAAATCATATACAATGTCTTACATAGGATTTTGCTGGTAACAATTATTTATTATGGCCATATATTATTACTGCTGTGTGTTTTGGAACATTGGGGAAAATTCTAGTGACACTGTGAACACCTCTAATGCACAATCTGTGTAGTAGGACGCTGGATAACGGAAATCTCCATTTGGCCACGCGGCCGACTCAAAACAACAACAAGACAAGCAGACATATTGCCTTCTTCCTCCAATGTCCAAACAAAGGAATTGGCGGGAAGAGAGCGATTGACATCGGCGGTGGACATCCGGGCATCTGGGGCCACAATAGTTAAAGTAGGGAACAGAGCTCCATATGTCATTGCCATAGCACGTACGGGATAGCGTACAGGTACACAACAGTAAAGACAAGCAAGAACATCACCTTCCCAAAACTTAAACATGCATATCTCTGCAAGTACTGGGCCAATTCGGATGGTACTTGGCACAGGGCCCCAATAGCCTGACCCTTACCAGGCACACGTACGACAGACAAAAAAGGACAAGAACATCATCGTCTTTAGTCACAAAACCCTTATCCAATCAACCACTGGACGGAACGAGTTGATAATTGGAGGGAGGACTCCTCAAACATACCATACCGATCCAAACAGACCACATTGCCAAAAAACCATGAACATCACCATCTTTAAGGAAAACATGCACTACAGGACAAGTATAGGGGGCACCTAAATTTAGGACAACAGAGACAGATAGAAACCTGGAACTGCTGCTCCACTTAAGCCTATAAGTGATAGAGGCAGCAAGCAGACAACACCCATCCCCGGACAAGAACATCACAGTATTTTTTAAGAAAACTTTGGCTGCCCGTAACTCGGCTCCCAGAGGCACTACAGGGCTGAAATTCAGGCCGCACGAAGGGGGTAAGAAAATTTACCTCCCCCGAGTTACAACGCCCCCTAGCGGGAAAAAAATTTCAAAAGGTGATAACTCGGCCCCAAACAAGCGGATCAAGACAAAATTTGGTATCTGGGTACTTCTGGACACTGCCTACACACCCAGAAAATTTCAAAGCCCTGGGACGAATAGAATCCGAAATATAGCAAAAAAAAAACAAACTGGATTCTCATAGCTAAAATATTGACCCGAACATAAAATGGATAATTCAAACAGTAGTGACACATCATGTTCCACAACTGAGATGCCAGGAAACCTGACCCTAGCACCAGGGCAGAAAGGGGAAAATGACCCCCTAGCAGAAACTGCGACAGAACTAAGGAACACATTAACTAATACCCTTACAAATGGAAAGGAAGCCGATATCATAATCAATAACACGGATGGACTAGACCACCCCACTAGTGAATCAAACCTAGAGAACATAAAAGAACTGAGAGAGAAATTCCTGCAAATCTTTAAAAAAGGGAAAATAATCACAGCTAACATGGTTGCGGAGCTAGCAAAATCTGGAGTTCTGCCGAAGACCTAGTGATGAGGACATCCCTGGAGATAGAGAGACTACAGGTAATCAAAGAAAACAAACATGTGCCCACATCCACACCAGTGGCAACATATGCCAATGCAGTGACGACCAAAGCGGACAGAAAAACAGACAAGGACCTAATCCCACCAGGATCACAGATTAAACATGTACTCCTGGTGAAACCGAATGACCAGAGTAACATTAAAACTAGTGAAGAAGTCAGTAACACATTAACAAGTAACTTCAAGGCAGACTTCAAGCACATCAAAATTAAATCAATAAGGAAATTAAGGGACAGAGGAGTGGTCATCGAGACAGCCACACTCAATGACCTGAACAAACTGAAACGATGTGATAAGTTCCAAGAATACAACTTCAAAATTGACTCCCCGCGCAAATTGAACCCGACGTTAATAGTATACGACATAAATCAGGATCTCCCGGACACTGAATTCTTGGAGGACCTACATAGGAAAAACTTTGAGGGCACCAAGATAACTAAAGAGGAATTTACCAAAGAGGTCAAAGTTCGGTTCAAAATGAACGCGAGACAAAAAACCAATAAACACCTGGTACTGGAGGTCTCACCACGAGTGCGTAAGCACTTACTTCTCAACAATGACAGGCGCATATACATAGGGTGGTCGGTGCATTACCTGAAAGATTTTGTTGTGGCGACCAGGTGCTTCAAATGCCTGGCATATGGACACACAGCAAAATACTGCAGGCAGAGTGACCACACATGTGGCCATTGTGGCGAAGTCGGGCACCAACAGACCGCCTGCCCTAAGCTAGATGGGCCAACAACATGCCCAAATTGTAAACAAAGGAAGCGTGACAGCAATCACAATTACAGAGATCACACATGCCCGGAGTTTGTAAGGGCCCAAGAGTTCACTAAACAAAAGACCAATTATGTATAATACACCCAATAACAACACAAGTTGTGAAAATATAACCTTCTGTCAACTGAATTGCCAACGCTCGGCCTCAGTGATCTCAGAGCTAGCAAAACTAGCAATAGACAAACAGTTTGATATCCTTGGCCTACAGGAGCCCTATAATTACAGGGACAAAGTCAAAGGACTGCCACACAACGCAAGGATAGTCCAATCAGAACCCTCAACTGACGGAGTTGGGAGAGGGGCGGTAACAAGGGTGTGGGCTGCACTTGCGGTGATGAACCCGACCATAACAGTAACCAAAATAAACAGCCTATGCACAAAGTATGCAGCAACAGCCTGCTTGGAGGGCCCGTGTGGGCAGATATATGCCACCACAATTTACATGAGATGCCCAGGCAGAAACCAGGATATTGCCCCATACTTAAATTTCATGGAGGCTCTCCTAAATACTCTTCCTGGGAAAAGAATAATAATAATGGCGGATGCCAATGCATCATCGCCATTGTGGAACAGCCCCAACCGAGATACAAAAGGAGAACTACTGGAGGAATTAATTATCTCACAAAACTTGACAGTACATAATATTCCAGGACACCCGCCAACCTTCTCCTCGGCCTCAGGAGAATCATATATAGATGTGACCCTCACCAGTAGCTCCCTTGCAAATGCGATAAAAAATTGGGCAGTACACCTATCCTGGTCAACAAGTGACCATGCAGTGATCACTTTCACCTATACAACAATGCAGAACCCTCATGGTAACAGAATCCCCCAGGAGTCTCCCAGATACAAAACAAAAAATGTAAACTGGGACAAGTTTGACAAGCAGGTCTCAGATAAATTCACCAGTAGTCTCATAGATACATTGAAACAACTGCCCGCAGAACAACTAGAGGAAAAAGTAAGGTTACTCCTAACAGAAATATGTGACGTCACATTAAAGAAAACAAAGAGAAGAGGAAACCAGGTGCCTTGGTGGACTAATGATTTGACATCCTTAAGGAGATCAGTTAAAATATCTAGGAAAGATTTAAAGAAAGCCAGGAGAACACACAGACCACAAGACCAAATTGACAGACTTCAAGATATATACAAAGAGACAAGACGCAGGTACTGCAACGAAATACACAGGGAAAAACAACTAGCCTGGAAAAGACTGGTCGAAGACACAATGGGAAAAGACCCATGGGGCCTGGTCTATAGGCTGGTATTTGAGAAAATACGCCCGGGAGAAGTATTCTCCTCAATCATAAGCTCCCCAAACAATGAAACACTGACATGGGAACAGACAATAAATGAAATCCTGGATGGGTTAATAAAGCAGGACATAACAAACCCTGAGAGCCCCACACAGACAACCATCCGAATTCAGCACCTGACTTACAAAGCAACAGATAGAGAGGATGACTTCACACATGAGGAAATAAATGCAGCAATACTCTCCTTCACAGATGGAAAATGCCCAGGATTAGATCTGATAGAGGTAGCAATAATGAAGAGACTGTGGAAAACAAATAGCACAGTACTGGAAATCCTCTTCAACACATGTCTACATGAGGGCACCTTTCCTGCCCCGTGGAAAACAGCAAACCTTAAAGTCCTCATTAAACACCCTGATAAGCCCCCCAACTTAGCTTCCTCCTACCGCCCCATTGCCCTACTTCCTGTCATAGGCAAAGTCCTAGAAAAACTAATAGTAGGCAGATTCCTACAATACTATACCAAAAAAAATCTTTCCTCACACTGCCAATTCGGCTTCACCCCTGGCAAGTCAGCTGTGGGAGCTATCAAACAAGTTCTTAATACTATCACTTCATCGGAATTTAAATATGTCCTAGGTCTCTTTGTAGACTTTAAAGGTGCCTTTGACACCTTATGGTGGCAAAGTGTGCTGGCAAGGTTTCGAGAGGCAGAGGTCTCAATTCCGATCTATCGTCTAATTACAGACTACTTCTCAAACAGGCACCTTGTGGTCTCAAGTGGAGCATGCTCCGTAACAAGACCGGTGACCCGCGGCTGCCCACAGGGATCTGTTCTTGGCCCAGTGTGCTGGAACATGGTCCTTGATGAGTGGCTCGCAAAAGATTTCCCCCAAATAACTAAAATAGGGTATGCAGACGACCTGGTTCTGCTCCTACAGGGTAACTCACGGCTTGAGCTGGAAACCAGAGCAAGAGAGGCCTTAAATGATCTAATCTCCTGGTGTGCAACAAACAAACTAGAATTGTCTGCAGAAAAAACAAAACAAGTCCTTTTTAAGGGAAAACTCAACAGAAACAGGCCCCCATTAATAAAAATCAATGAACAGAGTATAGGTAGGGAATCCACTTACAAGTATTTAGGAGTCATACTAGATGAGAAACTAAACTTTGTAGAGCACGCAAAATATCTAAGAAATAAAACCCAACAATTAACAGGAAAATTATTGAGAATTGCCCGGAAAAAGTGGAATATAAAATCATCTACACTGGCAATGTATTACAAATGTCTATTCCTACCCATTATATGCTACGGAGCAGGTGCTTGGGCACCCAGCATTAAACACTGCCTAGTAAAAAAATACTTAATGCAGGCACAGAGAATTTTCCTGCTGGCCTCCTCCAGAGCATGTAGAACCATCTCTACATCAGCACTCCAGATAATATGTGGTAAAGTACCAATAACATATGAAATTATACAGGTATATCTAAAATACTATAGAAGACAAGGAACCCCACATTCCCTAGGAGAATATACAACAGATCCAAATGAGACAGATAAGGAAGAAAAAAGAAGATTAAGAGAAATGTTCATTACAGACTGGCAAAGAGAATGGAGAGAAGACACCAAAGGGAGAACAACATACCAGTTCATCCCCCTGGCACAGGAAATAAATAAAAACAATAAACCCTGGTTGAGCCCAGATTTATATACTACCTTCCTCCTGTCGGGTCATGGAAGCATAAATGCAAGACTGCATGCTCTGGGGCTGGCTGATTCCCCCAACTGCAGATGCGGGTCACTGGAAACCGTACAACATATAATGCTCGAATGCATAAACTACACAGACCTGAGACAACCATTCCAGCTTGTAACAGAAGTGTATCACACTGAGGATTTCCCCAAAGTGCTGGAATCACCAGATAACTTTCAAGCATTAGTAAACTTTGCAACAAGTGCATTCAAAAGAAGAAGAACCCTCCTCGGTATGCCGGAGTAAAGCAAGAGGCAACACACAAGCCCATACCTAAAATTGGGAGAGAGGACACAGCATGGATGGAGACTAACCTACGGAAAGGGACTGATATATATTCTCAGTACCCATGCTAAAAATACCACAATAAAAAGGAATACATGCTGACTGCAGCACTGTCATTTCAGATAGTCATAACAATGGACATAAACTGTACATGTACCATAATAAACAGTACCAGGAACAAAAGACCAGTCAACCCCAACATGGCAAAAGTCTAAGACACAACAAGTGAGTAAGGGAAATGGAGAGTATACCCTATGCCACAGAAATATGACAATAACAAGAAGTAGTGATTGCAACATGGAAATCAACAAAAATAAATTCAAGGGCATGGTACTGAACTACATCCTCAGTGCCCATGTTTCAGACAACACGGTGCACTTACCACACAAGTAGTTTAGCACCATTAAGAAAATACATGTTGACTACAATAGTACCTTCCTAGGGAACCTCAACAACGGCCATAAACCTTATATGTACCACAAATTATCAGTACCAGGCTCACTCAGACCAGTTAACCCTGTCAGTGCCTGGGCCTAGGGCACATCTGGTAGGTATAGGTAGCAGTGAATAATTGTCCTAGATCATGGTAGTAGTGAATAAGTGTCCTAGATCACAGTATGAACCACAAACTATTAGTGCCAAGCTCACTAAGACCAGTTAACCCTGCCAGTGCCTGGGCCCAAGGCTCATCTGGTAGGTATAGGAAGTAGTGAATATTTGTCCCAGATCACAGTAGCACTGCAAGAACAAGAAGGAATGATTGAGGCATAGAAGACAACAAGAAGGGAGGAAAGGGAAGGAAAGAGAGTAGAAGGAAAAGGGGAACAAGAGAGACAGAATAAAATCAAGGGGCAGGTCACTGAATCACATTCCCAGTGCCCATGCCTCAGACAGCTCACCCTGCAAGCAGTTAAGTGCCAATGAGAACAAAGCAGGTTGACTGCAACACTGACATCACAAATTACACCAAGGGCCAAAAACTTTGTACCTCACATCAACAGTACCAGGCACAATAAGGCCAGTTAACCCTAACATTGCCAAAGCCAAAGGCCCATCAAGTGAGCAGAGGTAATGGGGTGAAATTCCCAGGTCACAATAGTATGACATGGACAACAAGCAAAGATTGAGACATGAACAACAACAAAGAAGAAGGGAAGGGGAAGAGAAGAAACTTTGTCCCCTCATTCCCACTCTTGGTCAGGATTGAGCCCTGCAAGAGATGGAATAGTACATCCCTCCCACTCTTGGCCAGGACTGAGCCCTGTGAGAGATGGGATATAGGGATATCGAAAAGTAAATGATAGTCCTTATATTATTATAGTTTAATTTATTTTATTTTATTTATTTTATTTATTTTATTTTAATATATTTTACTTTATTTTATTTATTTTAATTATCTTATTTTATTTTACTTTACTTTATTTTAATTGTTTTATTTTACTTTACTTTATTTTAATTGTTTTATTTATTTTATTTTATTTTATTTCATATCTAAGGGGAAATAAAACCAAAAAAGTGTGCCCTGGTAATTCTGAGGGGACCTTCCCTGATGCATTACCCGGCCACACAGGATTAACTTGATGGGACATCAGACGTCCAAAAACTTAACCACAGGACCGGATCAGTCCATGTCCTCTTAAGATACAGTAGATCCTGGCTGCCTCCATGTGGCTAGGGATGGGAGTGAGGGGCTGTGACACAAACCTGCCACAGCCCCCTACTGCTAAATGCCAGGTGCCGGCTAACACACAACGCAAACACAACACTAATGCACACCTAATTACATATTTCATCTATCAGATGCATTTTTTTTTTTTTTTTTTTTTTGTTTTGAGTTAAATATATACGTGAAATTTTGATGCTCTTTTAAGTTCTTTTCTAAGCCGGCAACTTGGCAAAAAGCCTAACAAACGGCGGATATAGGGGAAACCCTGGAAGCCGCTAATAACTTACAAATACACTTTATCTGTACAAAGTATGTGTGGGTTGTGTTGAATGTTGAGTGCCGGCACCTGGCATTTCGCAGCCAGGGGAGGAGACGTGGTCCCCCGGACCCACTGGCTTTCTTGCGTAGAGGACACTTGAATTGAACCTTCTTTACGCAGTTTGGTCGGAAATGTTTTCACCTGTGGCCGCAGCAACCTCAAGAGACAGTTGATGGCAGGACTTCGTTGGGTTTTACTTTGCTGTTAGAGCGATATAGCGGTCTATTCTGGTTGACGTAGCCCTTCGCCAGCTCTTCTTGTAATGGTTCCTGTCTCCTGAAACTACTTCCATAATGCCGAGATTACACTGCTGACACAGTAACCTAAGGCATCACCACCGCCTGCAAGGCTTCAAGTCGTCTAACGGCTCGCCATCTCAAAGAATCATTTAAATGACGATAGCTTGCCATCCTGAGTACTGGAGACGTGGTTATCCTACTGAGAAAGTCAAAAAACAAAAAAAAAACCCGCAAATGATATGATGGGATTACAACCCTTGTTTTCATAGGCATGAATAATTTGTATAATACAGTATGCGGTCTGTAAGATGGTAGATCGATTTCTATTGGATACTTGGAATTTGTATGTCAGAATGCCTATTACATCAAATATTCGCCTTCGGCGACACTGTTAACAATAAAATATTCATTAAAAACATTTTGTTCAGTTGAGCAGTGTGCATACGATGTGCAATAATAAAACTGGAACATTCGGTCAACACGAGAGGGAGAGTTAAAATATTGTCGCCATAGTTCATCAGATATGAAGACCATCAGCCTACAACAGAAAAAAAAATGTGTATGATGACTGCCTCCTGCATGGAACGAGCTGAGCAATAACAGCTCCTTTGTTCGAATCCGACCCAGATTGAACTGCCATTGCTGATTGCAGGCTTAATCTGGTTTAGTTTGTAGGAGGCAGAAGTTTTTAAATCTCGAGTATGACTCCCATAAGCATTAATGGCGTTGTTGTTTGGATTTAGGAACATCAGCGACCAAGGCAATATTGCTCCGTGTATAGTGTCTGTAAATTGCTGGACGAAAAACTCTTGTTTCCGGGAGAAAAAACCATACCACCCTCGCCTGAGATCGAATAACTGAGCCCTGTTTTGAAAAGGCACATAAAAATTCCTCGCGTTATTGACGGGATTCGAAATGAGTTTTATTCTAGCCGATGTGGGAAGGACGATGATTATACCAGCTGTGTCCTTGAGTTCGTTTATCAAAAAGCGTGTTTGTGTAATAAGGCTAAATAAAGTCAGTAAAGGGCATCGGGTTATCGTCAAACTTGCTTAAAGAAAACTCAATCGTTTAACTTAATTTATAAGACAAAGTGAAGGAGCGTAAAAATTCTATCTAGAATATATTTTCCTTCGTAAACAAAGTTAACTTTTTTTGTAGTTAATTTTGTTTCTCGAGCAAATTACAGCATAGATGTCGATGTTCAGTTTTCACCTCATGGCGCTACACGAACGAAAATTTATTTTTGGTTGTATATTCGCTAAATTACGCAGCGTTGCTAGATCAATTAGCTCGCTGACTTTATGCACTTTAAGATAAAACAATTTATCAGGTCATGTTGGGTGAGCCATTGGAGTAAAGAGGCATGAAGGATGAATTGATAGTCTGTACTATAAAATTAATGGTGTGCAACGTACGATTGATGTTGGGGAGATGCCGATGTAATTTAAAGAAACTAAGCTGCAACACGTGGTGATGGATTCTGTAGGTATTTTTCATGTTTAATTTCCTCTAATTACGAAACTTCCAATTCACCAGCTTTAATTTTTTTTTTTCCTATTTCAATAAAAAGGTACTAAGAAAAACAATCATTTACTGCAGTCCCATCAAGGGGAGCTATATAATTTGAATTTTGGAAGTGATTCCTAAATATCTTTATTCTGTTCATTGAACGTAGATCTTCCATTGTGAAATGGCGCAAAAGGTTCACTTTCGGGGAATTCCATTTCTAGGGCAACTGTTACTGGCGATTGTCTTGATTTCCATGGACTACGCTGGAAGGATTGTCGATTTCGATCAACATTCTTTTCCGATACACGAGGATGACCGGTGACTTTTCCTTTTGTAGATACAACCACCTTCTTCAAATTGTTGATACCAATGGTAAATGGTGCTCCTAGTTGGCGGATCAATTCCTAAACGTATAAAGAATACACTGTCACACAGTTCGTCTTCATTACCTGCAAGACAGAACACCTTTTCTTGTGGAGTCGCCATTTTTGTAACAAGGTCATCCCTGGAGGTGAAAGAGCGAAATACCTTCCAGCGTCAATCTGAATCAAGCTGGAGAGTTTTCTAATGGTCTGTGCAAGTTACATGGGTGATCCCAGGCTCACTGGTTACTTCACAATAAACATATGAAAGCGTATCATTCTATTTTGAATTGCCTAGGTGTAGAAGGTAATCCACATCTGGCGCCTGCACCTAAATGTGGATTACGATATATCTTTTTTAATTTTTTTACTTTATTAATACACAACGGGTAAAGTGTATCTGAGAGCAGAACAATGAGCAGAGTTGATAACAATAATAAGAGATCCAACAAAAAGATAAACATCGATATAGATCCAAACATTAAAATCATATGTTCAAAAGAAGTATGCATGAAGTTTTAAGTTACCGGTTAAACAAATATTAAATAAATTAATTAAAGAAGAAAAAAATAATTACATAATTAGATTTTTACTCCCCCTCGCCTGGTGGAAAAGACCTAAGTTCGAATGATGTCAGGAATTTTAGTTGGGCACAGCGATGTAAGGCGACCTAATTGGACGCTATAATTAAATATCATATTTTCTTTCCATAATAAAGGTCTTTTACTAGTAAAGTGCAATTACTCAGAACGAAATAGAAGACCATAATTATTTTTATAATTACTCTTTAAAGTGGTTTTTACATTGCGTGCGCGCTTTCTACCTAACTTCGCATCATTCTACAGTTATCAAGTGCAAATCACGGATGATAAACAAAATTACCCGCAAGGGTACTGATGTTGTTGTAGGGTTTTAGGAGCATTAGCGACCAAGGCCATATTGCTCAATGTATATTGTCTGTAAAAATTGCGTGTTCTGAAGTCGATTTGCTGTTTGCTGAACGAAAAACACGAGTTTCTGGGAGAACAAACCATGCTACCCTCGCCTGAGACCGAATAAATTAGCCAAGTTGTGAAAAAGACCTAAAAAATTCCTCACGTCATCAACGGGACTCGAACTCAGCTCTCTTCCACTCGATGGCGGGGGGAGACGGTGATTCTACCAACTGTGCTACCCACGAGGGCGCAAGGGTATTGAATTTAGCATCTCGTAGCCGAGATATTTTTTTCTCATAAAAATTTCGAAGTTTCCTCTCACGTACATGCAGGCTAGCCTGGTATACAAACAATTTATAGACATGTTTCTTAAATACTGATGCCAAATGGTCACGATGTTTAGTTGTCTTGGCATTTATGTTAACCAACTCAATCCAATTCAGCTCTTCCACCTAAAACTAAACAAATATTGATTCCTTAATAGTTTTTTTTCTCTCTTTCTTTGTATTTTGATGGGAAACTATACGACAATAATATCAAAGTTTATTTATTTGAGTCACTGAGTCTCATCCCGAGATAGCAAGATTCTAGTGTGATCCACCATACATTACATTAATAATAACAGGTTCCCAAAAATTTATTTTATAATACAGCAGTTACAAATTACAAATATAACGCGATCTTCAATTAACAACGAAATCAATTATCAAAGTTCAGAATTGATGTTGAACAGTCGAAGGTTAAAAATAACGAATTAGCAAATATGAGCAGGGTAATATGGCAAACTCACTACATATAATTTTTTAGCCGGTTCTACCGTATCATTTTAGTTTCACCTATCTTCTTGTACATATCGTAAGGTTCAAGAATGGACTTGATTTGCGACATATTTAATTATTTAAAATATATATTGAATATCTTTTAAATAGATTTATGCGCTCCGAAACCAGTTAAAAAACTAGTGTGGTAAATACAAAAAAGAGCGAAGAATTCCTAATATTTTTTTCATATTAAGACCGAGGAAAGATAATTAAATAATCATAAATTTATGCCATTATAGAACAGACTAACCGAAGAAAAATGTGAGTGCTTATTATATCAACAGGTGGCAGCACTTATCAAATTCAGTATCGTGTTGGTAATTAAGGAAAATGGCTCGTAATGTTGTTGTAATAGGATTTTAGGCGCATCGGCGATCAAGGTCAGGTCATATTGCTCTTTGTGTATTGTCTGGAAATTGCGTGCGTTCTGTGGTTGGTTATCTATTTGATGGAGGAAAAAACCTGAGTTTCCTGGAGAGAAAAAAAAACATTACACTGAGACCAACTAACTCAGCCGCGTTGTGAAAAAGGTCCACAAAACTTCCTCACGTAATTGACGAGATTCGAACTCAGGTCTTTTCCACGCGGTGTGGGGTCATTATACTAACTGTGCTACCCACGAGGGCAGTTTCCTCCATACAACCTCTACTTGGCTTTCCCACCTGGTAAAGGCTGGGACAACTGCCTGTAAGATGTTGGTGACTATGCTGGGAAGCATCATAGCACTGAGTACAACCCTAGCTTTATTACAAAGGATTTGGAACACATAAATTCTGGTTACTTCATAATCTTTCTTCGTATTTCGTTGTTTGGTCACACATACACGTGAACGAGCACGTCTGTGTGTCCTTAAAGTAAATATTTGCTTTCCCCGAATGGGATAGACGCCATTCTAATCCCCACAGTTTCCTTTTCGAATCTCGATTGTCATCTTCTTCCCCTTGTTTCTCCACCTCCTTCGGAATCCAGCGGATTTCCTCACTTGATCTCTGGCTTGCTGAGTTCATTGTTTTATCCCCACGCTCGCTCGTTTCTGTTCCTCGTTCACTCCGTTTCCATCTGCCCGTGTGTTACGCCGTTGTTTTGCGAATTTTTCCTCCCTCCCCGTTTGGTGTCTCAGTAATCGCTTGGCTGAGTTGTTACTGGGGCTGTTTATTGTGTGGCCAGCAGTTTCTGCTGCCGTCTATTCGGTTTTATCACAGGTGATACCCTTCTAATCTTCTACTTCCACAAGAATATAGGTCCTCCTTTGCTTTTACAGCCTTCGCCATCTCTGTTTCACCCGTTTTTCTTACTTTCAATTTTCGGCCCTCTTTCGGAGACGTGCATGCGGATACCAGGAATTACGGCCACACTTTTATGATGTAACAAATTACAGGCGCACGCCGTCACATCCTCCGCTGGGCAATTTAATGACCTAGATCCAACGTAGCGTGCCCTCTCGGAGCCTTTCAGACCACCAAATACTTGTAATGCATCGTCCTTAACAAGAACCTTTGTTATAATATCAGAATGGTCCCCTCTCGTCTCCCCACCTTTCTCTGTTTAAAGACGCCATCTGAGACCTGTTAATCAGAATATCTTCAGCTACGCTGATGCCGTTTAGACGGCACTGGTAACAAAGGAAAATTTACGACGGATGAAACGCTAAACACAAAGATGCTCCGTATCTTCATTTCAATATGATTGCGAGCCGCTAATGCGAACAAAGCAGGTAGATTCGCCGAAGGACTCAATAAATCCGAAAGTTGCTTTAATACGCTTCGGGAGTTCGGAGCCAATTTTAAAATCTGACATTGTTCACTGGGAGCCGTTTCGTAATCCTGTAACGACGGGATCACGAAACATAGCCGACCGTAATAATTAATAGGTTGGTAGTTAATGGAAGGGTTAGGGTAACCAAGACCATGAGGCGTCAGTAAATTGTATTGTAAACTTCTAAAAAGGTTTTCGTGCGAGCAGGATTCGTTAAAACTTGCGCGAAAATCATTTTTTTCTTTCAAACAGACACTCGGACTTCAGGATAGAAAACACCTCTGGGGATAACTCCAAAGTTTTCGAGCATTCATAACCCTTATAGGAGGGCAATTACTTTAATACCATGTTCTGCTTCCTCTGCTTGTCTGTTTGTGGAATGAAAAACTGCACACTTTATATATGGGCCTAAAACCTTAAGTTGCTGTTGCGCCGTATATAATATGCCTATAAATTACATGTGTTCTGTGGTCGATTTGCTGTTTACTGGACGAAAAACTCTAGTTTCTGGAAGGAAAAAACCAACCCTCGCCCAGATCAATTAACTCAGCCACGTTGTGGAAAAGACCCATAAAAATTCCTCGCGTCATCCATGGGATTCGAACTCGGGTCTTTTCCATTCGTTTTGAGGAGGATGGCGATGATACCAACTGTGCTGCCCACGAGGGCTGCGTATGAGTAGCAAGCAGGACATAGCCACTATGCGACAGCTGAATAATCTTTTGATAAGCATACGTGACCTTAATCTGATCTGATCTGCTCTTAACATCATTAAGCGCCAGTGTATTGCCTGTGGACTGTTGTTTGTTAGCTACTAAAATGAATAAAACCCGAATTTAAAAAAAAAAAAAAAAGCCACTCAACATTCGCCAGTGAACGGCCAACTCAGCCACAATGTGAAAAAAAAAGAGGTTTTTTTTTTCATTCTGATTGGAATCGAACCTAGTTCGTTTACAAGAAGTCATCTGGTAGTGTAGTCACTGTGGTTGTTGTTGTCAGGTTAATTTGTTCTTATGGCAAATTGGCCACGAGAACAATTGCCATTACACTGATATATATAGCTCCATCTAGTGTCAATGTTATATATTATTGGAATTATAAATATAAAATATAAAATATAAATATAAAATATAAAATATATAATTATAAATATACAGTTTAAAATTATTCTGTATGCGTACGTTTGAACAAGTTTTGTTTATGTTTAAATTAAGATAACTGAAATTAGGTTTAGAAAGTAAAAGGTGACTTCAGATTTGATGACTAAACGTGATATTAAAATTGGGATGAGAAAGAAATCTAGAGTTCATCGCACCAGTTTGGTTGTGCGTTTACTTCCAGGTTTTGGGGAACTTCTTGAAACTGATCCACGAAGTATTTGGGCAAGGAACTGTTTCCAGACGGTTGGAGGTCAAACGCCTTAGACGAAAATGATGATTATTCCGTTTAAAACATATATCAATCTTCGGGGGATGAATCAGCATTTATAATTATTACATTTCTTTGGTAGTTGGCTTTCAGATTTGATTAAGTGACTAGTTATTTGTTAGATTTTACAAATACCTAGTTGGAATCATTATAATTTCGTAAAGGGGGTTTCTTGTTTGACCAATCTAGTTAATTATTATGGCAAAGATATAAAACAGTTGTATGCAAGAAACAACTTTGAAATTATTTACCTTGACTTTGGTAAAGCTTTTGATACGGTTCCCCATGAAAGACTGTTATATAAACTATAGCAAATTTGGATTAATGGAAAGATCCTTCGTTCGATGAAGGGCTGGCTGAAAGATCGGAGAAGAGAGTAATCATAAATGGATATATATCTCAGGGTGGATCAGCGTAGCAAGAAGTTGCCCCAATACTGATTCCTCAGGCATCAGCATTGGGTACTACTTCTATTTCTAATTTTTTTTTGACCTCAGTGATCAGAGAGTGCAGTGATAGTTGTCAAGGTCTGCTGATGAATTCCAGGTAGGAAGGGTGGTTAACGACAAAGAACCAGGGCATTTTGCTTCAACATGGCTTCGATTGGTTGCGCAATAGTGATCTGAAAAATAACAATTGAAGTTTAATTATTCTAGGTGTAAGGTTTCATCTAGGGAACAGAAATCTAGGAGTTATTTACAAGCCATGAGGGTAGAATTTTTCTAGGACGAAATGGACTTGCGTTACGATTCATACAGACGTTAAATTTTCTATCCAGTGTAACCAGGCAGCTAGTCAGGTACATGGTGTCCTGTCTACAATATATAGGATTTTCGCAAATAGGGAAAAGGATTTCATTATATGTTCTCATAAGATGATGGTGAGACGGCGTTTAGAATATATTGAGTTCACGACTGACTGGAAGCCCCACTGGTAGAAAGACATATAACTTATAGAAACGGTTCAGAGAAAGGAAACTAGATTGGTAAGGGTTGCTAATCGATGTCCATATGAAGGATGACTAGCTTTTTTTTTTTATACAGGAAACGCCTACTTCCTTGCATTATTTAGCCTTTTTTTTTTTTTTTTGGTCTACTTTTAAGGCAAAAGTTGAAGACTTAATTTTAAAAAATTATAAAAGTAACAAATAAACTAATTTTTGTCATCTCAGGAGAACTATTCGTAATTGACTTTTCTACTATGAAACTATTGGAGTAATTTGAAACCAAAAGTTGTTTATATAAATTGTGTGAAAGAAAAATCAAAACAAGGTAAGGGGGCACTCGGGATTGAACCGGGGACCTCTCGATCTGCAGTCGAATGCTCTACCACTGAGCTATACCCCCAACACGCAATACTCTCTCTAAAAACCATTACTAATAAGAGTCTCCATGACAACGATTGCCACAATCAATTCAAGAACAGTTATTGAACGTGACTTTCTGCTGTTTCCTGGTGGTCATCATTCGTGTTCCACCGCACCGCGCATCTTGTTACAGACGGCGCACATTACCGTGTTGGTGGAAATCCCGACAACGACGTTCGTGCGGCAACTCCCACTTCCGAAGAAGGAGATTCGATTCTCTTTATCCTGAGATATTTTATTTCGGTTCCTTTCTTAGTGCTGCATTTATAGCTTCAGACCATTCTTCTCAAAAATAGACAAATTGTCTTAAAATACAAAGAAATAAACAGTAATGTTTATTTCTTTGCGTTGTAAGTTGAAACTAATGTTGTTTGTAATCCTAAGTCATTCAGTGCTGGTTTATCAGTGTTTTTTTATTTATTAATAAACATCTGGAGCCTCTTAAGAATGGCACCTTGTTAATCATATCTAAGATCTTATGCTGAAAAAGTGGAGAACAGTTTTCGTTTAAGAAATTTGTATGGAGTTGCTGATTAACACTCCAACTAAATATAAGTTTAGATTGACTGACACTCAAGTAGGAAGGCAGTTTGGCACTGCTTCAAGTTACAGCAGCTGGACTGTAACATCCATCTTTGCAAGTAATCGTGGCCGGAAACGATGCAGCGCTGCAATAACAAAGAATGCGCGTGTTGTGTGTTATTACTACTTACCAAACCCTTTATAACAAAACTTTCACGTGTCCAAAGCTCCTCAAGGAGGAAACTTTGCAGATTCCGGTCTAAAGAGTATAAGTAGCTTAATTTAAGTGAACTGAGGTTGGGTTTATCTTTCGTTCAAGGCGCCGTTCGTCATTATTCTGTCCCACTAGCTCCCCTTTCCTTCCCCTCCCACTCGATTCTCTTTTCAACCACCTGAAACGACGTCTGCTCTAAAGTGTTATCTCAGTTTGTATCCCGTCACGCGACACAAGCCCTCCTTCATGATCTCGTTATCAGCAGTTCCACGCGGGCATTGTTGACAGGCTGTTGCCAGGACGACGTCTTCACATTTGGAGGACGTAAAGGAAATGTAACTTCTCTGTAAGACTCTCTCGGGTGTGTGTTGGAAGCGACTTAGAAAGTGCCAAGTACTTTGAACTACACCTCTGCCAGAATGTTCTGTTTCTTAATGTTTATGAGACTGCCAGCTACTGATAGAAGGAGTTAGGTGGAGAAGCGATAACCATTTAACCATCGGAATGTAAACAGACTGCTACTTAAGCATATTACTAATTTTCTCGTGTGCCAGATTCTCTCTCTCTCTCTCTCTCTCTCTCTCTCTGTCTCCTCACCTTTGTCTCTGTGAGAGAGAGAGAGAGAGAGAGGGAGAGAGAGAGAGAGAGAGAGAGAGAGAGAGAGAGAGTATTTGTATGAAAAGAAATCATATGTGGAAAGGCACAATTTGGAAATCATAACTGGAAATGCTTTCCAAATTCCTCTCCAAGTTGTTGTTATTAAGTTTCATTCGTTAATGGTACACATAAGTCTGACAAACATTTGAAGGTTGCGGTTCTGTCAGTGTGGTGAAGAGGACAGTTTATAAGAATGTGTTTTACAGGTAACTGGGCGTGGCAGTGGAGACACCGTGGAGGATCTTCCCCTGCTAGTAAGAACAGATACGTCAGATTGGTGTGGCCAATCCGTATTCCACCAAGAACAATTTCTTCATGTTGAATTTTCCTAAAACTAGAATTCCATAGTTATGGTGCATTTTTGATTTGTAACAGTTTATTATTTGTCTGAGACTGCCATAGATTCTTTCACTGATTGTGGTTTGTCTGTTGGATAAGAGTTTTATAGTCTGAATATGATGCCTGCGTTTGTGTATAACGATGGTTTTTGGCCGCTTCATTTGCGTTTTCATCTCCAAGAATTTCGATGTGTCCCGGAATCCAACAGAATTTTACTGATTGGGAAGTTGTGTCATGCTGAATCAACCAAGGTCGATTTGTTTCATAGCAGGATGAGAAGGTGGATATTTGTTTTGTAGCGCAGTCGCTGCACTCAGAGAGCCTGTGTAGATTATAATCTGCGGAGGAGGAGAAGCATTAATATGATCAAGCGCTAATTTAATTGCACACATTTCGGCATTGTACACGCTGCACTCTAGTGGGAGTGATGCAGAGATGATGAAAGTAGGAAATACTGCTGCCGCACCTACAGTCCTTTCTGTTTTCGATCGATCCGTATATATGTGTATGCAATGGGCTTTGATGTTACATGTGCCACGTGAAGGTGTTTGAGATTCATAGATGGTATGAATTTCTTTCCCAATTTACTAAAATAGTCATCACAAGATGGTGAGTATATAGCCCATGGTGGATCTATTCAGAAGTTTTTGGAATGCATTATCTAGTTCAATATTCCAGTGTTCTGCTAGCTCTTGCAGCCTTATTCCAGCGGGTTTATTTTCCCTGTGCTTTTTACTATAGTTCACTTTTACTTGCGGGTCAAAGAGATATGGCCATATAGAATGTTTTGGTTGGCTTCTTATTTTCTCTGCATACGTTAGGAGTAATAATTTTCTCCTAAGATAAACAGGTGGTTCGTTTACTTCTATGTATAAAGTTTGAATAGGAGATGTCGGGGACGCTCCAAGGATAAACCATAAGGCACAGTGATTTATTGGGTTAAGCCATTCGAGCACAGTCTTTCTAGCAGAATCATATACAGGCGCATTGCAGTCAAATCGAGATCTAATAAGAGTATGGTACAGGTGAAGTATATCTATCGGCCCTTCATGTCATAACTCATATTACTTTAAAGATGTTAATGTTTTCTGGCAGACAGTTCGGACCTCATTATGTGTTTCAGAAAGTTCAGCTTACTGTCTAGAATTAGACCTAAGAAACATCCATTGTCAGAAAGCATGGTTGGATGAATTCTCCGTCGTAATTCAGGTTTAGGATGTAACTTGTGTTTTTTTACAAAAATGTAATGGAATAGTTTTCTGTCCAGAGAGGCGATAGCGATTCTGTGACATCCACTGGTCTATTTTATTGATTGCACATTGGAGTTGTCGTTCGATACAGTTCATGTTTTGGGCGTGGCAGGAGATAGTAAGGTCATCGGCATATAGATATGTTTAAACAGTGGCGGGAATGTCTTTTATCATTTGGTTTATTCTGTTGGCGAAAAGTGTAGCACCGAGAACGTAGCCTTGTTTGCCTCCTTCTTGGTTGAAAGACCGTGATGAGCATTTTTAATAACGAACTTGAAAGGTATGCTTTTGTAGGAAGCTCTGTATTAGAAGTGGCAGATGTTCTCTTAAGCCAAGTATGTGCAAATCTCGGAGAAAAACCAAAACACCACGTGATGTCAAATGCCTTTTGAATATCCAGACATACCATTACCAGATGTTAGTTTTTAAAGAAGGCATTCCGGATGTTTTCATTAACTTTAATCACAACATCCAAGGAGGCCTGTTTTTTCGAAACCCATGTTGGTTTTCGCATATCAGTGATTGTTATTCCGGTTACCACTTAAATCGCTTGCGGATATTTTTTCCCAATGTCTTTCTGAGACAGATAGTTAGAGACAATCGGTCTGTCAGACCGATTTGTCTGTAATTCTGTCGATGTGTTTGGTCTTTCCCTGGTTTGGAAAAAGTCAAACAATGGAGTGATGCCAAGCGCTCGGAGAAGTAATTTTCGAAGAGAAGTCGGTTGAAGAAAAACAGCAAGGAATGAAAGGTGTTTCTGTTTAACTTTTATAACATGAGATAATACAATGCTTGACAAAAATAACAGAACACGTAGAAAACGTGGTGTAACTCGTGCAGCATGCGATGAAGCGAGACAAGCTTGATATGGTGGTGTATCATAGAATAATAATGAAATGAGGAGACAGCGAGAAACTTCAGAAAGGTATAAGGAACATTCATCGGGGTGAGTATAAGAATAACCAATAAAGGTCACATTACAGAAGTCGATAAAAGGCACTCGAAAATTTGGTCACATGACATTAGTACGGCGTATGATCCTCTCCAATGGCTCAATTGGCCTGACAGCAGTGAACCATGCTCGATATAAGGGTATCTATGAGAATCTGTGGCAACAAATCCCTATCTTTCACCAGTGCAGACCAAGTGGCTGAGGAATTAACTGTCAGCATGCAATACGATACCCTTGGGTGCCGACAGCACACGTATTCGATTGAATTTAAGTCTCATGATCGTGTTGGCTTCTGTAGTCGTTGAATATCATCAGTTTCAAAATATTCTTCCATCACTTGAGCTCTATGTGCAGTGGCGTTGTCGTGCATGAAAAGAAAATCTGGGCCAACCGCACCCGTAAAATGCTGCACATATCGAGGTTCCATTCTCAGTACCTCTGCACAATTACGGCACCCCTATCAAAAACATGAAGAGGGGTGCGGCAGTTGATCATTATTCTGCCCCACACGAGAAAACCTCCTTCACCATAATTGTCCTTATACCTTTTTGAATGTCCTTTATACCTGTTTGATGTTTCTTGCTGTCTCCTCTTTTCATCGATATTCTATGGTACACAACCATACCAAATTTGTCTCTCTTCATCGCATGCTGCACAAGTTACATCACGTTTTCTACGTGTTCTGTTATTTTTGTCGATGTTGGATGGATGGTACTGCATTCCTTGTTGTCTCCAGATGGAATAATACCTAGAATTTGTTTGTAGGCTAAAATGGGACTCATCAGGGAACAGAACTCTACCCTATTTTTCATGGCTCCAAGTCACATGTTCATAGCACCGGTGTCGACGAGCTCTGCGGTGGTTTGGAGTTAATGGGATAGAAACCATTGACTTCCTTGCGTAGAGTCCACTTGAATTGAACCTTCTTAACAGAGTCTGGTTGGAAATGTTTTCATCAGGTAGTCGCAGAAACTTCAAGAAATAGTTCATGACAGGACATCGTAGAGTTCCGTCTTCCTGTTAGAACCAGATAGCCGTCTGTTCTGGTTGAAGTGTCCCTCGGGTGACCTTGTCCAACTCTTCTTGTAATGATTCCTCTCTCCTGAAACTGCTTCCATAGTGCTGAGACCACACTGCGTGACACATTAAGCTAATGTGCTACCTCTGCCTGTAACTTCCCAGCTTCAAGTCGTACAACTGCCCACCATCCTAATGAATTATGTAACCAAAGATAACTTGCCATCCTGAGTATTGGAAATGTGGCTATCCCACTGAGCAAACCAAAAAACGGGAATGAAGTGATGTGGTTGCAACCAGTGCTTTTATAAGAATGAATAATTTGTATAATGTGCGGTTCTGTAAGGTGGTAGATCGATTTCTATTGGATACTTGAAATTTCCATGACAGGATGCCTATTACATCAAATATTCTCCTTTAGCGACACTATACACAATAAAATATTCATCAAAAACATTTTGTCCTGTTAATTTTGTCGAGCAGTGTATTTGCCATCAGAACCAGGTGCATTGTTAACTTAACTATTTAAGAATTTTTAACTAAAACATAGTAAATGCTTGATCATACGGTAGTGAATGATTTGTGCTAAAGTCTGTTTTGTATTTTTCAGTTATTACTTTAGTATTTTGAAAGGCTTTATCATAAACACACACTGCAGATATTTTCAATTTCTTTGCGATTTCACACGTTCTGTCTATTACATGTGATGATGGGGAGAGAAACTGATGGTGATTTACCGTTGAGTTTATTAATTATTTTCTAGATCAGTACCGGTATCTTTGATGACTGTGGATGCAAACTTATTCCAAAATCTTTTTTTTTTGCTTGTCTTCTTATATGATGTGCTTTTGTCCTAGGTAGTTGTAGTCGATAAGGTTGTTAGGTTATTAGTTTTGCAGAACAAATTTCACGTTTTTTCCCCTCACACTGGTGTACTCTGTATTTCACCAGTGATTGGTACGTTTTCGTTTTCTAAATGTGACTGCGGTATTGCTAATCTGGTATGTGCAGTATACGCACGGTATTTTTGGTTGGGTGGTGGGGATTCCCAACTACATCATCATATGAGTTTAGTCGGATGGCAAGTTCTTGAAGAGAAAGGACTAAAGCACCATAATGAAATGTGTTTGAAAAATTTTTGATGAACCAAACGATTTTGCATGTATGTTAGGTGATAGTAGAAATATGGGGGGAAAGTGAATACAGAGGGAAGTGACCCTAAATCCTACAAATTACTGATAAATTCTTAGATGATATCATTCAGAGAGTAAGCAAAATTATGAATGGAATTTGAAGGATGATTCAACAAAATGGCAGATTTCAGAATTATCTACGCTGATTTCTACGAACTGAGAGGCCCATTCATTGATCTACAGCAAGAACAATCAGCATGATCTGCACAAGGAAATCGCACTGAAGATTTTAAAGTCATTAGCGTACAGATGAATGAAGAAAGTGTTCTCGTCAAAAAGTGTAGATGAATTGTTCAAAAACACATTGAAGAACAAAGGCGAGCCCCTGTGGAACTCTAGAGCAAAGGTCGTTTTTCACGATCTGTTGCAAGGAACTATGGGCATGACGTTTCTTCTTATATGAAATTATTTCGATACCTTCTTAATCTTTTCTATTTGAAAATATCAGCTGCCTCTTGAGGGTGCTGTATTAGCCTATTATCTGACGATAATAAGCTAGTACACGTTCGTAAACCATGGAAATGGTTTAGTGGCATACATTCTACATAGGAAAGGAATTTACTGATGTCTAATGTTCTTATAATTTTTTTTATTGCAAGGTCGGTCACCATATACAACTTGTAACTTTTTTACTATATTTATCTGATACTATAAAATATACAAAACGATTATTTTCCTTCAATTTTAGAAAGCACTGAATATTCATAATGAGACGATTTACTTTCCAAGTTCTGCACCCCTCTTCATTTTTGTTCCAAATTCTTCTCTGATTGTTAAGAAAGTTCATTAAACTGACAAAGTTATTACCACAGCCACTGTGCCAATAATCCGCCGGTTACTGGCAAGTTATTGTCACAACGGTCTGTTCTTAATTGGAGTTAAGAACTCTCAACTCTGTTCGAAGAATGCTTCTTTCTCTAACTGATTTACTTGATTCTCCTTCATCCCCTTAGTCAGCAAAGGTGGCGGGGTTCGAAAGAATTTCACACGTCTGCAGTGAGATGTTATCGATTTTCCTATCATTGTACAAGAGTTTCCCATACACTTAAAGCAACTACTCATTCTCCTTTTTCTTGGTTTCAGCTTCGGATAATTAATCAGAGCACTCTCTACTCAAGATGCTACCTCTTTTAATCTTATCGCAGTGTCTCTTTCTCCTAGAACCACCTCCTGTAATCACTTATACATAAAAGTTTCTCACCATTGCTTCCTCATTAAAATCCATTTGGTTGTCTGAAATGCTACCAAATATATTTTTCGATTGAAAGGTGTCTTTTTATTTGAGTTTTTATCTTTTCTTCTGTCTCTTTTGGTGTCACTCACGAATGGTGTCCTTCGGCTTCCTGAAAAACAGCTGGTTGATTTGTATGACCAATTGATAACCTCTCCGTCACAAAAAATGTACTCCATACTTTTATAATAATGACGGGCCAACAGGTTCTACTGATTAGTAGGAACAGATCGTTTAATGGGTGGCTGATTACAATTAATAACAAGTATTCGATGGTCGGTTTGCTTTATTTTCTGAATTAAAAATGAAATTTCCAGAGTAAAACTCATGTCGCCCTTGCTCGAGATTGACGGAACTCGTCCATATGTGAAAGAACTCATGAAACGTCTTCCCTTCGATAGATATTGAACTCAGGCCTTTTCGGGTGTGAACCAATAGCGATTATAACCACAACGGCTCAGAACATGTGAGCGACATAGAAGAAAATCTCTTTCTGAGTACAAAGGACGACTCAAATAAAATGAGATTTCTGGTTTGGAGGTGAAGTAATTCTAACATTTGTAGGAGTATGTCGAAGCTCAGATAGTCGGACTCAGGAGAGGGCTACATGGTGAAAATTAGGTTTTTCTACAGGAAACATGCAAATCGACCACAGAATACATGCAATTTGCAGACCCAATATACTGACGTCTCACACCCTTAGTTGCTTTGGCGCTTAACACACACATCAGTTACACTGACTCTTGGATGGAGAATTGTCATGAGTATTTTATCTTTCGTCAATAAATCGTTTGTGCTGGAAAGTTCATGCCTTCGACGAGTTCAACAGATTGAAATCTGATTGCGTAGTCAGTTACAGAGTCATAATATAACTTTTTTCTTTTCTTTTCTTTTTTTTTATTGTAATTCATTGTTGAGCATTTAGAAGTACTGGTGGATATTTTGACATCACATTTTCTTATTTAGCTGCCTTGGAGCATATCCTAAAACAATAAAGTATTCAGGTCTCGTCCACCTCATTTTATTCATTTTCCCTCTTTTCGAAGCGCCCCCCCCCCACGTTTCCTTCCAGCTTACATTTCATTTCTTTCCTTGGGGGGACGCCTACAATTGGCGCACTCCCTTTGTAAGTTAATGGCTACGAACGTGTATCTCTTATCCTCTCTCTCTTTCTCTCGACGGAATAATCTGCTTTACCGCACGTTCTCAGCATGAAGAGGGGATAAAATTCCTCATAATGTACTAGTAGGGCCCTCACGTATTAATCCATGCCTTGCAACAGAAATTTTTCACTTAAAATGGTACATGAAAACTGAGGACACGCAACGCAAATATCAAAAACTATCCAGCACAGCATCAGCCAGTTAATCTCTGCACGATTTCGAATTGTTTTCTCTGGTTACACACAACAGAAGTTGCTGAACTCCACTAGCTTATACCGAGATTTGATAACAACTTCGCATCCAATAAGATTGCCACTGACTAGGAGAAATATCCTAAGGTAAATGTTTTAACCAATTCGTTGATAATTACGCTCTTGTTGACACAAATGATTATATAACGACAAGTGCCGTTACAGTTTCCAGGACTAGATAGACAAATGGATAATTGCTTTCTGCAAATGCCTGCATAACATGCGCGAAAGTTCTGTATTGCGATCTCTAATAAAACAAAGGACTGGATGAATGGAAACTACTAATGGAACTTAATGGATTGACGTTTTGATGGCCATTGTACGAAGCTAGAATTATTCGCTGCTATTATGTGGACTACTAATTCAAGTACTCAGTGTTGACCCTTTAGAATTAACGGTTTCGCTGGAGTCTGTTTGTGATAGAGAATTTACTGGAAAGTATGTAGAGTAGATACACAACACACAAATGCAGTCTTATTTATTGACAAGATAACATTTATATTTCATTTACAACGAAATAAAATTTCTATTTCTGTAATATATCGATAATATTTCCATTTCATCATTTGATTAACAGTAATAGAAATAACGTTCGCTGATTGTAAAGTTTTAACCCACATAATTTATGAGAGAAGACTAATTTATGAGGTATCTGTACTACCCATTTAAGGTTTTTTCCCTAGATTTTCATGAAGAATTTTGATTAGTTCACCTTTTTCCCTAAAAACTAAAAAAAGAACTAAATATACTAGTAATGGCGAGTGCATTGAAAACACGTTAAATGGATGTTTTTGGTGTAGGTCAGGGCACGTGTTGCTTGTTTGATATTTTTAATTCATACATTATTTGGAGTGATTGCTTTTATCATGTATTATGTTTGTACAAGTGCGTTTACTGGCCAATTTACAAGTTGAACGAACGAAAGAAAACCCCGGATTAATCCAAAGGGATTGGGGGCCTCGTCGTGCTGAGACCGGCTACTTACTACAGTCCCTAATGAAGAGATCTTAAGAATTCCTCAAATCTGCGAAGGAATTCGAACCCTGGTTTCTTTAAATGGACAAAAAGCGGCGAATCCACAATCAAGAAGGACCAAATGGCACATATCGAATGACTGAATCATGAACAGTCAGAATCATAAACAGCCGCTTAGGTCTGTGTACAGTAATTTTTAACTATTCAAGATTCATCGTAGATCATTAAAATCTTTGACATGTTCATTTTAATACTTAAACTGGCCATTGGGTGTTGAAAAGCCCATTCTTGTTTTCGAATACCATCAATAAGAGTAATGGATATTTTTAACGAAAGTTTAAAATTCTGATTTGATATGTTTCGTAAATCGCAGTTTTAAAATTTATAAGATTGCATCCGTGAGTAATAATATACATCTTTTTGTTTATAATCCTAATATAACAACAATAAAAAAAGCGCACATTATTACTCATGGACGCGATGCTTAACTTTATCTACTTGACTTTTCTTCCTGTTTAATTAAGAGAATTGTTTTCATGGGCGAGCATTATATAATTCAGAGTTATTTTCAATTGGACGCATTATATACTCCTCTCAGAGCTCGTTTCTAATAACAAAGCTGTTTTGTTTCACCATCTCGAGGAAGCAAAGCACACCCAGAGTACTCCAAGCCTCATTAACTACCACCTAATTCATTGTGGTGCCCTGAAGTCATTAGTGATTCTGATATTGATTGCATGTTTTTATAGGTCATTAAGCCTTCCCCTTGTATCAGGTAAGGATACTGGACGATGTGTCCAATGGATTCTGTGTTCAATAAAATATCATATTCATTTAGAAAGATAATATATGTTTAATTATTTCGTCTTTAAAATATGTTCGATAAAGCTACTGTTTCAGTTATGAGTGGTTACTCATAACTGATTCATTTTCTTAAAGTTCACTTAATCCTTGGACTATGAATATATTCAATTCCAGTTAATACAATTCCAAATTTTGAAAAAGGATAAAATGTTGCGTACCATATCCGACCATTACTAATTCTGAAATTCTATCGAGACAAATATGACTTCCTGATAGAATCTCAGATGGCTCTGGCACGATTCACATTTTGCCTAAATTACAAGGCGTTAATCTTATAGACAGTTACCAAAACAGCTGGAAAAGCTGAATGATTTTGGTGAATTATTATGGAAACTTTGAAGTTTGTATTTACGATATTTCTAAAGGATATACGCAAGGCATTTGATTCCAAGATGTCGTATTTGTTTTGATAGCATTTCAGAATTAATAATGGTGGGATAACACAAATCTAACAAGCACCTAGTTCAATGCTAAGATGTCATTGTTAAGCACATAATGCGCATGATAACATCTCCAACTGCAATCATGAACGAAGATTGAGAAGGGATTTCAGGCATCCAGATTCGTTGCCTCCAGCATGGTAATGGTTGTTCTTATTCAGTCATTACACTTAAAATGATATTTTTAATTTAAAATGATTTAGAGGAAATTCGGTTGAAGAGCTATTGTATACTTTACATTCTATTTCTGTTCGCCTAATCACATGGTGTAGTTGAATGGTTTTACAATTTCCAGCCACTGAAGGAGAAACTCGGGATAAGAGAAGATAAGACAGGAACCTTCTCTTGAGGTGAAAATGTGGAGACGACATAATAAATGTCGAATCCCGACAGTGACGCAATGAACTTTTGTCAGCTTTTTTTCATAACGTGGCGGAGTAAGCTGCTCTTGTGGAAGGGCTTCATGGTTTTAATCTGCTGGAAGTTCGAGTCTTTCATCGAGAAACTCGACCACAGAATACAGGCAGATTTCAGACATAATGACGCCCAACAGCCTTATACGCTTTGGTTCTTAACAGACACGCATTAACTAATCGAATTGGGTCAAAAGACATTTTCTCGCGAAGAATGCATTCATTTGTCTGTTGATGCGTAGAATGCAAGAGAATTATATTCAAGATTGAAATACAGTATGTTTTGTTTCACTGTAAGAGTATGATTAAAAAGTGTTTCCTTTGAATAGTCTACATAAGTAAAAAGGAATGGGCAAATAGCTCGGTCCAAAGTGGATTTGAATAGTAAACCAGTTTATAACTTAGCATTTAATTAAATAAATCTATTTATTGATAAATGTGCCAATTTATCAATAAATAAATAAAAATCATGAAATGTACGTACAATGCCAAACAAATTAATAGAACTCACTCATTTCAACTTATGTTTTGTAATTTTGGCTCTGAAATACATATTTAATTTATTTTAATGAACAAAGAATTGTGGGCCCCATGAAATGCATATTCTTAGGGTTGAAGAAAATATAGATTTAAAAAAATATTCAGGCATATTATTACTGTCAAAGATTAAAGTTCTTTGACAATACAGCGAATGTGATTGCATACACAGGCGTTGTTCCTTTTCAAATGAAATTTCAAGATGATTCTGTTCCATGCCACCCGAAGCAAAGAATGTTGAAAACTTTTTCCGTCCAAAACACTCTAAACACACATATGCATTTACTGCAACGACTGCCAATCGACAAATAAAAAAAAATCAAAAATAATTTTTAAGACATTCAGTAGAGGGATGGATAGATAGACAAGGAAACTGGACTGAAGATATTTTATTTGTTACGACTATGCCTGATAAGATGGTATATTCATTTCGGAAATGGTCAACAAGGAGTCGTCGATAAGAAAAATGGTCGCCAACGGATGGAGGAAACTCCAACGATCTCATAACAGTTTTCTTTATGTAAGAGTTAGTCCTTTGGATCAACTTTGAATGCCTATCCACACACCAAGGAGAGGACATATCCCCCAAACAGTGACGTCTGGATGATGTTACTGCAATTAGAATAAATAACCACAGATTCTCTATTGAGAAAAAAAATTAAATTACTGTATTAGGGTTACCCGTAAATGAAATTACATTAACCCGTATTCGTGTCTGTAAATTGCGTGTGTTCTCTGGTCGATTTGCCTGTTTTGCTGGACGAAAAAACCTCAGTTTCTGAGGGGAAAAAACCTTGCTATCTACGCCTGAGACCGACTAACTCAGCCACGGAGTGAAAAAAGCCCACTAAAGTTCCTCCCGTCATCGACGAGATTCGAACCCGGGCCTTTTCCACCCGGTGTGGAGAGGACGGTGGCGGTACCACTGTGCTACCCACGCAGACTCTCTATTGAGAAAGTGTTAGTTATTCGAGGGGTAAGAATGGGGGCAACAACTCGTTGAATTTTACGTGTCCTCGTCGGTAGAACAATTGGTAGAATCGCCGTCTTCCCCATTGGGTGGAAAAGACGCGAGTTCGAGTCCCGTCGATGACGTGAGGAATATTTATGGGCCTTTTTCACAACGACGCTGAGTTAGTCGGTAGCATGTGAGAGGGTAGCATGGTAGTTTCTACCGGAAACTCGGGTTTTTCGTCCAGCAAACAGAAAATCGACTTCAGAACACACGCAATTTACAGACAATACACAAGGGGGCAATATGGCCATAGTTGCTAATGCTCCTAAAACATTATTACGTGAAAACTGTTTGCTTAAAACATTTTAGCTATGTAATAACTTGCCGGTTGATTGGTTTAGTCTTTAATAGCGCATTGTCAGCTTAGGAAATAATGTGCTAAAATAAAAACATCAATAAATATGTTTGGTAATGTGTAAATAGGTTAACGCGTCAAAAAAGGTAAATATGTGTCACATTTTTGACACATTTTTACCTTGAGGAAGGGCGAAATAAATTTGTAAAGGTTACAAGCGTCAGACGGATTGTCTCTGTCCATCTAAGACCATATACTCTACGAACTCTAACTGAAATCTTGACAAACAATAACGTCATCAAAGCTCTCTCGTCAGTTGCTACAAAATCCAGTGGCACTTCGGTAACTAACCAATGAGAGTTTCCTCGATGGCTTGTTCATGTCAGGATTAAAAGTCAGAGCAAACAGAATTTAAATTGTACATTAATCTAAAATTTTCATAGCTTGAGGTTTTAGCCTTAAAATATTACGAGTCTAAAACTTTATTTGAAACGCATGGGCACTCCATCTTTGTCACTGTTGTGACTAAAGGATTTATGAAAAGTAAAACTGCATTAAAGTATTTGTCACTCACACTTTAATACTTAATTCCCATGAGAGCACATTATTCTATTTAAAACTGAATTCGCACTGAATTTTACAAAAATTCAGTGTGGAAAACAATGCAATCGTACTAAGTTTCTTAAAGAGAAGATATTATGCGAGTCCGACCAGAGTTAATTATATTCACATCTATTACACTAAGGTACTGAATAGCAGTAGGGATTATAATGCAATTTGCCCTTCAAACGAAATTTCAACTCTATTTCATTCCTATCTCTTGCTTCAGCTTGTTCCCAGTTGCATCTCTTCCAGCTACCTTGAATTCTTGTCTTCACTTGATAAATGAACTCTTTCCATTCGTTTCTGAAAGCGTGACTGGCGACACTTCTGTACGTGTTCCAGGAGCTGTTTTTGACTTGAATTAATGACTGTAATTAGCAAGTTTTACTTTCTAATGTGCGAAAACTTTTGATAATTGATGGAATCAAACCTAAGCTTACCATTTGGTTCACGCAGAGAGAGAGAAAGAGGTAAAGGGAAAATGGAAAATGTAAGCCCGAGTTTTCTTTTTTAAAATTAGAATCCATTTATAAAATAATATTCGGCAAGTAAGCTAACAAAACTTTGCTATTTGAGAGTAGTTTACTAACAGATGACAAGCAATGTGATTTGTACATTTTCTGACCTCGTTTCGAAATAGATTTTAATGCTGTTTGAATTGTTTAGGAGAGAGCGGTCCAATTAATTTCCAGACCTTTCTTTTAATAAATGTGTATTTATTGTACTTCAGGCACTGTGAAGCAATTGACATTCAGCTGATAAAAATGATTGAATTACAGCGCAAGGCAGAGGTTACGCGAATTGGGGTGCTTCCACCTACTTTATAAATCTGGCTGAAACATTGCAGTTTTGGGAGAATCCAATTGGGTTTCATCTGCTCCCATACCCTCAGAAGAGGGGAATAGAACTTCCTCTTTCTCATTACCTGGAACTGAGGAGTTGCTTCGAATGATTTTGGGGTATCTGGTTTTCTTTTAAGAGAACATAATCGACTTAATTAATACGTAATTAATTAAATCTGCTTAATGAATGGAACGCTTTCCATAACACCGTTCGTTAATGAGTGTTTTAATGTTTAATCACATTTTGAAAAGCGCCTCGGATGTTCAATATAATCACGATTTTCCATACATGGTAACATTCTCCACACTGTAACTTGCCATAGAAAGAGAGATAATTGCGATACTTTTAAATACAAATGACCATAAGAGATATAACACTGATGTTACTTCTCACTGTATATTGATTTACGTAACTTTGTAGAGAGGGAAGAGGAGGTAAGAGTAGTGTTCTGTCTCTGTCTGTATTTTAATCGGAATTAAAATAAAGAACACATTTCCTGGAAACCATGAAACTTTCTATGATACCCCATTCACTACATATTTTTTCGGTATTAATCATTCAGCTATAGGACAGCCACTTTAGACCTTTATACGAGGGTTTTTCAATTAAAATAATTGATCGGTTTATAGTTTTCAGCAACATGAGGGAAAAAGCCAACCAACCCACATAATGATTCTTAAAGAGTCCTTCTTCTTTGCAGTCTTTGTTATGGTTCGTGTGTGCAATTTTCGATGGTATTTCAAAGAGATGGTGTGTTCAAAACGGATCGGCTTGCAATGATTCAATTTTTAACTGCTGAAAGAACTAAAAGAAATTCGTAATATTATATTGGTTGTGTGTGATGATGGTTGCTACTCAAAATACTGCAATCGTAGAGTGGTAAAGAAAGCCGCAAATTATACCATCCTCAGTTTCCAAGGACAAATAATGCCGATTTCACATTTCTTCGACTACTTCGGTCATTTGCTGTTAAACGTTTAAAGAACCTAATGCCAAAATTATGACGTGAGGAATTTTTATGGCCCTTTTCACAACGTGACTGAGTTCGTCGGTCTCAAGCGAGGGTAGCACGTTTTTTTTTTTTTCTCCCGAAAACTCGGTTTTTCGTCCAGCATACAGAAAATCAACCACAGAACACGCTATTTTTAACCACAGTAGAGTAGATACGGAGCAATATGGTCTTAGATGCTAATGCGCCTAAAACCCTAATACAACAACATTTCTACTTATAGCCTGAAGAAAAGTGAAGTAGCTTTCTAATTTTACCTCTCTTGTTGATTTATCAGTACCCTGTTTTACATTTCTCGTTCTACTGGCGTTTCAGCCTATTTCCAAGTCTGAATACTTGATGTGCACACAGCGTGTACTCTCTTGATGCATCTAATTTTAGCTATTCTCAACTAGGAATTTAGAGTCATGGCGTATCCACCCACTGCTTTTACTGCTTCCTTTCCTTGTAATTTGCGAAAGAGCTGTACCAGGACATGATTAGTTACATCATCTGAAATTGTCAGTACATTGGATTCATGGGTCCGTGGTCGGGTGGTATTAATATTACGCACGCAGTGTGGCGAAATTCACGATAAATGAGAATAGTAGTGTGTTGTAGGCCTAATGGCTCTGATGAGTACAACGAACGGCTCTACAGAGAAATAGAGCGGGCCAGTAAATCAGATTGTCTTATAATGGGGGATTTTAATTTCCCTGATACTGACTGGAACTTGTGGTTTGGTGACTCGCACACCAGCCAGACTTTTGTGGATTTATCGAGTGACTATTTTGTACAGAGCATGTTCGAAAGGCAACTGGAGGGAGTAATACTCTTGATCTGATTATTCATGCATTAAGAATCTGCAGATAAAGGAACCACTGGGTGGCAGTGATCACAATGTGCCGAAGTGGGATTTATTTAAAGATATTACTAACATCGGGGGTAAAGGGAAGGGTTTTTGCTTTCGTAAAGGCAACTACAGTGGTCTCAGATATTTTTTAGGTTCTATATAGTGGGACCAACTGATGATATTACCAACAGCAAATTCTAAATAGGAAGCATTCAAGGAAGTAATCTTGGAAGCTAAAAAGTTTTTAATACCATCTAAAAATACTGTTCAAGCTATAGGACGGTTGACAGTTTTCAGCAGCGTGAGGGAAAATCCAACGAGTCGATATAATGGTTCTTAACGAGTCCTTCTTTGCCGCCTTTCTACATTCACATATGAGGAGTTATTTAGGGAAGGGAATGCCAGACGTTTATTAACCTCTAACAGGGAGCTGAATGATTTTGTAATAAATGAGAGCAAAGTGGAGCATAAATTGTTGAAGTTAAACATAAGAAAGGCATCTGTGGTGGATGGGATCTATCCAGTTATACTGAAGGAGGCAGCAAAGGAAGTAAGCAAACCATTAGCAATAATTATGAGAGCATCCAGAGATGCTCTCATAATTATGGGTAAGGCCTAAATGGATGTCAGTGGAACTAATGAGACTCGTGGCAGAGAAGAAAAATGCATGGAATGCATATAAATTATCAGGAGACAGAAGTCTATGGTAAATGAAAGATAGTCTGTAACCAAGTCACAAAGGAGGTTAAGCAAACGAAGGCACATTACGAGACATCTTTGGCAAAGAATGCCAAGAAAAATAGCAAAGACTTCTTTACTTATGTAAACTCTAGAAGGAAGCGGATGAATCAGATTAATCCATTCGATAACGATGGTTCGACGGTTGATGATCCTGCTCAGGTAGCTGACAAACTGAATGAGTATTTTGCATCTACATTCACATATGATGAGTTATTTAGGGCGGGGAATACCAGTAGTTTATTAAACTCTGACAGGGAGCTAAATGATTTTGTAATAACTGAGCGCAAAGTGGATCAGAAATTGTTGAAGTTAAACGTAAGAAAGGCGGCTGTTGTGGATGGAATCTATCCAGTTACATTGAAGGAGGCAGCAAAGGAGGTAAGTAAACTCAGCCATAATTATGAGAGCATCCCTGGATGCTCTCATAATTATGGCTAAGGAAGAGAGTGGTAATTAATGGACACTGCTCTTCGTGGAATAATGTTATTAGTGAAGTCTCCAAGATTCAATGTTTGGTACATTGTTCTTTTCTATATTTATCAATAATATTGGTGAAGGTATATCAGGTTTAATGTCCAAGTTTGCAAGCTATACGAGGTCTGGCAGGGTTGCTAATGACAGTACGCTACTGCAACATGATCTAGAAAAGTTGGGCAGATAAGCTGAGAGGTGGCAAGTGAAATTTAACATTAGCAAATGCAAAGTACTACATATGAGGAGCAGTAATCACAGAGTAAGATACCAACTGTTCAGTACTACACTCAGAATAGTGGAGAATGAAAAGTACTTCGGGTAATTGTGCAGTCAGATATGGAGTTTTGTGAGCAGTGCAGACAAGCTGCTTATGGGGGTCTTGTCAATTATATACAGGAATTTTGTTATCAGGGATAAGGAGTTATTATCCCTTTGACGGTACCTTGAGTACTCCATACAGGTCTGGAAGCCTCATTTTATGAGGGATGTAAATCATCAGTGTCATTCCTTTCGAAATCCCCCCATATACGGGGGTCATAGGTGCAAAGATCTATAACAGAATCATTTGAATATTAGTTTCAGTATTACGAATCAAATGTCCACGGATTATATACGTGTATGCATATTTTTATCTAAGTTTATATTTATGTATATTTCTTTGTCTCTATATAAAGCTGGCCAACTGGAAGGATCCGGAGAATTACGCCGAATAATCTATTATACAAAATTGATATTCAGAAAGCTATTTGTGAGTATTATTAAATAGTTGAAATGGAATAAGACGGGCAGTACATCATTCTTTTGCTACAAATTGTAACATTAACCAAGAAATCAATGTGTCTATCTGGTAGTGCGTAAACGTATGGAATTGTTGCTTTCTGGTGGAATAAGCATTTGAAATTGGAAACATTTTCTCAACCTGCAGAAACCCATTTATGGATGATGTATAGATGCGAAGACACACACGGCCGTTCGGGATCGAAATTATATTGGCAAAACAACAGCGCCCAAGATCCAATTGGCAAATATCCAAAAGAAATTGAAATTAGGTTGCCCAAGTTTGGACATTTATAAGCTGAGAGTGATCATCAATCACATGGCGTCTATCAGCTTTACGCCGTTTAGATGTTAAACAAGAACTGGACTGCCACTGTATAGATTTCTTTTCTCCACGCCATACTTAATACTCGCGTGTTAAAGTTAAGACCGATGATGGACATTACTGAAATACAGAATTCTCAGAGAAGCAGCAGCTTGTAACGTAGTTTTTTCTATTCTGATGTATCGGAAGGACGTTTATTTGGAAATGAAATACGAAACGTACCAAACAGCAAATAAACAAATTAAGTTATCCTGGTCGATACACTTCAGGTAAAACAACTTTAACCCACTCAGAATGCAGAACTGTTGTTCGTTTGTCCTCAGTAATTTGACGCGAGTGACCCATTACGTGCCTTAATAGGAAGAAAGAACTGTCGTAACCATAGGTGGAGCGGGTAAATGTCTCGTGTGCAGTAGGAAATTCAAAGTAAGTAGTCCGCTGACTGTGTACTAAGTCGAGTTTCTTGGTATCTCTGCAGCTTGGGATGAGTACTTCTAGGTCTGTCTAATCTCGAGTAAATCGCTTTCGTCTGCAGTAAGTGGAAGCAAATGAGCAATAAGATACTTATGTGATACGGAAAATGTTCCAGGAGGTCTGCAAAGTGGAGATATTCGAGTCAATTCTTTTATATCACGAGAAATACTTGCAAAGTTCGTCTGTTGGTAATATTTCTAAGAGACCAGATTCGATTGCTAAAAATGAAGAAAACGAATCATGAAGTCGTTTCAGGAAAATTCCATGTAGTATTATTGGGATTGCGGTTATGCATTTAGAATCGTTTTCAATTTTCCCATTCTCATTAGTATTGTATTATTTACATGAGCATAAAATACCTGCTCGAAAAAATTAACAGAACAAAATGTTTTTCATGAATATTTTATTGTGAACAGTTTGGCCAAAGGCGAATATTTGATATAAGAGGCATGCAAGTTGCGAGTATCCAATCTATCATTACAGAGCAGCACGTTATGCAAATTATTCATGCCTATGAAAACACGAGTTGCGACTACATCATTTCATTCATTTTTTTTTTTTTTTTTTTTTTTTGGCCGGTTCAATGGGTTAGCCATCTCCGGTATTCAGGATGGCAAGTCATCGTCGTTTAGATGATTCCTTGAGATGGCAGGCTGTTGGACGATTTGAAAACGGGCAGTCGCAGGTGGAGGTGGCACATTGGCTTATTGTGTCACACAGTGTCGTCACGCACTATGGAAACGGACTTGTCTCCGCGGTAGCACAGTGGTATAGTCAATGTCATCCCCACACCGGGCGAAATAGGCCCGGATTGGAATCTCGTAGATGACGCGAGGAACTTTAATATATATATTTTTTTTTTCACTCCGTGGCTGAGTTAGTCGGTCTCAGGAGTAGACAGCAAATTTTTCCCCAGAAAATGGGGTTTTTGCGTCCAGCAAAACAGGTAAATCGAACAGAGAACACACGAAATTTCTAGACAAAATAAATATATGGGTAAATGTAATCATTTACGAGTGACCCTAATATCACAATTTTTTTTTTTTTTTATGGAAACGGACGAAGACACATTTTACAGTAGAGGAACTACAAATGGCTGCCGCCCAAATACAGGGTAAAAAGTGCCCGGGGACCCGACCTTCTCTAGCCAGATAATCAAGTAGGTTGCGGAGTTTACTCCTGATTTGTTATTACAACTCTCTGTTTGCGCACAGGAATCTACTCCGGTGAATGGAAAATTACAAATCTCAAACTTATAATAAAAAACCCGACCGACCAAGTCTCCTGAACTCCCGGACTCATACAGACCCATCGCTCTCCTCTCTGTCTGTCTGTAGCAAACTGATGGAGCGACTGCTACATGCCAGAATATAGAACCATTATGCATAGTAGTAGTGGCATAGTATTTAGGTTCAGGCGCCACCGGTGGTTTCCCACATCTGCGCCATATGTACTCTGTGATGTAATGCAGAACTACTGCACAGCCAGAAAAAAAAAAAGTGTAATGTCTGGTTAATGTAGTATTGTGCTTTGTTCTGTTGTTGTGTCTGGCTGCTTGGCCGCGGGGCCCCTACTGGGACTCCACGTTGCCCGCCACAACCACTGGGAGGTGAGCCAGGCTGCCCATTATACTCTGGCTGCCTCTGCCAGGGTTGCCTGAGCTACCTGACAGAAGCCATAAAAGAAAAAAAAAAAAAAAATAATAATAATAATAATAATAATAATAAAAAGAAAAGAAAGAAAGTTATAATAAAATAAAGAAAATAAAATAACTAAAATAAAAAATCATAAATAAAATAAAAAATAAATAAAAAATGAAGAGTGAAAAAAAAAAAAAAAAGTTGAGGCTGTAAAAAAAAAAAAATAAAAAAATAAAAATAAAAATATATATATAAAAAAAATAAATAAAAATAAATAAAATAAAAAGATAAGAGAGCATATGGGGGGGAGTAAGAGGAGAAGAAGAGGTCAAATGTGGGGAACAGTAGTTGGAGTGGACCAAAGAGGGAAGGCAGTCCACTCTAAGGAAGAGGATGGAGAAGGGAGTTGGAAATTACAGGAGCAGGTGCTCCTGTGAGTATCCTGCACCCAGGGTAAATTGCATTATCCTATCCCAGTAGGGGATCGCGTGGGTGACACGTTATTCTGTTCTGCCCTGAGTTCCGCAAGTCTTGCTCTTCTACAATTGAAAACAGCCTGGGCGTAGCGTGTTAAGGCTAGGTATGTGGCCTCTTCTTGGAGTAAAGTTGACTCCTGATTGCGGGGGTTTCCTTGAATCTCTGTGAGAAATTGAAGTCTGGCGTTGTCGTAAGTGAGACACTCGTACATAAGGTGTTCCCAGGACTCCTCTTCACCACAGTGGCAATATGGGTTATTTTCTATTCCCATGGCTGTTAGTTTTTGCTGGAACGGTCCATGGCCTGTAAGCAGGAAGGTGACTTGCAATCCAGGCGAGTACCAGGGAGGAGGCTTTGGGGAAGTCCGACTAATTGAGGGAATAAACCTTTTGGTGATTGCTCCTTTAGGTGTTGTGTCCCATGTTTCTTGCCAGAGGTTTTGTAGGTGGTCTGCAATTTTTCTTCTTTCCTTCTTAGGGTCATTTGCATGGTTCAATTGCAGGTTTAACAATTGCGTTGGGATTCCCTTCTTCAGGCGCTGGAAGAGACCCCTCTTGACAACTTCCAGATAGAGAGGTAAGTATCCTGCAATGACTTGTAATGCAGGGGTGCTGACAGTACAGCACGCCCTGGTAACCGATAATAACATAAACCTTTGAATGGAATCAAGCTTGCGCTTGTTCCTTTCCAGGATTGCCTTTTCACACCAGATGGAGGCTCCATAGCAGACAATCGGGACATATACTGCCTTATATATTAATGATAGAGCTTTATTCTTTAGGCCCCAATCCGCTCTGCTAATCCGCCTTATCATTGCAGTGTATTTTCGGATTTTAGCTGACAGGTATTTTAAGTGGGGATGGAAGGATAAGTTGGCGTCTAGATACAGGCCCAGATACTTGATTTCTGTGTAGAGACGGATTGGGGTGTTGTTAATTTTCATCACTGGTGGCCGTCGGATTTGGAGCTTTCCTTTTAGAAGGATTGACTTTGTTTTTTCACTGGAGATTGTTAATTTGTGCATGGCAGCCCAGTCTTGAAGTTTTCCCAGTGCAAAGTTGGCTTGTACTTCCAATGTGGCTCTTGTACCAGAATGAATAACCAGTACGAGATCATCAGCAAAGGCCAGGGGCTTGACCTCACCGAGATCCATCCCCAGGAACTCGTCCAAGACAATGGACCAAAGAAATGGCCCAAGAACAGAGCCCTATGCAGCTGCAAACTGGGCTTCGCTAAAACAAATATGGATTCCGATAGGGACGCTCCACCGTGGATGCTCTTCTGAACCCCATCAACAGCGCCCAGTAAACGGATAACAAATACTTCTTGATGATCTCAATCAACTTCGCTGAGGCATTCGACAACCTATGGTGGCCGAGCGTCCTCGGCTGACTTCAGCAAGCTAACCTACAAAGCAACCTATATAGCATCATGAACAGCTATCTAATAGAAATATCACAGTGAATGACCCGTTTCGGCAACTTACCAGAAGAGTTAATCGCCACTGTCCCCAGGGTTCCGTCCTGGGGCCGCTGTTATGGAAAATTGTAATGGATGACTTCCTGGCCTTTGACCTGGGAGGTCCGGTCACAAGCTTTTGCAGGCGACCTCATCTTGACGGTGGCTGCAAACTCCAGGGCGCAACTTGAGACCCTGGCCAAAAACACGCTACAGCAACTTCAAGACTGGGCCACAACGCACCCTTCTAGTGTTTCACCAACAAAAACCAACTCCACTCTCCTTAAGGGAACATTGAATATTGCCAGACCGCCCCAGATCAAGATTGGGAACAAAACTGTCAAACTCTCTGAACAATTAAAGTATCTTGGCGTGATGCTTGACCATAATCTATCCTTCCAGCCACATTTAAAATATATTAGAACCAAGCTTAGGAACTACACTGCCCTAATTGTCAGTCTTCCGTCGGGACTGGGGCCTGAAGAAGGGAACCCTTTAGCTTTACTATAAAGCAATCTTCATACAGGCCATCACATATGTAGCCGGTGTCTGGTATGCAAAGGCAAAGGCTGTTAACAGACGACTTCTGGACACCATCCAACGATGGTGTCCAGAAGTCGTCTGTTAACAGTCAACGATAATCTGTATTACTTTCATTTCTCTAGCAAGTAGCACAGTGAGCACCCATGTCCTTCAGATCCTGGAGGGGACGCTCCCCCCTGGACCTGGAGGTGGTGCGACGTGGGCTGCTCTATCACCTTTCTAAGGGTGCAACTAAGGAATGTCTCGGCTTCACGCTATATCCAACTAACAACCTAAAAATAGAGAAGAAAAGACTTGGCTTCCATCTGCTGCAGGTGTGGCAGAGGCGCTAGAACGATTCAACCAAAGATGAAATCACAAGAAAATTCATCCCGGACATCTGTAAAGTTTACCCCAAACTTCCCCCATGGTTTGCGCCTGGATTATATGCCTCCTACCTCTTAACAGGACATGGAATTGTTAGGCATTGAAGAAGACCTGATTGCCTACTCTGTGATGACTTATGTTCGCAACTCATTACCAAAATTACCTTCCTTCCGAGAGATTAAGAGCGTTATCTTTTGGACAGTGCAGAGGAATATCAGGCCTTTTCTGACTTTGCGCAGAAACTCGTCACTTGGAGAAGATCTCTCATTGTTAGAGGGTAACAATACTTCGGGTGCTGATCACAGAAAAGCGCCAACACACGACTATGACGTGCAAACCCAGTAAACCTGAGAAAGAAATGAAAATACCAGGATAACAACAAGACTAGTTGATACCTCACACTTCGTGGGATATGAACTCATACAGCCACCACTGTAATCTACAAACAGTTTTCGATGTCAATCTACCTAACAAATAAGAAGACAAATCCTGATGCTTCTGTTAAGGTCACAAAACAAGGCCATGATTGGCCGCCTGGATAGGATTCTGAAGACAAAATACTGTTGATGGACCTGACATTACTGGATTGACTACTGACGCTGAACTCAAAATCTAAGAACAGGAATATGAGAACGTCAACTGGCGAACTGGACCTTTTTTTTTTTTTTTGAGATGAAGAAGAGAAAAAAAAAAATGCTTTGACCTGGATCGTCGACAGTGCTGACCAGAGGCGCCTTAAGGCGATCTGAACTGAGCACAGTTGCCCGGCTCTCTGTTCGCCCCATTCCCCTTGGCAGGGGAGGACGAGTTAACTGAGTGTGACTTTGTTATTGGTGATTGACTGAGTGTGACTTTGCTACTGATGATTGCAGGACTTACTGGATGTCACATTTAACCTAAGCTGTTTGTTAGGTTTAGGCCTGCTTCTGAGCTAAAATGTTTTTCAAGTTATGTATGTTGGTTAAATGGTACTGGCTTAGGCCTTTTTTTTTTTTTTTAAGTTTGGGGATTGTTATCCTCGATTATTTTCTTTGTTCTGGTATATAACCTTTAATTTTTGATATTTATATTAATTTTTAAAAGTTTTATGAGATTACTTGCTTTGTTTACTTTGTAAATCACAAAGTTTTGCTTGATTACCTCAATTTGTTGAAATTAACCTTGTGTACAGTATTTAATTTTTGTATAGTTGTTAAGGTACTCCCTCTCTCTCTCTCTCTCTCTCTCTCTCTCTCTCTCTCTCTCTCTCTCTCTCTCTCTCTCTCTCTCTCTCCTTTTAACAATTTTTGACAAGAGTCTTTGATTCGAAATTTGTTCGGTTCTTGGCGGCCCTCTCTTCTTCTGCTGCCGGTTGGCAGCCCTTGATCTCCCTTCCCGTGGTGGTGGTGGTGGTGGTGGTGGTGGTGGTGGTGGTGGTGGACGTGTTTCCAGCTTGCTGATTCATATCTGGCCATTTCTACAGTCCTGTATCTTAACAGTGAAACGTCGAATTTGGTGCCATAAACACGTGACTTGGAGCCCTCACAAACGGAGTACAGTTCTGTTCTCTGATGAGTTCCGTTTTAGCCTACAAACATATTATAGAGGTTGTTTCATATGGAGACAAGGAATGCTGTACCATCCCTCCAACATCAGAGAAAGAGACACTTACAATGGAAGCGGTGTTCTCGTGTGGGGCAGAATTATGATCAACGACCTCACCCCTATTCATGTTTTTGACAAGGAAGACGAGAACAGATCCTCGAACCCCCACGTGCAACTTTTTAGGTGTGCGGTTGGCCCAGATTTCCTTTTCATGCACAACGCCACTGCACCTAGAGCTCAATTGAAACTGAAGATATCCAACGACTGCCGTAGCCATCGCGATCACCAGTGTGAAATCTGATCTAACATTGCACAGCGAACAACTCCTTGGTCACTTGGTGAGCTAAGGTCTGCACTGGTGGAACAATGGGATTTGTTGCCACGTAATCTTATAGACACCCTTATATCGAGCATGGTTCACCGCTGTCAGGCCTGTTTAGCCGTTAGAGGGGATTAGACGCCGTACTGATGTCATGTGACCATATTTTCCAGCACCTCGTATAGGCTTCTGTAATGTGAACTTTTTGGTAATTGTTATGCAACCTCTATTATCGTTCTTTTTACCTGTCCGAAATTTCTCGCTGTCTCCTCATTTCATCATTATTCTATGCTAACTTTTGTTCCGCTTCAACGCAAGCTGCACGATCTACACCACGTGTTCTACGTATTCTGTTAATTTTGTCGAGCACGGTATAATATGAACTATTCGCCAACATTGTCCTCGCGGTTAGCACAATGGTTATAATTACCTTTCTCCCCAAACTGGGTGGAAAAGGTCAGGGTTCTAATCCCGGTGACGATGCGAAAAACTTTTATGAGCTTTTTTTCACTCCATGCCAATTAGTCGGTGTCAGGCGAGAATAGCAAAACAGGCTTTGTTGTAAGGTTTTATGGACGCCTCAGCGATTTAGGCCATATTGCGCCGTATATATATATATATATATATATATATATATATATGTATATATATATATATATATAACATGTCTTTGAATTGCGTGTGTTCTGTGGTCGATTTGCTGTTCGCTGAACGAAGAACCTGAATTTACGGGAGATAAATATTGCTGCCATGGCTTGATACCGACTCAACCACGTTGTGAAAAAGGCGCATAAACGTTCCTCGAGTTGTTAACGGGATTCGAACTCCGGTATTTTCCACCTGCTGTGGAAAGGACTGTGATCAATTTATGGAAAAAAATACATGTGAGTAGATGAGTTTGTTCTCGGGTCACTCTAATTGGACAGATATCCACCAACGTTAAACGAGAGAACATCTGGTTAGAATAGAAAACTTTAATTAATTAATTATTAATTGAAGTTCCCAAATATCCTAAAGGTATTCAGCTGGATTCAGAGCTGGTTGGAAAATGAAAGATTCACCACTTTATTTTCCTCATCCCATTGTACTCACAGTGGTTTGTGATATGCAGCGCTGTTATGCTCATACAAATATGGCTCCTCTCCAACGAAACGTCACAATACAGGTATTTAGAATTAGACAATATACCGATGAATTTATGGCTTCATGTATGATAACCAAGTTCAATCCGAGCGCCACTGTTGTGTAGTCATACGCAACACCCAAATGCGTGTCTATCTGATGAGTAACCTGTGTAGACGGATTCCGCGCAGCACGAGAGTCCGTCAGCGATTTTGAAATGACTTCCTGCTTCTTTCCACTCTCTGAATAAAAAATGGGAAAAGTTTTCTTTCGAGTTGTGATGATTAAAGCCAAATTTTTCTATTGTTTCTTCAGTAGACACTACACGAGCCCTTATTCTGAGTCAACAACAGGATGCGCTTCTCTGCTTGGTGGGTGTGGCAGGTGAGAACTTATACGTTCGTCTTTTCAGGCAATGAGCAGGAAGTTGCGTGTAGCGTGGATTTTCTCTTCTGATCAAAGCTCGAGATTTATCATAAATTATGGTTGAAAGCGAGAAACTGAATTCTGCTAATTTAAAACCTTAGGAAGTTAAAAGTACGTCCAGAGTAAACAAGATTGCATCACATTCTTGTTACGAGAGTCATCAGGAGTGGGTGGGTTGGAAATTTTCTGATGGATTGTTAACAACGGTGGCCAGTCAAACAAAACTTTGCCTCGTTTTCCCCAGTTCCAGTAAAGTGATAGTTTACTCTCAGCTGAAACGATACTTATGTTTCTGGATGTTGGCGCAATAGAGTGAAAGAGGGATATTTCTTGATTATTATTCCAGGCACGAGACGAATGACGAGCAGATGATCAGAGCGATACTTAGAATACTTGAGAGGCCGCATAACGGTCCATTCCGATCAGATCGCTGCACGCACCAGTTTAATTGTCGTCTGGTTTGCAACAGACAATCTACTTGCTGTCGTCATGGAAACCTGCTGTTTCCTATAGTCTGCAGTCGAAATGCGGGAGAACAGATAGCCATATTTGTGTGGAAGAGTGGTACTAAATAGGATAAAGGACTCTTATTACTGCTTCTGTAATGGACTGACGCAAAAGTTTGTTCAGGAAAATGCGGACGAAGAAGGGAAGCGCCAATATTTATGCTGACTGCAACTGCGGCTGGTTCAGTTAATTATATGCGTACAGGAATATTAGAGCGAGTGCCGTTTATTGTGTTTGCTAAATAAATATACATTCTCGGTAGGAAGATTAGTAGAAGTTCATTCTGCATGGCGCGTGCAAATATTGCACGTTTCTAAATGCGGGGCGAATTGAAATTATTCGTTTTACACGAGGGTAGTTTGAAATCCCCTTCCCCTCCCACACCAATTAATATAAGTAGAAATGTAGCAGGATGTCCGTGTTTAGGAATTTTTAATGGAATTCATTGAAAAACATGAAAGAGGTCCATCATGGACTTTTACCAAAGGTAGTTTTATGGTTTTAACATTTTTTGAAAAGGCTTGGTTAATGAGTCTCAGGTGTAGGCTCTAGAGGTTTTCGTCCGACAAGCAGATTTTGGAACACACGTAATTTTCCGACAAAACATATTTTCTACAATCGCCATTCTCTCATACATCCGTCTTTTCCGATGGTAAAGGCACATTGACTAAAACGTATGCTCAAATTAAGAGGCATTGTTCCTGTTAATACCTGCAGCGCATCATGAGACACGACATGCCATACTGAGCGGTATCGATATTGCTCTCTGAGTTGCAATTATCTTGCGCACATCTGCCCTTTGTAACGCACAGTCTATCCAAAAATGAGCATCATAATAATGGATAAAAAGACAGTCGTAGAATAGTCCTCTTACTCTGCCTTTAACTCTCCACTCCGATTTGGTTATTCTTGTTATCATAGCGACAATGACAGATTTTCTGCGCAATGCGATTGATGTGCAACACAAATCTTAGGCCTCTATATGTCTATTTTTACCCCCAAAATACCTTTTCAAACACTGTAGGCTTACACCTCTCCTATCCTTGTGACTGGGTTTCCCTTTTAAGATAATGGATTTGCTTTTTGTAGTTGTTACTGTCAACCTGCGAAGCAGAGACCAACCATGCAGTTCTGATAATAAAAAATTTGAACATTCTTCTAGTTGTAACCGTGAGTTTGCTTCCACAAGCATGAAAAAGTCATCTGCGTAGGCCATTATCCGTGTGTATTATCCGGCCAATGCGTCCTGAGTAGTCAATTACTTAGTACTAAGATCCACATAAGTAGCCTAAAGACAGATCCCTGCAGACAACCCCAAAACACTTACTTGGGAACAGTTCCACTTCTTAATTTGACCATAAGAAATCGATCTCGAGAACAGTCTTTAATAACTGAGTAAATTGGGACCAGCATCGGACATTACGATGCACCATAAGCACACTGTTCCAATAAATTCCAGGACTTTGAGGGCCAATGCGCCCGCAAAGTCTATAAATAGACACAAACAATACTTTTTATCACAACTTTTAATAGTCATTGTATCCTTTCGAGGGCATTATCCGTTCCTCTCCGTGACTTAAATCCATACTGATCAGCCGACAATGCAAGCCGCTTTCAAACTACATCTAAAATTCTTGTCGCTAGCAGTCGTTCATAACCTTGCAGAAGATTTCAAGATAAGTCTCAACAATGCCTGTTTCCATTGTCACGGGAAGGTTCCATCATGAAGGCACACATTAAATGCGCTGTTGTTGTCGTATGGTTTTAGGAGCATTAGGGCCATATTGCTCCATGTATACTGTCTGTAAATTGCGTGTGTTCTGTGGTCGATTTTTTATTTGCTGGACGAAAATTCCGAGTTTCCGGGAGGAAAAACTATGCTTCCCTCACACGAGACCGACTAACTCAGCCATGTTGTGAAAAATGCCCATGGAAATTCCTCATGTCATCTACGGGACTCGAACTCGTGTCTTTTCCACCCGGTGTGGGAGGACGGTGATTCTACCAGCTGTGCTACCCATGAGGGCAAATGCGCTAAGAAGGCGGTATTATGGTAAAGCTACGTTTGATTACCTCACCCTCTATGAAATTCAAATCAGGACGTTTATCCCCTCGTATTTTCTGAATTTCCGCCGATAATTCACCCATAGTGAAATTTGGCTCCCCCAACCTCCACGAAGGTATCATTGCCTTCATTTCCACATACTCAGGATTCTCTCTTTTATCAGCCCAATTTTGCTTCCCGACCAAATATTTTAAAATAAGGGTAACGCTCCCTTTCCATATGTGTAGTTCCTCCATTTTCAGTAGCGACGGAACATATTACATCCCCTGCTGGATTTTTCAACTTGTTATTATACAATTCGAACACCACGCCCAGGGGTCGTTATTACCACTATTCCTTACCAATTCCTTCCACGAGGGGTATTTCTCTTTAACAATGGAACGCTCATAATTTCTGTTTAACCGTTGATATTCAATTCTCAGCTTAGGTTGTTCCGTTCCGCCTCCGTTTACTCCGTTGATAAGTCTTCCTTGTCCTGAAAGTTTCTTCACGCATCCTTGTTAAATCGTGTCCAGCAATTGACAGGAGCACACTTATTTTGGCACTCTTTCATTGTTAGCTCAGATGCACCATATAACCAATTCTGCACCAGTTGAACAACCCTAGTTCCACTTATCTCTCCCAACATCTCAGGGGTTTCATGCACACTCAATCTATTTATTTCCTTATCGAAAGCAGGTCACTTAGCAGTAAGTAACGAAAATTGACGTACTGCAAGTTCATAAATTCTGACCTTGGTTTATAACAGTCTTTAATCTCGAACCTAATGATTTTGTGGTGGCTTGAAACCCAGTCAGGCTGGACCGACCTTATTAATAGGTCAGTGATGGTACAGTCGCATTGGAAAACTACCCAAGACAGTCCACACCCGTTTTCTTAAACACCTTAGTTAGCACGATACATTCAGGTTTGCTCGTATGGCGAGATATGGGTTCGATTCCCGGCGACGATTGGATGGAAAGAATTTTTAAGTCCACTCGAGGCAAAAGGAGAAGAGCTTTTTCCAGTGAGTGAGTTAAGACGGGTTTTTCCGCTCGCATAACAAGCAAATCAGCCCTTGAAACACGCACTTCTAGACAAATATACAAACATACACGCACAAATACAAATATACAAATACAAATATACATACAAATATACAAATATTATACGAGACAAGCTCTGACACCGCTTAAATAACAATTCGAATTTCTAGTACAAATGCGATGTTGTCCTCGACAGGTCATGTTATCACGTTTTTGTGACAACAGCCCAATGGCTCGGATGTGTATAATTTAAAGAATACGGGTTGATGGAGGCAATGGTATGGGAAATGCTCTTTCGGGAGTTCCTGGCTTCTCTGCGAAAAGGCACCGCAGATATGGACCAGCTGAACCTTTTTTGTCCATCAAGTGCAAATGCCCCAATGAATGGCGACTGCATCTCAAACCCGGGGCACACTCAAGCGGTAAGGGAACTTTTGAGCTTAAACCTCTCCAAAGACACTTGACTAAAACGAAAAAGCAAAAATAACAAATTTTTTCTACGTCAAAGCAGCGATTCTGATCCTCAGTCCTCCCCAAAGAAAAGTCCTGCTTCAAACATTCAGGTTATCAATTAACTGAAGTGAACTGAAAGAACGAAAAAGGAAAATACTGAAAAATAATTTTCATTAGCAGCCACTATCGAGATTAACAAGGAACTTATTGGCAATGGATGGAAGTGCATTGAATAGATTGAATTTCCTGGTTTCATTGTTGGAGTTTTTGTAAAAGAATAAGAGAAGTTTACCTCAATGTGATACGTAGAACCTTTCCGTATGATACTCTCCAGAAATAAATTAAAACGTAAACAAATAAAAAAATCGAAAATCTTACATTACAGTAAGAAATAATTAACAAAAATTAAAAATGAAATGAACACAATTAAAATTCAATTTAACGCAATTAAAAATTAAAGTAAAAAATTAATTTAACGAAAAAATCGTTTTGCATTTTTTTCGTTAAATTAATTTTTTGCTTAATTGTTAATAGCGTTAAATTGATTTTTGTGTTCATTTGATTTTTAATTATTGTTACTTATTTCTTACTGTAATGTAAGATTTTCGATTTTTTTAAATTGTTTTCGTTTTAATTTATTTCTGGAGAGTATCATACGGAAGTGTTCTACGTATCATATTGAAGTAAACTTCTCTTATTCTTTTACAAATATTGATATCAACGTAGAACGTATTGAGCATTACAGCTCTGGTTCATGCTATCAAATTGTTAAGAGTTTTGTACATGAAAAGGGATGTTGAAGGGTACTTCGGTTCCAGGCTTTTCACTTCTATTCCAGACATGGAAATAGATGCCTTAAAGAATTTCGGGGAGTCATAAGACCGGTGAGAATTCAAGACGAATATAAACTAAGTGATCATTGAATTATGACCACCTACCTAATACTTCGTAGGTCCTCCTTTTGCCCCCAGTACAGCAGCAGCTATCCGACGTGGCATTGATTCAACAAGATGTCGGAAGCGTTCGGGAGGTATGGCCAACCAAGCTGTGTGTAATGCGGTCAGCAATGCAGGTATGGAGGTGATTGGTGTATCCAGTCGCCTGATATGCCTCTCCATAGTGTCCCACAAGTGCTCCATGGGATTGATATCGGTGGAGTTCGGAGGCCAATCGATATGCTGGAAGTCAGAACTGTGTTCCTCAAACCATTCTTGCACAAAAAGTGCCCGATGGCTCGGCGCATTATCATCTTGGAAGACACCATCGCCATTCGGAAAAAGTGTAACAGCGGAGTGTACACAGTCAGCAAGCAGTTGACGATTGCGGAGACTACTGATACGTTGTTCCATATGCACCAGGGATACACGTTCCTCCGAGTGAAACATGCCTCACATTATACAACCGTCTCCACCGGGCTGCACTTTTGATACATCGCATAATGGAAGAAGAGGCTCATGTTGTTGACGCCAAATCCGTACACAACCATCCACGGCGTTGAGTAAATAACGTGACTTATCCGACCAGCACACTTTCTACCAGTCTTCTAACGTCCAACTTGCATGCTCTTTGCACCAGGCGAGTCTTTTACGCCGATGAACCTTCGTTAGGAGAGGATGCCATAGGGGTCGCCTGCTGGTATAGCCCATACGTGCGAGCGTGCGATGTGGTCATGCCACGTACTGTTCCGGGTTTGCCCATGTTGTGTTGGGTACTCAAATCTTCAACAGTACTGCGCCTGTTCGCCTGTACAAGTCTCGGACTCGGCGCTCACCTCTAATATCAACCTTTCGCTGACCTTTGCAGTTTTGCCGTCTGATCGTTATTTGACCATTTTGACGCCAGTCCTGATACACTTTAACAACGGTAGTTCTCGAACACCCCCACCAGTTGAGCCGTTTGAGAAATCGAAGCACCAGCTCGTCGGGGCTCCCAGAATCTGTCCTTTATCAAAGTCCGATAAATCCTTCCTTTTACCCATCACGCTCGGGATTTTACTACCTACTGAACCACTGACACCTTATCTATGCTACGTAGGTTGCCTACCTCCGCACTCTCGTACCTCACGTGGTCACCGGGTCCCATTCAGTTTTCATAGGGGTTGTCATAATTCAGTGATCACTCAGCGTAATGTAATGTATTACTGAACTGCTCACGTGCTCAATAGCTTTAGACCTCAGGTATTCGGAAAAGTACTCTAATTTTCATGTTAATATCTCTTCTACCTCTTTAATATCTTAGAAAAGGCACCGCTCCTGATCATTTCACATCAAATCTTACCAGACACTCCTCTTCAAATACATTTTTATGCATTAGGGAAATCAGCCATCACTAATCTCGTCTTTGTATCTCACGATATCTTCAGTGCCCTGGAAGTTAGGAGCTCATTGTGACTTATCGGGATATTTAATCAATCTTCGATGCAATATTGGTCCCCTTAGCTCCTTTCCCCTTCTCCAGCATCATTATCACATTCGTGGGGACGCGCTATGGTTTCTTACTGCCCTTCTGTCCAAGCGTACCTTGATTCTCATCGATGATAACCGCTCTTTATTATGTGATATTTCTTCCGGTACTCCAAGGCGGGGACTCTTCCTCAGTGCTCTTTACAGCTGCCATAGCCTCTTCTGTGCTTAATAAAAGCAGCTGTCTAATCCACGCCAGTGATGTTAAAATATTAACAAAGATCTCCTCACCAGGTACAGCTATGATAGTCTCCAACGAAATAGAATCAGAACTTTAGGTGCTGTGAACGTATTCCTCCACATTCAGCTACCATATAAATCCGGCCAAATTTGCACAAATCATTTTCTTTCTTAAACCGCAGTCGACAACCGTCGTAATCACTCTGCTCGAAGTCCGAGTCTCCCTTGTGGATAATCATTCCGTCTTGGGAGTGATCGTTGACAAAAAGATGTCGCCCATATCGATAAAGCAACAAAGAAGTTTTTATCCCTCAAATGAGCCAGCAAAGAACACCTTCTCCACCTGAGGGATAAAGTCCTCCTCACAAGATTTGTGACACTGTGCATCTATCCCGCCATCAAACATAAAACAAAGCCACATCAAACATAAAACCACTCCACACTGCAGAATTCTGGTATCTGAAATAGGTAACCCACAAACTCTATCTCCTCCCAGACTTTCAAATCACCGATATTGCAGCTGCGCTGACGATTCCCTGGCTGAAACTATTCATGCAGGATCGTCATTTTTCCTTTGCGCTGCAGATGGTGACGGGACAGATCACAGATTCTATTTCGGATACGTGTCTGGACGATTCTTCTTCCTATAGTCATGGAGACATGGCTTAAGGGCCAAATCACTGGACATGGAGACATGGCTTAAGGACATGGAGTCATGGAGACATGGCTTAAGGGCCAAACTATTTGAAAGAGGATTAGAATCTAACCCCTACTGTTCGTGCGGTGAGGTTGAATCTTGGAGACATATCATCCTTGAATGCGGACTCTATGCTTCAGACAGGCAAAATTCTGGGCCAAAGTTTTTAAAAGAAGACAGGAGTTAAGAAATCTATTGCAGGATACCAATTAAGGGAACTGCTGCACATTTGACGACAGAACGCTTCGTGTACTGTCATCTTTATAGGATGTTTCTGGTTTACAGTGTGAGTTGATCTTCCGCTCCTGGATACCCAACTGCAGGCTTGCATTTGTGGATGGACTCTAAGTGGAGATAATGTTAATGTTTTTCTAAGTGTTATTGTGAAGTTGATGTCATTCTAAGTGTATTCATGTAAATAATTGTATAATGTTGCTTTTGTTTCAACAGGTGTACATTGTTCATAGTTGTATTTTTTTTTTTTCACTGGCTTCCAAGTCTGGACAGCCTTGGGGGCGGGATTTCTGGCACCTACCAGTATAGCACTTCATCCGGTGGGTGCGGGATTTGTGTATTATAGCACACAAAGAATGGCTGATCTTGGGTTCCATGACACACGAAAAGCCCACACGAAAATTCCGCAGAGAAAAAAACCCGCTGTCATAAATGCTCACGTGAAAAATACCCACATGGAAAATTGCTCAGACAGAAAAATACGCACAAAGAAAAATTCTCACCTTTACAATACTATCAAGTAATACACTCTTAATGAAGCGTTATGTGCATGCTATGATTTGAAGTTCAAACGTGCAGTATTCTTATTGACATGAACGAAGAATATGTTTATAAATGAAAAGTTCTGTAAAGCCAGCGTTTGCTGCGCCGGCTTTTGACATACTTTGTATATTTTGACATTTTAAATAAATTTTTACATTCCTGAGAAATACCGTCAACTGATACTTCATGATTCAGGTGTGGATGATATAGAAAGAATTCTGGTTTTAGGTGTTAAAGAACTTTTGGTTGAATAGAACAAAGATGCAATCTATGGAGATGGCCCCTTTAATAAAGTTCCAAACATGTTTTACCAACTGTATACGTGGCATGCCAAGATGGGTAACTCATATTCGCCATGTATTTACATTTTGTTACAGAAAAAGAACTTGGATATTTATAATAGAATGTTTGAAATCATGAAGCTGTTAGTTCCAAATCTGGTGCCTCGAAAGGTTTTAGTGGATTTTGAGAAGGCTTGCATGAATGCAGTGAGCATTGCCTTTCCACATGCTGAGGTCAAAGGGCACTTTTTTCTATCTGTGTCAGAGTCTCATCAAGAAACTCAACAATGTTGGCTTGAAGACTGAATTTGAACTGATATGAATACAAAACTCAAGCTGAAGTCTCTCGCTGCATTAACCTTTGTCCCAGTCCATGATGTGAGGAGTGTCTTTGATGAGCTTGCCGCCACATTTCCAGATTAAGATAGCTATAATGAGGTGTTAAAGTACTTCTTTTCCACATACATTGAGGGTGCAGCAGGTAGAGATCCCCAGTTTCCAATAAGAATATGGAATCATCACGATGTAGCTCCTGAACGGTCGCCTAAAACTACACACTGCTGTGAGGGATTTCACAATGCACTTAATTCCCTATTCCACTTCAGACATCCCAGCGTGTGGTTTTGTTTGATGGACCCGGCTTGCCACAGATTGACACTGGCTAATGCGCAGGCAGGTCGTCTAGAAGTGAAAAAGAGAAGATATGGTGCACTGCATGACTTGGTTGCCACTTTTGTACAGGAATATGGGCAGGTAGAAGACAAACTGAAATACTTGCAGAGATTGGCTAACTAACAGTAATGAAAATTCTATTCAAATCCTTAACAAATAAATAAATCACTGAAATTTCTGAATTAGTTGTTTGTTGATAAAAAACCAAAAAGTATTCAGTGTTCACTTTTTAAGAGAGAGAAAAAATAATTTATATTTATAAATAAAATAAAAGGCTTTAGTTTCAATAAAACCAGAGCACTCAGACTTATTTAAGATTAAAATACAAAAATAAAAGTAATATTAAAATATATCGTATAGAAGTAGAAATAAAATATATAAATTTAATCTTTTTTGTTTTTTGAAATATGAAATAATTTGTTTTTTATAAACTAAAAATAATGTGAGCAATTTTCCGTGCGGGTATTTTTCTTGTGAATATTTATGACAGTGGGATTTTTTCTGTACGGAATTTTCGTGTGGGCTTTTTTCATATATGCGCATTTATCTGGTCACCTTGACCCTGGTATTGGTTAGTCCCTAGTGGCAAAATGGCCTAACACAACACTTTTTTTCAGGCCTGTTTTGAAGAGGTTCTGAGCTATCACAGGAGTAATAAGTTTATGAGCTTATGTCTAGAGCCACCCTTCACAAACATGCATATGTACACAAGGGGCACAGCATATATAAGAGTATGAATATAAATTGATTGATATGTATCGTGAGAATGTATATACAGTCGTGTGTTAATAAATTAAATGTAAAAAAATGAACAGACAACGTCTTAGTCTTGAGAGATAGATACTTGGGGAGATGCTGCATACCGTTAACTGAATCGATAATGGTCCCTCGACCTAAACAAGCAGAAGACGAAGTGACGTCAGCCTTTGGATTTCCTGTCTGCCCGATCACAGCGGCAGACCTCAGCGTGTTGCAATCTCTGGTATTCCTGTCTATATTACTGTTTTAAATCTAATTTATACTTATTTTTTTGTATTTATAAGTGTATCCCTCTGGCGTTTCCTTGACTGTGGTGGGAACATTACATATATATTTTTATACAATAAAAAGATGATTTATTATGAAAAAAAATCGCAACAATATGAATCGGGTTTCATGCCATTATACAAAAGTTTAGGAGGTAACATACAGTATATTTGAAGAGCATTCAGTCTGTTGAGGTTGAGGTTGAGGTAAACCTTTCTAGGGATTACTTTTATATTACTGATCCAAAGTACAGAAATGGAGTTGTAGTTGCTTTGTTCAATGACTCTTTAGGTGTTCTTTTCACGAATCCAATTCTTTCTTAGTTCCAAATATTAGCTAATTTTTCAAAAAATCATTTTGAAGATTGCTTTTTTTTCCTAAATAATTAAATAAAATCTAAATATTCGATTCCCAGAATTCCCAGCAATTCGTCTATAACTCAAAGATAATTGTCCTGTGCCGCCATCTGGTGTTCCAATTATAAATCATTTGACTGATTAGCTTCAGATTTAAGTATCAGATCCCACTCTTCTGAACAAAAGTACGCAGCTCAACAAGAAGTATGAATTAGTTTTGCCGAAAAATCATAAAACGTAAGAAAAATTTAAGTAGTTATTAAAAAAAAAAGTTATCAGAAACAAAAAAGCTGATTTATTTATATGAATAAAATCTACCAATCGTATCACTCGATGTTTTCAATCTCATTAAGATCGGATTGCAATTTTTTCAAAGAATTCTTCAGTAATATTTACAAAACATTTTTCTTCATCCAATTTTGAGTTACTGGTCTTCTTAGAAATTTGGGAAAACCTTTCTGGTTCCATTCATTTGATGAAAGCAACCGTACGATATTTATGGACCATCAACGTTCAACGACAGCCATTAGTTCTAGCTTCTAATATAACTAGTAAGTTCCTATTTCTTAAATGCAGGGGGGGTGTGCTTATAAGCTGGTGATGAATGCTTTTCCTTCACGCTCCACGGACTCCGGATGCTGCTGTTAAAAGGTGACAGTTGCGTAATTTGATGGAACCGATCGAGCTACGACCAACCGCACCGGAAGGTCATAAAATGTTGCACCTCCAAGATTAACTTGCTCACTCAATGACAGGGCCTTCGTCTTTATAGGGGCCTCGTGTTTTTAATGGGAACGAAAACTTCGCCGCTGCAAGATGGTCTTCCAGAGATCCGAAAACGGAAGGAGAGAATGGAAAATGAATGCAGCCATGTGCAACAATAAGGACATATTAAAAAGGAGGAGAGACTGATCGATAAAGTTAAACTTTGAGAACTGAAATAAGGAGGAAAATGTGAAAGTATCAGTCGCCTTAAGTTTCTCAGTCACACGTCGAAATAAGAATATTATTACAATATAAATTTCTGTCTCTGAGATGAAGGTCTTATTTTTTTAATATTTTGGGTGTGAATTTACGTGAAAGATAATAAAAGTAAAATCTCTGTACAAAAACTTTTACTTATTTATGCATCTGATTATATAATCTGGATTTTATACATCTGATTAGTTGGATGTGTAGCTTAAAAATAAATGAATGAAGTACTTAATTATATATACTGCAGCTTGTGAAATAACACAATGTAATTTAAACACAGAAAAAAAATAATAAATTCATACAAGTTGTGCGTATATGAGTATCTGGATTCTTCGCGATTATTGACAAGCTAATGGTTTATGCAATGCCTGAGGCAGCCGAGTAGTTTAATAAAAGTACAGCATTTGAGTTCACGGTGGTTAAAGCCCACGTGATTGAAAAATATGTTCTAGTCTAGTCAAGTGGTTGGGTCAGATTAGCAGCTTCTTTTTTTATTCATTAGTTTGATTTTGTGGCGTATCGATATCTTAGGCTACAGGACAAGCGTATATTATGACTGTACGAATGCTCTGCGGGCTGAAAAACCGGGATAACTGAATATTAAACTTGTCTGCTCCCTCCATCTGTGAACTACAATTCCTAATAAAGTCTTTAAGAAATTCCCTAGTCTTCGATCTCTTCGGAGGAGTAACAAGTGGTGATGAAACCACTATACTCTAACGGAGAACTGGTGAAGAACAACGTTCTAGTAGACAGTGAGAGATCGTATGGATAAACCTATCGTTGATAAAAGGTCACCTATCAATAAAATCTGCGATCAGGTTTGATTTTTAGTTTGGACAGCCAAAAAGACATCCATAATGAGATGACCATTATAAAATTAAGCACAAATGCCTCCGATACTGAATGAGGACTAAATGTCAGCCTCGTATGGACTCATGCGAAGTTGGCATTGTGCTGATCTTGATTCTCTCTGGCGTGCGATCACCAGAAACGAAAGGCAAATTTCATTATATAACCCACAAACAAACAAATAAAACTCTTTGCAATAAAAGAACTGGAATTCCCAGCCGTCAAAGAAATTTCTAGTTGGGGAATTAGTAAAACAGTGCTGTATATAAATTATTTGAGACCATGAAGTAGCGCTAACGTATTTGTCCTTCCGAAGAGGATAAAAATCACTAGCGAAGATATCGTGAGGTACAAAACGATAGGCTTTTGTACCTTACGATGTAAAAGAGGGACCATAAAAGAGTACCAAAACGGGTGCTCTTTTATGGTCGCACCGCATAATGTCACTATATAATATGAAAATTCTCTCTGAAGTGGTCGAAATACATGCAGATACTCCATTATTGCTCTGTTAATTAACAGAATGAAGGGCTTGATAAAGTAGAATAAAGAAGGGGGTAGAAAACTCAGTTTACTTCAATATGTAATATATTTCTTAGTACCCGTAGAGAGCCAGGGAGGGGAAAAATGGAAATAATATTACTATAAGCTTGTAAGAATATTAAATTATTCCTATTATAAGTAAACTTGTATAATGATATTAGCAAAATATGATAAATGGAAAGGGAAAAAAGTGAAGGTTCTTGAAAACAAATTTGGCATCTTGAAGATACGCACAAGAAGTTTGAATTTAGTAGAGCGGTTTGTAAAGTAATCGTACCCGCGTGTACCTTTGTACATTACAATAAAGATCAATTATTTATTTATTATTAGAAAGCAGGAGAAATCACATCGCATCCATTTTGGTAGAAATGTAATATGCAAAATAATCAAAGCGAATCCGCTTTCATCAAAAAAGCTGGAAAACAAAGTCCGCTCTACGAAATTTATTTCAATATTCGAAGCACTACATCAGTGTCTAGTAGGATAGGAAAGTTTTAGGAAATCAGAAAATATGAAATACTGAAGATTAATATATGTTATTTACCCTAAAGCCAATGCAATATATCATTGCCTTTTGCCACGGATTGATCTGCTGAATATTGCACGATCCGATGTTACCAATCGAAAGAATAGAGTGCACATGAAAAGGTAAGTGGGGTAGTCTCCACGAAATATGGAACTCACAAACAGGGATAATAACAGTCCGAAACAAAATAGACGAAAAAAGTTGTGTGCGCGTCTCTCTCTAGCCCTAGACACGAGACAACATTCAATCTGTTCTGTCTTTTAGAAATGAATATGATGAAATATTCCCTAACCCTACGTTCTACGCTTCATAAATATGGTTGACATATACAGCACAACGTCTCACACAACCAATGAATCAATAGAAATAGCAGAGTGCACGTGGGTATCTAGTAATGGAAACTGCTCAATAGGACTTCTCACGGGAGCCAGAAACCTCATTACTACGGCTTCCTTTCAGTGCGGTTTACATTGATAACAACCTCGAAACGGTACAGAGAGAAATAAGTAAACAGTGAAAAGATATACAATATTCGGTTGAGAAAAGTAAAAAATCAGAAAAATGCATTTCGCTATCTGCTCAATAGATTTCCAATAACAGCGCTAAGGAAATGCATAAAGTCTGCATTACGAATAAACAGCGATACGATTTCTGCCAAAACTCGCTGTCTGCTTTCTGCAAATCATTTCTTTCGTTTCGGGAATGGCGTGTTTTAAATGCAGCAAGAAAGTGCTGGTATCGGAAACGAGTCTACAGAGGATTTGGAGTAGTGAAGGAAGACCAGTTAGCCGCTTTTTAGTCGAAGAAATCGCAAAGATCGATGAAGACAACGCGGAGCATTTCTTAGACTTAATCTCTAAAGTATGCTCACAGCCAAATTGAAACAGTCGAGCGATATGTCTGTTTTATTGTCTCGTAGGCAGCGTTAGAGAAGATCTTACGTCGATCTCCAAGAAACATTTGTACCAATAAAAGAAACGTTCTATACAAAATGGTTGAAATCCTTAAAATAGTTCCTAATAATACCTACTCACTCTGTTCGCCCGATGCTGGGATTATTTCGCTGTAAGAAACGATAACATTTTAAAGCCTTTTCGAATGGCTCGCATGTTTATAAAGTAGCCCACGAACATCACAATATACGGTTTGATAGCTGACGGACAGTACGTGCTAGGGAGGAAATGAAACATAACGCTGTCCTTAGAGACACTCCTCGCAGCATTTGCGCTGCTAGCAGATGCATTTGACTCTGTAAATGCATTTGGTGATGGAATAAACGTAACGGATCTGCACTTTCCAAGTGTCAAAAACACCGGAGTAAACTGGAATTATCCCCTGTCTAATCGCCGAGATGCTTCCTGCATAAGCACATAAGTTATGCAGAGAAACTACTCTGTTGGGGGTAATTTAATCATCCTTGCGCTAGACTACGTGTATAATCTCTGGAGATCTGCTGCATCGTTAGTGATATAGAATCACATTTTGCATCCTTGAGAATTACTTGGCACAATAGTGGATATTTAATCTAATATGTCTTCGTGGTTTTATACTATTTGTAGCGAAATTGTCCTGATAAACGCAATTTCATTTTAATTTATTTAAAATTTTTAAATTGTTGTACGCTGCAGTTCTTTACGTTGTTATACACGATGCGTTGCGCTTTCCTTATAAAATTGCAAAAGTTTGCATAAATTATTTAAAAAACACCATTCCACATAACAGAAAGCAAACTATCCTCTAGGGGCGTTGTACCCTAGAAAAAATATGTCGAATTTTAATTTTTGGCTACTAGATGATTTTCTTTTTTATAATTCTTATATCGCTGAATAGATTAAGCAGAGCTTTCTACTAAAAAGTTACAATTTTATTTCAGTTTTTCGCTATTTCTTTCAAATCATTAAACAGACTTTGATATTCAGTTTTTCTATTCTATTAAGTAGTGTTTTAAAATTGGAGACTTCGCAACAAAAATTTGGCAAGCTTTCAGTGATATTTATAACCTGAATAAAAATGGAGAGTGTACATAATAAACAATTTAATTGGATGAAATTCATAATGTGAGCAGGTTTAATCTCACTTCCAAGATTTTTAATTTTAAGCCTTTTGTGGAATTTTATGTTTTTGTTTCATAAATCAGTGGATTTCTTAACGATCGCTAATTTAGAATGTTCGATGCCAGACTTGGAATGACTTAGCTTACTGGGTAGCATACAAGTTTTGTAGCCGAACTTTCCAGTTCTTCTCTGGAAAATAATAAAAATATTAAGAAAAATAAAGCACACCATCGTTTGCTATGCTGTTAAGAACACGAACTTGAACTGTGGATCAATCGAACTCGGTCTTGTGGGGAGAAAGGTCACGCTATATGCTCTTCAAGTGTGATGGATGAGTCTGAATATGGAGGATGCTCGGTAAACGCTTACAATATAAATGTGATGTGCCCACTGCGAAACTGGAAGGAGAATGCGTCGTGGGTCTGGGGGTATTGTAATAGTTCTGTGGGTCATAGTGCAGGGAACCGTGAATGATACGATGACGTCATGGAGAATTCTTCGTGCCCTACCTTGTGGGAATGTTATGGAATCGTCCCTTACATCTTTCAACACCTCAACTCTCCATTTCCAAAAGCAGCATTATAAATTGGTGGTTTGAAACAAATGACAATGGAATATTGCAGCGGCCAAAAAAAAGTCTAACCTCAATCCAAATGAATATCTTTGGGGTAAATTGGAAGGAAAAATAAGGCAAGACTAGGACCGCGGCGGCTTTTGAATGCATTAAAGGAGGGCTGGAGTACAATACCACTGGCTTTCCAAATTAGTAGAAGTTCTTCTACGTATGCCTCAAAGCGTCCATTATAGTCAAAGACGGGCCACCCGCATCCTTGAAATAATTATTTCTGAGATAAAGTATCTTATGTATGTGTATATATACACTACCATACCATTAAAAACCAGATACCAACTACTATACCAGACACCTGCATATCCGTAAATAACCTTTATTCACAGGAAAAACTAATAATGCTGCTGAACACTCTCTACCAATTGTAAATGTCCTCCAATATTTTCCTATTCGGCCTTCAAAGCAGCGACCAATTCAGCTCTCTTTTTTGGGTGGACTCTATCTCTCCACACATGCACCTGAATATCCATTTGAACTCAGAGGTTTTGTATAGGATTGAGTTCACGGCTCTGGGCTGGCCAATCCAACTTATTGAAGCTCATATCCTCAAATTAGCCCGTCACAATGCGAGTATGACATTGAGCGTTGCCCTGCTAATGCAGGTATGAGCCTTCCTCGATTTGTTCAGGACGTCTACACAGCCTCGACATTCCTGATTTTGTGCAAAAGACCAATAGTCCGAGGTAAAAGCATGAAAAAACAACCCCAAACTATTACGTTGCCTCCACCAAACTTCGTTGTCGGGAAGATACAGTCCGGCGGATAGCTTTTTCTGGGCAATTTCTACCCCTAGGTAAGACAATTAGACTGGTAGACTTTAAATGGGTGAGAAGTTCGGCTTGCTTGACTCGAAGCCCGTACGAAAGGATGTGAGTGCCCAGTGGGCCACTTTTGGTAAGCAGAACTGGCGCTGTGGGATGAACCACGACTTACTTTTCCAAAGGACAGTTTTTCCATTGGATTGGTTTACGGTCCAAGAATGGCGATCCGTACCGTGATTAATGCTAGACAGTGTCTGGCATTAATCGGGGTGATATCAGTGGCTTGTGGATGGCTGCAAGACCTTGGTACAGTCTTGAGTTCAGCAAAGAATCGTGCAGCGTCCTATGCATTGTACTGGTCTCAAAATGTGTCTCAATCATCGTCTCACTGAAAGCCTGTGTGTGTTTCAGCATCAGTCCGCTTCCATTTATTGCCCACATCGCTGATCTTCTATATAGGGATTTTGAGTTCCGTTGAAGTGTTACGCACAGACCTATTGCTTGTGTGGCACGCACTCTATTATCATTCCGCCCTGGAAGTCTGTTAACACCATAGATTGCGAAATCTTCCATTCTCAAGCGTACTACTGACTCCTCTTTTCGAAGCCATACGAGCATAATTATAATTGCGTCTGACACGTGGTTCTCTTTGGTAGGACGTGACCAATATCAGGGGAGGGTAATCCGAATATTAATGGTAGGGCAGTGTGTATACATACTGCTCTGCGCGTTGTAGAGTGAAAGCATCCTCCATTGCCATTCTTGGCTTACATTCTACTACAACACATATAGCCTTATATAATCATGAAATATAATTCTCCATATAGCACTATATCACATCCTGATGTAATGGTTAATCCTTAGTTCGATGGAATTAATCAGTTCTGTTAAATCTACTTCACACAACTACACCCTGAACTAGTGTGACTTAATTTTTGCTTATTATAGCTTTGTTTGTATATATATATATATATATATATATATATGTTTATTATAACATTATAGCTATCTATCTATTAGTGGGTATCTGATCCTCCTCCTCTTGCTGCCAATACCGCCACCACACGACGAGTCATGGACTCTATAAGCCGCTGAGTTGAGGGAGGTATGCTGTACCATGTTGCCAGGATTAACTCCCTTAGATTTGCCATAGTCCTGGTGTAGGAACAAACCTCCAGATATGTCGGTGCACGTAATCCCAGAGATGTTCTGTGGAATTCATATCCGGCGAATTCAACGACCAAGACAGTACCTGAACACATCTTTCCCATTCGAGGAGTCAGTTAACATGGAGAGATATTTAAAATTCTTTATTCCTGATTAGCCACAATGGATGAGGTAGTTTTTATCATTCAGAGAGCGGTCCAGGGATAGGAGGGCGCTAAGAGAATCCCAGAAAAACATCCCCATACCAAAACACCACCGCCAACTGCCTGTTTCTGTTGTATCAGGACATCCAAGTGATTCCTCTCTGTAGTTTGTTGCCTTACCCTGGATCTAACATCCGCACAGCATAGCAGAAAACTTCATTCATTGTGAAAAGAAACTTATTTACAGTTTTCAAAGGTCCAATGACGCCGTTTCTGATACAAACTTTAGCCGTTGTTCGCGATGAGTGGTGGTAAGCATGAGTACCCTGACCGAAGTCCTACTCCGGGGCCCATATAAAGGATTTGTTGGATAGTGGTCTTAGAAACACCGCTGATCGTTCCATGGTCAGCCGTACCACTGATTTCCGTCTGTCGACTCGCACAAGGCGGGACAGCCTACGTTCACCACGACACCATGAGGAGTGAGTGGCATATGTGGCATATGGAACAAGTAATGACCATTCCCATCATCGTGTCAACCACCGGCATGGTGCCGGTGCATAAGAACCTAGCAGCAATAGGCCTCCCAGAAAACGCTTACAAGGAACTCCAAAGAGTCGCGATCCTAACAGCTGTAGGATAGTTAGAGAGTTCCTCGACCAACAGTAATAATAATAATAATAATAATAGTAACCGGACGCAACCAACCACCCCATGCACTTGGTACCAGTGATAATCATGGGGTTGGGTGAAAAAAATCCCATAAGGAGAAAAATCATATGATAATAATTATAAATACCAGTTGATCAAAGAAAGTATACCATATGTAAAGTTAGTTGTCTGACGGCACCAGGGGTTTCTCCCCCATACCATATGTACTGGGCCAAGCTGTACTGGGACTGGACATAACTCTCGCTGACAAGAAGGAAAAGACTACCTAACTGATCTCCACAACACCGGGAACCTCTAGGAAACCTGTGAGGAAAACATCAGATAATACAGGGATATTAAAAAGGAATTCAAAGAGATGCGGCATATGGAACAAGTAACGGCCATCCCGATTGTGTCAAAGAGCCTGGCCTACAAAAGAATCCAAAGAACAAGAACACCTATAAGAGACTCCAGAAAGCCGCGACCTTGAACATCTGTAGAATAATCGGAGTTTCTCGACTAATAATAAAAGCCGGATATAACAATCACACAGTATCAGTACCAGTCGCCGGATGAAAAAAAAAAAGAAGAAGAAAGAAGAGAATAATAATAATAATAATAATAATAATAATAATAATCTAAGACAGGTTATTATTATTATTAATAACCTGAATCGATGTGGAATATGCAACAAGTAACGACCATCCCGATCATCGTGTCAACCACCGGTATGGTGTCAAAGACCCTCCATAACATCCTATCAGCTATAGGTCTCCAGAGAGCACCTACAAGGAACTCCAGAAAGTCGCAATCCTGAACACTTGCAGGATAGTCAGAGAGTTCCTCGACCAACATTAACACCAGACATAACAACCACCTTGTGTACTTTGGTAGCAATACCCATCACGAGGTGGAACCCCTAGTCAGGGAGAAATAATATGAGCAATAATAATAATAATAATAATAATAATAATTTGGGAAATCTTCCTCGTTGACATGATGTATCCAGATAAATTCTGCAGAAATCAATATTCATATGAATATTCTGGAGGAATTGTATTCCCACAAAAATAAGACTTGCAACCAAGAATTATCTTTCAGCAGGACCGGACTCCATCACAATGAATGTGTCAGCCCTCGGAAAATTCGATAAACATTTCCTATAGATCGTAGTGGCCAATGGATTGGTCCATTGGCCACTACGATCACCTTACATTAAATCATCGGATTTGTTTACCGTTTGCTTCGTTTTAAATATCTGGTTTACCGGAAGAAGGTTTCGAATACACAAGAGCCATAAACCTGCAATGGCTGGTGCAGACATGAATGGAAAAACAGGGATAGGAATTTGTCCCTACATGAAACTATGATTGTGCACCCTGAAGCTTATTAAAACTTGTAGAGATTTTTGTCATATAAATGGAACTGTCCCCTTTTGTCATGTCTGCTTCAGACATTAAACATTTAGATTATTCAGAAAGTTCATAATTATCCTGCATCTGCTAATGCAATATATCATCTTTAAAATGGATTTATCAGCTGGAGTTGAATTCACTCAATAGACATCTTACCATCAATGCCGAATCACAATTAGTACCGGACAGGCTTGTTCTCAACTTACTCAGTAAAACAGAGCTTTTCAGAAAAACTTACTTCGAGTTCTTACCAGACATCGCTATATCGAATGCGGACGTATTTCATTTTTAATGGTCGCGAGGGGATTCTTACTCCCATAACCTCAATAACCAAGTCAATAGATCTTCTTTTTGACTATTCTTTGGTTCGTCTATATTGCACGGACATGCCAACAAGAATGTTTCTTCTTTCTCTGGCATTACAAGTGCAATAATCTGTAAATGAAGCAGAAAGCATCGGAGTAGAAGCACGTAATTCTGAAGAAATTCCAATGAATTTCTTCCAGTTTTCATTGCCATAGCGACACTCTTGGGCAAACTTTTCAATAAGGGACTAGCTTACCAGCTCACGTGCTATTACGACCAATGTGGGCGTGCTCTAACATGACTCACATGGCGGAAGAATTATCTTGGGATTTAATTCTTAGTCGCGGAGTAATAAACTCCCCACTCCCGCGATTCCCTTTTAGCTTCATGGAATATACAATTAAGGAAGTCCTACGTAGTTAAACCCTGATTGTGACAACAGGGAATGGCCAGATTAGTGAAGGAGAACGTAGATAGTTTTCATCTAAGGCTGTTGCTGTAGCAACAAATATGTCACAAGCAAAATGTTTTAAGCAACAGACTGTTGTGAAAGATATTTTCAATCTAAGAGGCAGTAGGTGGTCGCTCTTAACTTCCATCTAGTATTCCTTGTAGGTAGTATTTGCGTAGGAGAAAATACACAGCCTCCAATGAAGTATCCGGGCATGCAATTTTTCATAGCTCATTGGATCTTCTCGGAAAACAAGTGACACAGACCGATACAAGAAAGGCGTATGAGCCACGCAAGTTAGTTAATTGCATAGAGCCGAGTTCGCCGATTTCGAGAAAGGTATTATTGTCGAATATCAACATGGCTGAGTTTTCGATGCAATTGCTGATAGTCTATACCATCCAAAGTCAATCGTTCGCGATGCTATAATGAAATTGATGCACGACAGTACCACCGCAGTACGACAATCTCGTAATATATTCTTGCGAAACATCAACCACGACTTTAAGGTAAAAGGTTCAGGTCTGCCCGAACGCACTAGGTACACAAGCTCCAGAGCTTCGGTTTTCATGGCAGAGAGGAGACGCATAAACCAAATATCGTAAACAGTTAAATGTCAACGGTTTCCTTGCATGCTGCAATTGGTCCATAGAGCTATGAAGTCGGTTCTGTGGAGTGAAAAATCTCGCTACACTCTATTTCGATCATATAAAAGGGCGTGTTGTGTATGATGCCTGGAGAACCTCTGTTGCCTGAGTTCATTGTGCAACAATGGACTTTTGAGGAGGTGTGGCGTTGCTTCTCACGGCGAATGGCCTAAGGTATATGACAGTTGTTGAAGGAACCATGAACACTGACGCCCACGTTAACATTTTGGAAATTTCCATGGTCACTACGGTTCTTTGGTTTGATTCAACAGGACAATGCCCCTTGCTATACCGCCAGTGATGTTCGAGAATGGTTCATAGACATGGACCATTCTAGGAGGTGAACCTTGTGTTAATAAACTGATAATAATAATAATAACATCAGGCATAACAACAACCATCGTGTGTACTTGGTAGCAATACCCGTCACGAGGTGGAACCCCCAATCAGGGAGATATAATATAAGAGCAGCAATAATAATAATAATGAAAGCACAACAGTTGGAATGGCGCAGATCTCCTATTTTAAGGCTATGGAACCAACGTCGGCTAGGGCAAGATCAACACGTTCCACATAGGCATCTCAAGCGGTTCCTGTTCTTTAGGGGGAATGGAGGACTATACCCGCTGCAGTATATCTTTCTTTGGTGGAAAGCGTATCCAGGAGGGTGGAGTGGTGTGTGTCATAGAAACCAAGGGGGAAACGACACGCGATTGAAGTGAGTGGCATCAATGTGAAATTGATACCAACGTGTGTGTGTGTGGATATTTTTTGTTAAATAGTATAAATAAGACCTCTAAATACACTAATGAATTTTTTCTGAAATTTTCTTGATGACCAGAAAGAAAGATGAAAAGCGTTAGAGATAATTTTGTTTTCGGAATGTAGCCTGTTCGATCTATATTTAATTTATAATAATCCGGATATGGGCCTGCTAATAATCATATTAACAGTCATATTCACGTATATAGGCCTACTAATTACAGCTCGTAACATTCTGTAAGGATTAAATTTAACTGACTGAAAACAGCAGATGTGTGATGGTTCGATATTTTATGGGTTAAAAAATGACTCAGATGGGAACTCATTTGAACTAATTGGAAAATGGGCTCGAACAAATTAATTGTAATTTTATTCTACTGCCTGTTTTGCAGGTCATGTTTTTCGTATACAAATTATGATTTCTAAGAATTTTTAAATCACAGATTCTAATTTTTGACAAGATTTAATTTATTATTTGATCTTTGTACACACATACCGTTTACCAGAATGAATCATCGTCCATAATATGCAGAGGAGAATGGCAGCATTCTAATTCTATATCGCCAGTTTTTAATCTTCATATTTTTGGATTCTCTCCTCTTTTGTTTAGTACTTAAATTTTCACTATATTTAAATTACAGGCAAAGAGCTTTACAAGAGACCTTAAGAGTTTCAAGAAGGCTTTGCCACGTGTAGAATTCTCTTGCGAGGAGTACAGTAATTATAATCACCCTCCTTCCACAGTGGGTAGAAAATGCCTGGCTTCAATGATGCCACTAATTTTACGTACTTTTTCACAACGTGGCTGAGTTAGTCGATCTCAGGAAAGGACCGTTGTTATTGTTGTTATGGTATGGTTTAGGCGCATCAGCAACTAAGCGCCATATTGCTCCGCGTATATTGTCTGTCAATTGCACGTGATCTGTGGTCGTTTTTCTGTTTGCTTGGACAAACAACCCAAGTTTCCTGGAGGAAAAAACATGCTACCTTCACCTGAGACCGATTAACTCAGCCACGTTGTGAAAAAGGCCCATAAAAATTCCTCACATCATCAAAAGGACTCGAAGTCAGATCTTTTCCACCCGGTGTGGGAAGGACCGTGATTCTACCAACTGTGCTACCCACGAGGGCAGGCAAGGACCCAAGAATGCATACAGTTACAGACACAATGTACCTCATAACCTTCGATGCTTTGATAAACTTCCAACTGAATCAAAGCATAATTAAAAAAAATGGAGTCATCTATTAGAAATGTTTGCGGTTACTTTTAAGAAGATATCTATACTGTTGCTTATCTTTAGTATACAAAGCCCTTTTTTCAGAAATTACTCCAGTCAATTGATGAGATTTGAGCCCATAGCTTTCCAAACAAGTGGAATCTACTGGACCGGTCAAACTGACTTGTTAAAAACAATACTTAAAGGTATTGATTTACGCCAGCTAAAGACAGTAATTTCTAATTTCGTGTTATTTCCTTAATGTTCACAAGTTCACTACATATTTTACCATTTTTGGATACTTTGAGCACTACCTTTATAAGGTTTTAATAGGGAAAATTGCGAGCGATTGTCAAAAAAATTCTACTGATAATTCTGAAGAACCTGGAAAATTATAAATTAACTGCAATTTAAAAAAAAAATAATAATTAGAGTTAATTTATCCTTTTCCAGTTCGTTTTTTCTTACTGAAATATTGTAATTCAGATATCTTATCTTAATTTTTTTTTTCATTCACAAGTGTTTTATAACCAACCACACCGAAAGGCAATCTTTAAAATTAATGATAAACATTCACTGTCTGAACTGCAGACATCTTTATCATCTGGTTCTTGTTAATTTTGCAATTCTGGGCAATATTACTCTGAGTTTCAAAAATTTTGTTTCCTCTTCACCTAAAATATTCCAGAGTAGCAGTTGTAACAGCACGAGTTTCTCGTGACTGAATACGCGAGAAACTAGTGGGAATAGCTATTCATAAAAAAAAGAAAATGAAAGACGCATAATTCTTCTTCTCCAACTCAAATGAGAAACTAAAAGTTCTAATGTTTTATCAGCTCCTCGTGCGATTTAAGACCGCGCCGCACCACACCTGAACGAAAGGTATTCTAGCAAGCAGACCGTTATTGCTCCTGCCTACGTAGATCAATAAGTGGGCGTCTCTCCAGCATGTGCAGGAGATGACCGAGGGATAATGTGATTTATTCTTTGTCGGCAAAGGAGACAGCTGCTTTCCATCTTTGTCATTTTGTGTCTGGACCATTTCCTGGGGCTAATAAGGGACAGAATTTGACCAGGTTGACGAAATCTAACGTTGAGGGCACCCGTGTGATCTTTGTTCAAAATAAAAGCACCAGTAAATGTTCAAAATCAATGTCCCTCACGAAAGCGACCATTTTTGGGAAGTTGATTGTTTTCAACAGTAAACAACACAATTTTTCGCGGAAATCACTTATGGTTTGTTGTAAGTAAATTCTTATTCTAAATTACGATTAATTTAAGTATTTCAAATTATGATCCTTCGATAAGTACAGCACTTGACTGCCCATAGAGAGTCAATGAAATACGAAATGCCATTGATAAAGAGAACAGAAAGGAACAGGACCTCCATAAACATAACCTAAACTCTTTCAAGATAGGATTCCTTAACGTTTTACCACATACTTCAGTGAAGCAAAATTTATCAGTAAATAATCTTTTTTAGTTTATAGACGGACTGAGAGAAATTTCTTGATGCTTAAGTAGGCAACATGCTATTCAAAATGTTAAGAAATATTCATCTAAAGAAGGAAGTACCCTAGAACGTCTGTTAATCAAAGCTCGGTTATCCGTGGTATTGGATTAACCGTGATCCCAGATATTAGTTGTTGTTTTTTTTTCTTTTTGAAATTATTAAAGAAAGCATATCGTGTGGGGCGCAAATGAATGATTCTTTCAGTGAGGCTGCAGTAAAGGTTCGTTTAACCTCTAGAATTACTTTTGAGAGCAATTTGTGTGAATTACTTTTGTGGTATGCAGGGCGCACATAACCTTAATTAACTTATACAGTATCTTCAACACGCAAATAATAGCGAGGAAATTTCTAACGTGTCTTATAATTCCATTCTATTTAAGCAGATAAAAATAAAAAGAATTAATCTCTGCAGAGAGAAACAGACAGCAATGCGGAATATGGAAAATGTAATAGAACTCTAAGCCGACAGTGACCTCACCCTCTCCGCCTCCTTCTGCTGTAGAACTCGAAATACAATTAAAATTAAAATTCCTGCAGCTTTTTCTTTAAGTGAATAACTGATGGATAGCCAGAATACAATTGGCAGAGAGTCCTGTTCTATTCTTAAACTTTATTATTTAGAGTTCTGAGCCAACAGAAAACACTGAATAATAAATGCTTTTTCTATCAAGAAAGGGAAGAAACAACAAAAGACTTAAAACAACTATCTAAGAGATTCCTTCAATTTCATTTCTTGGTCCGGTGCCAACTTCTTAACACATTTAAGATCGCCAACCCAAAAGTCGAGCACTGCGAAGTTGGAGATTTCAGTATTAGTGAAGAGAGGCAAATGCCAGTAGGATGAAAATGATTTTAAGAGATGTAATGAGAAATTAGTATTTAAATTCAAGCTGTGATTATACATTTTACATCTTTGGGCATTGAAATCTGAGTAATACGATAAACAGCAACCAGGCCGTCGTGTGGATTATTGTAGATTTTTTCATAAATTGTTTGATACCTGCGAATATCAGAATCAGGCTAATAAAAAGAAAACTTCTGCTTTCAAAATGAATGATTCTTTTCAGTTTTTATCACCAATTCTTATCTTTATGCAAAATACCCTTATAAGAAGGGTATTTCGCATTATGAGCCATCATGGCCAAGTGACAAAGATTCTGGCTCATCATGAACAGCAACATTTCCAAATCTTAAAACAATTTCATATTAATTATATGACATCCCGTAAAATTCATAAGGAAAGTAACCGATATGCCACAGTCCTCATTGTTTTAAGAGTTTGTGGCGCATTGAATACTTATCACAGTACGCTAGTTGGTGTTTAGCTTGGATAAGGGACGAATAAATGTAATTTGCATGTTGTGGAGACTGCAAAGAAGGAATGATTCTCGAAAACTCTACTTCTTCCGTTTGATATTCGCTAGCTACAGCCCAGAATAAACAGATCTTTAAGAATTTCTCCAGCCTCCAGAGAAATTTGAAACCAGATCCTTGCCAAAGAGTGAGGAAGCCACAGTATTTTCATGGAGGATTTTTTTATGAAATGCCTAATTAGAAAGAAATATTTTCTACCGCCACAGAAAACTTTTCTCCAGCCCTTATTCATATTTTAAGTATTACAAATGGATTCTAAAAGAAATCGAACTCTTCAGTTTTCTGCTTCCTGGTGCGTTGTCAAGTGAGTCTATTTCAGATAAAATCCTAACGACAACGTTAATTATCGGTTATGGCAAATGAAACACAATTTAGAAATTGACGCCTAATAAATAAGAAAGGTGTCTCGTTTCAAATTAAATTTTGATTTATGCGAAGAACATCGCTGAAGAAAATAACCTACATAAATATCCAAGACGGTAATTTGATAAACTCTATCGTAAAAACTGGATCGATGCTACGGTAGAGTTCTCTATCTCTGCTAAATTTATATCAATAATTTCAACATTAATCTTCGATCAATTATCTACTCTTGGATAAGGATAAGATGGTTTACTTTTTTTTTTCACGCCTTTATATGATTATTTGAAATAACCTAGTCGGCAACCTCATCCAGCCAATATCCCCCGTGATCGGGTAAGGCGACAGTATTGCAAAAACCGCCTTCTGATAAAACTCCGATCATAAACAATAGTTAAATAACCAAAGCAAACATGTTACATCAGGCCACACTCATTCCATCCATGCTACGAAAGTACAATAAATTTCAAACAACCTTTCTCATGTGGGATTACCATGAAAAAAAGAGTGAAGTTCTGTTAAACGTCTTAAAAATATAAACCATCCTATCTTCACGTGACAGTCTCCAGTACACTCCTGGACATCCACCCATCATATTGATGTAACTCATTTAATTGTCGTGAGGTTTCTCTCTGTAAAAATACGGGGTCGGCTTCTTCGCGATTCAACTTTCGTCTTCCACTTCCGTATACTGTTTTACACAGCATGACCCGGGAACCTCAGAGCCTCCGAAATTCATCTAACATTATACCACACAATGGACAATCTAGCTCGTTATCCTTGTTCGAACTCTCGGAACGTCACTCTCCGTGGAATTTCGCTTGAAACTCAACGAAATATTTTCTGTAGTTCAATTTATACCCATGAACTTCTCTAACGCCATCTACATCATTAGCAGATTCGGAATTTTAGATATCTTGTGAGTATCTTATAATGTTCCAACACTTTTAATAATATATTGCATATATAGTTGAATGACTGGTGTTGGGCTTTAAGCTCATCAGTGACTTAGACCATATTGAGCCATTGTACGTTATACCTGCAGAAATATGTGTTCACTATCCGATTTTCATATTGTATGGACTGAAAAACTCAGAATAACTCAATGGGAACCCTACATTCTCCTCTACAAACGAGTGACAAGTGGTGAATCCACTATACTGTAGTAGGAATAGCGCACGTATCTTTGGTAAACATATATTATTGCCACAATAGCGTACACTGCATTACACATTTTAGTGGATTGATTGAGATGGAATTTTTTTTTAGAAAGTGATAACTTGTGTAAGTAGCCATTGCAAACAAGTACATTAAACGGCATTGTCACATTTGTTGGTCACCTGCAGATACAATTCAAATCTGATCATTTTCTATTGCTTTCTACGATATTAAATGTTATTGCGTTCTGACTTCATCATCCGAGTTTTAGTTTTGAATGGGAATATCCAATAGTGCATATGAAAACGATAAAAAAATGAGAGTTGACAAACTTTAGAAATCAATTAGATACAATGACTGGGCGAAACTTGATAACCCGTCCAGAATAGCCGGTTAGTGTAATGCAAAACACATTGCTAAGTACTTGTGAAGTAGAAAATGAAACGAGCGAATTGCTCGAGGTGTAGAGATAAGTTTTTTTTTATTATTCTTTTAACGATCCCTTAGTTTAATCACCACAAACACTGAAAAAAAAAGGAGTAAAACGAATATCGTTTTTGTATTTTAATGCATTTATCAGCGCAGCAGTCCGTTATATGGGCTTAATGGTTTAACGATATTTCAAGCAACCAATGGACTGTTGGTCTTTTACAACTAATAAGAAAGACCATCTGTGTAAAGTCTTGTAATTGAAAATACGTGGATTCTGACTAACCGTGTTTGAGGACTATTTTGCACAGTTGATAACAGGTGATATCTTTATATGGCTGTCTGGTTAACGAGACAAGGCCCTTTTATTGCCTTCGTTTAGCAACACCGTTTTATGTCCCCCTTTTACTACCCACGAAAAAAATGAGCAATTCAAGTTCTGGTGAATTTTAGTACCTCAAAAATACCATTCTTTGAGTCTGCTAATAATTAATCTTTTGGCTGCGGGCAGACTAACTAGTTTCAATAGAGGCCCTAAAGACCATGAAGTTCAATGATATAGCTCAAGCAATAATGAAGCTAATAACGGGGAACTGATTCCCTTATCTGTAGTAATCAATTAAGAGAAACCCATTTTCTTTTAAAGGAAGAAGGAAAAAAGTGCGGTTTGCTTTATTTTCAGGTATCATGTTCTGTTTCCATGTACAACGAAATAAGCAATATTTTTGAAAGAAAATGTACACAAAGAGTATTGTGAATCATTAAGTTATTTTACAATACTATTAAAACTTTATTTTAATATGATGAGATAAAACCGTGAAGTTTGGTTCTAATAAGATGGTTTCTTGGCTATTAGGGGATTAAGCTTTAAATATTTAAGTAGTTAATGTATATCTCGGGACTGTGTACAAATAAAACAGAAGTTTTATTGTACAACGTAGTAGAGTAAGGTCGCCAAATATGAATCGATTTGGGTGTTTACATTTCATTTGCAATTTCAAACGGTGATTTTGAGACGATTTCATTAAAGGAAGATTTTTAGAAAAAATCTTAATTTAATACTAATATTTATAAAGGTTATATAATTTTGAACATATTATATTTATAAAGGTTATATAATGATTTTGAGACGATGTCATTAAAGGAAGATTTTTAGAAAAAATCTTCATTTAATACTAATATTTATAAAGGTTATATAATTTTGAACAAAAGCATGATCTTATTGAACGATGGTTTAATATTATAATAATTATATTTACATTTAATAGATCAATCGTTTAAAAGAATAATATTATATATTGTTATTTTCATTGGGTTGCGAAGTAATGGATAAAATTCCTGCTAAAATATTCATATTATGTGAGTGTCTTGAAAGTAGAACATGATTTTCCACTGGGAAATGACCATTTGCAAAAACAAAAAATCCATTAGTGTCTAGTTGAATTTACAACACGACACGCAATGGCGCACATTATGGGTCGTGTTCAATTTCCCCACTCAGCTCCCAAACAGAAAGTGCAAATGCATTTCCACAATATATGCAAATTGTGACCGCTCTTGATTTGCAGTTGACGATGTAAGTTGAGATTTGTAAGCGATGGAATCAAAAATAATCTGCACCAACAACTTTGCTCAGACAGTGCTTAGTGAGAGATGAAGTTCTGATAGCCGCAATATGTGCTCTGAAGAAAGCCACATTTCATTCAACTCTCAATGCGTACAGCCAGCAGAAAGAGGGCCCATCGATTTCTTTCAACGCTGACGCAAAGTGCAACAGGGCATTTCTGGACTCTGCCGAATTGACCGATCAATGGAAATTTGATAAAATACCCTGATCGAGCGGTCAGGTGGGGGTTTCTATGTCAACATAGAGAATTATGTGGCTTGTAGATAAACTACTGGTTGGACCACTTGTCACGCGGAAGGTCGATGGGCGAGTTGTTAAGATCGGCGCCTTTGGAAGTTCGTATCTGAAGGCGATCGTTTATTGGATAAAGCTCGGTGCAATATAGAAGGATGCTATAGAGACACGGAGCTTGGCAATCGATAACGCTGAAAAATATATGGCCGCCGTATTGTTAAGTCTACTGAGCTGACCTCTAAATATTAATAGAAGAAAAAGTGAGCTGTCTTTTAGAGATTTTCCACTGAACCATAACGATGCGGTATGGACGCAGATGTTTTTGTCAAAGCGATGATCCTCCATATTTCTTATTTAATGGACAAACAGTTGTTTGTTTGGTTTAGTTTTCAGATAAACAGTTTTCGAAGCAAATGTTGGTTCTCCTTACAAGGATGCGATTTCTATTTGTGGAATAATGTTCAATGTAAACGTAGTGCAAACGCTTTGAGGGTTCACTCGTTGCCGACAGACTTTATTGCTTTGGAACCTATGCATTCAGAAAATTATCGCGGCAAACAGGATTCCATGAATTCTTTGATCATCATCCATCTGTATTATATTGTGGATATTTGGAAACACTAATACAATAGTAACATCGTCCCTCTTCAGTTTCCAGCAATCTTCCTTGTATAAATGCGAATAAAAGTTGCTAGGCGATACTGGCTACACTAATAATGTAAACAAGAATACATCGAAGATACTGTTTGCTCGAGGATATAAATATTTACTATTGAGGTAATTTGCCTCTAGGTCTTAATGCGCAAAGCATTGAACAATTAGTAAAATCCTTTGAATATTCTGAGCAGGACGAAACAGAAGTTGTGGCACAGAAACCGTACTTACTTGTCAAATGCGACTGCAGCATCATTATCGATGCGGATTACATAAATCATGTTTATAACGACTGCAATGCAAATTTTTGTTTTGCTTTCATTCGCTTTTATTGTTTTGTTATGTTAATATTCTGTAAAGCTACACGTTTCTCTTATTCCACAGCGTTAACTGTTAACTACATTTCATCGACTGAGCTTATGTTTATTCATCTTAAATACTTTTAAATTACTTTTGCGTATTTATGCAAATTTGCTATATACACGATGTTATCTCAGTGCATAATTGGAAAATTTGTAACGTAATATCGCGAATTATTTTGTGGATTGTTAATGTTTGAAAAAAATAATTAAAATACAATTAAATGAAATAAATTATTTAATTTCAATACCACAATATAGCTTGGGGATTAATATTTAATAAAATAAGAATGTACATGGATTTTAAAATTTCTAATAAACCTTTACAGATATTATTGGAACTAAACGATGCTGACACAATACAACATGACTTGCTTGATAAAAGAATCAATGCGGTTAAAAGTAGAGCTTTGTAATACTTATTTTAATCAGTTATATGATAGCTAAGAATGTAATTTCTAAAATAACAAACCACATGATGCCCTTCATTCAATACATTAGAGCATACTACGCATCGTAGTAGTCACATTCAGTGGTGTATGAAAACAGTGGTATGTTATCATAAAAGTTGAAACTTCGGGTTTCATGTAAAACTTGTCCAATATAAACCAAAAGGAGTTTTGATCAATAAATTTTGTTGGGAACCTTAAGCAGCAAAATTTTATCAGAATCTGATTATTATAATAGTGCCTATTATGCATGTATAGTACTTAAATTCGCAGTGTCCTGCTGTTGATTGAACGGGCTTAAATAACAACAAATTGAACAAAATACCATTACAGATTTCAACGAACTGTAGGTTTCTGGATGTCACTGTAATGACTTAACGAGTGAACAAAGTGAAAGATGTGTTCCTTTTTTGTTTTGGCATCTTCGTGACATTCAATTAAGTGAAAATATCTATTAATCAGCCCAACAGCACTCTGCTGTATTGTCAACTTAGAGATGTTTACTGTAGTAAACCTATACAAAGAGTGTTTGAAGCGACCAGCGGCAAATATTTGCTGAAATGGAAGCTGACTTTGCGCGATAGCGATGGAGGAAATCATTCTACAGTTATCTAATTTAGCATGATGCAGTGTTTCTTCTTAAGATGTTTTCGTTAGAACAGCGAGTTCAATTATTATCAATCGTTTAGCATTAGACATTTTTTCTATAAAACAGAAGTTCTATTGTACAACGTAGTAGGGTAAGGTCGTCAAATATGAATCGATTTGGGTGTTTACGTTTCATTTGTAATTGCAAACGGTGATTTTGAGACAATGTTAAATCTTGTTAACTGAACGAGCGAAGGCATAATATTCCTTTACTAAATCGAGAAGAGGATATTGTGCTACAAACCCATTCTACGTAATATAAAGAAAAAATAAGCATGGTTCAAGACGAATCTGTAGGAAAATGAATAAACTCACAGAGATAAAAGTGGAATTATTATAACTATCGAATTTCAGTAGAGAATTTGGATGCAATTTCAAAAGAAAAATAAGTTTCAAGCCGTGGCTTTTTTTTTTTCAGTTAGGGTGAACTGAAAAAATGAACAGAGATTCTAAAAGTGGAGATGTGTTGTTATTGATCGAATATAAAACGATTATGTTATTTATACTGAAGCTATACGACATATATTTATAGGCTTAATATTACAGAAATTTATATCTCGTTGTAATAATTTTACGGCATGATATAAGTCTACACCACACTTTTATTCTTGAAGTATTGCAGTTACAATAATTCAGTTGCGACTGTGTTCTTCGAGAGTCACTGGCGTCACTTGTGTGTTATTATTTTTGTTCACGAATTACTAAAATCAACCGCCCTCAATACGAAAACATTTGGAAAGCAAAGAAAAGCAAACAGTATCCTCATTTCATAATCAATGGACATTTGACGAAATCAGTAGAATTTATTGAAAAACGATATGGATTATTCGTAAAAATAGTGTAAATGTTTTCAAAGGCACACATGGCAAATTAAACAACGAGTCATCACATTGTACAGGATTTCGCCAAACAGGTAGTTTTACAACCGTAAACAGAACGGAAACCCGACACTCTAATGGAATATGAACTGCAGGAAGGAAGTTGAAGAATCGCTTTTTGAAATCTCTATTGGAGTTTCGACAACGATATGGATTATCGCACGGAGAAACGAGAGAACTGAAGATGCACGAATATCGAATTCAGATTGCGCACGAATATCGAATTCAGATTGTGCACGAGTTTAAACAGCCACATAAAGCAGCTAGAGTAGCATACATTCATTTTGTCCGTTGTTTTCACAGTAATAATCCAAATATGATGCGTAGAAATTTCTGACTTTTGGAGAGATTTCTGTGCAAATATTCACACGCATCATACACGTGATGTGCCATCGCATGTATGAGGATAATAACAGTAACCATTGAGGTGTATCAGGACATTATTAGGCAGTTCATTCATCTGTGTGCTGGAGTGGTTGAAGACACTGGTACTTCCAGCAGGATGGAGCAAATGCAAGCACCAATGACCTGGCCAACCCGGTTGCAGAATCTGCCCTTCTGATATTTTATATGTGGGGTACGATCAAAAATAAGGCATCGGCAATAATCCACACGCACTAAAGCGAAACTCTGAGAAATACATTTGCGCCATTTAAATAAATTCTTCACTGAATTGTTCGTTGTGTCTATAACTTGCATTCTATGGTGGGATTGCCTATTTTGCTTGGTGAAAGATCCGGATTTCCGGATTGGAGGGATGAAGAGCACAAGCTATTTTCTATATTTTAAAATTTTATATTCTCCTTTTAATCAGTTTACATTATTTAAAAAAAATGATACAATCATTTTTACATATAGCAAACAAGATAATTACGGTTACATCCTTGTATCGTGCACTCAATATAAACATACTGCTTCACAGAAATACCAACATATTTAAATCGATATTGTCAATACAGGCAACGGCCATTTTGGAAAGACTTTTTCTTTTTTTCAGCAAATGTGATTTCAAAAACAGTATCACTGGTCTGCCAATTGTTCTAAGAAATGTTTGAGCATCCGCACATTCTCGCGAAACTAGCTAACAGATATCGTGGAAAATAAAATTTAAAACTTAAACAATGTGCACAGATTAAGAGCGTGTTTAGAATTTCCTGTTATGGTGTTTAAATACAAAAAGTTACTTAATGATCATAGAAAAACACGGCAAAAATTCCCAGAGTCAGCATCCAACCACCATTTATTCTACGTCCCGGTGAAGTGCCCAATGATCCATTTCTGTAATTACATTCCCGGCTTTCTTTATCGATTAAAGAGGACCGAAAAAACTTGGGAAATAATTACTTCGTTTCTCTTAAGTAATGAGCTGATTTGGGGAATAAATTTTTAAACAGGGTTTAATGAAACATGAGTTTGTCTTGTTGGCTTCAACGTATTTTTGAACCTACATTACGTGATTTTTAGCCTGCAGATATTGAACTAGCGTGGGCAGGTGGATTGCGTGCGTTCTTTTTGCGTATTCTTTTACTGGATGAAAGGCTAAAGGCAATGGCTCTTTGCGAAACAAAACTAGAATCGTTTTTTGTTGTGTATTAATATTCCAGAAAATTTTTCAATATTACAACTCTCACGGCGTATATAAAGGTAATTTGCATCATACATATAAGTATTTAATATTTCATAAGTCGCATAGTATAGTTAGCTTTCAATGACGCGGAAAATTTCATACATCATAAAAATATAGCGGAAATTTCATACAGATTAAGTCGACTGTGCAGATTCACAATTATGCGATGTTGAAGCTTCGTATTCTGCTCAAACATGGCACTGAATCTGCTGCTCTCACAAATATTTGACATCTACATCACGGTTTTCCAGAGGCAGCTGGACAACAAACCAGAAAATCATAACCCGTCTCTCTTCTAAACTATCGGTTTGCAAACGTAAGTCTGCGAACTGGCGTCCATCTCAGAAAAATTTTGATCAGTCCGAGAACACAGATCTTCGCCGTCAATACATTATCAAATAGATAGTTCAATACGCAAATTTATGCTTACTTAGGAAAACATAAGTTAAGAAAACAGTTTCCAGAACATCTACTGATGACATCATTAAGGAAGTAATAACCTGGATCACTACTGTTCTTAAGCTTTAAATTAACATCATTATAATGGGCGACTTTAACCTTTCCCTGCCCAAATATAATTTACAAATGAAGTTGCTGTCCGACTCATTTTTAGTTCTAGGAGCTAAAAAATCAACGTCCCTGTTACAAGAGGTAATAGCATTAGTAGAGGCATTTGATGCAAGAAAGCAAGCTTATGCAGCATCAGCCAAAAAAAAAAAAAAAAAAAACCACTTCCACTTCACCCCTCTGTTCGTTCAAAATACCTGTCCAGCTGAGCCTTAAACTTATTTAGGCTATCAACCTCCACCACAAGGGATGGAAGTCTGTTCCACCAACCAACCACCCGCTGGCTAAAGGCAAATTTCCGCACGTCTATCCTACATCTGTCTTTCCTCAATTTGAATTTATGCCCTCTCAGGTGATTTTTCTGAGCTAGAGGAAGAATCCCATCAGCATTGAGCATGCTCAAACCATTCAAGGTTTTATACACCTCTATCAGATCACCTCGCCGGTGCCTAGTCTCCAGACACTGTAATTTGCAAAACTTAAGCCTTTCTTCGTAAGAGCACCCCTTTGTTCCATTCACTAATCTTGTTGCCCTTCTCTGCACTCATTCCAGCAGCTCTACATCCTTCTTGAAATGAGGCCTCCAGACCTGTATACAGTACTCTAGGTGTGGCCTGACCATTGCCTTATACAATGGAATAATCACCTCCTTATCCCTGCTGGAAAAATTCCTGTATATCATTGACAATACTCCATGAGCTACTCTTGCAGCTCGTCTGCACTGCTCAGAGAACTTCATATCTGCCTGCACAACCACCCCCAAGTCCCTTTCATTCTCTACCACTGTCAGTGTAGTACCACAGAGTTGATACGTTGCTCTGGGGTTGCTGTTTCCAAGTCCCTTTCATTCTCTACCACTGTCAGTGTAGTACCACAGAGTTGATACGTTGCTCTGGGGTTGCTGTTTCCCATGTGTAGTACTTTACATTTGTCAATGTTAAACTTCATTTGCCACCTCTCAGCCCATCTGCTCAACCTTCCCAGATCCTGTTGCTGCAGCATAGTGTCAGTAGTGTCCTTGACAACCCTGCCAACCTTTGTATCGTCTGCAAACTTGGACATTAAGCTTGATATACCATCATCAATAGCATTTATAAATACAGAAAACAATAATGGACCCAACACTGAGCCCTGAGGGACTCCACTAATAAGATTAGTCCACGATGAGCAGTGTCCATTGATTATCAAAGTGCTGGATGTTGTATACTTTAATTTTCCACTGCAAGAGAAACTTAGCAGCAACGTTACATTTAAATTTACATTTAAATCTGACCACAAAAGTATAGAACTGCAAACAACAATTTGCTGAGGGAATCGTCGCCCCCTCTTGGAATCATTAAAAGAATATCATCAATTAAATTCCTTCAGAAAGAAAAGTTTTTACAGCTCTTAAAATACTACCCATAGGATTCTCTTAAAAATATTCCTATGCAGGACGCCACCTTTCTTCTTATAAAATGGCTGAATCAACTGAAAACAGAGTCGGCATCCAAACTTGTTAGAATATCTTCTCACTTCCCAACCTTGGTTCAAATCCCACCTGAAACCTTACTTTAAAAGTAAGCAAAAATGCCACAGACAGTGGAAGAAATACGGCACTTTATCAGCACACATAAAATATAAAACGTTCAACTCAAAAAAATTTAGTCATACAAAAATTATGTTATGTCCACGCTAAAGCACAATAAAAGAGCACTTTCTACAAAAACAACAGCTACCTTACAGCATGATCTAATTTTTGAATGGATAAGATGCAATATGGAAACAAGCAATTCTGACATTTTCACTGAAGGTATACAAAACAGATTTATAGCATTTAATTCTTATGAACAAGCAGACAACGTGCAACATGACGTGTCTCCGGGTCAAGCCCTGCTAATGAACCAACTTGTGAACAAGAATATAGTTCAGCGTGCAGTTAACCAATTACGACCTGACAGTAGTGAAGGTCCTGACGGCATTTCTGGTTTTATTATTAGATTGTACAGCGTATACATTATTGATTCGTTAACCTGTCAGAGTAAATATTTCAATACTAGTGTACCTGGTCTGCCTCCACGAGGCATAGTGTGGACAACGTTGGGCCCCAGCAGGGGTCTAGCGGCTAAATGGCCAGAAGAACAACGATACACAACACTACAATCATACAATATCCATACACTTTTAAATCTCTGGCCTTTACAGTGAACTGTTACACCCACAATGAAAGCAACGCGGAGATGGGAGAAACCCCTGGTGCCGTTAGACACAAACACACTATACACTATTGATTCGTTAGTGCATATCATTTCCAGGTACATTTCTTAGCCATTCCTTCCAAGACAATGGAAAACTTTCAGGATTACACTGATTCCTAAAAAAACTTGCAGCAATAACCATTCCGGCCATCGACCAATTGCTGTTTCGTCAATAATTACTAAAATTATTGAAGAATTCATGCTGCCATATCTTCAACATGCAATCTTCGCTAATACACCTGTCAATATTCATTTTAGTCCTAGAGGCCGCTTCACAACAACAAGCCTCGCTGACACCATTGTACGCATCCAATCTGCGTTTCAAGATAAAGCACAATGCGACGTGTTTTATTTTGACATCAAAGGTGCCTTCGACAACATAGATCTCAAAAAAGCTTTTGAAATATTAAAAAATCATTTTCTCGTTGACACAATGATTATTTCCTATCTTCAATACAGCCTAAATCGCAGACTTCTCCTCTTCCCCATTGGTACTGATAATATTCTCGTCACAACCTCAATAAGCATTCCTCAAGGAGCCGTTCTCTCCAGTACTATATTTTTAGCATCACTTCGACCACTTTTACAAGAAAATCCAAATCTACTGGCTTATGCCGATGATTTAAAGTTATTTATAATCTCCAAAGCCAGTGATGATATTCGCAAAGTTATCAATGATGCGAATTCACAGATTTGTGACATCATCAAGTACCTGAAAGATCTCAATCTGAATATAAATGCAAGCAAATCTGCTCAAATTACTTATTCCCTTCAGAAACAACCCAACCACATAGAAATAAAAATTGTAGATGTCCCAATCCCAAATGTTTACGCTCACAAAGACCTTGGAATTGTTTTTGTAAAACTCTCTCCTTTAATGCCCACTATTTATATGTTGCTCAAAAAATTCAAAAAGCAAAATGGTTAATCAAACAAGAAACAGCAGCGATTCAAGACAGAAAAACAGTCATTAAGCATGTTCAAAGATGCATCTTTCCCATTCTGTCCTATGCTTCCGAAATCTGGTCTGGTGCTCCTCAAGTAACCGTCAAGAAATTCCTTGCCCTAGAATATTGGGTTCTTAGATGGCTCAATAGTAAGCTTCATTTTCCCCATACAATATCCAGGCAACAGCTTTGTGAAAATCTAAAAACAAAGCCTCTGCAACAGATGATCAACGAGTCTGGAGTCATGCTTCTTGCAAAGTTAATCACCTCTGCATGCGATTCAACAAAGTTAGCCAATATAATAGCTATCCCCAACAGGGTAAATTCAAGAAACCAGCAATTCAAATCCAACCTCTCCAGGCTCAAACAAATGGACAGAATGTTCCCCAATGCATCTCTTCACCTCATAAATCATCGCATCATTGATTGCAACAGGTTAATCAACTCTGAAGCCTACAGGAGTCAGATCTCCGATAAAATAAAGAAAACTAATCCAACCCAGTAATTGCAACTGAAAGCCAAATGTCCTGTTCTGCAATTTTTTTTTTTAAATTCATAACTATAATTCCTAGTCATTGTTAATATCTATATGAAATCTGCTATGTACCTATACTCGATTATTTTATGTTATTTCCTTTGTATTATTATCTGCCCCTAGCCATGTGCTGTGATGGGCTTGCTGTATTTGCAATAAATGAATATTTATTTATTATTATTTATTATTTGTTTTGCAAGACAAAATGTTCACAGAAATTATATTAGTATGTCGTGTTTCGTCTCGAGTCATGGCATTGGTTTTTTTTTTTTTTTTTTTTTTCTTGCATGGTTACGAGGAAGTGGGGTATAAGCTTGATTTCAGGTTTGATCCTAATCAGAAACTACCTAGATGTTGAGAAGCAAAAAACTTTTGATCAATAGGAACCAGCAAACGAACGGCTGACATTGTATTCCCTAATAAATAATAATTTGCCCCATCTCTCTCTCTCTCTCCAGTCCTGAAGAACGCATGGGTTTATATCGTACTGGTTGATATTTTATGAGCTGATTTTCCACACGGTGATCAAGTTAGTCGGTCTCGGACCAGAGTGGCATGTTTTTCCTTATCCTGGAAATGCTGGATTTTCATCCCTCAAAACAAGCACCCAACCATAGAATACATGCAATTTACAGACAAGATATATCGAAGCCAAATTCATCTCTGCCAAATTCAAACCAAACCATCTCTCTCGGTGTACGTATATATAGCCAACTGAGTACTGCACGTTTATGCCAATGTTTTAATACACTTTAAATAATTATATAGTACCATTTATACTCTTAGAATTATTTTTAATGTTTTCTGTAAAATTTTTATCCTTAGCTTATATAATAGAAAATTCGCACATCACTGAAATGTAGAATAAACTAAACTGTTTTCCGTTTTTAAATGTGATATACGCTCTAACAGCTTGATTGTGTTCATCATGTTCTCCACAATCGTGATTACATTACATGATCTTGTTTTCTTTTCTTTTTTTTTAAATTTGCACTCTTCCCATTTTCATTTTAATCCACATTTTTTTTTTTTTTTGATAAATTTCCTCCATTTCCCTTTTCCAGATATGCTCTGTCACTCTGGTTTTTTTGCACCTGTTGACAAAAACTCGAATTACGCAGTTATGCAGATCTACTCGGATATCTAGAATGCGCACATAATATTGCAATATTTCAAAATTGCTTCCAACGGATAATTTAGGTGACATAAGGCCATATAATGGAGTTATTTACACTTTCTGCGTATTTAATTTCCCTTTCACGTGATAGAAAATCAAAACTGGATTAAATTTTAATATTTTACCAACGACATTATAATGATAGCAAACATTTTATTTTTAATCACCATCTTTCCTTAAAATTATAAATTTGAATAGGAATATCAGTTCGGGGTAAAAAGGTTCCTTGATATTACAGACTAAATTTCTTGACTAATCTTCAATTTTCAAAAAAAAAGAAAGAAATTAAGTTACTCAGAACGAGGGATTTAGTCAGGACTTTTCCAGCTTCTCCACTGAAGATTTCCAAAAAAAAAACTCCAGCGAATAGTGCAAAGATGATTCAAATGGCAAACATCAACCAATAAAACTAACGAGATTAATTTATATCTCATTAGTTGAGATATGAACACCTCTCCACGTGACTTTATGAGGCGATAACTTTATTGTGGCCGACATTACATTAGAAGGGAAAACTTTCTTTATTCTAAAAATTCCTCAAAGCTTACGCTTTTAAGACATTTCGGCATTCGCCTTTAATATTTAGAACCTTCGTTAAGAGCCAAAAATCCCACACAGATCCATTATTTGGTACGGATAATGCTCCCTTCTGCTGGGAGAAATGTGTTTTGGTCTGAGACGCCGCCTTCGCGTGTATAAAGAGAAGGCAATAAACGAATAGCGCGCAAGACTGAACTCTTTATCCTCCTTGTCCCTTCGTTTCTCTTTTTTATTGTCCGGTTTTTTTTCTCCATTTCTCGCTTTATTTTTTTCTCCTTTCAGAGCGCAATTTAGACTAAATTGCCTTAAGATGTCGCTGGTGCGTGAGGAACGACAAGCTTTGTGTTTAAGGAATGAGCCCTGCCACTCTTCACCTTACTGAATGCCTTAGCGAGTTCTAGAAGAAAAGGGGAAAAAGATTGAGCGGTTTTGCCAGTGACGCGATGCCACTACTTCTAAAAGGACTGTTTAGCATCTTTCTGATCTGTTGGCAAAATAGAAAAGGTAACGTTTTAGAGGGACTAAATTTTCTCTCTTCAAAAAAGACTTTGTTGATTCCAGCAATATTCCACCAGCACGTTTCTTGGTTACTTCAGATTGGATGCATTCGCTACTGTTTGCTCCCACCTATCCAAGAGCCCCGAGTTTCCCCTTTGGAGGAGAAAAGAAACGTTCCTTCACAAACAAAAAAAACTTTCCTCGAGTTTGACTTTTAATCCCCGGGAGACTTTCGCAACTTATTGTTTTTTTCATCGGAGAAGTAGAATATTGCATTCAAAGCAAAGGTAATAAAAGCCGCATCGAAAGGGAATTTTGACAGCGAAAAAAGAAAAATAAATAAAATTAATAGTGGGGTTTCTTTTATTAAATTTCTTTTTCAGTGATTGTCTTCATCGCTGGATAAAGTATTTTTTTAATAAAAGTGATCGCCTCACATAGTATCAACAGGAAGAACCTAAATAAATTTTAGAAATATACAGTAAATAAATAAATACTAGCGATTAACAAATAAGGCGAACTTTTATTTTTGAAGGATCTTAATGTATACCAATTATTTAATACCCACCAAATTTTCTATAAAATTCGTGCATTCCTCGCAGTATCACAGTATTTATAATCATTGTCCTCCCCCACAACGAGAGGAAAAGGCCGAGGTTCGAATTTCATCAATGACGCCAGGAACTTTTAGGGCTTTCTTTTCACTTCGTGGCTACTCTGCAACGGATTGAACAAAGGCCCTAAAAGTTAGTTGGTCTCAGGCGAGGATAGCAAGGATCTTATCCAGGAAAATCGAGTTTTTCGACAAGCAAAATAGGCAAACCGACCATAATACACATGGGTGGAAGCAGTTCTCCAGTAACCCCAACATGACTTTTTTTTTGTAAAATGCCTATACTGCATGGTGGTAATTGCTTATCATCGCAAAGCGTGCCCAAATATTACACACTGTTCACAAATAGTTGCTTAAATGTATCTGATGAACGGGACAGCAACAGCAGATACAGTTCTACGTTTTGCCGAATTTATTCAGATAGCGTGCAGCATCAATTTGGATGAAGTGTTTAATAAACTTAATGCCAACAAATCGGTCAGAATGGGTGATTTCTTAGGAACAGAGGTTACCAGAGAAGGACAATGCTCTCTGTCATTTTGCCACATCGACAGGAATGCATTTAGGAGTTGAGTTCAAATCCCGCCACTTCTATCAATACAATCCTAAAATGGTACCTACTGATTTTCACGTGTTTAGCAAAGACAACGTCTAAAAGGTTCAGATTGCTTCCTTCTCTGTTCTAAGCCTATTGTATACGCTATGCAAAGACAGGTTATTATTAATTAAATTAATAAAGAGAAATTGGTGAAAATCTCTCTGAAAATCCAGGTTACGAATTACAGATTTCTAAATTATGTACCGTTGGAAGTACCATGGTATTCGGAGAATATATATATACTCTAAAGAGAGCAGCTCGACCAGAGCAAATAGTTTTCCCTCCTGCATATTTTTTTGGCTTTCATTCTTTCTTGATTGGTCCTGATGACAGCATTCAACTGATGCTTGGACTTTCGAATTTTTTTTGGACACGGAAGGGGGAGTTTTAGGGCAAAATTATTTGGACTGTCTCTTGTTTTGCAGATCGTTTTCACTTTTAAAACAGGATAAATGTTGATAAACCTCAATAACTGTACTGTGTTGTTTGAATCACGTGTTCAAAGATGCTTTCATTAAAAACAGTGTAATTTGTAAATGAACAACAACACAGAAAAGTTATTGAGCCGACGAGCTAGAAAATATTAGTTATATGAAGAACTTAGTTGGAATTCCGTACGCCACCTAGTGCCGAGTTTCTGAACAAAGAGGCATTACTTTATGACCGTCCTCGTTTAAGCTAATTGCGTATTTACAGACTGTTTCTGAATCTACTTTAGAATTCTGTTATAAGGAAAAAGCAAAAATGAATATCACTGACAAAGACGAAAGGAAAAGGAGTAAGAAAATATTCTAAATGTAAAGTTTCTCAATTACAGAGATAATACAAATTGTTGCTTGGAAAATGTGTTTAAGTGTTTTAATTAATTTAAATTTTTAATTTCCGCTTCACGTATTTCACTTAACGTATGATTAAACCATACTTGGTTTATTAAATTTATTTCATCAAATATAATAAAAGAATATATCTGGGTATGCACATCAGCTACCGGAACAAACAATTATATCTCAGCTAAATGAAACTGCTGCTGGGTTAGACGGCAGGAGAAACAGTATTAGTTGGTGTCAGGCTAGTTTGCTATGAGGCGAGAAAAGCCTCTTTGATTTCGTCCTTGTTAAAAAGGTAAAGGCCGATATCGAAATTATTGACCCCCCCCCCCCAGCAATTTGTTGGGAAGGCTCTGTCGGGTCTGTTTTCAGCCGGTTGAGCTTTTAAATAACTTGCAGACTGAATCTAGTTGATTATAGAATTATTCGGTTCACCAAGTCCCCAATATAAGAAAGCTAAAGATGCTGTTGGCGACCTATGCAAAAAAAATGCCAAATTGCGAAATTATTCTGCGATCAAAACTGTAATTACGCATTTATAGTAGATTAAATTTAATTCTCAATGAGTAACTCGTGAGTCACACGTGTTTTAAGAGGCTCACGACCATGCTTTACGATTTGAATTTTCCGCGTTGTCTAGTAGTTGTGAGCGTGAAGTAGAGATGGTGCTGCCTGTCTAAATATCAAATAACATTAAGATATCCCCCCCCCCACTAGGCTTCAAGGTTATATTCATATGAGATATCTGATGTTACCTGTTATGGTCGCTTGTTTTCTTTACGTTTGAATCTGCCAATTATTTGTATTTTATTAAAACTAATTTTGCTATCTTAAATAAAGGGATATATATATGTATATATATTTTTTTTCTGCTTTATCTTTCAAATGTTATCAAAATTAAGGAAAAGATAAGTAAAGTATATTACAAAAGTGCTGATTACAAACTATGATCTGAGTCATGCGTTTGCTATTTCTTTAATTTATTAAATCACAGATCGGTAAAATAGGTGTTGCATTTCAATTTTTATTAAACATCCAGGAAGAAATAAGTAAAGTATTAAAAAACGTTGAGCGAATATTAAGTCGTGCGGTATGTGCAGTGAAGTAAAAACACTTTTATATATTATTAATTAATCGACTAGTAATTAATTGGCAACATGTTAATTAGTTATTTATTTTTACTTTATTAATTACAGAAAAGAAAAAAGAAAATTAATTAATCAGTTAAAATCAAACGCGGTTGAAATGTAATGCATTGCATTCTATCTAACGTCTTTCTTTAATATTCGACATCCGCTTTACAAATCTTATCATCAACAAAATGGTTGTTAATTAGAAAATTCCTGAATTCAAATTATTTCGCACATAAAACATTTGTCAAATATTGTCCAGTGATGTCAGATATCGAAATTATGATCAAATTCTATTTGAAATTTCAATGAGCGTAGACTATATTTTATCAAACGTTTCAATATTTGAAATTTGAAAACCGGGTATTGAACAAACCTCTACCTATTCTTAGAACTGGCTTCCATTGAACTGCCAATGAAGTTTATGAAATCAGCAAATCTCCATTATTAACCTCATTATCATTGAACCACAAGAATGAAATTCAACATTTCTGAAAAAACTGCTAATATCCATCAGAGTCAAATCTTTGGTGACTCCTTTAAATTCTACCTCAAACAACAAAAGCTAATAAAAACAAAAGTTCAAATTAAATTGAATTTATAAACATCACCAATCCATCTTCATGCTACGTAGAATATTGAAATGAACTCTTATGCTAATAAAATACGATATGTCAACAGTATTCTTCTCAGATATAACACAGTAATGAGACAAGTTACTTACTTTTTTAATTTATAAGCGGGTCTGAATATAGGATACGACTGCTCTTGTCTAATGCATCCAGAAAAGAAGGCGGGTCTCAAAATTGAAGCCTTGCTCATTCTTAAAAATAGACAGTTTGATGGCATTCAGAGTTCGTAACGGGTGGCAGGCAGTTCCATTTCTTCACGGGCACCAACAATAGAAGGGAGGGGACCGAAATAGAAGAAAGAATAAAAAAGGATAATGAAAAAAAAAAAAAAAAAAAAAAAGGAAAGGGGAGAGGAGCGCTAAACAAATAAGCCAAACTAAAACCTTATATTCCATATAAGCAGTCATGGCTCATGATGCGGTTTCAACTTCGTTTTGGCTTTTGGAACTTTCTGTTTTTAAAATCATAACCTATAATTGCTATTATAGCTAATGTTCTTTAATTTAAAACTAAACTATTATTCATAAGCTGCTATAGTTACATAATTCTGCACTTTTGATTCATGCGAAGAAACAACGAAGCGCAAAGCATCTGACAAAACATTCACTGAGTTGCAAACGTTCTTGCAACCCAATCGAACTATGATGCCTGGTCTCTAGGCATAGGACTATGATGATTGCGGGCGCGAGTTTGGAAATGCCATTGAACAGAGGTCTCCCCACGCTCGGTTGCATGCTGACTGGACACAAACTGTTCATTTACGAGACTTCAATTTAATTACACCAACTGCTCGAGATCGCAAAACTTCATGTGCCATGTCGGTGTGTTATACTTCTGTCTAGGAATAAATATTACTGCTTTATAGCACATTATAGTATTGTACCGAGTAATTAAAATAATTTGTAATTATATACCAACCTCATTTAGTTTAAAAGATTAGTGGTCATGAAAATCCGTAAATTGGCCATGAGCTGTGAAGCAAAAGTGAAGCAAAACAGCCAGGAATTGCGGGACAGTGATGATTGTCTTACAGTTGTGAAATTTATTGGATTTGTTAGATGTTGGGTTTGTTAAAAACTCTAGGCTTTTTTAAAACCTTCTTAATTTACTTTCATTTGTTTCTTGTAATTTCATTGCTTAAACGTTGGAGCTATTCGAGTATGAGAGGTTCTCTTTAAAGTCTGCTTTTAGTGTAGCATTTCTCCCTTCCCTCTTGCTCAAAATTCATTCCTTTCACCCTCTTCTTCACATCAGTTCCATCCCTCGAACTTTCGTAGTTAATGCAAGTTGAGAGAATTCACTGAGTGTTTTATGTAAATCACTTTCTTCTGGTGAATATTCTCCCTTTTCCATTATCCTCATCCCTTTCATCAAGTTTCTATCCCTTCTTCCCTTTGTGGGTACCTGTGAAAAGCGTGCACCTCTCCACCTGTTGTAAAAGACCAAATGTCAACATACTCCATTATCCATCAAAGGGAGAAAATTCTGTGCTTTTTATCAGCATAATGCGTTTTTGGTTCGTTATAATGCGATTCTGGTCAAGCGCAAAGATGAATTATCTGGAGTTCTTTAAAATTCCAATTTCAATTGAACTTTTAGACTTTATTGGGTACTTCAATTAGGTTTCTACCTTTTTTTTTTTTTTTCTTTTTTCGGGGGAAGGAAGGAAGGGAGTTTCATTTATAAAATTTGAATTTTATTTTTGGACTTTGCGGGTATTATCAGCTCTTCCAAAAAAAAATTGTTTAGTTTCATTGTTTTTCTTTTATGGCTCAGTGAGAATGAGGTTAATGAGAATTGGTTTGTTTAATCATGCTCCATTAATAGAAATCCATTTACCGTACATAGCGAAGAAGGTAGGATTCAGTTAATAGTAATGCAACAATAAAATTAAAAAAATATTTACAGTATTTACAAGGAAGTACATAAGTTATTTACAATGTATGTATATCGGCTATTTACAATGCGTATAAATATACGCTATTTACAACGAACTATTTGATAAAAACAAAAACAGTTTGCACAGAAAAATTTTGCAGTGATCTGAAATAACAGAAACTTGATTAAAACAATTAAATTAAGCACGTGGTTACCAGTCAGCACGGCAACGTCCTGACCTGGAAATGTCTGAATGAATTCCTTGAGATCTGCGGTCACATTCGACTTGAGCTCATCAACAAGGAGTTCTGTCGGAGCAGAAAACTGTTCTGGTGGATGTCGAGTTAGGATCTGGGTATATGGAAAGTTGTCTTGTGCTTGCTTTTGGAATAAAGAAAGAGAGATGCTGAAGGTCTGACGGAAAGATCTATCTGGTGAAGATTTGGTGGAGCAGTTTTAAAGCATTCAAAGCCCAGGGAATTTCAAGATGCTGTATCCGAAGTGGTTGCATAGCTGCTTGTAAATTATCCTGTGATGGAATAATGGCCTTCTTTTTGTGAGGTAGTTGATGAAGTGAATTTGAATTTGTTCCATTTGGTGTTTTAGGTGACTACTGCATGGATTCCACACTGGTGAGATAGTCAGTTATAAGCAGTATAAGAGCCTTGAAAAGAAGGACCGAGGGACGTGGATTCCTATACACGTATGCCTACCTCTTAATAAACCCGACTTGTTTCCTTGCATTGCGAATGATACTGCTGATGTGACGATCAAACTTTCAAAATAAAACCCCGAGATCTCTTACTTCTGAAACCATGGCCATATCTGAGCTGTCATTAGTATACTTATTTTTTATTTATTCTTATTCATGTTGAAAGCGTAGACAGAACATGTGAATTAAAATTTTTCGTTGGGAGATATGTGTTGTGTTTAACATTTGCACCGAGGCATTTAGAGCCAGAAGGCGTCAATACATTTCTTGAATTAAATAGTCGGTCTGCCTGTTGTAAGAAATGAAAAAGTGGACTTTCCTAGAAGAGAAACGCGCAAAGTTCGTATGACACTGGCTAATACAACACAAGCAGGCTGGCAACACAGTTGGACAAATATACACAGATAATGCTTCTTGCTTAAAAACACATAATAACACATCCAGTCAATCCATGATGCAACTGCTCTTGTAAATGCAATCTCGTGGATCGGCTGGGATAATGAATTCTACTCACAGTGGCTTTGGCATTGGAAAAAAAAAAAAAAAACAAAGAAAAAAACTATCCCAACTTTAAATCTGCTAATTCCACCTCGCGAAACCTATATGCGTGTCTAATTTCTCAATTCCAGTCCGTCAGTCTCGTGATAATAACTTCGGATACCTGTATTGATAAAATATTGTTAATACTGTATTTTAAACATACAGTTAATAATGCATCAGGTTTCATAACCGAGTCTCAAGAAACTTAGCAGCAAATACTAAAATACGCCACGAAGAAGGTTATCCACACACTCAAGCATTGAAGTACGAGTTTGGGAAGATTTTCAGGCAAAGTGGAAGCCAGCAGTTCCTCACAGATTTCTGGCAAGAAGCCAATTTAAAGATCGCCACAAAAGTAATGACCGGTAGCTGGATTGGAAAGGAAAGGGGAAAGGCAGGGTAGGGGAGAGAGTGTAAATGACAGTTATCACTGTTAAGTGGAACACAGAATGTAACCGTTGTTGACTTAGTGTTCGTGCCAACAAGGTTATCGCGTAGAACATGGAGAGTTTAGTACACTTACAAACACAGCGAACCACAAAGAACGCGAGCACAATGCCCTTGGGTTCGAATGTGCCATTTATACACATTTAGGTCGATTGCATTTGACCATTTGACATCTTACAATGGATGCATTTCTCCAGTAGTGGATTCTTTCTGTTAAAATATTACGTACTGTAATGTAGATAATCTAAAATTCATCACCCGATAGGCGTTGGTGGGCAGCTCTTAGACGTGGATTGCTCTTCTTTCTGTCGTACTTTATTCTCTACTCCGTCACGTGATGTTTCCATCTTCGTGGATTGCTGGAGCAGCGATAACAACGCTACAAATATTCCTGACTCCGTACATCCCCACATAAAATGTAGCGAAACCGTAAATGCACTTGCTGTTTCCCCAACTGCCATACTTCACAAATAACACGCAAAATCCTGCGAACAGTAACAGCCTTAATCCTTAAATAAATTACAACGTTGCCAGTTGGAAAGGATCCGCGGTCAGTGCCATACTATCTTCGGGTGAAATCATGCGCCATTTGTTTTTATTTATTTAGTAAGCAAATCTAGTGTTAAATGACGTATTTTATCAAGCAATAATTCACGGGAATTACCTCGATGGCAGAGAATGATGCGACCTTTGCGCATGTGATTAAAATTGCTCATTTGCTCACTTAACCGTGAGTTCCTTTTGCACACTGGTCGTTGGATTTCGCCATAACTTACTGAGCTGCGCTCTTGTAGATAAAAAAATTTTCACGAATTTAATAAATTGCAGTCAAATTTAAAAAGTGCGGTCACGATATTAAATAAATTTAATATTATGAATTACACGAAGTTTGATTCAACTTGGAAACGTTGCTCTCTTTATTGTGTAAAAGAGGTGACCTTAGCCGAGAGTGAGCCTCATCCCTTTCGCCAGCTGAGAGCATCGCTGATCAAATGTTCTCTTTACGATTCTGTTTCGGGTGTACATTTAGAGTGCGGGTCCAACCAAAGCCTTGGGCACTTTTTCCAACTTTGAATGGAGTTGTTTGATGGCTGAAAACACCGGGTGGCAGCTTTCTTGTTCCGGGTGATCGGTGTTCAGTACCTTATCCAGAGAGACTTTCGGCATAAGAATAAATTCGATATTTATCCCGATGTTTATATCTCTGGTATTGGCACAATAATTGGGGTAGCTTGACCATAGATGAGGATAGTTCCGAAAGTGTTTAGAACATTAAAAATGCCCATTTGAGAAGGGTCCTTTTAATAAGCTTAGGAGATTTGTTATAGAAATTGTAGAAGTACTTCTATCTAAATCTCATTCAGGCATATTACAATGTACTAAAATGTAGGAGAGCAAAAGCAAACAGCTAAGGAATTCGTATCAACCCATCCTGCATGTACGAAAAGCAAACAACGAACAAAAATGCAAATATTAAAACATTAATTGATTGGATGCACGTATGTACTTCGGTACAGGGAGTGGATTTCTCAGGCACTTTAAAGGGAATTAATGGCATTGGTTGTTGATCGCTGTAGTTTTTTTTTTTTTTTTTTTTTTTGCTGCATCAGAAACGTAGGCCATATTGTGTCTGTAAATTGCACGTGTTCTATGATCGATTTTTTGTTTTCTATACGAAAAATCCGAGTTTAGTGGAGAAAAACCATACTATCCTCGCCTAAAATCGACTAACACAATTACGTTGCGAGAAAGACCCATAAAAATTCCTCGGTCCATCGACAGTATTCAAACTGAAGTATTTTCAACCCGGTGTGGGGGTGGACGGTGATTATATTATTATTATCCGTTTATCAACCACAAGATAGTAGATAGATCGTTTTATTATATCTCATTATTGTGAATCAACCTTCACGAGTGGCCGAGGTATTGCACTGCTTGGAACAAGTAATGCTTCACCAGTGGAGAAGACTAATGTTTACTTATTCAAGGCAGATACCACCACCACCCAGACGGCACTGTTTCGAAGCTTGTTGGCTTACTCATCGGTGGGTGGGCAGGTACCCTGTTGTCAGGGTACATACCCTGGCAACAATAGGGTAGTTGTTGACAGGCTGAATTCACTTGTAACTATTTTTATGAATGTAATTAAGTCCAGGAATAAATTCATAATTTATGCAGTAACTTTTTTTTTTTTTTCCACTAAAACAAAGATCGAATCCAATTATTGCTATCATGACTAAATTTACTGCTAATTATTTTGATTAATTATTTTGATTTTGGGTAATTATTTTTATTTGTACAAATAAGATCCATCATTTTTCTGAAGAGTCTGAGTTTTATTAATATCTGAAAATTGAAAATTAAAACGTTTTCAACGCCTGCCGATGACTCTTAAATGTAAAATACGTTAAATATTCTAGTGACAGGACACATTACGTACCTGCTACAGAATTATTATTATTTTTTCTGTATACAGAAGTTAGAAAACATAGTTATTGAGATGACCTTATTGAGGTCATAAATGCACTCCCCAACAAAGAAAGCTACTGTGAATCCGTATAAGTACCTTTTATTTTTGATAAAGGTTTGCATCATCAACATTACTATTCCCTATACTACCTGTATTACTTGTGTTGTTGTCGTGTTAGACTGTGGAATCCCACTGCTGGGAAAAGGCCTCCCCCGATTTTCAATGCCAGTCTTATCCATGTAGGGCCCATAAGGGAATGTTAACTCATCTCTCCACCTGGTTTTCTGTCTTCCTCTATTTCTTTTTCCTTCTCTTGGTAACCAAACAGTCGCCAGCATATCCCACAGAGTCCTCTTATTTTCTGGCGAGATGTCCTGCCCACTTCCATTTTAAGGACTTGGATGTCTTCATGACATCACTGATTTTAGTTTTTTGTCTCTTCATTCCAAGGGGGGGGGGGATATGTCGGTTTAATCTCCCACGCTGACCAGTGGCTTGGGAAATATTATACCTGTATTACTACCATACGTAAAACCTGAGCTCGAATCCCGTCGGTGAAGCTAGGAATTTTTATGGGCCTTTTACAAAACGTGGCATGGTTTTTTCTGCCGAAAACTCGTATTTTTCGTGGACAAACAGAGAATCGACCACAGAACACAAGTAATTTACAAATATATATACTACGCAGCTTCGGCTTTAGTTGCCGAAAAGCCTAAAACCCGAAAACAACAACAAGACTGCATATATTCAACAAAAAGGCATCAAAATGTGATACAACCCCATCAATTTGGAATCAGTTCTATATAACTCCTTCTCAGAAGTTATAGATCCCAAGAGATTGACGGACTATAGGTGGACAGCCATCAATAAGTTGCAACTTCCGTAGAATTACAAATCTCTTAAAAGGCAATTATACTAACTTTAACTCAACACTGTTTCGAAACTAAACCACCACACTTGCACATAATAGTCAGTAAAAGATCAGCCACACATATCTTACGAGTAGAAACTCTGATTAGAATCCAAAATGCTCTTAACGCTAGACAAAAACTAGATGTTTTTTTTTTTGTTTGTTTGTTTTTTGATATTGAGGTAGCGTATGACAATTTATCAATCGCTTCTCTCATCAGATTTCGAGAAATTATTTCAATATTAATGGTCCACTGCTCAATATTATAAAAGCTATCCTTTAATACAGGCATTTAGAAACCTCTTATAGACAGTATAAATGCAACTACACATCAAAGGAGTTCTGCAGAATGATTTCAGCTGTCCTCCTTGAACCGCACCACTCACTTAATGCAAATTACCTACCATATCTGATGACTTAAAACTTTTTGTAATATCTAAAGATGGCTTGAATCCGATAATAGTAAATCTACACCACACCCACGTATTACTAATAGAAAACTATGAACAATCCATCAGGCTTGCTCTAAACTCGGAAAAAAATCTACGCATCACATTCACCCACAGAAAATCCAGAGATAAATGACATTAGGTTGGTTGTTGCTGTCTCATCAGTACCTTAGGCCATATTGCACCGTATGTAATGTCTGTAAATTGCTTGTGTTCTTTGGTCAAATTTTCTGTTCGTTGGACGAAAAATCCGATTTTCCAGGAGGAAAAAAACATGTTGTCCTCTCCTGAGACAGATTAACTCAGCCACTTTGTGAAAAAGACCCGTAAAAATTCATGACATCACGACTATAATAGAAGGATAACAAGTAAAAATAGTCAGTTCTCATGGAGACTTAAGTCTTATATGGAACGAACTTTCACTTTCCAAAAGCATTTCCTCTCCACCAAAAGCAAGATCTTGTAGGCCTGAAAAATCTAAGATAAATAATACTATATATCCTCAGATGTCTAGTGCTAATCGCAAATATATTCAACTCTTATCTGGTCTGCTTCTCCTATCAAGGAGAAAAAATTTCTTGCACAAGAGTACAGGATGTTGCGATGAATTAATCGCATTACTAGAAAACCCGTTTACCATCTACAGAATGGTGCCCTCATCTGAGACCGACTAACTTATCTACGTTGTGAAAAAAGGCCATAAAAAATTCCTCCCATGATTGACGGGATTCGAACTCAGGTCTTTTTCAACCCAGTGTGGGAAAGACGATGATCACATCAACGATGATCGTACCACCCGTGAGGGCATGTGATTCTCTACTACCTCTTCAGGGTCCTGTTGCTGTCTCTGTATTCACGTACCAAATAAAGCAGACTGGACCACTGCAACAAGCCACTCAAGAATCATTTTCAATACCGATGAAGAAAATGGGAAAAAGGATCTAATATGTGCATAAGTAAGGTGGTTATACTTATGCGCATGCTCTCGAGTGAGACAGAAAATAGTGCGTAATGACGCGCTCTCTCCTTTTCTGTTCTTTAGTAGAAAGCTATCCGTGTTTATCTATTAGCATGAGATAGTTTCAGATTTTACCCATTTCTCAAATCTTATTTTCTTTTTGAGCTTTCTTCCTACCTTCAGTCACTCGTTTCTTCTGAATATTCTTTTTTCTTCTAGTAGGATACCTTGGTGTTTGATATCACAGTAAATAAGATTAGATTGCAGGAAACCCTTTTTCTCTGGTCCAATATATGGAAAGAATGGTCAGAAAGAGAGAGAGAGAGAGAGACACGCGATTTTCAAAATTTATAAGAAAAGAAAGCAATACTTCTTAGCCGATTAATAGAAAGGCGCACACAAAAAAGAATGAAGAAAATAATCCCAGACGCTTTCGTTTATTACTGTTTCTCTCATTGTGCCATGCGGAATCCACGCGAGCGGTGCAAATTACAAAAAAAAAAAAAAAAAAAGTAAAAAAGTCGCCTTTGTTTTGGAGGAGAGCTGTAACTCAAATATTTCTTCTGACGTGCCGGGTAGAATGATAGGAGAGGAGAGAAAATCGAAGACAAAATTGCCGGTGCGTGACTTTATTATTTTATCTCTTGTTACAGAGTTGTGTCTTCAGGTGCTGGAAGATGAGAACGAACCAAGGCTCGCTCCGGTAAAGAATGGTCTGGATCACACGCATTCAGAACAAAGGAACGAAAGCAAAGGAATGAAAACAGAAATTTTGAAAAACTGAAGAAATCGGAGGAAGTACAAACATCAGCAAAATTTTCGTGGAATTTATTCGTTTTTAGCTGTTTTAGGGTTGGTTTGAATTCAGAAGAGAAACGCACACTTAGCTACACCTGTGATACCTACAGTTACAACAGCGGAAGTTAGAATTTACTCCCAAGCAAATGCTAAATAATTCGAGCAGTCAAGTGGGGGAGAGTGTTAGTTGCAAACTACTCAGCTGCATTGATTTTGGTATAGAAAAAATTAGAATTCCTAAGAAATACAAAGCAAAGAGTGATTTTTTTTTCCCTTCAAATAAATGTTCCTATAGCATATTTACATTATTAGTATTAGTAATGGCGACATGATGCGAAGAAGCGTAAGGCTTATGGTGCACCAAAAGAAAGAATAAAATAATATTAATAAAAAATCGAATAAAATAAATAATAAACGAAAAGGAAATAGACAACCTATGTGTTTCCCCTCCTCACATTTGCCGATCTCACCAGGCGAGTTATCCGTCTTTGGACCCTTTCAAGAAGCACAATGTCTTTCTTTAGGTGCGGTCTCCATATTTGAACACAGTGTTCCAAGTGTGGTGTAACAATAGCATTATACTGTATAATGGGATTATGACGTCCTTATCTCTACTCGAAACTGTTCGATAAATCATCGATAGGACACCATGGGCCTTCCTTGCAACCCGTCTACAATGCTCGGCGAACTTCATGTCTCTGACAGTATCATAACTCCCAAGTCCCATTCTTCCACTGCTGACTTTAGTTCAACTCCACCAAGTGTATAAGTTATTTTGGGGTTGCTGTTTCTCAGATGTAAGACTTAGCTGCCACCTTTCTAACTAATTTCTGAAGTCTATCTAAGTCATTCTGAAGAAGCTCTGCTTGGCGGGGATCATTAACTACTCTGCCAATCTTTACATCATCTGCATATTTAGACATCACGCCTCTATCCCTTCATCAATGTCATTTATGAAAATCAAAAACAACAGTGGTCCTAATACTGATCCTTGGGGAACCCCACTTCTTACCTCGACCTAGCTTAGGGAATAACCATTTATCACAACCCTCTGTCTTTTGCCCTGAAGCCATCCAGTTATCCCTCTAAGGATTTTCCCTGCGAATCCAACTTGTTCCAGCTTATAAAGTAACCGCTCATGTGGGACTGAATCAAATGCTTTGCTGAAATCCAAATAAACAATGTCGAAATTATTCCCCAAATCCAGCTCATGTGTGATCCTGTCAAAATAGCTAACTAGATTTGTTAAACACGATTTTCGCTTTACAAAACCATGCTGAGTATCCTTCAGAATTCCATTTCTATTAAATGATCCTGGATTTCATCCTTTATCATTGTCTCCATGATTTTCCCTACTACTGAAGTTTGACTGATAGGTCGGTAATTTCCCACTTCACTCTTAGAACCGCCCTTATATATTGGAGATACATTGGCACTTTTCCAATCCAACGGAATCTCTCCTGAGTCCAGCGATGCTCTCATAATTAGCCTCAATGGTTCAATGTACTCACTTGCCGCCTCCCTTAAGATTATAGGGTATATTCCATCAACTCCAGGAGCCATACTCTCCTGTAGACGCGAAAGTTTTTTCATTAAATAATCATGTGAAATTTGAATATCATCAATTACATATTCTTCAACTATATAAACATTATATACATAAATATGAAGATATACATATTTTTAAAATAAACACCATTGTCATATAAACACCATCTTAAGACTGAAAAGTTTTACTCAGTTCAGTATAAAGCACTATTTCTGGAGATTTAACACACTGATTTTGTAATCTGTTTATGTGGTACACAAAATTAGATTTTCAATAGCGAAAAATTGCCACGGTTGTTATTTAATTTAACAGAAGTCAACAAGAAGTCGATATTAAAGTTTTGCGCAAAAAAAAAAACATAAAAGGAGTCTTTTTTAAATCAATTTCTGTGTTCTTCCATAAAACATAGTACAATCGTTTCCCTTTTCCTTCATTTAAAAGTACGCCTACATAGCTAAAACAGATCGCAAACAATTCTAAAAAGTGTAAAGGGGCCTGTCAGCTGAGTAGCTTGCACATTTCTAGCACTTGATTAGAAGACCGAACCTATAATCTGTGGAACAACAGACGCACGTCATCACTAAATGGGTCACGGCTAATTCCTTAAATAGTATTAAACTCGTTAATGGAATTAGAAAACAATTATCGTTAATTAATATACGCTAAGATTTTCAAAATAAATCTCATTTGATAAACTTATAGTTTAAAATAACAATCCCTCTGTATGGAATAAAAATTAGTCCATTTGATGAACAATAGGAGTTACTAACTGGCTGAATTCCTTCTGGTCTGTGGTTCCAAAATGAAAAGCGGCAAATTTTGAGAACGTTCGGGATCTATGAACTGACTAATTTTCAAAAAAAGCTTTAAAAGGACATCTGTTTCATGTAGGGATTAAAGCGTTTTTTAAACCATTTGTTAAACCTTTATGGTTCGCAGGATTGTTGTTATATGTATATACATATACATATTCAGCACACAAAATGCATATTTCTTATATGTATGTTTCTGCGACATTCACATGAATTACACAAGTGCGTACCATGACTTTTGATTGCAATTTGCTATGGCTGCAAACAAAAGCTTAAATTCTTTCAAGCTGTTCTGTTATCTTTGTGGATATTATACAGAAGTTCGAAGCAGGTGATGCATAACGATGCTGGTGATATCAAATTTTGCAATATGCAAGTACATATTTTTCAATATAATTGTTGAATACCTATGGATAATCGAGACAAGTTCTGGGCTAGTTGCAGCGCATTTATGCTGTGGTGCTAGTTGCAGGTCAATATTAACGGGATGGTTTGTGGTAGTCGTAAGTGTATGCCTTTTGCCATTCCTAGTATAGTATGAAGAGAGCTCACAAATCACCATCACGATTGTTACTTTTGTATGGTGGATTATAACAAAGTTAAAAGAAGTCTGTAAATCGAAAAGCTCGTCACATCATCCTGTATTGCTCCGGTGACACAATTAAAATCTTCAAATTCCAAATCCGCCCTCCAGAGAAGTCTTCAGAATTGGATGATGAATCTGTTGAGCAGAATAATTGAAATTACACTTCAGAAGATCGTTCAAGTATTGTTACATTTTCCCCTAATCAGCAAGAATTTGATGACTTAATGAGGAATTCGAGTCCTAATAGTGCAGAGCACGTGCTATCTCATTTAAAAAGTGGATTCTACTGGATTCATATATAAAAAACTAAGTTACAATGTTTTTACAATGCACATGTAACATCCCTCTTTGCAGAATCTGGAGTTTTGATTTTATTATTCTCTATGGAGATATTAGTCATAATCCAGATGAGTTCATATTTTCATAGAGATTGAAGTCAAAGTTTGAAAGCGGCTTTGCTCCATAATGGGAAATATATTAAAGAAGAAAATAGAAATGTCATGTGTTAGAAAAGATCGAGTATCACCAAAATAAATGGGACAAGCACAATGTAATAAAGTAAAACAATCCCTGGATTTCATGAAAAAAGCCTTTCTTCCAACACTCCATATCAAGGCTGAAACTGGTCAAAGAACTCGATCCCCTTCGAAAATTGCAAAGAACCAGTTGACAAGTTAATAGAAAATTATGGAAAAATGGGATGCGGAATGTCAACAAAGTTTCATTACTTGCGCTCTCGCCTGGATTTCTTTAGGCCAAATCTGAGCGATGTTAGTCAAGAGCGTGGGGAGAGATTCCACCAGGACATACAGTCAATGGAGAGAGATACCAAGAAAGGTAAATTGACGCTATGAGCACCATATCTGGTTCTTGGTTCAGGTAGATCATACTGACCACAACGGACAACATTAAAATGCGGATATTTAAGGAATTGTTTTGATTAACCCAAAAGCGGTTTCCATTTTGTAATTCGGGATTTTTTTAACTTATTGTGTATTTGAAGCAATAGATTAATACACTCTTCCGTACAGAAGTTAATAAATCATATATTTTCAAGTATAAATCATGCACTTTCCTTTCATATCTCAGCAAACAACTGATGCTATGCGAAAACTAAGATCTTATTCGAAATCAGCATGTCCAAATTCATAAATACCAAGAAATGCAGATAAAAGGACCTTCTTTAAAAAGTGTTACACAGTGGGAACACACGCTGCAAGTTAATACACTAATTATATTTCAGAAAATATGATTGTCTTTTTTCACTATCGCTCCTAAGTTTTAAAATTACTGTTTGATTATTGCTGCAGATTTTGTATTAATAATTAATAAATAAAATTTTCCTGAATGAGAGAGAGAGAAAGATTACATTGAGAGAATTGGTTGTCTAAATTGGTGCGTCATTTCAGGAGGCTTTAATGCACGCAGTTCATTTAAAAGATTATTGAACTCGTTCGTTTATTAGATTGCAGATTGCTTGATAGAAAATAAAAATTGCTAATGCCTCAAATTTGATGTAACTACATAGGTATTACCATAATGAAGTAGATTGAACTCCCTCTAGTGCTTACTTACAGGAATAACAGCGATTAAAAAACTAGCCATTAAATTCTATTGTAATATTGTGGACATAACTCGTAGAAGTGTTCATAAATTTGTTCTCCAAATCGCATTAAATTTAATGCGAGACATTAACATATTGACACAACTTGCCTCTTAAGAAAAGACGAGAGATGCTACTTTTCCTCACCTTCAGCTTTAGTGTCAATGCGAAGACATTATGGATTACTGATGGACTCTTTATAAGATCGTGTAAAATGGGAAAACTAATCAGAAGAGCAATTAATATGCTAATTTCCTCCTGGGGCTTTATAAGAAATTTTATTAAATGAACGAAAAAAATTGGATTCAGAATATTGGGTGTGTGCAATAAGGTGGAGAATGTCCAAAATCCAATCAAAAATAACAAAGGAAAACACGATTGAAAAACTAATTCCGCTCAACACTTTTCAATGGTTGCTTCAAACAAGCACGCATCTAATCGGTTTCGTTCGGATTATGAACATTTCGGCGTTCATTCATGAGGTTAATTGGTTTCTGCTTGCAGATTATATGTTTCTACTTTAGATAGCACGGTTCTTCTTTTATGAAAGGTCTAAGGTATAATAATTGAAATTTAAATTAATTTCCAGCTGCATATGCCACTTCTTGAGAAAGTTTCCAAATTTCAGCATGAATTTACTTTAAATTATGGTATTGCATACCATTCCTCGGGACACAGCTGCTCCCTAACCTGTGTAGAAATGTACAGGATTTTATTCCTGATGCCAATTGAAATTCGAGAATTCTTCTTGACAGAAAGAAGAAGGTATGATGAACTGTTTTCATGGATAAAAAACCCAAGTTTCCATATAGGAAAAAGCTAACCCTCGCTGAGACCGACTAACGCAGCTATGAAAATTATCTTTTGTGACAGAACTTGAACAACGCGACTGCAGCCAACTGATTAATTTAAAAATACGGAATTACCGACGTTGCGTGTTGGAAAATCCGGCAATATTCTTGTGGTTGAACACTACCAAATACACGATGTCACACTACCTCACTGTCACTTATTTCAAATAGCGTGTTGTTCTCGTCGCTTGGTCGTTACGACACACTTCGCCCTTCTGGGAAGCTTTCACCAAAGAACGATAGACAGCAGTAGCAGGTATAGTCCTTCATTACTTCTGCAGAGCAGTCAACAGTTGAGATATCGAAGTGGGACGTATGGGTCTGACTCTCACCTGACATTCCAATTCAGTCAATAGGGTTTATAGGATTCTGCGCTAACCATCCCAGCTTTTGTACGTTCACGTCCATTAACCATTCTCTAACAGCACCAGTAAGCATGGAAAGGGGCATTAACCCCTAGAATTGTCGCTGTTAATGGTATTATTGCATCAGGCATCCATGTAACTATTCACTGACTGCAATAAAGATATTATATATTATATATATTAAATATAAAAATCTGTTGGAACAAATATTGGCCTGTACCAAAGAGCAGATAAGGAACATGGAACTATAAAAATTTATCTCTGCACAACTCACCAAAGGTTCCCAGGTCATACCATGAGAAGCAGCACCACACAATAACCCACTCTTCCCGACTTCATTGTTGGTACAATGCACTCCGAACGAAGCTCTCCAGGCATTTTCCATAATTCCCCCACAGAATGAATTTTCACTGTTCTATGGGCCAATTACGGAGTTCGTTGTGTCATGCAAGGGAAGAGCGCCGATTGTGGTTGGCGACGTTTACCTTATGAGCATCGGCTCTCCCGTGAAATCCGAGGCTGTGGAACACCGCATGTCTGTGTTCGCACAGAACTCAAGCCCTGCCAACGCCTTAAACACCTGGCTGATGTTTTGCAGGGATGTCTGGCGAGATTGTCATACCACTCTTCCGAATGCTCTCTGGTCACGTGGAGTGAACTTCCTCTGTGTTGCTAGACGGTGGTAGTTACGTTGCGCTGCCATTTCATGGTAACATTACCGATAACACCACGTTGGATGGTGTAGGCTGCCTGCATTTGCACGAATTGACAAGCTAGCAGTAAGAAAGCCGGCAATGACACCCCTCAAAATCAGTCGATCAGCTCGTTTTATGGCAAAACTATGAAAAACACGAGTGGGGGGTGCAGATACGTTTTGTTGCGAACCCTTCTCATTCCGTGTGGCTGTCCCAGAGCATAAATAAAAATTATTATTATTTTTTTTTAACTCAGGTCTTTTTGTGGGAATACAGCGATTATAACCACTTGCCAGCCGCGAAGGTGTTGGACGCAGGCGAGGCGATCTTTTAAGGGATATTTTCATGACATAAAAGAGGAGAAGATTTGTCTGTTGTTTATTCCACAAACAGCAAATCTACTACAAAAGTATACGCATGGCTTAGATGAAACAAACAGAACACGATCCATTAATCATCGTTTTGTGTACGTTCTTTTTCCAGAAATTTGGCATTTCCTACCAGTATTATAAATGCTGACATGAGAACCTTTTTTTATTCCAAAATACGCTGGTACACGATCGTCCAAAAATTATAATTAAGAGTTATAATAAAATGTTCAACCAGAACACCAACAATCATGGCCATGATAAAGTCTCAGTGTAGACAAGGAGTTGCGTTACAGAGATATAAGTGGAGCACAACTCTGTTTTCAGAAGATGGCACTAGTGGAAGATGGCTGGCTATTCACCTAATCTTTTAGGGCACGCATGAAGGAAGATCAAATTTTCGATTTTCATATGTAAAACTTTAACTGCGTTGCCATTAAAGGAAAAACTATGTTGAGTATAAATAGAATAAAATATTACGAATAATACAAAAACGGGAGGAAAACAATAGTATGAAAAAGGATGAAAACATCCAAACAGCTCACCATTTCTTATTTACCATGATGGGGAAGATAAAATTATAGTTGCAAAGTAAAGCAGAGATGCCCCAGGGTCTCTTCGCACACTCTGTTTCGATCCCACAATTCAATTTGAAATATTTCAAGGATTTCATTGTCAATAGGATTTACCATGTCGATAAAATAATAACAGTCACAAAGGCTCATGAGTTCAACATGGATACGAAAATTTATTTCGGTTTGAATGAATTTCAATAACAGCAAACAACTGCAGGTGAATCTACATAAATCAGCGAGGGATGGTGGAGAGTGGCAGGCTGTTTATTGAGGTCAAAGTACTGTTTGGCAAAGTACGGTGAAGCATCCATAAACTAATATTAAACTCCAAAAAACCTATAAAAATATATTTCAGTATACGGAATCGTTAGAAGAGGAAAAACCAGAAAAAAACAACAATTTCTTATCAACTATGTGCAGCTTTTGGGTAACGATGTGCTGTCCCAGGTGTTTGGTCCCACGCTTGTTTAACTTCTACTAGTTTTTCTGGCTGGACTAAAAGGTGACCGTTTATCTTGTGAAACTGCGGTTAAGATTTATAACCTGTGAACAAAGAGCGTGTGGATGGATGCTAAATCCGAACCACACGTGTTAAATACGCGAGAAACTATTTGCAAAATTTCATTTACATCCTCCACAAGTTCAAGTTTAATGTTTAACGGCAGACAGAATCGGAGCACTCGAGAGATTTATTTCCTCTTCGCAGGGTTCCTACGCAGTACGGGACGCGCTCGAATTATTTATTTAAATTAAAATAGCGCGGAAAGAGAGAGGAAAAGTCAGAATGATGCAGTAGGAATCCTACATCGACGCTATTCAGCATTTTTTTCTGTTACGTTTCCTTTCTTAATACTTTTTAGTTAACTTCCAAGTCATCTTCCTTTTGTTGTCCATTTGTTCTCTTAAAGAACATTCGTCCGTGCGACATTTGTCCCTAGTATTTGTTCCCAACGTTTGAACAAAAGAGAAAAATGGAAGCAAACCACCATTTCGCTGCGGCTGTCATTCTAACAGACCGAGTCTCGGCAAAGAAACAAAAAGTTGCTTTGTTCCGCGTGCAGCAAGTGGACACAGCAGGTACTACATCTTCACACGTCAAGCCATCAGGATGCAGAGAAACCTCCATTCACTTGACAGGCACTTCAATTTCTTGTTCTACAAGAGCAAATACTGATACGGCAGGGGGCGGATGTACTTTTAGAGTTTCGCTATTTTTTGTCTGACACCTTGAACTTCCGAACATATTACTTACGAGAGACGGGCAACATGGTTCAACACACACACGAGGGTAAAACTACCATGGTTTTGCTACTAAAGAAAGTGGTACATTTTTTCCAGAACTGATAGGTGACACCATATTTACTTTTTATGTAGTTCCTACAAAACTCGTAATGCCAAGCTGTTCCAAAAAGGTTAGTAATGCTGCTGCTACTGCCCAAACTAGCGAATATAATTTCTAAGAGGATCGTGCCACAGCATTTATAACTTATCGGGTGAGGGGGGGGGCTCCATCTTGTTATGGATATAAGAGTATCTTGTCTCGTCAGCTAAAAGGTGGGGCTCTCTCACCTGAGTGTATGATAAATTTGAAATGCTATGGCATTGCTAATTTGTCATACACTGAGAACAACGGCATCCAAATTAATATTTCGATGTCGTTGATTTCAGCGAAAAGAGGTTAAAATTAATGTGCTTGAACTAACTGTGGAAATAGGCCATGATGATAGGCTTTTAGACAGTTCTAGAACCATCGTGCAAGCCGAAGTATTGTTTAAGAAAGCGTGTTAATAATATTACTAGACAGTCTGCTTGTGGAGGTATTTTGTCTCGAGAGGAGGACAGTTAATAGATGACAGATGCATAATCGATACCCTGTATAAATTTTAATTTTAATGGAAAGTGAAGCTTTGATAATTAAGAGGAAGACAGTTTGCGTAATATGCATCTAATTTTATGTATTATTAAAGATGAGTCAATGAATAAGGTGGATTGGAGTACAGCTTCAAAGCGGCTTACTCCAGAAATATGGTACCAGTTTTAAATGTAATCTCGCCTATCTTTACATTTATTCCTGCGACTTACAATCTGTTTTCCCCAGAGGGCAAGAAGCTTGGCGGAGCACATAGCCTGCTATGCTATAGGTATGATGTAATTAAGTCCTTAAGACAAAAGTTCCAACCAAAACTTAATGTAATTAAGGACTCCAAAGGGGAAATTTGAGGAGAACACAATCAAAGGAAGGTGGAAACAATACTGTGAGCAGCTCTTCCGAGCACCTGCTAGCACTAATGACATGCCACTCCCTTTTCAAGTGTGTGATCATGAACCAGTTCCACTGAAGGAAGAAGTCGAAAAAGCCATCAGAGAACTAACGTGTAGCAAGTGACCTGGAATTGATGAAACTCCAGCGGAATTGATTAAAGCTGCAGATAGATGTGATGGGCGCCGAGTTTTTTCATAAAATGATTGTAAAAATTTGGGAAACGGGACGGTGGCCATCAGATTTGAAGAAATCAATTTTCATCCCCTTACCAAAAAAAAGATCTGAAAATTTGCTCAAATTACAGGACTATTAGCCTCATTTCTCACGCTAGCAAGATTCTTTTTAAAATCATATTGAACAGAATCTCAAGAAAACTTGAAGAAGAAATGCCAGAAGAGCAAGCAGATTTCAGAAGGGGTAGAGGAACCAGACATCAAATCTTAAGCCTACGACTGATTATAGAAAAATGCAAAGAATTCAATTTTCCAGTCGTTTTGTGTTTTATATATATTATGCAAAAGCATTTCATTGCGTTCAACATGAGAAACTATGGGAAACGATGAGTATTATGGGTTTCCCAATCCACATAATTCAGCTGATTAAGCTACTGTACCAGGAACAGGAAGGAACTGTGAGAACCGACATGGGAAACACGGACTTTTGCACAATACGTAACGGTGTTAGGCAGGGCTGTATGTGAAGAGAGTATATGTTGTTTCTGAATGTAAAACTAAAATTATGGTGATTGGTGATAATCTCGGTTCCAGAAAAGTGAAGGTTAATGGGCAAGATATCGAAGAAGTTGATGAATTTGATTACTTAGGGTCAAGAATAAATAAAAATAGTGACTGCTCAAACGATGTAAAGAGATAACACGCAATTGCTAAAACGTTGGTCGCTGATCTGATAAAATTATGGAGAGATCATGATCTTCCCCTAAAGACGAAGCTGAGAATCATCGATTCGTTAATTTTTCCAGTTGCCACTTATGGATGTGAAGGATGGAATCTAAAAAGAGTTGACAGGAAGAGAATTGAGGCATTTTAAATGTGGTGTTACAGGAGAATACTGCCTATCTTTTACTTGGATCGAAGAACAAATGAGTGGGTATTGAATAAAATTGGAAGGCCTAAAATTTTTCTTCATAACATCAACAAAAGAAAACTCAAGATTTTTGGTCATATAGTAAGAAGGGAAAACTTTCTGATGAAGAAGAATATAATGGAAGTTAAAACCGAGGGGAAGAGGTGCAGATGAAGACCTGCAACTAGGTGGAAGGATGGGATCAGTGAACTTCTGGGCATGATACTTTGCGATGCTGCTCGTATAGCACACGATCGATGCAGTTGGAAGAATTTGTTGGTGGCCAACAGCTCCTCAGGGAGCTATGTGACTGGAAGAAGATCGTCGTTAACTCCCCACCACAAAGTGCATGTATAACTGTCTCAAATATCAAGTCTGCGCGGTAGCACAGTGATATCGTCACCGTCCTCCCCACACAGGGTGGAAAAGGCCTGGGTTCAAATCCCGTCGATGATGACACGAGGAACTTTATTGGGCTTTTTTCACTCCTTGGCTAAGTTAGTCGGTCTCAGGCGTAGATGGCAAGGTTTCCCCCCCCCCTCAGAAACTGGGGTTTTTCGTCCAGCAAAACAGGCAAATCGACCAGAGAACACACGCAATTTACAGACACAAGAAATTACGGATGGTCCTAATACAATAATTTGAATTTTTGTCCCAAATATCGAAATTTCAGATACTGCAGGATTAGCACCGTATAAGGAATGTGTTAGGATTTCGAAATTACAATATATTTTTTGTTTTGGTATGCGAACATACGAGCGATCATCTTCTACTGCAGATAAATCTGCTTATAGAGTTTCTGTATATCATAACAGATCCCCCACGGATTCGTAGAGCAGCTCATTGGGTTCTGTCAAATGATATGTTTAGAGGAGCCTTTGCCAGCACAGAAAAAGAAGCAATTATCCTATCGCACAAAAGGATGGTTTGGCCACATCTTGAGTACTGTATACAGATTTGCATACTTCATTTTGGGAAGGATGTACAGTTGTAAAGGTGCAGAGAAAAACAATACAATATTCGGGACATAAAATGGGTATTCTTACAATGAAAGAATTGAGTTCTGAAAATTTCAATGTCTGGAAACTAGTCTTCTGCAAGATGATCTGCTGAGGTGTTTTGGCCTTTAAAAGGACTGAGTAAACTAAGTGCTGACAGCAACCTTACTCTTTCTCTGTGGGCACGCACGAAATGAATAATTTTGAACTTTAAAAGGATGATAACAGAACGTGCAAAACTTTGCATTTATCCATAATATATTGATTTTTAGAATAACTTCTCTTTGGTTTTACAAAAATCATTGATAATCTGGTAGATGTTACTGGTGAAAATAGAAAACCACTGAGCTTGGTCGCGAAAAGATGCTTCAAACCATCGTCAGGTCGTATTTGGACTCGGCAAATGCCAACATTGTCGCTAATCCGCAAAGACGGTTCTAATGATAAGATGACTAACTGTTCACAGGTCAGTTTGACCTGAGTGGAGAAGTCGTGAATTCTATGACCAAAAAGACCTGAGTTCGAGTCCCTTTGATGACGAGAAGAGTTAGTCGGTCTCAGACGAGGGTAGCGTGGTTTTTTCTCCCCGAAACTCGCTTTTTGTCCAGCAAACAGAAAATCGACCTCAGAACATTCGCAATTTATACGGAATCAGTACATATGGAGCAATATGAACTTAGTCGTTGATGTTCTTGGCCAATAAAAACAACAACTCTGGTCAAGGGCTCATCGCATCGTCATCTTTGAAGATATAATGTCCTAAATGGATCACAGCACAACTTTGTACAGAAATAATCGTGCATAACTAATTCATATCATGCACAGCCTCACACGATGCGCTCAGTGTTGACAACCAGAAACTTTATAATCGTCCCATAAATTGTTAACAAAGACAAAAGTTAACTTTTTTGTATAATTTTTGATTTTTAGTGAAACTCAAGCAAAAATACTGCATTTCAAAACTATTTTTTATTATTTAATCACGTATTTTAAAAACTGTTCGTTTTGAAATGTGGCCGCCATCCAAATGCTGGTTGCTAAATTCGATTTAAAAGAAAACTTTCTAAGATAAATTTTAAAACTTTCCACCGAATAAAATTTCTTTGAGTCTTCCCCAAAGAGAGCAAGAAATTGTGCGCTAGAAAAAAAGAATTTGGGCTTCTGTTTACCAAAGAAATGACAAGCTGTTGTCATGTTCAGCTGAATACCTTGCAAAAAGAAAGTGTCCAGCATCACCATAAAGTCAACACACTTTAATAAAACGACCTCCTACCATTTCCTTGAGAGAAAAACACAGAAACGGAAAACTATTTCTTTTGTCATTATGTAGAATCCAAACATTTCCTAGTTTATATCAAAACAGATGTTCCTTCTGTACTTTGAAACTCCACGATATTGCAGTTACAGAAATGAACTCCACAGAACATAAAAGAAATGGATAGCGCTCAAATTTCTTTCAGAGTGAAGCTGTAAGTGTCTGAATGACCTTTTCGGTAATGTTATATGGCTTAGTTTTGCATAACAACGATAATCACTAGCTATCTTTTATAATAAAAGTGAGAACGATGTGATAATGGATAAATTATTTTTGTTTTTGTTAAAAGAGACTTTGGTGTACGTTTTATAAGCAGCGGCTTGCTTATTAGCTTCGGTTTATCAGTCGAGATGCGCTCTGCTTCAGGGAATTTTGATTAAATTTGAATACTTTTGGATGGCAGCCACTAACGTAGACAAGAGATGCTCAAGATTGTTGATAAAGAACCAAACAGAATCGTTCTACTTTCTGCTTGTAATGTGATTTCTGGAAGTTTAATGAGAAAACCACTTTTTAGAGTCCAAGGATTTGGTTCTCTACTATTCACCATTTGCATGAGCCATTTGTACTATTTTATCGAGAAATATAACGCTAGGGCCCCTAATCAGATTATATAAACGTGTTTTTCATCAATCGTGGCTTTATGGATTGTGCACAGTTGGAAATATTTATCGATTAGCTTTCACCTGAAATATAGGTGAGATGTGGTGCAACATTCAGTTCGATTTACGGTAGGTGGATCGGCACATCATACAATCCGTTTGACTTTGTCTGGATGAAGACCTGCTGAATTTGCAGACGAAGAAAGAATATTCTAAAAACCAAATCTGCACGAGTATGGCTTTCTGCAGCACAAGAACTTGGCAGATGTGTTGCTCCAATAGCGTAGGACAGATAGCCCACACGCAGATACCGGAAGCTGCCAAGTCCAGGGACTTGTGCAGTCCCTAAATCATACATTTCAGATCCACTGCACCATGCTATTTTTGGCACACACGCAATTCAGTCATTGACTATCCAATCAGATAGATAATCGACGATGCTGACACCGTAGAAGTCGTGGTTGTTAATGCGTGATTAAGATGCTTCCTGTAGGCAGGATATATTACTTTTAGGTAGATGTATTGGATGTGTTACTGTCAAAATTCATAATGGATGGTCGGATAAAAATTAATTCCAAGAACATTTAAAGTTCTTGGTATTAATTTTAATACGTGAAATGGATGTTTGATTCCAGCTCAAACTAAAAACTATCGCTCTGTTCTAACATACGTATACATATACACTGCCCTACTATTAATTTCCTGACACTCCTCCATGGATGGGGAAACAGGTCCTATGCATGCAACAACAGCACAGAACCTGCTATAAACATGCACACTGGGCGTCGAACAGACAATTGCAAAAGTGGGCATGCAAGATGACACGTTCAACAGAATTACCTCAACAGTTCAACAGAATTGATCACCTCAACAAATGCTAGACACCGATTAACATGATGTAAGGAGCGCGAATCCTGGACTGTAGAGCAGTGGAAAACAGTCCTATGGACAAACGAGTCGAGGTTCGCACTCTACCAGTCTGATGGTCTTTTCTGGGTATGACAAATGCCAGGGGAACAGTTTCTTCCCTTCCTGATTGTATCCTCCCAAAAATGAAGCTTGGTGGAGCCAGTTTCATGGTATGGGGCTGCTTTTCATGGTTTGGATTGGGCTCATTAATCGTAATCGACAAAACCATGAATGGTATGCAATACCAGGACATCTTGGACAATTATGCACTTCCAACATTATGGCAATACTTCGGAGAAGGCCCATATCTGTATCAGAAAGACAACGCGCCACGCCATACTGCTCAGGTCGTAACAGAGTGGTTTGAGGACATGGATGTGGAAAAGTTGGATTGGCCAACCCAGAGTCCTGACCTGAACCCTACGACATTTATTTGGGGTGTATTGGATCGTCGGATACGTGCACGTCGAGATCGCCCAAAGAACAAGGCCGAAGTGGTGGCTGACATTTATAAAAAGCTGGATGGGAGTATGCCGCGAAGATTGAAGGCCGTCATAAAAGCAAAAGGTTTCAGCACAAAATATTAAATGACACAATAAAAGCTGTTTTTTTGTCTAAAGGTAGGTGTCCGGATAATAATGGTAGGGGAGTGTATATACCTCTCTGACAATACAGTGAATTCACCACTTGTCACCCGTTGGAGAGATTTTGGTTCAACTCCCACCGACGACTGGGGTAATTTCCAAAGTCCTCTTCAATCGGGGCTGTACTTAGCCAATCTCAGGCTGAGGGAGTCGGGTTTCCCTCTGAGTTGTTCCTGGTTTTTTCAGCCCACACTACATGTAAATCAGCACTTAAGCACTCTTCTACACACACGATGGAAACATATGGATTTGGGCACGCGGGGACAGCTAAAATAATAATTATTATTATACGCGTACTATATATAATCTGTATTGCGCATAATAGACTGATGTTTCAGTCTATTATGTTTCAGTCTAAGATATCTCTTAGCGGATCAGTCTGACTTGACTCGCCTATCAATTAATGGCTCAGCTGCGTAGTTTCATAGCCTTCACTTCTTTCTCCACAACTGTTCGAAAATATCTGAATTCGTGCTGTGAGTTAGTCCTGAAGTAATTTCAGCGATTAAAAGCACACGTCACAGCTTATGGGTTTTGTCAATGATATATAGGAATTTTCTAGCAGGGATTAGATAATTATTTCATTATAAAAGAAAATGGTTAAGGCGCATCTTGAGTGCTGCATACAGGTCTGTAAACCTCATTTTAGGAAGAAAGTGGATCTGTTCGAACGGGTGTAGAGAAGGGCAACAAGAATAGCGAGGTGAGCAAAAGTGTGCTCATAAGACTAGGAAGGCATCGGTTTTGCAAATTGCAGCATCTGGAGACTAGACACCTACGAGGAGATCTGATTTGAGGCCTTGAAGGGATTGAGTAAACTCAGTGGTGATGGAATATTTCTCCTTGCTCGAACTACACATATGAGGGAGCATAAATTGAAACCGAGAAAGGATGGTTGCAGGATAGATATCAGGAAATTTGCCTACAGCCAGCCAGTGGTCGGTTGACGGAATAAACTTCCATCTGCTGTTGTAGAGGTGAGTAGATTGAATAAATTCAAAGAAGAACACTAGACAATCTGTTAGAGGGATGGACAAGTGAAATGGGAAGTTTATTTTTGTTTTTCTGGCTGATGCTATATAAGCTTGCTTTCTTGCATTGTTTGCCATTACTACTACTACTAATAATAATAATAATAATATTATTATTATTACCATTTCGTGTATGGCACCATTCATTTTTTTCTATTTTGGAGGATGTAATGGTTTGTAGCTTGGTCTGCAAGGAGCCATGAGATGAAATAGCATTCCATTTTTTTTAATATTCTTATATGCTGTATATGACTTTGAATTTGTTTCATTATGGGATATACAGAGTAAGTGCTATTCTTTAGGCAGTCACAACATTCAAAGAGAGAGAGAGAGAGAGAGAGAGAGAGAGAGAGAGAGAGAGAGAGAGAGAGAGAGAGAGTAAGCTGTAGTGGCTACAGCGCACCTACTCAGAGAGTTGAAATACAGAGGGACTATATGAAGGTGCAAGATAGCCAAATTATTAAAAGTGGCTAATTCATTTCCCCAAGGTTCAAACAAGTTGCCACTAGGGTTGATGGGGGGCAATATTTCTGTGGATCACAATTAGTCCAGTTGGCACGTTTTCTGGTGGATGTCTTCCGTATATTTCGTCACGTCACTCGTTTGGAGCTGTATGGATTCGAGTCGTATCAAAGACAGAAGAAATTTCTAAGGGCTTCTTCAACTGGAGCTGAATTTATCCGATCTCAGGCGGAGGGAGTTGGGTAGTTCCCCCCTATGAGTTATTTCAGGTTTTTAGGCCCACACAACACGCGAAATTGGCCACTGAAAACATACTTCTACAGAGATAACAGAGCAATATGGTTTAAGCCAGTTATGCGCCTAAAACAGAAGTATATCTTGGTAGATATTGTCATGTTCCAACGTAGTCCGCTCCCAGCAGGTTTATTCTTGAAAATTTGCTTTATCTCTGGATCAAAGAGGTATGTAAATCTGGAAGAGAAGGTTGGCGCCGAATCTTTACTACATAGTTAAGCAGTAGAGGTTTCTTCCTGAGATGGAATACAGATTTATTCGCTTCTATATGCAGGATGGGAAATTAAGAAATTCGAAAAGCTCCCAAGACAATTCTTCGTCCACTTGGTTGGCGTTAAATTTTACGAAAATGCTTTTTTCTGGTGAAATCATGAAAGAGGGGCTCCATAATCAAAGAGGGAAACAGGATTAAGGTACGATATAAATATAACAGGGTAGCATAGTGATTAGTGATAACGATCACTGTCGTTTCGCATTGTGAGGAAAGAAACAAGGTTGGTGTATAGAGAACTCCGCAAACATTTCAGATTAAATAGCTTAATTGAGAGAAGTAATGCTAAAATTCAAAATATTTTTATAACCCTACCTTGAAAAAGAAAAAAAAACAGGGGGAACCCTGAACTTTCTGAATTATCTTTTAGGATGAACTGATATCCGAGTACACTCCATTAGATTTTAATGATTTCTACTTGTTCAAAGAATAATAATGAGGTCTAGATAGTTCCTTGTACCAACTTCATATTATTTGACGTATTATTCTAGCCTGGTAGATTAAGATGGAGTTATGCATTGGCTCAGTTTCTCGCGTGCATGGCTACTTAGTTGAAGACTACCTAAGATAAAAGTGTATTATTTAAGACATACCTTTTATATGCATTAGTGTTCTATATTGGATCCTTTTGTTAAAGAACAAATTGGATTATTAAACATCAACCAATAAAGAATTCTTGCCAGACATTTCAGATTTCGCCCAACATTTTCTTAAGTCATCTAGTGGACTCTCTTCGAGATCGCCTGTAAAAATAACAAAGAAATAAACAAAATATAATATAATCCGAGTTTAAAACAATATTTGACGAAAAACACATATTTTGTTAAAATCTCAATTTTCTCCATAACAATAACAACGAAAAAAAGCAGTAGCGGAACAAAATATGAAACATTACGTTCAAAAAACCCAGCAAATAACAATAGAGAGTGGCTTTTGAAGTTGTCAGCATCCATTAAAGCGAGGATGAAGTATCGTCTATCAGACTGCACGCTTCGATTGCATTTAATAGAGTTTCTTTTTCTTTCTTGTACTTTTTAACAAGCCTTCAATATACGCGAAAATCTAAAACAAAGAGGGGAAAAAAGTTCATCCAGATGCAAAACTATTTCGTGTCCTTTTTTCTTGTTGCAGCAGGGTAGGAAATATCCCATTCTGTTTGGGGCTTCGTGTGAATGCATTTATTATATGCTCTTGGAAAACATCGTTGTAAAAGTACATAACACAGAGCAGTGCCTGGTCGTGTGGGTATCGATTCGATGCAGTGAGGATAAAGGTTGTAAGATCCCCCTCCCCCAACACAATTTCAGGTCGATACATCGGTGTGTGATGTTGCGGAGAATACAGGATGGATGGACAACTGGAGAACGTTCGGTGTGGGAGATATCGCAGAATCTCTGGCAGGAGAAAGCAAACCGCGATTGTGGGAAGGGCGCAGCGTCTTTTACATACGAAACCAGTATCTTGTTCACTGCAGTGGGTTGCTGTTCTGAGCGAGATAACTTTCTGAAGCCATTCGACGTCTTCTCGATATCGACAAGCAGTTGATCTACTGTTTCGATTTAAAGAGATTGTCACGCCAATCACAGTACAGCACTTGCAGATAAAAAGTATGCTTGGATTTCGAGACACGATTAGGGTTTTACCTTTAAAAGGATCTCAAGCTACTAGTGTTGCTTTCAAGTTTATTCGTGTCCTCTTTGAGTATATTGGTAGCTTGACACTATCTGTCGATAACTACAAGAGTCGCTTAAATTACAAGACACCTAGAATAAATAGTTAGTATTTTAAGAGAAAGACTGCTCGCAACTGCTGAACAGATAATAATGCCCTATTGGGCTTGTGTATAAGTATAGGTGCCGGGAATGGTACCTGTACTTTGCATATTGTGTACAATGTACAACTTCCAAACGTGTGCTCAGCGTGCAGTGATTCCACTGGTGAGCAACTTTGGTAATCAAGTGCGAGGTGGATACTTAGAAAATCTAATAGATACTTTGACAGTGGGCTCAGTCGCTGTGGTACGACTGGGGAGTGCTGCAACACCCAGCTCACAGGTGTGACTTACTGCCATGTGACTACCACGTCTCCAGTTCTCTGAAAAAGATACTCAAAGGGCGTCGCTTTCACTTGAACAATAAAATGAAGGAGACCGGCTTCACCAGTACCCAGCAGAATGGCGCGTTATTGGTTTTCCACTTGATAATACGATGGAACCATATACTTGATATTTATGTCAGAACACTAAGCGTGTTTTGACTTTTTTGGTTTTCTTTTAACTTGTTTTAACCCATCCAAAAGTCTATTTTATTGGAATAATGAATAAAGCATTGATTACTGGAGTGAATATTCGTGAGATGCTTTATCTTGGGCAATGTTTTTCAATTACATTCATGGAACCTAAGTTAGTACGGAGAGGCCAAAATAATTCGTGAAAGTACGCTAATGGTGGAAATATTAAAGCTTTTTCAGGAATATTTATATTTTTGACACTGTCACGTACGAAGAATAAATAACTGTCATCATTTTTTCGTTGTTTATATAATATTTACATTATTCATGGATGGCGTAGTGTACTCAATGTTTTGTCATCGTAATTCTCATTACAAAACGTCCAGTATTTATGTTAGCATATTTTGATCTGATGATGGGTTGCCCTCATCAGATCCACTGATGAGGGCAACCCAGACTCATCTGGGTGTTTAAGACATCTATAATTACAGCGTACAAATATTTCATATTCTAAGTTTGTTTTATGATCAGATGCTAAAGGTTGCAACGTTCTGCAATGAGACACATTCTAAACACCCCCCCCCCCCGACAAAACGAAAATAAAAACAGCAGATTCTCTAATTTAATATTGGCCATCTTTGAATTCAAGAAAAAAATTGAAAGTCTATTTTCTTTTCTATCTCTATGGATATCAAATTGAAAACATAAATGGAATATTAACTCACGCTGTTTTATATTGACCATTTCCTCTCCTACCACACTTTTCCTGTTAAGCTTTTTCACTGACTTCATTCATAAAACACGCAGTCTGACTTGCGGACAATTCTTCATTTTATTTCTTTGATTGTGCGCAATTCTTTTGTGAAGAATGATCCCAGAAGAACGTTCTTTTAAAAATGACTCATTAATCAACCGGAACTCCCTCGAGATGCACAAGAGGACTCGGTGTCAGAATGAAATTTTTATGCTGCTCGACAAAAAATAAATGAACACGAAAAAATATGGCACTTCATGAAAAATCTCATTTTTTGGCCATTGACTCGTGCTGGCATATTCAAATATGAACGTGCAGCACTTAAAAGAGAGAGAAAGAGAGAGATAGAGAGAGAAAGAGACCGCAGAAATTGACATGCATATTTCTTGCTCCATTGTCAGATAGCGTGGTTGACAGCGGAACCATAATAAGATGGAGACTTGCCCAATTTGGGTCTCTCCCAAGAAAAGATAGAATTTCTTTCACTGCACGAGAAGGGAAATATTATTTTTTATTTTATTTTGACCCAATCGATTTATTGCATTTAAAATGCTTCAGAATATATAGAACAGAATAAATAATTTTCACAAGGAAATGCGAAATATCTTTTGGGACAGAAAAAATAGAACTTTTTAAAACTCTTCTTGCATTTAGAGTAAACGCGTTTTCAAGAGGTTGCCCTACACTGCAAACATCAAATACGATTTCTGATAAAGTTTCATACTCATAGATTTACTGCAAGAGAAGTATGCGATTTAAAAATAAAAAAAGTTTCCTTTGGATGAATCCATCAAAAGGCTCACAGAAAAAAAAAGTACATGGATTATTGAGGTCTATGTGAAGGTCTGTGAGTGAACATATCGGCCACAATCGATTACAGGTGGGTCCCCTGCTCGAAAGTCTACTGGAGAGTCTCGTACGTATCTTTCAAATTATGGATCGGAGAACGATGGGTTAATATGTGCAATCACGACCTTTGAGAGATGTGGATGTAATGAGCAATTTCCATGCAATGAGTCCTGATGAACTCGGTACTTTACTCTTTTTTTTTTAATAAGAAGCAACACATTTTGAAGATTGCTACATACTGATGCAAGCGAATCGGAAAATACTTCTAATCGGATTCTTCAAACGTCCTATTCGTACAGAGAGAGAGACCCTTTATCCATTGATAATTTTTATCATCAGAGGTTTTGTTCCCATCGCATACTTTCCGGAAAAGATAACAAAATCCTGATTTGAACGCAGTGGCCCTGAGCTCAGTGGATATACACAAAAAATAAATAAACCTTGAGGTTGAGGATCAACAAAGAAATGTTGCATCTAGGAACAAGAGCTGGTAATTAATATGCCATTGGTCCGAAGTAACTGAAAGGGTATATATATTTTTTAAAAAAGTATAATATTTAAAAAGAAAAGTATTTTTCTTTGGAGAAAACCATCAACGTCAGTGGGAACATCAGGAACAAAGAGAATGTGTAAAGTAATTTTTTTCGTACGAATCACAAAATCAATTTGTTCGTAAGAAATAAACCATCAGGAACTACCGCGTTACCACGAGTCGCAACGTTCCCTTCCACACATTCTTCGCTATAGTAGGAAGAAAAACAATAGGCGGCTCAGAGTCTCACTTGGCGTCCTCCTCTTCACTAACCCTTCACTAACCCCATAGTGGGTGACCTTGAACTGACTGTTGCTTTTTTTCCTTCTGTAGCACATGTGCAAAATCGGAGGCCGCTAGAGGGTCAGTCTAGTTAGTCGAGTGATTTTTGTGCTCTGTCATTTAGTCTCTACAATAGTGGTTTACAGGAATCTGCCAAAATGTCAATATTGTTCAGCAGTAGTCCAGTGTCTGGAAAAACTAATAAGATATCCTTGGATACATGGTTCCAGTGATAAATATTTTTTAATTTTGCATTTTGTTTTAACTTCTGCATGCATAAGCTATACTCATCGAGTCACTTCGATTACTGCATACCGTCGTAACCCAGACATAAAAAAGGTGATCACTGACCGTTGGTCTATTTGATTGCCTAAGGGCTCTCATGTCTTCCTGGACAATTGTTCTCTTGCCATTCAATCATCTCCTCCCTGCAACCCCTAGCCTTTAGTCTCATTTCCAACCATTGGGAGACACGGCGAAAGCAATCACTGACGTACTTGGCCCAGGAGAAAACTATAAAACTGTCTTTCTTGACCTAAAAATAACACAAGATGCACTGGAAAAAAAAATCCACTCTCTCCCGCTTCCACCCCGCCTAAACCAGCCCAATAATTTGCCCGAGGAGATGGTGTCGCACTATATTGTCGAACAGTGACACATGATCACTCATTCAATAACATTTTGGTTGCTCTAGTGAACTATATATACAGAGAGCCTCGCTAGTCCGGATTCTCTTTAATCCGAATTCCCAGCCCTATCATGTCAGACACCAAAATTAGCATCGCTTACTAGTGCAAGAGTACACATCGTCTTACATGAGAACCTAGCCGACCTGGCTAGCCGAGTGGGTAAAGTGCCTGCCTGGCAACCCAAAGGTCGCGGGTTCGAATCCCGCCTCGGGCTTGGATCAGAGTAGAAAATACAGTACAAAAAAAAACCTTGGGAGGTGCAATATGGACATAGAAGCCGATGCGCCAAAAACAACAACAACAACAAAAAAAAAAAAACACGAGAACCAGGACGACCTTGAGAATCCCAGGCCAGCGCCTGCTTGTAAGAAACGGATGGGAAAGTCACCACAACCAGATAATGACTTCCCATCAAACCTTGACACCCAGAATGAAGATACTGAAGACTGACCATCTCTGACGCGGATACCACACAGCTTCCCGAGTGGACAGCCACTGACCACGCCCCCTCCCTCCGAATTGACCTTCAGTCCCTGATGGCAAAACAGTCAAATCTGATTTCCTCTACTGTGCGCAGCTAAATTATTCAAGTCCGGCACCGCATGGAGCTACACATAGGCCATGAAAATACGAAGGCCAAACTATAGGCCATTACTAAAGGGCGTGGAAATCAAATGCCACAGGGTTCCCGTTCCATTCGAAGACAGAGTGCCAACTAAGCCACAGAAGTAGAACAAAAGAACCCGACTAAAAGAGCCTCATTTAGTTCCACTGAAACCAACCTTGACACTAGTGAAACAGTGAAAACAACAGTAGTCTCCAACCTATCAAAATAATTAAAAACAACCAGAATAAAACCAATTGCAAAAAACCCTTAATGTAGGTATCATTATTGAAACATCCACAAAAAAAATGCTCAAACCATCATGATAAACACCTTAGTTGCTACACTGGACTTGAAGGTTGAAATCACAAAAAAGAGGGGTCCTTCCGTCATCATCTTCGATATGAATAGACAAATCACTCCCGAACAGATTGCCGAGGAGATTATACAAAGGAACCTTCAAGACATCCCTGACTCCTCTGATCGTAGAGAGTGCGTCAAGACCAAGTACCGCACTAACACAAAATCTGTACTGCTTTGCAAGTGGGTAGTCGAACTGTCACCTCAAGCGTGGATTGCCTTAAGACCTTCTCTGCGCGTGTAGCACAGTTGTATCGTTACCGTCCTCCCCACATGGAGTGGAAAAGGCCCGGGTTCGAATCCCATCGATGACGAGAGGAACTTTAATGGGCTTTTTTCACTCCGTGGCTGAGTTAGTCGGTCTCAGGCGTAGATAGCAAGGTCTTTTTTACTGCAGAAACTGAGGTTTTTTCGTCTAGCAAAACAGGCAAATCGACCAGAGAACACACGCAATTTACAGACACAAATACAAGTTTATGTAAGAAATTACGGTAATCTTAATATAATAATTTGAATTTGCCTTAAGACCATAGGATCGAATATTTATTGGGTGGGGCAGCGACCGCTTTAGTGAGCACGTGCCTGTACCAAAATATTTCAGGTGGTGCAGATTTCGACACACAACCCACACCTGCTCCCAGGCAGAGACAACCTGTGGCCATTGCACTGTGCTCAAAAGGGTCATAGCTGAAATTCATGTCCCAATCAAGGGTCTTCTCCGATCTGCGATAACTGCAAGAGCGCCAAGATGGTAGTCAATAACTCAATAAGAGAGAGCAATTGCCAGATTCATATCAGGGAAAAGAGATTCGAGCAACAAAGAACCAATTATGGAGATGCGGAATAAAGCATATAATACAAATTTATTGAAATAACTTCAGATCGAGGCTCAACCTGCCAGAGCAGTTGCAGACCAGATCGGCCTAAAAGCTGATGAAGAGAACACAGATGCAATCATCCTCCAGGAGCTATACACACATTCAAAACGTGTTAGGGGCTACTCTCTAAAATACAAAATTATCCAAACAGAATATGATATTCGATGGGCAGCCATTGCTATCCGCAGTCCGAATATAACAGTCCTCCAGTATGTGCCGATGGTCTTGCACAAGTTTTCTGGACACTAGACTCCTGAACAACATACTACTCAGATTTAGGGATCTCTGAAACAATTCCAGCACCACAACCTTCTTCAGGGTTCTCCCTTATTTCTCCACTAGCATCCAAATAGGAGGGCACTTCAACGCTATCGTCCAAAATTTCTATGTCACTCGACTCCTTCGCTTCTTTAGTGAGTCTCTGAGGTCACAACTGCAGCCCTAGTTCGTGCTGCTGTTTCTGCACGAATTTTCTGAACACTGGGTTCTTGAGTATCACACTCATCAATTTCATTCTCAGAAGTGTCATCCGACTCCGTCTAAATTTTCTTTACCTTTCTAGACTGTTTTTGTGTCTTTAAGCAGACATTTCAGCCCTTCTTTTTGTCTTCTTATTATCTCTTTGACATTAGATATTATTGGCATTAGAGATTATAGTTGTGTAAATACAGCTCTTTCGTTTTCTGAAAGTGCATAATACTTTGCTGGTACCTCTAGACCTTTTGAAAGTCCTTAACCTTAGCTAAGGGGAGGAACTCGTCTCAAACCTGAAGCCTTAAATAAAACTAAACTAATTCTTAACAATAAGTAACACTATTAATAAGAAAAACTGTATCAGCTAAGACAAAACCAAATAACAAGAGACACTGCGAAATTTAGAACGAGGACCAAAAAAAAAGTCTCTCTCTCTCTCTCTCTCTCTCTCTCTCTCTCTCTGCCAGATGGGGGAGCTTTCAGCTGCCCAGCCCAGACCACTTTGAGGTGGAGCTTTCCTCAAAGGTTTGACCTGTGGGAAAAAATCAACAACTAATAATCAGAAAGTCAACGAACCAGCACTCAATTTAGTCGCAAAACCAACCATTTGTCAAATACGTTGCCATCTGGGCCAGGAACATCCGGTCATCTTAAATTAAACATGGACGGATTGTTCCGTTTTTGAATATAGTATAACGTTTTTCCGCCAAGGATGAAATGGGACACTTCAAATGCCAAACGTTTGACATGTCCCGTTTTTCCCCACAGAGCAATGTTATTTAAACTTTACATAAAACTTTTATGCTATATTTATTTTATAAGTTTTATAAGTAAGAAAGACTATTATGTGGATAACATTTCATATGCATATGAAATTAATATACGTATTTTTCGTTTAAAAAAGTATTTAAACGAAAAAGTTCTAGGTTAATTCCATTTGAAACAAGAAAATTTTTACTGTTTTTTTTTTTTTTTTACACTATGAACAGTGTGTTTGAATGTTGTGTGGATTTTTTTCCCCAGAAAATCGGGGTTTTTCATCCAGCAATACTACTGAATTTGAAATTTACAGACACAGTACGCTGATGCCTCGTGGCCATAGCTGCCTCGGCGCTTAATCTTAATTTCAAAGAGGTACTTTATTTTTAATACTTAATAAGATATACAAAGCTCTTTTGTTATTACTCCAAGAGTTTACTCCAACTTTCCTCGGAAGCCTTATTGAGGATAATCTCCGCGACCAAAGTAATTCAGAGTTTTTCTTCGGATGGCCAAAATGATTTAAGAAAGTCACTCAGCTCTCTGCTCCAGTATACGAAGGTTAAATTCTCATTTCATATCTGCCTACGAGAAAATCAAAATTGCGCACGATATTTGGGCACACTCGCTAGGTTATATGCTGTAGTTTACCGTGAGCTTCCACAGTTGGAGAATTACATTTTGCATCGTGACAATACAACCCCACACAACCCCATGCAACAAAACAACGATCGAAGTAGAAAGGTGGTCTAAGTTCCCCGCAGCATGAACTTTTCTCCGTAGTTGTTGTTCTGTTTGTTCCCCTAAGGGATTATCTTTGCATCAAAAATATCTCGCTCCTGGCAAAGCGTAGACCACGGAATGCTATTACCGCAGTTGGAAAAAATAACAGAAAAACTGTGTTTCAACGGAAGGAGGCTATTCTGGAAAGTAAAATCAGAGATAACAGCTACAAAACCTAAAGCATTTAAGTATTGCGCCATCAGAATAAACTACTTTGCTTACAAGGATACTTGTATCAATACCACGCCCCAGAAAATTGGCTGTCAGTGTTAGGATAATTAGTATGAATTTGGTACATTCCTCTTGGGGTACATCTACTATCAAGTCTTTCCAATTTACTTCATCATTACAATATCCACAAATTCCTCCTCATTTTAAACGCTTTTGCATATATACATATGCTAAGCGTTATTTTTTTCACCATGTCCATCCGCATGTACCAATGGACCCAGTGGACAGATTTTCATGAAATTTCATGAACATAAAACTGTATATATTGAGGCCGTTTAAAAATATCTGTCGAGCTATTTCAAATTTCATTAAAATGGGACAATTAGAAATCTGGCAATTATTGTTTCTTTTTTCCATACAATTTGTAAGGAAAAAACTATTTAGTTTTCACTTCTATTAATCGAAGAAAAAATATTCTTTTAATATAAGAACTTGTTAAATATGACGAATAAAAAACACGATCACAAATTATACTCAGCAAAAACAACTGTTCTATTTAGAATAATCTAATTTAGAATAAGTAAATCCTTGACAGTTGTGAAAAGAAGGCCAACAGTATTTATATTGTGGTCAGTCAGAAGAAATAATGTTATCTCAAGTGTTGTTATCCCAGATATTGCAAAAAAATGGATACGTTACAATTTCTGTCGATAAAAACATGGCATTTTGAGGCCCCCTCAAAGGAAATAAATGGACTTAGATGAATTGCAATTGTTTTTTTATCTGCACGATGATAGGGACAAAGGTGAACGATCAAATATTTCACACGGAGCAACAATTTTTAGATCTGGATGTATGAATTTCGATGTTTGCTTATGGTGTGTAATCTGTGAACAGTGTCAAAGTTCAAGGTTTTAGTTCTGTTTTGGAAATGATGAAATGTCGTTAATTCTGACGCAAAACACCCAGCATTTTAATGGGACATAAGCAAAAGTGTCAAGTATTCGATTTACATGAAATACAATTAAAGATGAAAAGCAACTGCTATTAAATGTACAGTACGTACATTATCCTATCAAACTGGTACGATTACGTACAGGGCCAAATTGGGACACCCGGCCATATAACGTCTGTAAATTATGTGTGTTGTGTGATCAATTTTCTGTGTTTCTGGACAAAAAAAACCCGAGTTGCCGGGAGAAAAAACCCTGTTGTCCTCGCCTAAGACGGCTAGGATAGCAGGATTTAACTAAGCTACGTTGTGAAAAAGGCCCGTAAAAATTCCTCACGTCATCGACGGGACTGGAACTCAAAGGTCTTTTCCACCGGGTGTGGGGAGGACGGCGATATGACCAACTGTGCAATCCACGAGGGCCTTTTGGTAGGACAGTGTATGAGGAGTAAGAATTATTTCATTCATCTGATGTGCCCATTGAAGAATCCTTGAGAGTTTTTTTTTTTTTTTTTTTAAGTTAAAATAGATGAAAGAAAATGCCTACTTTCTTCATATGATGCCACTTCATGATATTTCAATGTATATGGCCTTTATTGCATATTATGTTTGTACAAAATTTTCAGGTCGACTTTCATGTCATGCTGGCTAAAAACTGATAATACATCCCTCGGAAAATATTGTTTCTTCCACTTGAGATCAGCTAACTAAGAGGTGCGTTAGGCGTAAAAGCAACTAAGACTATGAGGCATCAGTATATTGTCTATATTGCGCATATTCATGATCTACACCGACTATCTCGCTACATTACGAAAAAAAAAAAAAAAAAAAAAAACCCGCAAAATGTCCTCGCGCCATTATCGGAATTCGAACCTAAGAATTTTCAACCTGGTGTAAGAAGATCGGTGAGTATAACCACCAGTCCTCTTACACCAAGGCAAGCTAACTGTTGTATAGTGGTCAAATGAAGAGGATTTTATGGATTCTTTCGGATTCCGAGGATTTAAACCCTGACCTCTCCAAATGCATGACAGGTGGCCAACCCACTACATTGCCGCAAAAAAAGATTAAATAGATGATATTCAGATTAAATAGATTGTATTCGCTACTTTCAGAGTATCAGCATCTACAATAAATGATACTGACCTAGCGTTATGAATCAATGTGTTCCTTTGATTCATGTCGTTGTGAAGAGTCAAAGGAGCTTTCTCTTTCGAAGATAAGATATCAGCAATGTTTTACCCTTTGGATCACAGATTAAGCTGGCCTATAAAAGCACTTTCCATTTACTTGTGAATAGTTAATCATTATACCAATCTCACTGATCTTTTGGAGAGTAAATAATGAAATAGATATTAATTAAGAAAATGCTTCCCAATGGCAGACGAGGTGACATTTCCTAGATTTTAAAGGGGCTGAGATGGGATGAGTGGTTGGGAGACATAGTAGCCATATTTTAGGCAGAAATATAGAATAAATGAAGTGGATAACTTTATCAAAATTTCACACACAATGTTGTTGTCGGGTATAGGCGCATCAGCGACTTAGACCATATTGTATATTGTGTTTGGAAGTGTTCAAGAGTTGATTTCCCATTATGCAGATTAAAAAAAAAAACAATAACTCATGGAGAAAACCCTACTTCCCCACCTGAGTTCGGCTAACTACAGCTACGATAGAAGAATAATTTAGAAATCACTCCAGTCATCGACGGGATTCGAACTCTCTCTCTCCAAACCAATGGCAAGTGACAAAACCAGTGTACTCTCACAGATGATACATGTAGAATTACGTAACAGCTGTATAAGTGGAAATTATTGTATTTTAAGAAAATACTAATGATATAAGGCGAAAAATGTCTGAGAGAAATCATATAGTTATCTGAATATTTAATATACTTCATAGAAATATTAAGAAATATTAATGAAAGTTTTTAATGAAGACAGAGGTATACACGAAATAAGAATGACTAAAAAAGAAATATATCTAAGATACTCTACTACAAGAGAGCATTATGTAATAATAATTAGCTTTATGAACCATCTGCTATCATTATAGTAGAAGCAGTTACTCTCTCTCTCTCTCTCTCTTGTCTACTTCAAATACACGATTTGTAATCCTAGTTAGGAATCCTGTGATAACTGCAATAAAACGGACGGGGAATCTGTGTATTCCACTTTCTGTTTCTTAAAAGAGAGTGAAGGCAATTCACATTGAAATTTGCAGGTGGAAAAGACAGTCATCAAGAACCGGCTAATGTAAATGAAGTCTGTAAATAGCTATCATTTATTTTTTGAAGTTAACGTAAAGTACACGTACCCTCCAGATATGATGACAGACGGACTAAGAAAATAATAGAATGGTATCCAAGAGGAGCTAAAAGAAAACCTGGAAGGCAAAAACATGGATAGATGATATTGACGAGTTCATGGGTAGTAAATGGATGGGCATTGCACAAAACAGAAGGAACTGGAGAGTTGCTGAAGAGGCGTTCATCCTGCAGTGGATTGAAAATGGCTGATGATGACACGTGCCCTGATTTGTTCGCAATCGGTTTCATTATGGAAAAGTTCAACTTTTAACACGTCTACTCTACTATAAGCAAAAGCATGACCAAATGCAAATACTATTAAAACGAATGCACTTCATTGCAATATTTTATGCACAAAGTAAAGATATCGCTTTAAATAAAACAATTGAAAAGTTTCCTCCTGGTGCAAGCAAGCTACGAAGTGAGAGAAGGTAAAAAAAAAAGTGCAGCCATTATCAACTCACTGCAGGATGGAAGCCTCCTCAACAATTCATGCTGAGGGAAATGGACCATAATCTGCCACGCTGGTCCAGTGCGGATTGGCAGATCGACCGTATTCAGCAGTCAGGGGCTTGAACCCCGGTCTACTCAAAGAGCGTGTGCTACTGCACTCCCGCTCCTGACCACTCGGCTACGGAGGCCGTGAGAGAAGGTATTTTAGTGCTACATCTGAAAGTTTTTATTTTCTTTTGTTAAAAAGGAAATTAAATCATTAAATTATAATTTTAGAATATCAAATATTTAAATAGCCCTCAATATCCAAAAGATTTCCTACTCTAGACGAAGGTTAGAAAGTTGCATCATCGTAGTTGGTATTCGAGTAGAGTCAAGAATGAAAAATTTCCCAAATGTAATCGCTGGTTAAAAAGATAATCCCCCAAACCCTTTGCCCCTCTAACGAGCGTCCTATTTTCTGCATTTCCAAGCAAGAACATGTAAACTTCGAGAATTCAATTTTCCACTCTAGATAACGGTCTTTTATTTGCTTGTAAAGGCAACGAGACCACTTTTGTTTTCTGTCCCAAAGAGGCTGTTGATGAATGTCCCATCGCTGGTTCGTAACGAGGATATTGCTCGTGCCAGAAACACAAAATCTGCAAGTTTCATTAGTTACACGAGCAGCATCCTTTAGCAGAAAACCACATTTAAGAAGTTTCCCATAAGGAATTACAGCGAATAATGGCGCTTTCTCCAGGCGAAATACCACACAAAAGGAAGCACCCTGATTGGCTGAAAAACAATGAAGAGTTTAACGGATGCGCACCGATCTTAAGTTTTCTAATTATTCTGGATAATAAGGCCGAATGAAAGAAAATAGGGCAGAGTTTATTTCGCACATAAAATTCACCTCATTGTGTTTTAGGCTTCCGATTATTTTTCATGTATTTCTATTAAGTTTATGGCTTGGTTGGCCTGTGCGCTTTTAAGCGTGCTGCTTTAACTGGCTCTGCCACTTTGCCTGGTAGTTGAAAATTTAGGACGGCAATATTCCTATCTGCAGAGCCTGTAGCACTTTATCCCACTGTAAATAAAAGTAGTATTCAGATGAGGCCAAGTGAGCATAAAAATATAATATTCTTGCGGCCTACACATGTATTCTTGTGATTTGATGTTAATGAATCGAATAATGTTTTCTCCTCTTTTTCTCATGAGATCCGAATTTCTTATTGTCTGAAATTTGTGCTCGTGTATTTCTATTTCACCTACGAAAGACAACAATCCCTCTTCATTTATTTGCAATAAATTGTACAAAAGATTTTAATTCTGACGCTCTTTAGTTTCAACTTCATAATTCATTCCTCCTTCCGTTGCTTGATTAGAATGACGTTGAGTAAATATGAACGGTACAGCTTAGACCCTACTTATGTCATCGCAGTAATATCAAATACCATAAAACCACTATGATTTCTTCTTCGTTCCACTTAAAATAAAAGAGCCACTTTCTATCCACTTTCATTGTTAAAGTAGTTAACAAATCAATTTGATGCTTCAATGCTTTCAAAGAAAACAAAAGAGAGAGAGAGAGAGAGAGAGAGAGAGAGAGAGAGAGAGAGAGTGAGAGATAAAGAAACCAATTTATTTTTCTCTCTCTCTCGAATAAACTTAAGGTTTCTTTAATTGTTTTATCCTCTGTTTATTGTCCAATGCTTACCAATTCTGTCGACGTTTCTGTTCTCTTCTTCTTCCAGTAGCCAAATCTTTCTCTAATCCATTAAACCGTGACGAAATCTGTGCACCACCAGTACCCATTTTCTGAACCTTACTCAGGCATGGATGTCTTCCGTTTATTAAAAATTACACAGTCGCACATTCTTCTTCTTCTGAATTTATTAACAAAGCATTGAACGGATGGAATCACCCTCCCTCTTCGAACAACAACAATAAAGATAACAAAAGAATAAAGGAAATGAATATGAAACCGAATATCCTTTCTGACTAAAGAAGTACCGTTCAAGAAACAATCGAGGAAACCTATTCTAGCAGTATTTTGAGGTCCCAATCAGTTTTCTATTTAAGACCAAACGTTGGAAACAAGCGGACTTTTTTTGCATCAGCCAAAATACAAATATATATTTTTGTTTCTTATGCAGTGAAAAAATATTCATATTTTAACTGTATAAGAGCTGCCATTATTCAAGTCTACTGCATTAGCGAGTATATTAGTGTTTCTCTCAGGCCCATGATACATTGATCTGTTAAATGCTCGAAACGCATTGACTCTTCAGCCATTGTTGGCCTTGTGGTCTTCCGAATAGATGGGACACAATGATCGGTCTATTTTATTTTATTAATATTTTTTCACCCTACTGGTCACGTTGTTGTAATTAGTTTTAATCTCCGTATGTAGTGATATTTCACGCAATTGGGATCCTGGCATCATCAAGGGGGAGCCATAAATTTGAATCAATTTCACATTTTTAAAAATTATTTTAGGAGCTCATTTCTTGTGCCTTTCACCCTTCATTTAATTTTCCTCTTTCCCATTTTCTTCATTTTTTGCAGTAGTTACGTACTGGTTTACTTCCTATTCGCCACTTATCCGGCTACCATATGGCTTTCTTATTTTATATTCTAATTATATATAATAAAACCCGAATATTGATACTATTCCCATTTCCACAAGGCAAATGCCTGCTTTGGACTTAGCCATATTCTAATCCGCCCACTTTGAACTTTGCCATATTAACTGTTGCAACCTATGGGTGACTTTCTGGGACCCAATCTTCTGTTATTCTGAGATTTTATCTGTTTCCCCTGGTTCTTGTCTTAGTTATGGGGAAGGAAACACTTCTTTCATTTATTTTACTCAAATCTTTAGCCCCTTATGCACCTTAATGGTATATTCTCTTTTGATGTACCTTCGCGCGTAGCGCATACTTTTGCTCCAAAGTTAACTGGCAGTGAAACCCCCTGATTCGTGTCACTTTTATAGGATCTCTTACTCTAATTATTTAAAATGGCTACAAATCCCTTCTGATTACTGTCCTACTGCACTTCACTGCTAATCAAACGGCAATCTTTGCGCTATTTTTAAATCTTCCATCTGAATGACAGTAACCAGGATGAATCGAGTCAATGTCGATTCCTCGGTGATATCTTGGCTTGTGTTACTCATACATATAACTTCTTCTGAACCTCGACTTGTCTACAAGAAGTTATATGCAACAAATTGCGTGAAATAGAAAAAAATCGTAATATGTAGCTTGTCTTCCCATTTTTTGTCGCCATCATTTTTATTTTTCTTATGAACAGCCTTCTTCGTATACTACCCCTCGCATATCGCTTACAAATTGATGCCTTCTAAATTCATTAGGAGAAAAAATCACCTCGGACCAGAGTATGCTTTTCTGGCTGATAACCATACGTAGCGCACAACTCGTCCAATTATGTCAATCCCAACTACATTCGTAGAATTGTGAAGCATCAATTTTATCACCATGATGCACACTACCTGTCAGAATAACGATCTGGCCTTTTTGATAATGATGGATACTTTTGTGACTTTCCTGAAATGCAGATGCAGTGGAGTTAGCTGAGTGGTGCACTTTGAGAGTTTCTGGATAGTGAAAAAGTGATGAAAAGCAGTGTTTTAGTACAGACTTTGCCGGATAAAAAGTGGCCGGAGTAAAGTGATATCTCTCAGGGCCACTCAGCTTTCATGAAGCTAAAAACTATATAAACGGATAAAAAATAGCAATAAGATTAAAGACACTATTAGGACGGTACAAAAGAGAATCAACTGCTAATCCCCAAGCAGGAGTCACCAGGATTAAATATTTTTCGGATGGCCTTGTCACGGAACAAGATGCTACTGCCAGATTAAGATAGATTTTAGTGTCCCCAGAAGCTCTCTTAAGCTCCCAGACCATCTACAACAGTGCAGACAAATTAATAATCCCTTACTTACAAACTCATTCCACTCGCTCTCACACAGAAATTCAGTTTTGCTGCTCGCCTTTTCTGTAGACATTTCCAAGAGCACTGTCCTGAAACTGGCATCTGTATATCCACATCTTTTTTCAAACCAGTTCGAGCCTCAAATAATCAACATTCATTCACTCGCCAACTCCAAACTTACAGAACTCTCTCTTTCTCTTCCTCATTTATTCCTTCTATTTGTGTTCTTTGCAGGTATTTCCTTAAAATTACAGAATACAGAAATTTAAGTCCAGCATCAACAAATATCTTGTCTTTTCAACCTTAAAACCATTCACGAGACTATTTCCTTTCTTAAATGAAGTAATACAGCCAATTGGAACCTACATGATTGATTGTCTCTGCTTTATAGAAATTTTTTGAATTATTTTATTAAATTTTCTAATCTTTGATCTCGGAGTTGTTAATGTTCGTTATCTTTATAATTTCTCCAGGAGCTTATAAGTTATTTTTCCAAACTGTGTTGTATTTCTCCTTAGCATTTTGTTTATTTTTATTTTTTTATTTTTTTTTTGTCTTCAGCCCTTCATCTCATTTTTTAAACTGTTCTCAACTGGAATTGATTTTGTTGTAGTGGATGTTGTTAACCACGAACCATCTGAGCAACATAAGTTAATCTGTCTGAACTAAATTTCTGTGTTTCCATCCTATCGAGTTTTCACTTTAATCCCATTTTACTGTACACTTCTTTCAAACTACTTGCTGTTTTTCTTAGTTTTCTTAAAAGTAGGCCATGGCTACGATGTCTTTTTTAAGAAACGAAGTTACTGGATTATCGATTGTTTTTCTGAAGTGTGACCCAGCTTCAAATAACAGCATTACTTATTGTCAGAGAACTTTATTATAACACTTACAGTGTTTTCAAGCAGTATTGAATAGACTACTATTAATTGGTGATCATGGCGTTACAGAGTAAACTTATGATTAAAATTATTAAAAAAATATCGCATTCCTGCAATGATCTTCTTGGTTCCTTCGATCGAAGAAAACAAGAGGCTTAATTTCTACTTTCCAGAGAAAAAATATAAATAAATGTGAACAAGGACATTGTAAGAACTCAGCCTTATGGTTCCTTTAAAACTATGAGCTTGTAATGTAAGCTGTAAGGACTTGTATAAAAATGTGGTTCAACTGATGTCTTCCCCATTACTGATATTTCTGAATTTTAAAAGAGCTCTTTAAAACTCGGATTAGTCCTTTTCATTTCAGGAAGCAAGAGTAAACTTAATTTTGTTCCTAGATGGATGATTTCCTTTGTTGTTTACATTCAACGAAGATTGGATGAATCCCGATGAAAAATGCCGAAATAGACCTCGATGTTAATAATAATAAATTTATTCTATGATGAATTAACAGGTTTACAGGGCAATAACATGAAAAGTTAGCAGTGGATTCTTTTTGTAATCAAGAAGAGATAACATAGCACACTTTAATAAAACACCAGCGGTTAAAAAAAACAGAGTCACACAAAATAATGTCACAAAACTGAAGACTCGAGCTAAAAGAAAAGAAACAGAAAAGCAACTTGCTCTAGAAATAACGGTTTAACAAATAAATTAAGTTGCTCATCTGGTTTACGCAAAGAAGGAGAGAAGGAACATGACTTGAAGAGAACCCATAATTCAAGAAAACATCCTTCGCCTACAAAAGTCTGAAATCAGGTCTGGATTTCATCTCTCTGCTGAAAAGTTTTTGTTCTTTCCTTAAGCTGCCGAAAGAGTAGTGAATAAATGATCAACGCTTCACCTTTATTTTAAACTACTGCGTTTGTAATTATGATGAAAGTTTATGAAATAAATTTATGAGCAATTATTTAATAAAAATCCAGGATTGCATACATTAATGAATTATTAACATAATTATACCGTATCTTATTTCATAGCTTCTCAGGATAATAAATTATACTTAAAAACTACGGAAAGGGAAGAGGTGAAGTCCACGAGATCCATCTCGTAATAAATAACAGAAACCAATTACAGAAATGCTAAGAAAACCGAGGTATAGAAAGGCATAAATTGACTGGTTGGTAGCAGCTCAGCTTGTAAAAGTTTAAAAATATTCATACGATTTAGCTTTTCGTAGTTCTATCAGCAAGACACGTTCCTCCCTACAATATAACTCCGCACAGCCTAAGTTGCCTCAGATGAGTCAGTCATGGACTGTTTTTAATTTGCAGCTACGCAAAATATTTTCAAACCGAAACAAGCCAAGCCAAAAGGTGAATTCCTATTGGGGAATATTCCTCTGGGAAAAGCGCAAAAAAAAGGAAGAAAGAACGTTCTAAAATTCACAAAGATATTTCGATATATAAAGTAACTTCCGTGCCTGAACGAAGCTTTATATATGAAGATCATTCCACCATTCTTTTCTCCTAAAACGCTTACAGATGTTAGAAAAACATGTTGTGGCTGCCGGAAAAGCTGTTGTAACCTACGAACAACGGCGGTATTACTCATAAAACTGCATTTCACGTTTTATTATTCAAACCCGAGACTATATAACCGGGCTCGCAGCCCCACACTCTAAGTTATAGCCGTGTAGTGATGGCAAATTGCCAGCACACTTTCAGAAAGAGGGAAAAAAAGTGTGCGGATACAAACGTAACTTTGTTGAGGGGAAAGAATTGTTATCTGGTGTTGTAACATTAATCACGAAACAGATGTACGCGCATAAAACACGAATATTATGAATGAAGTACACCTTCCAGATTCCGATGAAAAATGTGACTACATCGCGTGGCAATGCATTCGTCTCCTCTGCAAAGCTACAGCGATGAAAGTGCGCCTCTTTCCAACACGCTTTTATGTCTATTTTAGGTCGTAAAAAGCTACCCTGGGCAATACGTCACACGGGGAAGATGTGAAAGGCTGGTGGCGTCTTGACCGGTTAGTGCCGGCAGTTTGTACGATGTCAAGAGAAGTTACACGAAAAATTTGGAAATGGCTTCTGCATAGGCCTTTCAGAATAGTTGTGCTCTCCCCCGCTTTCCCTCCCAGTCTAGTTTCATAAAGTTTTGAAGTAGGGAGGTGATGGAGAGGGGGGAAGAAGGTTTCTCCATTCTCACAGTTATGGCTGTTATACACAGTGACTTCGTTTATCTGAAGATATGCTTGCGCGGACATTTCATAGCGAAGATTCAGATGAAAGAAAAAATCTTTTAAAATGTTGGGAATATAAAATTTCAGCACTTAAGTATCAGTATTAATATTAACTGTGGTAAATGATGCATGAAAGCAAGCTTATACAGCATCAATCCCCCACCCAACCCACCCCAAAAAACACTTGCCTCATCCGTTCATTGCCCCTGCAATAATTTGTCTAATTCTACCTTAATTTTTTTCCAATCTATCTGCTTCTTCCAATTAGTTTCTTCCAACAATCAATTACTCTACGGCTGAAAACAATTTTTCACACATCTACACTGCAGCCATTGATGTCCCCTTATGTGTTTTGTCCGCGAAAGAGTAAGGCTGCCATTACCATTTAGTTTACTCAATCCATTTAAGGCCTTAAACGCTTCAGTCATCTGTCTTCCGACGTGCATGGTTTTCAAGGGCTACAATTTGCTGAACCGAAGTCTTTCATGGTAGAATACCCTTTTGTATCCTTGATTAGTCTTGTTGCTCTGCACAGCTTCCAACATTTCCACATCCTTCTTGAAATTAGGCTTTCAGACACGTATGCAGTATTGAAAATGTCGCCTAACCATTATAAGATGCGAATAATCACCATCTTAGCTCACAATTTCTGTATTTAATTGAAAAAAAAAAAAAAAATGAACTGTCCTAAAGTCCCAGCAGCTTGTTTGCGGTGGTCAGAGACATTCATGTTGGACTATGATGCAATTACCCCTAGTTTTGCCTATGTCTTGTAGTACTACACCTTGATTTCTGTCATTATCCGCTGTCAACTTTTGGACAGTTCGTTGTAACCTACGTCAATTACATCCAGAGGAGATCTCTCCTAAACAAATCCATGCTGAAATTGACGTATAAGTGTATTCTTGTCAAGATGATCCCGCGATACTTCTTTAACCACTGAAACAGAGGTCAATCTTACAGATCTGTAATTCCCCTAATCTAATCCTCCTTTGTGAAAGAGAGATGTGCAAATACCTTTGGAGAGATATTTGCACATCTCCATTCCATAGGTACCATCTCTGAATCTAAGAATGTGCTCATAATTATGGCCAAAGAGATTGGCTGTAATCATGAGCACATCCTTAGATTCAGAGGTGGTACCTCCTCTAGAGCTCATTTGCTGCTTCTTTTAAAATAAATGGAACCTAACAATCCCAGGTACCTCGTTGACCTTTGGTATTAGATGTGTAGGTAACATTAAAACTATTTATATTAATATTAGTATGTATTTATTTAAATGAGAATGTAACAATTATTCTTAATAATTTTGTGATTAATCTTGCCCTTTGACTTATCACAACTGTGCTGGAACAGTTTTTTGCTATTCTGTTTATTCCAATGATAGGAGCCTAATTACTTTAATTGCGATGCACAATGGGAAACGATGCCGAAGATTAGTATACTGTACTTACAGAAGCCGTTGATTCAACAAACCCCGAGGCTGGTTATTTTAATAACCTAAATATTTATGCAAATGTAAGGAACACACAGAAACAGAACAGAGGAAACAGTAATCGGGATGGAAGAAAATATTATTAAAGAGCAAGAGGAAATGTAGGAAAGAATGTAAGAAAACGGAAAGAGAGAGAATAAATAAATTAAAGTGACACGAAACGAAGGTAGAAGGAGGGGGGGAGATCAAAGCAATTACCGAGACCTGAGAAAGATCAACAGAAAGAAGAGGAAAAACGGTGGGGGTTGTGTTGGCGAGGGAAGACAGATGAAATGGAATAATGGAGTAACACTGGGGGAGTTTGCAGAATAAGGTGCTGGGGAAATGATTAGAGGGTGGGGGAAGATGTACGGCGAGGGCGAGGGTCGTGACACACACGTGAAAGAGAAGTTTCCGAAGTTGGTAGGAAAACGTTCAGTGGCTGATGACGGATGAAGAGAAAGGAACGAGCGTAACAGGCCCGTGTTGACTGTAGTTTCCAGCAGCATCCCCGTTAAGCCATTTCCATTAAATTCCACGTAACCCCGATGTTTGCGATGTTTGAGCCTATTAAATGGCGCTGGAAACGTGTCACGCTGCGGCTTTCCCTCCCCCCCTCCCCCGGCTTGAAGTTAGAATCGCTCGTGCAACCACGTCCATCCGATCGATTAGATTCCTTTCACGGGTTCCCGAAGATCGATGAAATCCCAGGAGTTTACTCACCGTTTCCTACGTATCTTGCCATCACACTCGCTGATGTACCTGTCCCCGTCTGAAAAGATCGCATTTCTTTGTCATTCCGCTTTGCCCAAACGTTCAGGGCCAGGAGGCTTCCTCGCGCTCTCTTATTTTGCTCTCAGCCAGGACTGATGAAGAAACACGCGCCACGGTGCTCAACTCCTTTCACGTGCGTTAATGTCTTCGCGTCTTTTGCATACCACCGGAGATGTTTCTCAACCCCAAAGGCTCGATCTCGTTTCTGTACCTCTCCAAGTATTGTTTGCGTGACTCGGCTAATGGAACTGCTTCTTGGAGGTCAGCGGAGGTTGTAATTGAGGATAACAGCGCAAATGGGAGGTGCACGACATTAAATATTCAAGCGCTTTTTACTATTCATTACAAGCTGACAAGTTGCACTCTCTCTCTCTCTCTCTCTCTCTCTCTCTCTCTCTCTCTCTCTCTCGTTATATGGCGCCTCCTTGGTCAGGAGCAACAGTGCGTAGCACACGCTTCTTCATTAGCTCGGGGTTCGATCCCGTCACCACCAAATACGGAGGATGCGGAAAGGTCAGGGAATGACCACCGCATATCCCGCAGAGCAATATGGCCTTAGTTGCTGATGCTCCTAAAAACCAAACAAACAAACTCTCGTTATACGCAGAGCATATATATTTGTCTAGAAAGTTTTACATCTGGCCAAAGTCTTTTTGAATAACTATTCGTAAACTGAATACATTCATGTATAAATGGTTCAAGTGGCCACTGCCATGAGCGAGATACTTCACGAGAATTACAAGTGTCACACGTAACGGTAGTTTAGTTTTTTAGTGTCCACTCGGCAGTCCCGTCCGCTGATTTGGCCAACCATTTATGGTCAAAGTCCAGTTGAAATTTCTCAAAAATACTTTAAAAATGGAAAGTTCTCTAACAGGCTGACTCTGGTTCGTTTGGAACACAGGGATGTTCATCTTCTGGGATCATGTACTAGAATTCTCCAACTTACGGTTACCTGTATGTTTAGGTGACCGTACTGCTCTGAATTGAGGTTTAAAAATACCTTCACTTTGAGATTTTGTATCTTGTGAATGGGGAAGGAGGATATAGTTGAGGTTTTGCACAGGGTCGTTTAAGAAGACGAGCCGTTCCTGCATTTCATATCCAGAATTCTCATGCCCATAATATTAATAGAGTACTGTGTGGTACCGCAGATCAGACTTTTGCTGCCTAGCAAATTAAAGATCCAAGTTAAAAATGATGTATGATTCTCGTACTTCGTGAATAATACAAGGGCCCATCTTTATCCACCAGAAAACTTTCATTGCTTTTGTGTGACCATACTGAATCCGATCCTTCAATAACAGGGTGGTATCTAAAATGGTGCCGAGGAATTTTGCTAGTAGGGAAAAGGAGGTGATTATCCCTTTGTATAAGGCAATGGTCAGGCCACGCCTTGAGTACTGCGTACAGGTCTGGAGGCCTCATTTTAGGAAGGGTGTAAAGTTTATAGAACCAGTACAGATAAGGGCAACAAGATTGGTGATAGGAACGAAGGGGTGGTCTTACCAAGAAAGGCTTAAGTTCTGCAAATTGCAGCGTTTGATAATGACGCTGACGACTTAGCAGTTGAAGATAAAAATCAATTATTTTGATTTCTCTGGATTCAGTGAGAGACCTAACAAGTTAATTAATGTACGCTATGTGTTAAATTTCAGGTTCACTAGCAAATAATAATAATTCATGATTAATTGCAAAAAGAAGAGCAAAAAGCAATGACTTTTATGCGCTAACCAAGAAAATTCCATTACTCGCATTCGCCACATTGCTCATTTTATCCTCCAACCAGCTCATGGTACCAACATAATATCCAGTTCTTCATCTACAATATACGGTATGTGGGTAGCCTACGTGATATGTATGTAAAAAATAAATAATTACTGGATTTCTACTGATCCGATTTTAATAACATTTGGATTGGCTTAACAGGTCTTTGTAAAAGGCCTAAATATAAAATTTCATGAAAATCGGTCCATTGGAAGTCGAGTTGTTAAATGCACTCTGTCGGACATGGTCAAGTAGCATTATTCATGTATGCTAGAGCCCCTAAAACCAGGCTTATGAACAAAACTATTGAGAGAAAAGGAATCTCAACACCTACAGCATTTTGTATTTCTAATTTGTTTACGTGGAATTGCAATTAGCTTTTCGAGAGCATCTGAGAGAGAAAATTAATGCATGATCGTCGTATAACATAAAGAGTTCCTTAGTAGCTGCAGCAATGGTACAATCTGAACAGAATCGAAGGCAGACCTGAGGTCAATATAACTGCATGCACTAATTCAGCTTTCCTAAGGCTAGATAGCAATCATCGATATCTAGATAGCAATCATCGTGGGATGGCGTAACTTTTGGTCGACCTTTAACTTGCCTTCGAGATGCCACTTCTGTCGCTTTAATGATATTACAGTTCTCGCCATCTTTAAGAACGCGACCGCTTCAAATTGTGATTGTCTGCTAATAGCATCCACAGCTCCGAATCTTAAACATGTACGTTGTACGCCATAGAAAGAAAAAGAGTAATTAGATGCGATCCGTGCAATGTCAGGTTAGGAATTACTACAGCCAGGTAATACCACACTTTTATAGCGCTCCTAATTTGCATGTTTCGAAACTTAAAACCGTATTCTGATGTCACATTTGGATTACAGTTCTTTTAAATTACGCAGGACGTTAAATTTCATATAAACATTTATGAAATTACGTTTAAAATAATATATGTATGTAACTTAACTTTTTGAGACTACTGTATATGTCAAGAGGGTAATAAAATTCCTTCAACGGAATTTCTGCAGTTTTCTTCCATACTTGTTGTTGTTGTTGTGCAAGTGGATAACTTCAAAAGATATTTGTAAATAATATTAATTATGGCAACTAGATTAACACGCATTGGGTTTTGCCACATCCAACCATCCGTGTCCTCGTTGTAAACAAATCAAATATACTATAAATGACAAACATTGCACGCACACACTCAGTAACGAGGAAACTTGCTCAGCTGACGAGCACTGCAGCCGACCTCAATTTCTCTTACTCACCCTTGCTGTTAACCCTCCGGCGTGCTTTATCTGGTTCGTTACCAAAGGAGCGAAAATATGGTCACTGGAGCGAGAAGTAGATGGCGATGATGATGCCGAGCACACCACCACGAATCGCTGTCCATCCTGCGCGTTTATAATCAATGGTTTTTCCACTAGGGCGGTGTTAAATTCGTTTCCCGTTCGTTAGGGGACAGAATTGTTTTTGTATGTTCAACGAATGACAACTGAAGGGGACACATTATCGGCCGAGCGTTTGGGGCAACGCTACTGGTTTTTCAGCAAGGACACGCGTCGCACGGCATTGTATCGACATATTGCGAAGATACTTCGTCCCCTCCCCCCCCAAAAAAACCAGATATCTTAATCAAGAGTTCCAGGTCAAAAGGAAAGTGCAGTTTTTATATTATTCATTATTCCCACTTGTAGCTGTAGAAATTTTCCATTCCCATGAAGAAATATTCAGTATTCGCCCTTAGACTTTTTTCCTTATGATGCTATAAGTAACGCCTTATGGCGTTACTTGTAATTAAATCTTGAAAGTTTTGCCAAGGCTAATAATTTGTAAGAAGTTAGTTTTTTATCGCTTTCCACTTTCAACCTTTAAAAAAAGCAATATTTTTGTAATTAAACCCGCATAACTGAAACTTAGTGTGGATTAAGACACCACTGACAACAATTGTTAGATCGATTTTACTAATTCCATGAACTTAAACGAATCCTGTTTTGTTCCTCAAGTGCCAAAGTAAGAAAGCACAAGTCGTTCGTAAGAGTTTCGGGCAACAATACTTGTAGGCATGGGTCAGGCTAGGAGATTATCTGACTACAACCTTGAGAAATGGTTAGTGAATGTACCCGCATCTTCTGAGACTTATGGATGAGACAACGATTGTAAAGATCCAGAAGTCTGAATTGTTATTATCTACTTAGGCCGCTTGATCTAAACTGCCGAGCTGTCCTAACTATATATATTTCTCAGAGACACGTGCTCGATTGACAGATTTACACTGACAGTGTTTGGTTAAGGAAAGAAAGTCCAAGTAATTCAGTATAAGCTTTTTAAAGATATCATTTTAACTCATTGTATGACAAAACCTTTCGTTTGTATGAGAATTTCTGATTCAAATTTTTCGAACCGCTTTTTAGTAACTTTACTAATCCGTATAGACGTATCGGAATAAATCGCAAGTATTTACTGTTCAAATCATCTAAGTAACATAATTTCTTCGAAATCGACGCCAGTTATAAATAACTAACCAGAAAAATACGAGCCTTTGTATTAAGACATCGCAGAAAGAAGAAGAAGAAATGCGAATAAATGCAAATAGATGCAGAGAAAACTGTGACGTAGGTGATGACGTGTGCCTAGTTGAGTATAAAAACTGCACAGTCTGTTCGACTGCAGTAATCTGAAGTCAGAATGGGGAATACGAGTAATCTATCAGACTTTGAAAAAGGTTTTATCGTGGGTGTACGTTTAGCAGGAGCCACGATTCAAGAAACGAAAGACACAACTGGTTTCTCAAAAGCATCCATCTCAAAGGTTTTTAATGACTAGAAAAAAAGTTCTTGCACATCTCAAAGGCGTAAATGTGGCAGGGGAATAAAATACTTCAAGAGCGAAGCAGTCGTACTCTAAGGAAGACTTAACGGAAAAATGGACATCCAGTATGCAGCAAATAACATTTGAATTTAACCAAGGTCAGAACTGACCTATTTCAACCTGTACCATGCACAGGGAATTGAAGAAATTGGGTACCGGAAGCTCAGAGAAGAATCCACTTGCAGTGATGCCGAGAAAGTCGTGATTGGAACAATGGAAGAAAGTCATGCGGTCAGACGAATTACGATACACTTTTGTTTTGCACTGATGGTAGGCAAAGAATGTGGCCAGAACCTCATGAAGTGATAGCCCTCGTGGATAGCACAGTTGGTAGGATTGCCATCCTCCCCACACCAGTTGAAAAAGACTTGAGGAATTTATGGGCCTTTTTCACAACGTGGCTGAGTTAGACGGTCTCAGGCGAGGACAGCATAGGTTTTTTTCTCCTGGAAACTCGGATTTTTTGTCCAGCAAAACAGAAAACTGACCTCAGAACACACGCAATTTATAGACAATATACACGGAGCAACATGGCCTAATGCTCCTAAAACCCTACAACGACAACAACAATTCATATGGACCGCATGCTACGAACCCGCAGTATCATATTTACCTGTTCTCACCGCGATACATGTCCCTACCAAGAGGGAGAAACAGCCGATTGCTAAAACATGGTGGGGTCATAATGTTTTGAATGCACAGCGTATATTTTTATTTCTTCCCAAAATTACTATATTCATCGAATTGAACCTGACAGATAATGATGGGTTTGTATCACCATTCTTTTAACTTGACTTCTCCACATATATCCCTTCTTTCATTCATTTAGCTGTCAGGCATTCGATTCCCTTATGTTCAGAAAATCGTACTTCCCACCAGAGACCCGGTATTTCAGAATTGGCTGCCTAACACTGATGTCTTCATTGTGTACTGTACAGGATTCTGCAACAGACAATTTCACTTCTTGACCGTGAGGTCCGCCCTTCCTCATTGCATCCCTCTCGTCCTCCACATGACATTTAATTGACGAATCTTCGCCTCTACCTTAATGGAGTAGCGTCCAGATGCGTGTGATTTTGCACACAAAATATTTGACGCTGAACATTAAACAAGTTGATAAATGCTGCTGGCCTACTTAGAGAAATTTGTGCCATGGTGATTTATAAGGAAGTCAAGCGAAAACAGAATATAGAAAACAGTTATGTCATATATATTTTACATCTACTGGATGTGTTAAAGGGTCTTCGCAATTTATAGATCACTGTGCCTTGAAATGACGTGTTATATCCATTTTTAAATAACCGTATTTATTCGCCAGAAGTTCCATTTAGTTCTATTTGAAACTAACCATAAAGAATTTCAATTTTTTTTTTAATCGTACATTTTCAAGTCTGGAAAATTGAGTAACGTATTTCCCATTCAATTTTGCCGTTTAGTAATCCAGTCTTAGATTTCCGGTTACAAGAGGAAACCCAGTGCATTACCGTGAATGCCCCTACTGTGTGTGAGAAGAAATTACAAGCGATCCAGGTCTTGTTGGTGATAAGCTCCCACTGCATTTCACCAGACAATTTAGGCAGCAATTAAACCAACCTCAAACACACGACGAATGAAAGTACAAGGAAAGTGGAGACAGAAGTCGCTGTTGGCACACTCAGTTGAGGAAGTCGTGAGATGGGGGAATAAACACTTAAGGAAAATGCTAATATAAATGCACGTGAAAGATCATTTCCTTATCATAAGGAACTCTTTTTTTTTAAATTTCCTGCTCTGTTCTACGCACAGAATAGTGCTCAGACTTTGGAAAGAATATTGCAGACTCCTGTCCGTTGTACGGAAAACGATAATCTTTTTCCATCACCGAAATTCTAAAAATATAGCTTATTTTCCAGTTCTTGCCTTCCAGGACGTTCAACTACCGATGATTTTAGTTAGTACTTTTCTTCTACTATTTTTCTTGAGATTACACTTCTATTTCGCTTTTTCTTCCTCCTTTTTTCCCTAAACTGAATTCGTATTTCGATTATTTCTTAAAAATTTAAATGAACTTCAGAATTTATAGTTAGGTTGTTCTGTATTTTTATTTTGTCAGTGCTGTTTATAATACTGATGATGCTTTAAATGAATAACGTGTCAAGGTGATCAAAATTCGTAACCTGTACGTGAGAAAGCTCGTAGAGTCGAAATTCGTCAGCATGCTCAGATTACAAGAGGATCATTAGAGGAGTTGATGACGTCACCACTGAATCCTTGAAATCAAATAGCATACGTTCAGACGTTTCGTCCCATTGTGTTTCTTAGGAATTTTATATACCTTTAGAGTGACGCGAGAGGTAGCTAAGAGGCCAAAAGTTCTGCAGCTCCACCTGTTGTACATTTAAGATGTTTACGCAATCCACATCACTTGTTGGTCCTCATATTCATCCAAATAAAGCAAACACCAGTGAACCGTCTAAGCAATATTCACATTCATGACTTTCACTCTGTATTAAAAACCATTTATATTGCAAAAGAAGACAAATGCATCGCCTATTTATAAAGTAAACTACTTCCATAGAAGTCAAAGCATGCATATAAACCAACTCAGTGAGTGGCCACTTTTTTAGGTACACCAAAATAATAGTGAATAGGTTCGTTCCCCCTTTAGTCCTCAAAACAGCGTGGATTCGTCGTGGCATGGACTCAACCATCAAATTTCCTGTAGGATGAAGTGGTTTGATTTCTACTCCGTAGAGCTCGTACGCTTCATCCCACAATGCCCAGTGTGATTTAAATCTTGTAGCTGGGGAGACCATCAGAGTAGGCTAAATTCGCTCTCCCGTTCCTGGAACCAGTTCTATACGATTCTGGCCTTGTGACGTAGCGCATTACTCAGTTGGAAGAACACGTGCACATGAGGATACACTGAGGCCATGCCGGGATGCGCCTTGTCGGAAACAATTTCCAGATAACCTGTGGCATCCAAATGTTTCCCGACTGGTATCAAGGAGGGAGGGGGCAAAATGTGCAGCAAAACACTCCAACACCAACCACCACCCCGCCACCGCCACCAACCTGCATTTTTGATACCTTGTAGGATGGGTCCTTGGACTCGTGTTCCTTAGCCATAATCTGGTCCTCTCCTCAGCCTGAAATACAAGAACAGGGATTCCTCAGACCAGGCAAAGTTTTTCCTGTCATTCGCTGTTCAATGTTGATATTCCTGAGCCCAATGTTGCTGTATCTTCTTGTAATTTTGCACATATAGGAGTGGAATCCGGTTCAGACGTCGGCTGCGGCACTCCATACGTGATAAAGTGCGACTAGTTTTTCGTTCTGAAATGTCTCTTTGGTTCTGCTGTACTGGTTATTTAACAGACTACCACAGGCCTTGTGGCCTTTCGAATTAATGAGCTGTATCAGAACACAGAATCGCCCTTGGCTGGCGATCCTGATTGAAATAATCATTTGGTTATTGCATCATGTACTGTCTTATGTTGGGCGGTTTCGGATTTCTAGCCCAATGCCCTCGTCGGTGGAACGGTGTTTATAATCACCGTCCTCCCCACATCGAGTGGAAAAGACTTGAGTTCGTCAGTCTCAGGTGAGGGTAGCATGGTTTTTACTTCCGGAAATTCGGGGTTTTCGTACAGCAACCAATCGACACATGCAATTTACAGACATATTGTACACGGCGCAATATGGAGTAAATCGCTAATGCGCCTAAAGCCCAATTACGCCCAACCAACCTACTAGTCCAACTCCGCCGTGTGCACTGTGACAATACAAAAAAAAAAAAAAAAAAAAATGTCATATTAGGACCCTCTAAGTACGAACTCATCTGCTCATGTGTAATATGTCCATAAATTGCGTGTGTTCTCTAGTCCATATGCTTGTTTTACTTAATATAAAACAGTTTCCAGGAAAAGGGACCTTTCTGTCCACAACTGAAGACGAGCTCAGCAACGGAGTGAAAAAAAGGCAATAAAAATTATTCATGTCATTGACGAGATTCAAACACACGGACCTTTTCCACCCGGTTTGGGGAGGACGGCGATAACAACAACTGTGCTACCGCGCGGAACCTATGATGATACAGAACTCTATAAAGCAGCCAGATATGTGTAATGTTATATATTTTTTTTCAGTGTGCGTTGTTGTTGTTGGGTTTTACGAGCATCAGAGACTTAGGCCATATTGCTCCGTGTATTTGTCTGTAAATGCGTGTGTCCTGTGGTCGGTTTTCTGCTTGCTGGAAGATAAACTCGAGTTTTCGGGCGGGAAAAACCATGCTACTCTCGCCTGAGACCGATTAACTCAGCCACATTGTAAAAAAAAAAAGTCCCATAAGAATTCCTCCCGCCATCGACTGGACTCGAACCCAGGTCTTTTCCAACCGGTGTAGGGAGGACGGCGATCTTACAAACTATGCTACATACGATGGCTCAGTGTGTACGTGTGCGTTGTTCAATGGTTTCTGGCTACTTAGCCACAAGGAAAGCCATCACCTCGAAAGGCTGCCCAGTGTCCTGGTACACCATGGGATGGTATGCACAACTAAGCATGAACCGCAGAGAACCCTGACTAACTCGTACTAAATTCCAAAGCGAGTTTGAAATAATTCACAGTAAAAAATAAAAAATTCAGCATCCACTCGTAGAGTGCAAGACCAATGAATGGCAGTCCCGTATCCAGGAAGCCCAAATCCTCAGCAAAATTCGACCTCTGTCACAAGGTTAAAAACCAGCAAAAATAGGGGAAAGAGGTTGCAGGAAAATAGTAAAAATAAGGGTGGAAAAGAGCATTGGTCGGTGGAGAAGTCAATCTTAAACCAAGAGAAGAATGTAGTTTGGAAGAAATAAAGAAGTGGCGAATCCCAAAATACCCTCAACGATGAAGTCTCAACAATGATGTATTCAGACGATATCATTATTTGAAAGGTTAAAGGTGACCAGTTTTGCATTAAGGGAATCTTGATTCACTCAGTCGGTAGGATGTGTAAGCTTGGATGAAACCATTTCAATGTTGATTCGCGAGGGGTGGAAGATACCTGAGGAATAAATTTGTAGGTGATCCGTTTTTTGGTGTCCTCCTCTCACTTTTGTTGTCAGCGCTGCAAAAGGATTTTCCAGCAGCGGCTCTTTTCAGTCTTTCGATCAGATGTAGCGTTTTTGGCAATATCAAGGAAGTCAAGAGGGAGATCCCAAGCCGGATGTGATAACAAATTCCTCTATACAACAAAATAAGGTCAAACGGGACCAATCTCGATTCATTTGAAAAACATTGATAAGCGAAAAGCCCAGCAGAGTTGCTGTTTCCGAAATACTCATACCGGCTCGTCTGGCACCAACTACCATGTAACATTCAAATGCTCTTAAACTTCCTTTTTGCCCATTCTTGAACTGAATTGTGCACATGCAGCTTCTCTTCGTATCTGCCCACCTCTTTTTATATTTCGCGGTAGAAAAATGTAATGCTGTCACTGAAGGAAAGCTCCATTTCATGAAAAGATTCGGATACCTAATAAAGTGGCCACTCAGTGTAAATCAGAGAACAAAAACCCGATATTGTGTGCTGTAAGTTGGTTGGTTGGTTGGTTGGTTGAGTTTTATTGGCGCATCAGCAACTATGGCTATAATGCGCCAAAACCTTGTCATAAAAGGTAGAAAAGTTTCAGTGACCTACTGAATTAGGTCACTACGTCAGGTTATAAAAACAAGTATAAACTGTAACAGACAAATATCAGTAAATAAGTAACAATGGAAAATCTTAAAATAATAAGATTTTTAAATATGATTAAAAAGGTTTACTGATTTTAGGAAATTATAAATAGCAGACACATGGTCATTGTCGGATAAAATCTGACTGAGTGTATACGGCTCAGTCAGATGGTTAAAAGCGGTAAAACGAGCATTTCTAAAACTGGTACAGTCAACTAAAACGTGTCTGATTGTTAAGATTGTGCCACAGGACACACACATAGGAGGGTCATCAGCCCTCAGCAAAAACGAATGTGTCAAATGACTATGTCCTATGCGGGTCCGGGCAAGAACAACTTCCTCCTTACGATTCCTGCGCAGACTAGACTGCCACGGTTCAATTACAGGCTTTATACGATACAGTTTATTCCCAGTCTGTCTATTCCACAAATCCTGCCATTGGGAGTGTATCTTCTGCTGTATAGTTTTCCTGTAGTCTGTATAGGGGACTGACAGGCAGCGATTATTATTAGGGATTGCTGATTTGGCTGCGGTGTCAGCCAAATCATTTCCCCTAATCCCAATGTGGCTGGGAATCCAGCAGAAGCGGATATCATATTCACGTTCATGGAGAACGCGAATCTTCTGCTGAATGCTAGACAGAACTGGATGATCATTATATCTCACAGATATTAAAGCCTGTAACGCACTGAGAGAGTCGGAATATAAAATGAACCGATGGTATTGGCATTCACTAATGTGATCCAAGGCTAACTTTATAGCGTGCAGCTCTGCAGTAAATATGCTGCATTCAGAGGGAATCTGCTCCGATGTAGTGCTGTCTCTAAAGACAGCAGCAGATCCCACATATGATTCCGCCTTCGAGCCGTCTGTGTAGACTGGCACGAAGTCAGAATGTTCAGCTCGGTGTGCTGAAAAAAGCTGCAGGTAGACAGACGATGGAGTGTCCGACTTTCCCCAATTTCTAAGGGACAAGTCACATGCCGGGACATGAGCATGCCAGGGTGGAAGGGGTTGCTTTGGTGTTTGGGCAACCCTGTCTACCTTTATATTAAATTCTTTGAGTAGCTCTTGGACACGAATACCAAAAGGACGATTGGCAGTCTTATGGGTGTTGTACAAATTTTCCCATCGTGGCTCAAAAACGGTTAGCCACGTAGGGTGGTCTGGCAGGGATTTCAGTTTTAGAGCGTAGTTTAGAGACAACTGCTTACGTCGAAGCAATAATGGCGGTTCGTTTGCTTCGACGTATAAGCTCTGGACAGGAGATGTGCGATATGCTCCAATAGCGGTACGGAGAGCCAGATGATGGACAGGATCGAGCCAACGAAGTACACTGTCTCTGGCCGAATTGTATACCAGGGACCCGTAATCCAGTCTGGATCGTACAAGTGCACGATAGATGCGTAGTAGGGTGCATCGATCCGCACCCCAAGATGTTGAGGAAAGAGAGCGCAGAATATTTAGCCCTCTTGTGCACTTTGTGCGGAGTTGACGGATGTGATCCAGAAAGGTCAGCTTTTTATCGAATACGAGTCCCAAGAATTTTGTGTCCGCTGCTATTGGAATTACATGTTGTCCGAGCTTTAATTCAGGTTCAGGATGAAGATTACGCTTACGACAAAAGTGTACGCAAACGGTCTTCTCCGGCGAGAACCTGAAGCCATTAGCAAGAGCCCAGGAGTTGAGGCGATCAATAGCTTTCTGCAGTTGTCTTTCAATAACCCTCATGTTGCATGACTGACAAAATATGCTAAAGTCATCAACATAGAGGGCACAGTTTACAGTTGGAGGAAGTTGTTCTGTGATTGAATTCACTTTGATGGCAAAAAGCGTGACACTTAATACTGATCCTTGTGGTACTCCCTCCTCTTGGCTGAAGGAGCGAGAGAGTGAGGATCCCACACGAACTTGGAACGATCGATTGGCTAAAAAGTTTTGAATAAAAAAGGGCAGATGCCCTCTTAGGCCTAGGCTATGTAAGTCTTTCAAAATGCCAAATCTCCAAGTTGTGTCATACGCTTTCTCCATGTCAAAGAACACCGACACCAAGTGTTCCCGTTTTAGGAAAGCATCCCGGATGGATGCTTCCATTCTAATAAGATGGTCCAAAGTGGACCGGTTCCTTCGGAAGCCGCACTGGATGTTGGAGAGAAGGTCATTTGACTCGAGATACCATATTAAGCGAGAATTAACCATTCTCTCCAGGATTTTGCACAGACAGCTAGTCAGAGCAATAGGACGATAGTTGGTGGTGACTTTTGGATCCTTTCCTGGCTTAGGGAAGGCAAGGACGATTGCCTTTCGCCAGGAGTCCGGAAACTGCCCCTCAGTAAAGATTCTGTTATACAGAAGGAGCAGACAATCCATAGATTTTGGTGAAAGGTGTTTAATCATTTCATAATGGATGCCATCTGGTCCAACAGCACTTGCTTTGGAAAGAGTGAGGGCTCTTTTCAGTTCCTCTATAGTGAATGCCCCGTTGTAAGGATAGAGGCCCTTGGTCTTAAAATTAAGTGCCTGTTTTTCTAGTTTATATTTCAGGACCAGGAACTCTGGGGAATACGAAGATGTTGCGGAGATGTTAGAGAATGTTTCCCCAAGAGCATTGGCTATTGCAGTTGGATCTGCAATAGCGCATCCATTATAATCTAGGATTGAAGAAGGGTGGGATGTATATTTTCCCTTCATTTTCCGGATTTTATCCCAGACTACCTTAGAATTGGTAGCCTGGTTAATAGATGATGTAAAACGGATCCATGATTCCTTTTGACTCTGACGGCGAATGTAGCGTGCTTTGGCTCGTGCACGCTTGAAGGCTATTAGATTAACAGTGGTAGGATATCGGCGGAATATCCCCCACGCTTTGTTTTGAGCCTTTTTTGCTGCTGTGCATTGGGAATTCCACCAAGGTTTGGGAAATGGTGGAAACCGGGCAGATGTTTTTGGAACAGCATTCGCAGCTGCTTGGACAATGATTTCTGTGATGTACGTTACTGCGTCATTGATAGGCTCCTGACTGACTGTACTGAGGTCAAAATTTGCCTGATGTTGGAAGGCATTCCAGTCAGCCTGATCAAACTTCCACCGTGGTAACCTAAAAGGAAGACACGGTCTCCCACTGTGTAACAAGGTTATCACAGGGAAGTGATCACTTCCGTATGGATTCTCCTCCACTTCCCAAGTGAGTGAAGGGAGTAGAGAAGGGGAGCAGATAGAGAGATCAATGGCAGAAAACGTACGGGTAGGCATATGGAAGAAGGTGTTTGTTCCAGTATTTAGAAGGGAAAGGTCATTGTCATTGAGCATACGCTCTATGACTCGTCCCCTTCCGTTGATGTTAGCACTACCCCACAGGGTGTTATGTCCATTAAAATCTCCAAGAAGTAAGAAAGGGGGAGGCAACTGCGATACAAGATCATCAAGGTCTTCCTGGGAGATGTCAGTCCCAGGTGGCAAATAAATAGAGCACACAGTTAATAAAAATCCCACTGTCAGGCGAATTGCAACAGCCTCAATGCTGGTTGTAATTAGCAAGGGCTGAACTGGGGTCTGATTACCCACAAGGATAGCCACTCCTCCATGAGCAGGACCATCCGCAATTCTATCCTTACGAAAGATTGTGATGTTATGCAGGGTGGGATCATCATTTGCCTTTAGATAAGTCTCCTGCAAGCAAAAGCAAACTGGCTCGTGCTTTTGCAGGAGGGCCTTGATGTCATCAGTATTTCGCCGGAATCCACGACAATTCCATTGTAGGAATTTAGCCATTACTTTGGCTTGGTGGGTCCATCAGGCGGCTTCCGAGGTGCTGAGGGCTTACTTTTGTCAGTCTTGGATTTATCTTTTTTGGGGAAGAATGGACGCTGTCCCGTGTCCATTTCTTCCTCCGCAAAGAGTTCCAAGACAGATTCATCCTGTACCTCCTTGTTCTCTACATCCATTGTTTCTGTTCTTACTGCAGGCTCTTTACCACTTGGTTTTGGTAGTGGTGGAGCGCTAGGAGGTACGGATATAGGAGTGGCAACTGACTGTGTTTTTTTGGTGGGCTTTTGAGAACTCAATAAATAGCGTGCAATCGGGGTGAATGACTCTTTTGGTGGTATAGTCATCTCAGTTTGTGTCCCGATAGTGCACTTAGCAGAAACCTTCTGGGCGTATGAAGGTTTCCCGCTATTTACTGGTTGGATACGTTTTCTGGCCTCTGGGTAGGAGATATTCAGCTCTGTTTTTAACTTTTGGATCTCTTTTTCATCCTTCCACCGCTGACATGCTCTAGAGTAGGCGGGATGCTCTTCTTGGCAATTGACACAGATAGGTTTTGGAGCTGAGCATTCCTTGCTCTCGTGGTCTTTAACACCACATCGAGCACAGGCAGGATTACCACGACAAGATGTTTGTGAGTGGCCGTATTTTTGGCATCTAAAGCACCGCAGTGGGTTTGGGATATAAATCGTCACTGGGCAGTTTAGATAGCCTGCCTTTATGGAACTTGGAGGCCGTGGGGTATTAAACGTTAGGATGAGAACTCGGGTAGGGACGAGATTCCCATCCTTTCTCATCGATATTCTTTTGACAGCTGTCACTCCTTGGTCTTTTAATTCAGAGCAGATCTCTTCTTCAGAAACATGAAGAAGGTCCCACTCTGATATGACGCCACGTGAAGAATTTAGAGTTTTGTGAGGGGTTACGATGATAGGTATTCCCCCTATGGATGTAGCCTTTATGATTTTTTCCGCTTGCTTGGTGGTAGAAGCTTCGACCAAAAGGTCGCCAGAACGCAGTCTTTTTACAGATTTTGGTGAACCTGCCAACCCTTCTAATCCTTTCTGGATGAAGAAGGGTGACATCTTTCCAATGGACTGCTCTCCGGTTGAATGGAGAATGAGGAAAAGCGGTGTCACTGATGGTGGTGGTGTTTCCTCAGTTCTGGCTCTTTTTGCAGAGGTGTTATCTGCGTCATGATCTCGATTAGGTAGGGGCCTTGTTGGGGCCCCAGAAGAATTGGGATTTAAATTACTCATAGGAGTAAAAAGAAAATGTCTGATGCCTAAGTACCTCACCCACCACGGAGCCCTACGAGGGGGCGCCCACTCGTGAACTAGCAGGTACTGCGTACACGAGTGGGACGCCGAGTTCGCTTAGAACACCATACCCACGTTACCAATAAGTCTTTATCCCGTCCCAGGACCATAGGGAGGGAGACTTATTGGAACGCAGTTGACCCTAGCAGTATAATACCACCCGCCGATTGATCCCAGTCGAGCCGGTCCGGGACCACCCGTCTCGTCGAAGCAGGGGCCAAAGTGGTGTATTAAGGCTGGGCCCCTCAACCACCAGGATCCCCCTTTCCGCTTCCACGGGTCGCGGCGCACGGCTGCACACGCCGGATTCCAATGGTGTAACCCTGGAACCAAGGTATGGGCGTTGGATCCCAGTGATGCTAATCTGGTAAACCAGCAGCATCACTGGGAGGTCCCCTCACCACGTACAGGTGCCCACGTTGAGGGGGTGCTGTAAGTCCTTAGGTTACCAGTTTCCATTTCCTGCATCGTATCCCTCCATGATTTATAGTAGGGTTCATTGCTCTACTTACCTACTGGACTGTCATATTCTATAAAGACGTTGCTTTTCAGCTGTTGCTCGCTGTCCACGCTGACATCCTCACTGATCCTTTGGGAAATAATATTTCCACCTTTCTGTTGGCTGTGAGGTTTGATAACGTGTACTTCCTGCTGTCATTCATATCATGGCGCGCTCTGACTGCTACGTGCAGCTGCGTGAACGACATGACAATGAAGAAAAGGTCAACAATTGGCCTTAGGGTTGTGTCTACGCGCACACCAAATGATTTTTTCCCCTCTACAAAATGATCAACGAATTTAAAGTTGCAGTTTACGCAGTAAATAAAATGTAATTGAAGATTATGTGCTGAAGTGCTACCTAATTTTAACATTATTTGATGGATTTTGTTTTTATTTGTGATTAAGTAGTACTTTACAGAAAAGTAAATAATTAAAAATCATACTACTTGATAATTATTGTCTTTGAGGTTTCATAGACGTGTGTGAACAATAGCTGCACTTCTTTCAAACTTCTTAAGCTCTGTGGCTACCATGAATGTCTGTAATCGAGATAGCAGAGGAGTTTAAGGTTATGAAGAAGGGAAGAACTTGATCTTGAATTTCTGTATGTTGCAATTTTCAGGAGATACACAAGGAGCTTTTAAAGATAAACAAAGAGACTTTCAAAAGGGTGGAAATAGAAGGATTCAATGAAGAAGAACGAAGTCGGGTTGACGTCCTCCGGTCACAGATTGGTGAAGATTGGGTTCGAATCCTCTATGATTGAAAAAGCTAACTGAACGCACTTTCAAACAATGCCGACTTAACCATCCCAAGGGCTAATGATACCTCACAGTCCCAATTACCACGGAGATATTTCAGTATTTCTTTTAACCATTTCAGATATTCCTCCTGGAACATTTATTACATATTGTGGGAATACCGGCAAACGAGTTAAACAGTGGCTCCCTCTGTGATGAGTATTATTAATAACCTCACCCATCGTTGGAAAAGTGTTTTTCGGTAAATTTCTTTTGATCCGTACCTTACAAATCTTCGTCTTCTCCCTCAGAAGTGTCTTCCTCGGTGTCTTCTAAGATCTTATATATAAGCTATGTCACGGCAATGTCTGGACTTATAAATAAGCCGTGTCATGACAACCAAGCACACTTCAATTACTACCGGCCACAGTCTTCTGCTCTGTTATCGCAGCCGGTCGGATCAGCGAACCCGGGCGTGTTCCGCAGAAGAAGAGTCTGGTGGGCTCTTCAAAATAAGGTTGGAGTACGGAGCAATAGTGTTGTTGTGCTCTTAGAACGGAAATCAATAGCCCTTCCCCCTTTCGGTGTATCCGTACCATCTAGTCCGAGCATGATTAAATTTATTGTTTGTCGGCGAAGGGGCAATTCCCTGTCTCCGTATCGCTGGCGGTAATTGCGTTTCCTGCGAGTAATGAATCCTTTGACATGCGCAGATTGCCAGGAAGCCTTCTGTCTTATTGCGAACGGGGTGTGCAAAGAAATGATGTCGGTACCTTTTCTTTTATTCCTCGGCATTTATAAGTAGATGCGGCGGTGTCTTGAGTGCCTTTGATTATCTCACGTGTTTTGTCCGTAAACAGAGCGATGATTGAACGCGCGCGAGGATCTCATAACTCTCCGTTTCGGGCGAGGAACGTTGTCGAATGTGTATAAAAACAGAAAGGAAGGAACTGCAGACGGCAACGATTAATGGACAAATCAAAGATGGGCCCCCGTAATGTATGGGCCGTATTAATTTAACTTGTGTGGGAACTACAACGGTGTTATTTCCCTCCTCTGGGTTTCTCTTATTCGTGTGGTCTTTGACTAGTGTAACTGTCAGTGCAGCAAGGAATGACACGTGCATACACACCACTAACAGAGCGTGATCTCAATGTCGACAAATTTATAGAAGCCACAGGAATCCTGCAGGTCTATTTGTATCCCGCTTAAATTTATTTCTTCGTTTAAAGGGAATGCAAGGATACCCTATCTGCGCATGATCAATACGATATTCATGACTGGGAGACAGATTGCAAGAGAAATTTTCTGTTTATATCCCAGGAGGGCCACCAAGGGTCAGAAGAGTTCGTGAGAGGACAGTAATTTGATTACTGCACGCTAAAGCGGAGTACGATGGATAGCCATGGTTGGACAGATTGGATAATGATGGATGGATAATAATCATGACTATTTCGGATTCGTAACCCATAAACTGAGAATCACTGGTTTTGGAATTAAGTTCGGATCAAGCCACAAACATATGCAAGAACAGCGACAGATTAATCGTTTGTAAGACATTTGAATCTTATTTCAGACCAGTTGCATTGTCTTATCATGATGCACATATTTGCTTGCTTAACGTCCTCATCAAGTTTTTAGAATTTAGCTTGGTAAGGAAGTCGTCATTCTTGGGGAAGTTAGAAATTAATTTCCGAAACTGGCAGCAAGGAAGGTGCAACATCCAGAAGTTCGTTAACAAAGGACGTCAGTGTTCAATACGTAATCTACACGGGCGTCGAGAGCTAGCAAGGGACGTCCAGGGCAAAAAACCTCGGCAAGCGAGCCTTTTCTCTTCAATTCCTCTATTGCCTCCAGATTCTTTCCCTAGACAGTTTACCTGTCTACCCCCACTCTCTCGAGCCCCCTGATGACCCATACTGGCTTCAAGCATGCTGTTGCCACACGGGCAAACCCACGAGAGTTATATTGGTATGTCTAAGCTAATAAGCATGTGCGGGGAACTTCTGCCACATGCTTATTAGCATGTGCCAGAAGTACCCCGTACACAGTACACAGTAATTCGCTGGGCGAGTTAATGTCGAAATACTTTTGGAAATGTAGTGTATATTCACAATTTTGAAAGTCGATTTCCCTTCCTCGAAACTTATGAGTAAATGGTGAATATTAGGAAGCTGTTTACCCCGCCATGTAATAATGTGAACTGCAGTAGAAAACCTAAAACTTAATTTTATTATTGGGATACAAGTGTGTATTATACAAGGTTTCCCTATTCAATTTACCTCTCTGATTTTAAAAGTTGGTTAAAATTCGTGTGTTGTATATATATGGCAACGTAGTAGGAGCCAGTAGAGGAGGATGTGGTCAACTTTCATTGTTGATGTTTGGGAATACGCTGAGACCGAGGCTGTGGCGCTGGTGTCGTTTATGTGAAAAAGGCGTCAGTGTGGTTTGCAGAAAGCAAATCTGTTGTCGTGGTTCAAAGGCAATTGAGACGTGTGTTCAACAAAGATGTACTTGACCCAAAGTCTATATGGAGATGGTATATGGCATTTTTGAACACCGGTAGCGTGCAGAAGCAACATGGAGGAGCTCGTCAAAGTGGCTCAGAAGAGCGACATAAAGAGGTAGGTGCTGCTTTGGTCGTAGCCCACGGAAATCAATCAGGCATGCATCAAGGAATTAAACATACCCCATTTCTTCATATTGTACACCTACAGCCCAACACAATCTTTCAGAAAGATGGAGCTTGCAGGTGCGCACTGCTTTGAATGACACGTTCCCGGATCATTGGATTGGGCTTGGTGGATCTACACCATGGCCGCCCTTGTTCATCTGACATAACTCCTTTAGATTTCTTCTTCTAGGGCTATGTGTACGACATGGTTTATTCCACCAAGATGTATAACATCGCCACCTTACGCACACGCATCGTGAAAGCAATTGTCACCATCAGTACAGATACGTTGGAGCGAACCTAGTCTGAAATCGAGTATCGTTTGAACATTCTTCGTTGCACCAAAGGCGCTCATTTAGAAGTCTGCTGACTTTTTTTTATTATAAAGTATTTGAGTTTTCTTTCCAAATAAAAGTTTTTAACATTTGCTAGTGAACTGGGAGTTCTTTTGCGATGCTTTTAAAATCAGAGTTAACAAGGACCTTGAGTTACAGCGAAATTAGATCAGAAAGGTTGATTGGAATGTCATTTCGTACGCGGCAATATTCAGTCCACCGATAGCTGTATATCGTGCGTATTTTGAGATTAAAAATTTAAAATAAAAAGTGTGGTTTCTTTCAGCTGGTAACCCTGCATGCCTTTCTCGATAGAGTCACGATTGTCGTGTTAACTTCGGAAAATATCACAGCGCTAACGTCAATCAATTAGAAGGTAGAGGGGAAAGACTTGATAACATTAACGTAATAAAAGCACGGATATAGAGCACTACCAGCTATTTTAGATTTTCGATTGTATGGGGCGAGCAAGAAAACGCACGTTATATTAATTGCGTGGGAAAGGAGAAATCTGCCGATCAAAGCGATCTTTGCCATTAATAGCATGTCGACAGCGTCAGTTTTCTGTAGATATTCCACGTGCCTTGTACTCCGCAATCGGTTCCCTTCATCTGAATATTCTCAGTGGCCGAAACATTGCCTTGTTGCTTAGATAAATCTGGTGTTGATAGCAACCCATTTTACCGGCCTCAATCAAATCCATTACTGGAAGGGTTCCAGTCACGTGCAAATTGAAGCACGCAATCTATCGTGTTACCAGACTACAAGATAAGTGGCGGTATTTGCCGAGGATGGGATATCGATCACGAAGCTGGTTTGTATCAGGTGATAGGTTAAAGCAGCCATTACGAGGTCAGAAAACTAAGTTCAGTGCTGTTTATATCATGTTGGAAGAAGTCATAACAGGGTGCACATTTCGGTTAATATGTTTTTATCGGATTTCATTCACCAGACCAAAAGAATGCTGTTCTCATTGGTACTGCTCGACATCAGCATATGCAGGAAAAATATACAAGAAACTCGTCAAAAACATACCATGCATTAACATAACGTATGAGCTATTCAGTTTTGTCATAACTACTACCATAACATACAAAGGGTACTAGGAAAGTTTTGCAATACGACGCAACAATGAATCACAGGAAGCTGCTTGTTGCTGCGTGTTGAGACATGTTCATACGTGCATAGTAGCCGCCGCGCCAAGTCGATGGGCTCAGTTATTCATTAGTAGTGAGAGTGTAAAGTGCTTGCGATGGCATCGTGGTCACGAAATGAGATAAGGACAGTTTTGCGGTATAATTTCGTGCGTGGTTTAACCATAGACCAGTGCTTAGAAGAAATGACTCTTGCACTAGATGATGATTGTTCACATCGTAGAACGATATTCAGGTGGTATAGAGAATTCCAAAGGGGAAATTTCACTCTGGAGGATTCTGAGAGGCCGGGAAGGCCACGAACGTCAGTTACGGAGGAAAACGTTACTGCTGTGAGGAAAATGCTTGACGAAAACAGGCGAGTGACCTACCAACAGATAGAGGATACTTTGGGCCTAAATGCACCAGCAATTCGTTCGATTCTGCAAGATCATTTGCACGTGAAGAAACTTTGTTCTCTCTGGGTGCCGCATCAACTGACTGAAGAGCAGATGACACGACGTGTGACTTGGTGCCGGGAGATGTTAAAAAAGTTTGATAAGGGACAATCTCGGTATGTGAACAACATCGTGACAGGTGACGAGACTTGGCTGTACTATTACGATCTGCCGACCAAGGCTCAAAACAAAGTTTGGGTCTTTGATGATGACGACACACCCGTAATTGTCAGAAAATCCCGATATGTAAAGAAGAAAATGATAGCTGTATTTTTCAAATCGAGTGGAATTGTGGAACGTGTCGTTTTGGACACGCAGAAGACAATCACAGCTAAGTGGTATACTGAACAATGCCTGCCTAAAGTCATTGGATCTATGAAGAACCTGCGGCCAAAGTTGTATTTGTGTAATTACAGGGATCTCCAATGAAAAAGCTTACTGGCATAAGGTATTTCGTTGCTTATACGACGATGAAATATTCACAGATCACTCAAAATGTATTCTTCGCGCATATTAACAAGTCTTCAAACTGGTTGGTTTGAAGGCCAATGTAAATGCGTGTTCAAATGATCGGTCTTTACAACCAGTGTGCACGATGCCATGGAAAATTAGCCAAAGCTTTCTCCAGGGACCTCTCAAAACTATCGATATCGGGGAGTCTCCTTGGGAAGGCTGTGAAATTTAACTGTACCCAAAGTTTTAAAGTAATGAATTCAGATCTAGGCTGCGAGAAGACCAATTTTAGACTTTCATTAAACTCAGGTTGTTCGTGAGAGCCATGCTGAATAGGCTTGCCTTGTGTGTGTGTGTGTGTGTGTGTGTGTGTGTGTGTGTGTGTGTGTGTGTGTGTGTGTGTGTGTGTGTGTGTGTGGAGGGGGGTTTAGACCAGAATGCTTCTGGAATATCTAATATGATATATAATTATTGTTATATTCAAGGTCCTCGTTGTCCTGTCTAGAAGGTATTATTGGTAAGTTTTGCACTCTCAGCATTTTCCACAAAAATCTAGCACAGCAAAAATTTTTGCTTCTCTATGACAATGCACCCGTGTACAAAGCCCGAGTTTTACAAATTAAAATTCATTGATGTGCATTTGAAATTAAGCTACCCCCGCGTACATCCCAAATCTGGCCCAAAGTGAATTTTTTTTGAAGGATATTAAATACATACTTTTTGCATATTAAATACTATATAAGCTGAACTTCGCGGGGGGGGGGGAGAATAGATTGGATGAGTAGGTTTTTAGGAGCATCAGCAACTAGGGCCATATTGCTCCGTGTGTACTGCCTGTAAATTCTGTGTGCGTTCGATTTTCTGTTTGCTGGATAAAAAACCCGAGTTTCCGGGAGAAAAAATCATGCTACCCTCGAGGCAAATAGTCCTCGTGGGTAGCACGGTGGAAAGGACCTGAGTTCGAGTCCGTCGATGACGTGAGGAATTTTTATGAGTGTTTTTTACAACGTGGCTGAGTTAGACGGTCTCAGGCGAGGGTACCATGTTTTTTCTCCCTGAAACTCGGATTTTTCGTCCAGCAAACAGAACACAAGCAATTTACAGACAATATGCACGAAGCAATATGGCCTTAGTCGTTGGTGCTCCTAAAACCGTACAACAACAACATGAGACAAATAGATTAGAAAATATATATATAAAAAACAAAAAAAAACATAGAATTTTGCACCTATGTCTCTTATACTCCGTTCTGTATTACCCGGTATGTACGAATTCACCTTCTATTTGCAAAAACCAATAACAATCAGCCATCAATTCCAGAACCTACCTTCCTTGATCGCATTGTTTCATTATAGGCTACTGATATCCTGCTGGAATCTTTCTGTTCATTAACAGAGCCAAGTTATTGAAATAGAAATCCAGATACCAAAGTAAGAAGTGTATTTCAGTGATATCCGGCAACCGAAATTTTTGGTAGTTACGCAACACTTCCTACGCCAGTAATTTATAATTATTTTCCCTGAAAACCCGTGAACTGAGGATTTAAATGACTGCCATGTGGTTAACTGAATAAGGTTTTTTTTTTAGAAGCTGGTATCATGCAACAGTTTTCTAATTTGCGGTCCAAAAGATTCCTTTTTTGAGTTATGCATCGTTTAATTTTGGAAATTTTTCCTTTAGACAGTTAAACCGTAACGTTTTAGTCCAACGCCGCTTCTATTTTTTCATTAAGTCAAGTTATCCTACACATCACAAAATGTAAAAAATTCTTTTATTTCTCTTTCTGAACACGAAAATTCTTGTGCCATCAGCTAACAAATTCCATCTTCCTCTATTGATCCCGAACCTTCTACTTGACAGATTTAAATCATATACTCGGTGTAGATGTAACTTGTATCTTCCATTCAATTGATTTCATTATCGGAAAATGGAAGTTTTCAATCCAAATTAGGAATTTTAACACAGAATTATTAATTTTAAAAGTAGTTGGTTTCCTTTTATTACCAATACCTTGTTGACAACAACTATCGCTCACAATATCGAATTCTTTTAGGTGGCTCTCGATAGTCCTGAAAAACATAAGTACTTGTGTCTTAAGAAATCAGGAAGATAAGACGTTTCTTATCAAAGGGTAAAAAGAACGATTAGGGCAGCAGTTCTTTGAGAGAGAGAGAGAGTGTCGACTAATGGCCGGTTGCCTTTCCCTTATCTTGTTACTCTAGCTCAGTAGATTGCCTTAACCTTCAAAGAACGATATTTAGACTAATATCTATTGAATCCTATTTCCACGGTTAATAAATTGATGAATATCTTTGAAAAATTATCAAACAAGATTATTTTTGGCTCTGCAGACCTGTTTCAATTAACGATCGAAAGGTGAATATCAGAAAGAGAGAATTTAAGAGTGAACGAGTAGAAAAATGATTCGTAATACTAGGAGACAGAAAAAATAAAAAGCGACAGAAGAAAGTAGTTAAGAAGACATCCATCATTCATTAAGTAGGAATCGCCGAGAGACTCGATTACGTCCTTCCCCGATTTCCATTAGGGTTTCATAAATATTTAAAGCCCCCATTAATATGACTACAATTGACCCGCATGCAAAAATTTCGGTAAGGCGCATGCGTCGACTTTCACCTGCTCTCCCCGTGCATGCAGCGTGTCATTGGTACCTGTCACGAAAGGTGTTTGACACTAGGGGCAAGGAGAGGGGACAGTATTAGCACATGACCATGTCACCATGGTGACGAGACCTTAATAACCGGATCGTTATAGAAATTTTTTCCGCTGCTGCCCAAGATTTTAATAAAAGAAAAGTTTGGGCGCCTGGTGGCGGTGAAGGTTAAGTTTAAAGGGCTTTAGTAGCTCTGGTACCTTATTTATATTTATTAGAATTTTAATATTTAACCATATTTAATTAAATATATGTTTATATTTAAGACTAGTAATTCCAAGGCTTCAGATTAAACCTCTCAATGACTAATTTCTAATCATCAGCAAAAAAATTGGTAGAGTGTAAAAAAGTACAAAGTGTGTTCGTGTCAAACGGCACCAGGGGTTCCCCCCATCTTCGCGTTGCTTTCATTGTGGGTGTAGTACAGTTCATTGCAAAGGCCAGAGGTTTAAAAGTGTATGGATATTGTATATGTGCAGTATTGCGTATCGTTGTTCATCTGGCCATTTTAGCCGCTGTACCTCTGCTGGGGCCCAACGTTGCCCACACTTGGCTCCGTGGAGGCAGACCATGTAGATCAGTATTTTAAATAAGTACTCTGGCAGGTCCTGCCGCCTACTTTCCTGAGATTTCAGCAGGGGCTTAAATTTAGTCGTTATTAAATTTTGCAACTTATGTGGGGTATATGCAAGCGTATTAGGTAGAGTGGGGAGGAGACAGAAGGCTGGGGACGATAGAGAAGGCGACCCCAGATAATCAGTGGGGCAGGCCCATGCCACACTGAGGCGAAGAGAGAAGCAGTGGGGAGGGGAGGGAAGGGGTTCTTAGAGGGGAAAGGTAGGACCACTCAAGGAAGCATGGTGTGAGAGCCAAGATGGCCAGCAGGAAGCTGCAGTTGGTCTTCAGTCATATTGGTGCTCCCATTTGGGATATCATTCATGGGACCAGATCCCATCCAGTTCAGTCAAGTCAATGAAATTCTGTGTTGATAAATGTCAAGTCCGGTGGTTTGTCAATGTTAGATGACAAAAAAATTGGTAGGAGGACCGGACGCAGTTGCATCATATATTGCTGAATTGAACCGTGGATATAAAACTATCCACGGTTCATATCAGAAAAACTCATCTGCGTGTTTTCTCTCAAGGATTCGGCATTCAACAATAACATTATTCTCTGGCAAAAGGAAGAAATATAGAGACCACTCTTGTCAATAATCTATTAACGAAGATATAAGCAAATTATTTTCATGTACTTATTGAACTTTTGTTCATTTTCTATAAGTAAGAATCACATCGAATATTAATGGCGTGTGCTTATTGTAATGAAACGTGAGTGAGGTTACCTCTTCGCTTTTAATTTTAATCGCATTTTCACTTTTTTTTTATATATCTTGGCAAAATTTTCAAACTTGCATCGCTATGAACTTTCGCATGTTGCTTTCGCTTATAATGGGCTGTATTTCAGGATCGTGTTTAGCACGAAGGGCTTCTAAATAAGCTTCCATCTTATGGTTTGCCAACGGTTTTTTGTAACTGGTTATCCAGTTTTCTCTCTGACCGCTTAGTGCGGGTTGATGGTAGATGTCTCTCTGTCTTCTAACTTCACTAATGCAGTGTTCCCTAAGGTTCAGTTCTTTCTACCACTCTCTTTCTCTTGTATATTAATGACCTGCTTCCATTGACCGGTAATCCTATCCATAGTTTTGCTGATTATAGCACATTGCAACCCACCTTCCAGTTTGAGAATCCTTGTCAGCTCAAACAGCTTCAACTTCTCGAATATCCACTACGAATTCCTTAAATGCTGATCTCCAGATAATTCTCCAGTGGGGCAAAGATATCTTAGTTGATTTCAATCCTTCTAAACTTCAGTCCTGTCTTATTTCTCCCAAAAAGGATTCTTCTGCTCATCTGTGATGACACTCATGTCTAAGCAAGATGATATATCCCTATTGGGATTACCTTGACTTCTAATTTCTCTTGGCATAAGCACATTATAAATATTGCCTCCTCTGCATCTAAAAAAAAAAAAAAAAAAAAGGATTTTCTCTTTCGCCCTCGGCGTTACCTTTCTTCCAAACTGCTGTTCTGTCTCGCTCTGTACAAATCTCAAATCCGTCTTATCATGGAATATTGTTCCCACATCTGGGGCTGTACCCCATAACGTCCCTCACGTTTTTAGACTGAGGGAACTTATGCTTCTATAATTCCCGTTCTCTCTTCCAAACCAGTCCGAACACGTGCCGCTGCCAATCAACATCCATTTACTGTTCAACTTCAAACTCACAGAACCAACTTTTCTTCTTCCTCACTTATCCCTTTAACTTCTGTTTTCTGGAGCAACCTCCCTTCCCACGTATTTCCTGAAAATTACAATCTACAAAAATCCAAGTCTAATGTCAACAAGTGTCTCCTTTCATTGCTTCAACCCACGCACAGTACTAAGTTCTATAGGTTCTAATACCTTTTGTGTTTGGGGTTTTCATAATAAGCTTCCCGATAGAATTATTTAAATTGTTTACCAAGCGAAACGATGAAGAAAAAGAATCTTGCGGATAGTTTGATATTCCAAAGAAAATACTCAATCTACGTATTAATATTTTTCGAAAAGTTTTAACAACAACAAAGGCCTTCCAATTAAGGTAGCATTCTAATAATCGTAAGTGGCTAAAATCCACAAATACGATAGCAGAATAAAAATCGAATAAAATTTAATTTTGTAAGAAGAAAAGAGAAAAACGGGTTCTTTTGTCGAGAGTTAACAACATCACACCAGATGTAGAAAACAAACAATTCTCAGGAGAACAGAGATCGCTCATACATTGTTTATTGGAGATAGACCAAATGCAGTTCCAGAAGCGAATGTTTCGCAATATAATAATAGCTATTGTTTGGGTGCTTCGACCAACTGAGGATTATTATGTTTTGCAACGAAAGACGATTAGCATAAATTGGTCTCGTGTGTTGTTGGAGTAGCAATTGAGCATAGAGCGACACAATTCTACAATTTCAGAGATACGCACCAAGAAAAACAAGTAATTTCATATGGGGAAAGGATGTTTATATTTGCGCATCGCTTCGACGCTGTTTACAGATCAGACGCAACATCTAAACGCGATCGAAAGGGATTAGGAAGCAACCAACAAAAACGATAGCCGAGAAATATTTATCTTTAATTTAAAATTGTTTACTTGTCTCTTGAAAAAAAAGAAAATTGATTGGACGTACGAGAAGATGTCTCGCGCGTCTTTCAAGCGTCATCAGGTGAACGCTTTAATAGTTTAAGATATTTTATTGACGTTTCCTTCTGTTTAAAGTGGAAGCAGAAAAAATAAAGGAGTTTCTTCCTTGGTTGTAAACATCTCACTGGTAAACAGCTTTAAGTGTACGCTGCCTTTCCAAAATAAAATGAGGACCTCGGGAGTTTCTAATCTTGAATAAGTTATGTTTAGTTTTATAAACTTAAAATTTGAATGGACAGAAAATCAACAGAAAACTCACACTACGCAGTCTACCCAGGAGGGTGAAGTGTGTCACAGCGGCTAAGGAGGATCATCATCATGATCATCATCAGCCATTTTCAATCCACTGCAGGATGAAGGCCTCTCCAGCAACTTTCCAGTTCCTTCTGTTTTGAGCACTGGCCATCCAGAAGGATCAACCGCTGTTAAAGTGGGTAGCAGTGACGCCAATGTGAAACTGGCGTGGGTCCGGATACCTTAATTTTCAGAGAGTTGGGTATTGTTGAAAATTTCCAGCCTTAAATGATTTGAATGGAATGGTCGCATTGCTTGTAAGACTTGAAAAGAACACATTTACTAATCTCTTATGGTAAATGTAGCTGGAAAATGCTCCATCCGGGTTTATAAATCACAGCTTTCTGCAACTTCATTCAATAAAATACTACAATTTTAAAATTTAATGAATTTTTTCCGCGAAATAAACATATTTCAAATGTTTACCAACAGAGGGCTATGGTTTGCATTTTAAGACATTACAGCGTTACAGATTTTAAGAAACAGGAAATCTTTGCGATAGACTACGAACGAACTCTATTTCAACCGGACGTTTTTGGCACTGCAATGAACAGGCTGCTTCAGCGCTCACAGAACTTCTAGAACAAGTATACAGTCTCGATCTGTTTACGTTCCTTATAGCACTGCCAGGAAGGTTTTTCGTGTTTATGAACGCCGCTGTTCCTATGAAATCATGAGGGTCATCAAATCTCATACGCAGGATAAGTCTGAAGGAGTGGCCTTTGGACGCTGGATAAAATGGAAACAGAAATCGGGCCAATTTTTCTTGAAAGAACCACTTCTGATGGAATGGAAGCCACAACCATTACGGAACAGTGCTATAAAACCCTCTTAGAAGAGGAGATTAAACTGCATTTACAAGAGCTACAATGTCTTCAAGACTCAGCCTTCATGCAAGATGGAGTGCCCCTACACATGGCTTGGTAATTTTCTGTTCTATTGCGTGAAACATTTACACCTGATAAAATAATCGGTGGGAATTTCTCTAAAGATTGGCCTCCATGTTCGTTGCACTTGAATCCCGCAAATGTTTGGCTGCGGAAAATACTCAAATACCTTACAGACTTGCTGCAAGCAATTGTGAACTACATAAAGATCCTTCGAGGTGGACCATAAACATCTTTGATGCATTATATAACGGCAATTTCTTTAACGGAGCTTTCATTCCAATAAAACTTGGTATTCGTCTACCAGCCTTTATATTATTATTATTGCAAATTACTTATCCTGGAAAACTTTAGTTTTTAATTAATTATTAATGACATAAGTCCAACCAAACAACTAGTTAAACTTGCGTATATTATACCGTTATATTTATTTAACAGTATAATAAAAATATAACAGTATAAACTACAGTTTTATTTCACGTATATTAAATAAATCTCTGAATCAAATTCTCTGAAAAGGGCTTTCATTGGGGAAGTAGTCATCCATTGATGTAAGTAGCATCCGGGATATTTAGTTTAGGATAATTTTGGTTCACACTCGGGTGTTTTATGCAGAGCTTTTACGTAAACAGGCATTTCGGGAGATTGTTGTCTTAACAGCGAATATAAGTAGCCTTTTCTCCATTAGGGCGTAATCACGCTCACATTCAGCTGATCCCTGGTGTTCCAGAGGGTGAATTAGAGAAATGAAGATGGGTGAGCTGCCGAATTGGACAGAGCGGGGCTGGTACGGAAATGCGCATTAAGCGATGGCCACCTCTCGTTGGTAAAAGAAGTCGCGAATACCTTCAGGATGAACGTGAGGGAAAAGAAAGTGGGATTGATGTCCATTGGAGGATCAGAGGGAGAGGGAAAGAGAGACATATTGGTGAATCAAGAGATACATAGCGGCGGTATATTTTATAGTCTACGCGCCTCACGTTTATTCGTTTTGTTAGTAAGAATAAACGTGCCTTCTGCTACCTCCAGCGACTTTTCAAATGTCCTCAACACGCACCTTCAAGACTACAGATGAACTACATAAAGATCCTTCGAGGTGGACCATAAACATCTTTGATGCATTATATAACGGCAATTTCTTTAACGGAGCTTTCATTCCAATAAAACTTGGTATTCGTCTACCAGCCTTTATATTATTATTATTGCAAATTACTTATCCTGGAAAACTTTAGTTTTTAATTAATTATTAATGACATAAGTCCAACCATCATCATAAGTCTGCCATCATCTAAAACGAAAAATTCTTTTAACCTATCAAAGAAGTAAAACTTGTCCACAGATATGTTCTGAGACTGTAAATGTGTTCTTTGAAACTATCTACGCATGCGCATTAACTACAACCGCAAAGAAACAACGCGCATCATTCCACACGATGTTGTCATCTAACGATTCGTTGTGTACACCAATTTACGCGCGATTTAAATCGTTATTCTTGTCAAACGCTCTAAAAAAAACAGAAAGAAATTAATCGTCAATCACGCAATTAATTCTGAATTTAAAACCGCGCTATTCCAGACTTTCACGTGTGTGATACTGCCTGAATCATTATTACATTGTCCCAATTTTTCCTTCGAGCTCTTGTTTCTTTCATTTATTTATTTTTTTAACATAAACGCGTAATATTTTCCCAAGTCAGCAACGCATCCTAATTACTCATTGTAAGTCTTTAACCCATAACGCTTAAACACCGGCCCCTTCCCATTGGTAAATATGCAATAAATTAGACGCGTGCCATTATCCAGTCGACGACAGGATCCTCTCTAACAAGCAGCAGCTGCACACCATCCAAGAGATCACGCTCTTCTTCATGACACGACGGAAACACGGCTTCTCTTCTTTCTCATCACTCTGCTCGAGGAGGGCGACCTTTTTTCTTGACGTAAGGGGGAGAGAAGGGAAAAAAAAAGTTCCGTGTGATTACATACGTGACCTAGGCCATTACCGGCGTAAATAGCGCAAGGCCAACGACCCTGTGTCACGTGCTCTCTCTCTCTCTCTCCATACTTAGCTGCAAAAGAGGGGAGGATGTGGTGGAGATACCCTTTAGGGATTGACTTTCAAGAAATCGCCTTTCAAGCGCAAAACTCCTGATTGAGTTTTAGAACGCTGTGTGTGCATCGTACATCGTACGGGTCCGTATCTGCCATATTCCTCAAAGGATGTTTATTTTAGATGATGAGACACCGTATCGTGGCAGCTCCAACTCAGCCAGCTAAGTAATGAATGAAAAGGGTCATTAGTCACTCAGCATCGAGTGACTGCAGGCAAATTCAATTATACTTAGAAACGAGTACGTTGTAATACCCTATTATACATGCGATTAGTTAGCACCTAATTGTACGAGATTGCTTAATACTGATCCCGCTGAAAGCTGTACAATTCAATTGGGATAAAGGGATGGACAGCAACAGGTTCATGGCTATGTATCGAAATGATCTATGTCTGGATATCCGTTTCATCTCCTATATTAATGATCGCCAAGGGAATGAAGGGAATCTTAAAAATGGGAGACAACCACAATCCTTCTTCATCAGAAGTAAAGCCAGCGAATTCAATTAGAAAGCCATCAGCTCGTGGCTAACTCGTAGTAAATCCCCTGTTTCTTCAAAGATTATAAAGCTAGATCGTTATACGCTTACTTTCACTCGGATAGCATTCTTCATCAAGGAAGATAATTCGCTATTGAATAAATTATCGCTGGCCATTGTCTGTTCCAAGAAACGTTCATTTGGCCAATTATTCTATTAAACAAATAAAATAGTCACGCGGATGGTGACATCGGCAAGGATGTATTTCCTCTTCACGAGAGACTGCATCCATTGTGCGCTGTATGCCATCTGTAAGATAAACAATTAATTAGTTCCACGTAATTAGCGAGCAACTGGATACGCCATTATATTTTAAATGGCTTTCTCTTTCCTGCGCATACGCTACTAAATAATTCCCACTTTGTCTACGCCCTCGTGAAGTTTCCGTCGACGTGTTTATTAGCTTCTATCGCTCAGTGCGGTTTTCCGGCCTTGCCGATAATCTATAATGCATTCCTTATTCCACAGTTACTCCATTACACTGTGAGAGATGGCATATTTGAATTGGATATTATATTCGTTCTGTATGACTTTCATTAACCCAGAATACACACGCTTTGGCAATAATTAAATTCCTCTATGCATAAGAGAGGAAACTGATGATCGGATTGCATTTAAAGTTGATTTGTATGCGTTTCTAAAGCTGTAAGAGCCAAAGTACGACGTTATAATAATTAACTCTCAAATATTAGCTTTATTAAGATAGCAGTGAGTTTCAGAAAACGTTGAGTGTTCTCTGAAACTCACTTCAACGTGGAAGAGAATAAAAAAATTCGAACTTGGCCGCAAGGGTAAAATTTAACCTTAGAACTCAAGTATAAGTTTTCGTCCAAATTTTTAAATAAATAGTCGATATTTTCGATAGCGGATCTTAGCATCTCCTACTAAATAACCCCTCTTACTGTGACTGTCCCCCTCCCCGATATTTTGTTGTAAGAGTAAAAGGAAATTCGTTTATCAAAAATTTATTTGGCTCTGCGTCAGTTACGTATTAATATTCAATTAAATGGCCTCGGTTTAAACATAACTATAAATTTGGAACCCTGTTAGGGCGATAAAACAATATAATATTAATATTCTTTATTTTAAATCATATTTAAATTAAAACTTCTGTTTTTAAACTTCGTATACTTTGTTTTGATACGAAGGAAACCTCAAGGTGATAATCTCTGATAAAACATCTTTATGAAAAATGTGAGATGGATATTGGGCAGAATATATACCGAATTCTGGTGCTTTGGGAATTCAGTGAAACTACACCGATTACGCTCTTATATTTCAGTACAGTAATTGTATTCAGTTTTAAGCATCAGAGAGCACCTAGAAACCGAGCAGAGATTTGTGGATTTTATTGACCCACTGGAACTTGCCTAAGGGCATTCCTTAGATGATGCAATTAAATTTATAAGAAAATGTTCGTGGTGAAGTAACTACATGTGTCGTTCTACAGTATGTAAAGTTTATTTATACATGGGATTTAAAACTACGAGGCAGTTTTCAAACAATGTGCTAAGAAGGCAGCCCCCTTTTTTTTTTTTTAAAGAAAGGAATTTCCAGATGCTAACGCAGACAATGCGAGTTGCGAATCCATCCAGGATACTGTCAAAGTATTTTCCCTCTCTGACTCCTCCTCCTCCTCGTCTGGAAACCTCTGGTGCTTCAATCCCAAAGCTGTCCTGAATGCATGTTTGCCTCTTTCTGTTCGAACGCCCCTAATGATGGCCTTGTGATAGAGGAGGGCCATGTCTAACAATTCGCTACTTCCCCCCCCTCCATACTTGGAGATAATTGCTGATGGGTCGGTGGCGACTTCTGCATTTCTTGACTGACAGATACGCGCAGCAAATTGCGCTCTCTTCACTGTGTCGTGTTGACTCCGTATAACGTGGACACGCAGTCACTCCCCTCTTCGGCCGCCGTCGAACTGGAACTAATGCCCTGTTGGCACAGCGGCGACGAGATTCTGGATATTTTCTCGGTGACTTCGCTCACCCTCACACACCACCTCTCCTCCTCAACCACATACACTGCGCTCCTCAACCAGATGATTTCTGTGATTTTGATTAATGGTTCTTTTTTTTTTTGCACACATTCCCCCGCTGTGAGCAGTAGCCAAATATATGCGCGTGTGCAAGCACTCAATTTTTTGTAAAACAAATAGCACACTACAGTGATAATATGTATTAGCGTGGACTTTGAATGCATGTGCTGCGAATATCATTTCCACTAAATGCGTATATATTATTACTAAATTAGCTAGAAAATATCTCGTGATGGTTAATAGTAGAAATAGTTATTACAGAATATTAAAGGTTTACTCGGTTAATTTCATGATATCCAAAGATACGGGCATTCACTTCAGTAGATCAGATAGATTTTGTCGTCTTCGAATCCCCTGCTATCCCTTCAGCACCACACCCACTTTGCCCTCACCCGCATCCTCATGGGACACCATGAGTGCTGAGAGCAAGCATCCATAGTTCTAGAAACGCAAGATATTGTACTTAACACCGTTTGGTGTTATGCAAATATTTTATTTCAATTTAAATAAGCGCAAGCTCATCCTCATTCCTGAAATACCCCCGGCTAGAAAGGTGTATAATCTTAATGGATACATCAGTAAATTAAAATGAGACATTGTTGTTGTATATACACAGACATGTATTTCAATAATGTAGTATCTACAATTTATCTTTTTGTATACATACGTATTATAGACGTTTATGTATTATATAGCTGTTAAGTTCTTATGAAACTGTATTTCAAAACCGAGTATTGAAGACATACTGACACTCGATGTATAGGAATGTAAATTGTTCTGTGGTCTTTGTTAAAATGATATTTGTGTTCTATCGTGGAATGTACCTGTACCCCTGTTGGGTGAACAGTTGAGAAGGTCAGTTCAATAAACTGATTTTGACAATAATATTATATTAATTACAGTACAGAGATCCCAAGTTCTCATAATCTCCAGCCGGATTTAAAAAGGTTCGGCTGGAGATTATGGGCTCTTTTGATTAGTCCAAAAGTTCAAAAAAAATCTACCTTCTGTACAGATCCTCATCAATAAACTTTTGAAGGTCTGTGCGCAGAACATCGAAGCATCGTACTGTGTTGCAGAAGAAAAAAAAAGATGCACGCAGGTATTGTCGCTGCTCTCTCACGTAATGTGAGAAAGGCTTGGATCGATTCCCATGGCTGGTAGAAGTTGACTGATACTTCCCTTTTATGATCAATCTCTGTTTCCTACACATCAACCAACTTCTACTCCACTGATGGATCTGTCCTATTATACCGATATGCTCTTATTTATACAATAACCTCTCATGAAGACCTATATCAAAAGCCTTACTAAAATCCAGATATAAAATAACAGAGTTGTTCCAAGCAAGGTCTCCCATTCACGAAACCATGCGCAGAGCCATTTAAGATGCCATTCTTGCCGAGATGGTCCTGTTTTACATCTTTAACTATATATTTTCTAACCTTACCAGCAACAAAAGGCAAACTGATCACTTTTTCCATGTGGATTGGGAAACACTGGCATTTCTCTAGTTAAAAGAATAATCCTTGAATCTAATGATCTCATTAACATTACTAATGGTTGTATGTACTCACCTGCCGCCTTTTAGTATAGAAAATAGCATATAGCGAAAAATTCGATTAATAGAGCTCCAGAAATACCTAAGCCCAATGTAGTCTCCCTCCTGTAATTAAGGCCTTGGTTTCCTCCTTTTGAACACCACAATTTCTTTGAATATTATCTATTTTATCATATTCGATACTAGACTTCTGTAGGATCCAATAACCTTCGGTGTTTGGGGTTACCATTAAAAATAATTAATTTACGGAAATGGAGAACTGATGACAATTAATGTACAATCTTTGTTACTGTATATTCATGTATTTTTTGTTCTGTTATACACTTTAACTGAGCGTACGCTTGTTATGCATATTATAGGATAATAATAAATAAATAAATAAATGACTAACTCATGGAGATCACCTCTGAACCTTCACAGGTAGTTTAGATTGCTCAATTAGCAGTAACTTACATTGAATACAATTACAGCTTGCGTGATGTCCATTAGAATGTTATGCATCCCACAGCTTCTAACAGTGAGGAAAATTTTAATCACAGGTGTTGTTTACATACCAATTCTCAGTGGCTGTGTGGCAAATATTCTCAATTTCCCAGCGAGTGATGCTACAGGAAACTTTATTTTGTGTAAGCTCAACCGTGTATAGACAACACGTGCAAACAGCGAGAGCATCAGAGAACTGAACGAAGCTCCTTACGAATTTTTCCATGAACAGACACCTGAAAGAGAGCAGTCTAGATCTTCGCATTTATCTTAAATTAAAAATCGCTGAATTGGTGGCAACGGCCAATTGATTAATCCATTGCATTTTGTGGTACAACTGTTGTGTTTTCTGCAAGGCCTATCAACACTTTAATATGTACCAACTGTACTTAGGATTGCATGTTATCTTCAAAGGACTATCTTATCGTCAAAAGCACCAAGTTCCTGTCGATGTTCTCGGAATCAAAAATGAGAAACAGAGAATTTGGAATGAATTTACCAATATGTGGCAATCACGATGGGATTCCAGCGCTATTGGTCAAGTCACCCGCTCTTTTGTACCTGAAGTTACCTTCCCACTCAACAAGAACTATCACAAATGGTTTTCTCCCACTTAACAACGTCATATATACTTACTGGGCCGGCTCCATCAACTCCAAACTATTTCAATTTGGTTTGTCTGACACCAAAATCTGCTTGTGTGGTGCTGAGGAATCCTGGACGCACATTCCGTATCGCTGAAACCTATACCATGACCACAGATCTACACTAAAAACTGCTGTTAGCAATTTTTCTGAAGGAAGTGAAGTGGCACCGACAGAAAATTCTCTATCATTCTCAACTCCACAACAATTCTGCTCTGTTGTTTTCATCAAAAGAAAGCAACGTTCCTCGAGTCTATCATCAGCTCAACAACAAGGAACCAACCCAACTCCCGCAGTCTATCGATATCTTTAGGAACTGACTTTACCTGCCATCTTAGTGTTATCATCTACGTTCCAGCATCCTTAATGTTTTTAATCTAAATCGTTTCAAAATACACTGCTACACTCACCTTCTACTATCTTTTTATATTCTTATTTTTTCTATTCCTTTCTTCCTTTTTATTTATTAATTTATTTTCTATTTTTTGCTGGTACCCCAGTTTGGGCAGATGTGGGTACGGGATTTGCTGGAACCCAGTGGTATAGTACTACCGCCAGTAGATGCGGTTTTCGGCCTTCTTTGGACAAACAAAGATTGTAGAGCCCACCTCTGGTGGTTAAGGATACACTTAATTGTGGACCAGCTCCCCGTGGCGTAGACGGACATTGGGAGACTTTCTATGTGATCGCCTTCCTGGCGACTAAGTGGCCAAAAACAACTAAACACGCACTCACTGCACAAACATAACGCTACACACGGCTGGCCTTTTACAGAGTTTCTGTATCATCACAGAGTACCTGGGCGAAGTTGCACTCACGTTTCGGAGCCGCCGTACATAAAACACTATACATGTCTACATGTATAGTGTCTTATGTCTACACTGCTCCACAAAATTAACAGAACAAAATTTTTCATGGACAGTTTATTGTGAACAGTGTCACAGAAGGCGAGAATTTGATATAATAGGCATCCTGGTAAGATGGTAGATCAATTTCTATTAGATACTCGGAATTTGCATTCCGAGTATCTAATAGAAATTGAACCAGCTTACAGAGCCGCACATTATGCAAATTATTCATGCCTATAAAAACTCGAGTTGTGACCACATCACTTCATTCCCGTTTTGTGGATTGCTCAGTGGGATAGCCATCTCTAGTACTCAGAATGACAAGTCATCATGTGATTCTTTGAGTTGAAGGGTAGGACGACTTGAAGCCGGAAAGTCGTAGGTGGGGGTAGTACGTTAGCTTAATGTGTTACGTAGTGTCGTCTCGGCACTATGGAAGCAGTTTCAGGAGATAGGAACCATTAAAAGACGGACTGGCCAAAGACACCCGAGGGCTACGTCAACTAGAATAGACCATTATCTGGCTCTAACAGCAAGAAGGAACCCTCGATGTCCTGTTGTCGACTCGCTTCAGGTTGCTTCTGCCACAGGTGAAAACATTTTTAACCGGACTGTGTTAAGGAAGCAGCGTTCAAGTGGACTCTACGCAAGGTAGCCGGTGGATTGCACCCCATTAACCCAAAACCACCGCAGCGCTTGTCGAAACTGGTGCCATCAACATGTGACTTGGAACCCTGACAAATGGGATACAGTTCTAATCTCTTATGATTCCCGTTTTTGCCTACAAACATATTCTAGATGTTATTTAATTTGATAGCAAGGAGGAATACGATACCATGCTTCCAACATCAGAGAAATCGACACTTACAGTGGAGGCGGTGTTATCCTGTGGGACGGTTGTTGTTGTTATTGGGTTTTTAGGAGCATCGGCAACTAAGGCCATGTTACTCTGTATATATTGTCTGTAAATTGCGTGCGTCGATTTTCTGTCTGTTGGACGAAAAACCGGAAACTCCGGTTTTTCGTCCAAGAAAAAACCACGCTACTCTTGCCTCAGACTGTGGGGCGGAATAATGATCAACGGCTTCATGTTTTTGATAGGGTTACTGTAATTGCGCAGAGGTACCGAGAACAGATACTCAAACCCTATGTGCGACTTTTTAGGGGTGGAGTTGGACCAGATTTTCTTTTCATGCACGAAGACGCCATTACACATAGAGCTCAAGTGATGGAGTCAGTGTCAAGGATCTTGACACTGAAGATATCCAACGACTCTAGTGGAAAGCACGATCGCCACACTTAAATTGGATCGAACATGTGTGGAACGTCCTTGGGCGTCGCATTCCACGAGCAGGGTGCCCCAGTTCACTTGGTGAGCTAAGGTCAGCACTGGTGGAAGAATGAGATTTGTTGCTACAGAATCGTATAGACACCATTATCTCGAGCATGGTTCGCTGTTTTCGGGCCTGTTTAGCAGTTGGAGTGGATTGTACGCCGTACTGATGTCATGCGACCATTTTTTCGAGCATCTTGTATCGACTTCTGTGATGTGACCTTTTCGGTAATTCTCATACAACCTCAATAAATGTTCCTTATACCTGTCCGAAGTTTCTCGCTGTCTCTTGATTTCATCATTATTCTATGGAACACCACCATACCAAATTTTGTCTTGCTTCATCGCAAGCTGCACGAATTACATCACGTTTTCTACGTGTTCTGTTTTTTTTTTTTTTTTTTTTCTTTTTTTGTCGAGCAGTGTAGTTAGGATTGGATAGTTTATTGCGTTCCATGGTACGACTATTTATCTGATATATATCACGCCTTCAAGTATAATGCAATCCTGCTTACAGACACGGTCATTATATCTTGCAACTTTTTCTTTTTGTAATATGATCATCTTAGCGAAGCACCTTTCAAGGGTGGTTATTCAAGTTAATTGGAATAGCCTTGTTTGTTTTCTTGGCTCAGCAATCACAAAGATGAGAAAACAGCAATAACATCGACGCAATGTATAGCAATGTGGCGACTTAAATTTAATCGAAATGTAATTCTAAATTCCTTCAATGAATCCAGTCACCTACTCTGTGCTTCCATCAGGAGAGAGAGAGAGAGAATAATTTAATGGGAAATCGGCAGGGACTTAACTCATTCATATACCGATGTTTCTGCCGTCGTCACTAAATCAAAGCAAATAAACAGAAACAGACATCTGTAACTATCCTTTCTCTGAAAGTCCTCAGACTCTTTTGTGAAGAAAAGTCTTAATTTAACACAAGTTAATCGATACCTGGTTCTCTTCCAAGATTGTCCTCTTCTAGTAATTATTGATGTTTGGTAGCGTGTCGTAAGTTAAGTGGATATTTTTCTCAGCTGCTTTCGCTAACTACTCTTAAACAAGCGGTAACTAAAAGCATCCTTAAAATAATCAGAATTTCTGTCATATGCATGTTTCCGGAGAAAGCTCTGAAAAAGCTGGTTAATATCTATCTTGTTCGCCAGACAAGTTATGGAACCCGCCTTATTGATGGTTACCCACTAGAACAGATTCGCTGAATATTGCATCAAATTTCAATCGTAGAAAGTTTTTTGCTTCTTTATTCCTATTAAATTTGCGATCAAATGTTCTCCAAAAAGCAGCTTCACCAAATTTAGCTTTTATGTAATTTTGAAAATACAATAGATTTAATTGGGGGAAAAAAAATGTGAGTAAATAAATAAAAAATTTCTAAAAATTTTGAAACTTGCCTCGTTTAGACTCTTCATTCAGTGCTTGTGGGAGTGACGCATAGTATTGTGCCTTTGTTATCTTCAATATTTTTATTTAAAATTGTCGGTGATATAAATTCCTACTAATTAATATTTATTACTCTTAATATGTCTAAGACGAAATCAAATGTATGTAATTATTTTCCTCGAAAAAGCAAAGATGAAGCACAATGTTCCAAATATCAGAAGATAATGAAGTCGTCTGGAGGATCTACATCATCTTTGATGTTGCACTTAAAGAAAATGCATCAAATTGACATTAAACAAGATAACAGTGAATCTCCCGTAAAAATGGTAAGAACATTAGAAAACTTTATCGTTAAAAAATCTATGGAAGAAGAGATTTCAAAATTAGCCGCTTTAGATGGATTTTCTTTTAATTCAATTGACAAGAGTGAGTTTATACAATCAAGCCTTCACCTTCAGAGAAATAAATACGACAAATTACCACCAGCCTCAGTGAATGGAATTAAAAATATGGTTCTGAATTATTATAAAACTAAGAAAGAAGAACTCATTCAGCATTTCAAAAATTCATTGGTTTTGGGTGCACGGTATTCATTGACTCTAGACGAATATACAAAATAAAAAGGTATATGAATATAAATGTGCATTCAAAAGACAATCATTGGTCGTTAGGTCTTATTGAGATTAATGGTTCACTTGATAGCAAAATTGAGCAAATTGTGAATGGATACTTGAAGGAATTTGGTTTGAACTTGGATGAGGATATTGTTGCCTGCACCACTGATGGAGCAGCAATGATGATTAAGTTTGGCAAGCAAATGACGCCTAATCATCAACAATGTATAGCCCATTGTATACATCTGTCAGTTATAGATGTACTTTATGAAAAAGCAATCAATTATGGTGCCACAGTCTGAATCTCCCAAAGACAATGAAAATAATGAAGAAAGCAGTGATGATGAAGAAGTTGAAGAAAGACAGCAAGGCATGCTTTATCAAACCAACTTTACCGATGAGCTCATTTACTTCTTCAATCCAATGGCCAATATTGCACAAACTATTAACAAAGTCAGAAAAAATTGCAAGCTTTTTCGAAAATCGCCTACCAAAAATGACATATTACAAAATTTTGTTAAAGCAAAATTTAATGGGAAAGAATATAAACTTACATTAGATTGCAAGACTAGATGGGATAGCACATTCTATATGATTGAGAGATTTTTGAAATTGAAAAACTGCATTCCAAATGCTCTATGTGCAGTACTGTTAACTGAAGCTGTGTCTGACGATGACTGGAAAACACTTGAATTGCTTTGTGAAACTTTGCGACCAGTTGAAATTATTCTGAAGACTATAACCTCAGAAGATACAGACTTACTTAAAGCAGTCTTCAATAGAATTTTTGCTTGCTAAGCTTGATACAGCAGAAAACCCATTTGCTTTAAAGTTTCACCAAAGCCTTTTGCAGCGTTACAACGCAAGACGAAATTGCCCAACTGTGGCTTTGCTGAGCTATCTACACAACTCCAAAATGTTTAGGAAAGAAGATTCAGGTTCAAGAACTTTTGATTTTCCAAGTAAGCAAGTTTTGAAAAAGCACGCTGAAGAGATTTATCAGAGATTATTTGCAAAACATTCCGAAGGAGTCTTAGCGTTGAATGAAGAAACTGAAAATAAACAAACTGTTCTTTTAGAAGAAAACAAAGACTCGTGTAGTTTCGATGTTGGAGATACACTCATGCGAGAGTATGATAGTGTAATAAAGAGATTAACTGAAGAGCCTTCAAAATATCCGAGTGAATTGGAAATCAGCAAAGAATTTAAACTTTTGGAGGCAACTAGCAGTAGAAGTGAAAAGATGGAGAAAGTTTATAGAGCACTGCTGACCATTAAACCAACAAGTGTCCAATCTGAGAGTGTTTTCGATCCCTGGTCTCTTTAACACAAAAATAAGGTCAAGTCTATCAGGAAAAATGCTTAATATACTGTGTTTTTTAAAGGATCATTTTCAGAAAAAAGCTGAGAAATAAATAGTAAAGTAATTTCCCCAAGCTGTTTTTTTCACATTATTTTTATTTATTTATTATTATTATTATAGGGCTTATTATTTTTTTGTTTACTATACGAGGAGATAGTTTTTATTCAAAGGATTTGAATACAATTTGTAATTTTGTATAATCTCAAGCCGGTTACTCTTTTGGAGCATTTTAATTTTTTATTTTTTTTACTATAACAGGTGATAGATTTTGTTTAAAAGATTTGATTACGATTTGTACAATCTACCCAAGATAAAATAAATACTTGCGTTATAAGCTTTTAATTATTTTCCCAAAGTCTGAGAAAATCGGTTTTAAGAGTAAACTCGGTTAAAAATCGGTTTTGAAATTTCTCGGTTTTATGCAAGCCCTAGTTAGAACTGTGTTCAATTTGTTTGAACGCGGTACTTCATACACTGCCACAAACCGTTATCCGTTGCATGTGACACATCTTGTTTGTAATTTCGTATTCTCTAAATTTGCATCAATAACGTCTGGCCTGTCAGTGTTTTCCTAATTTCAGAAATAACTGTACTGCGTACTTCATTGATTGAAAACAGGAAACCACATTATCAGAATTCATTCGTAGTGAAGAGAAACTCAAACCCAGCTGCTCACTCCAAATAACTGTTTTATTTTATACTACGTTCTGATTTATAGTTCTCTTCGTCTCTGACCTTTTAATTCGAAGTATTTTTACAGAGCCGAACAAAAGAATCGATTACCAATGCAAACAAAACGCTTCGCACAGCGCGAAGTCTTTTATGTACGGAGAGCAACATTTTCATCCCGTAAACAAAAGGTAACGTATTAATTTAGCGCACGGGGCGGTGCCCTTTAAAATATTCCTCTATTTCCCGCTATTGTGTGAAAGTAAATGCGTGGCCAAGGAAACTGGGTGGACATGCGATGACCATATTCTTCGGAACTTCCCTCGACACAGACCTAATTAGCAAACGAGACCCCTAAGGATCGCCCATCAAGGAAATAGGAAATGTTTATTGGATGACATGTTTACGTGACTGCAATCGTCATTCACCACAAGGGTTTCGAGCGCCAGTTTTTCCATCTCCGAGACCGAACATGTTGCTATGGAAACAACAACGGGGACAGATTGCGTGTAGTGGTGAGTCATTTATACACCTAACCTAGGAACGTGTTTGTCACACCTAGTGCTCAGAGTGGCACGTGATGGCTTGAGTGCAATCGCATAATAGCCGTAGACACAGAGATGGGGGAGGGGGAAAAGACACTTTTATCGACCCATTTCGTGTTACAATAGGACAGTACAGGATGTTGACATCAGTGGACTTCCTTTCAAACAGAGAGGAAAAACGGCCAGAAAAATTACTGCACTTAATTATTTAAATCTTCTGTTTGTGTTTTGCTATTTTTTTTCTCCACAATCTCTTATCCCACCCCTCTCTGGAAATTTTTGAATCTTCCTTTCCCTCCCATCTACCATTTTCTGAATCTTTTATTTCCTCAATGTCCAATGATTCCTTCATATTGTTTCCTGTAGTTTCTTCATATTTATTCCCCTTTGTTCTCTGATTTATTCCAGTTGGCGATTCTTTGCTACTCTGCTATATGTCAAGGGAGAGAAATCAAGCCTATAATCCTTTGGACATGATCTACGCGCATTAGGAGCCAAGAGGGACCATGATTTGTAGACGTCAGTGACTGTTGTGATCACGCCATATTATTAATTCACCAATACCATCTAGAAAATTCAAATAATCAATTTAAACAAAGGGAGTGCCTCACCTTATTTGCATACTGTTGGCCATAACCGGCTGGTCTGTCTTGGTTTGATCTGTCGTGTAATGCGGTTAATGTTTGTGCCAAATGGCGATGATCAGTCTGGTGGTCATTGCCTTAATGTACCGTAATTTAAATGAAAGTTCATTTGCCACTGGATCGCTGCAGTTCCCATATATGTTTCGGCACTTCACCACCCAGTCTGTTGATTAAATTTTCGCACTACAAAGCCACTGGTAATAGGTTTGTGAATTCGCACGAATGATTGGTAGACAGTGATGTTCAGAAACAAGAGGGGTTGCCATTAATAAAGTCTATGGAATTTTGGGGATTTATTTGGATATGAAACGCAAAGGGTTGAGGCTGTCATTGAAGTTTTGGCATTTATCAACACAAAGATTGTAAAACTAAATATTAAGGCAACACAGTTCCCATTTGATCCTCTTGGAAAGGTCTAATCACTGTAGAGAAAAGTCTCGTGTCTTTGTCCCACAAATGGTCTTGAATTACAAATGGTTTAGTTTTAATCAGATGTCGCTATAATCGCGTTTACAGGCGATCTATGGACGATTATTTGAAGAGATGCAACAAGTATCGTGGAATGAGTCATAATGCATATTTTAGATTCCTCTTTGAATCTTTATCTCGAAAATGTCGAGGATATCAGTGATAAGCACAAGGGGACTTATTTCACCTAAGAATTTCCTAAAATGGAAAATCATTATCAATAAAGGTGGAAACCAGCTATATTGGTTCATTGTTGATGACCATTAATGAGACAAGGACCAAACGGGGATTACAAATAAAAACATCGACACATTTTTTTTTCAAACTTAACTAAGCATACCTTATGTCAGTTATGCATGACATTTTATAGATTTTTAACAATAATAGAATATTTCCTTCTGTATTAAAGAGAGAACTGTTCCCGAAATAAGTCAGTACTGGAAGAGCTATATGGCAGACTTCAACCAAGAAGATAGAGAAAGAGACTTCACCTCAGTCCTAGGAAGAAATCCGCACAAAGAAACCCCACCGTGAAAGAGAAGAAACGTAAGTCCTCTGAACCGTGTTGTATTGGAAAGGGTGCTTAGATAAAGTCGTAAATTATTTTAGAGTAAGCTTGAAGTCGAAAAAATTACGAGAAATATAAGGAAATGTTTAGTAGTGTTGGTGAAGCTGTGAAGAGAATTGATATTGCTAAATTAAGAGAGATAGAGAATTGTTAGTATTAAATTAGTTTATTGATTGTTGTTGTGAAGAGAACTGTTATTGCTGATATATGAGGAAGTGATTAAGATTGAATTAGTTTAGTGTTTGTAAAAAACAAATCTTCCTGAATTTGAACAGGTTTCGCCTGACAAGTTGAAGTCTGTTGGTGAACGTTGGAAGGAATTCCATGAAAGAAAAAAATATACGTTGCAGACTCCCACCTGTACACAGCAGGTAAGTAGGAAAGTCTCTCTATCAATGAATTTAGTGGAAGATAACGAAAGAATGAGTTGTCTTTATAGCCTACCGTGGTACGTAGTGATGGGTTTATTAGATGGCTAAGGGCTAAGAGGGAAACCATGGGGGGTAACGGAAAGAAAACGCACTGTTTTCAAGTTCGGCTGAGTAATGAGAAAATTTTATCAGTCTTAAAATCTTCCGCAGTAAGCATTTGTCACTCTGAAGAGCGGTAAACACAATTTTCTGAGGTCACGCTTATCCAGAGTCGACTGCTGTGTGCACTGGCAAGGGCTTTCAAGTGCAGGTGTACCCGACAGGTGCTAATCTAGTGACGTAATGATCTGTACTCAGTTCAAGACTTTCTGATATTATCTTTTTCAGTGTCAGGATGTATGCCTTAAACCACCTGCACCAGCAGCCAGAGATACAAAACACGTCACCGGCACTCACGTGGACGCGAGAAATTGCACCCAGTAATACCACGTTATTGGTACAACTGCGCTTCCCAAAGAACACAATGCAGGAGAATAAAAGAATGCATTATCATTCTTGGAGAAGTAATGAACTCATTAAGAGAACAAACGAGTGGACAGTACTCATTAGGTGAATGACTTTGTGATAGCCGCAGTCGTAAAGATAAATTGTTGTTTTGTAGAAGGAAACAACTGCTTCAGTTCATAAATAGAATAACAGTGGTAAGACTAATTATTAGCAGTGGAGTAAGAGAACTCAGCTTATTGTGAGTGTTGAGACTGCTTTTTATTTTCCTGTTTCTGTTTATTTTCATCATATGAGGTCTCTGAATACGATAACCGTGTGGAAAGCAATGGAAGTTTCTTCTGCCGATTCACAGCTGGATGGTTTTTCAAATCGTGAAAATATCGCGAATTTTAAAGATTGGAGCCACGTTACAGTTCAATCGTTTATTCAACTCATTTCTCCGCATGGAATCTGACTGTTTAATAATGTAACGAATGTCCAAATTAAAAGGATAGAAGCCTCGACATTTCCAGTGAACGTCCTTCAATGGAGAGAACGAAAACCACCGCAGACAGTCCAAAGTAGCAATTCCTGGACATTAAACTTACCGCGAACCATAATTAACTCGTCATGGAAAAATCCACATCAAAACAACGTTAAGATTTTTACGGCAGTCAAAGGAATGGGGGAAGATTTGCATATCTGCCACGGTATGAAAAACGAACTGTAACGCTGAGTACGGAGAAACTAGTAGTCTTCCACTAGTAGCGCAATTTTTAGGGGCTCGTTTCACATCACTGATGAGTCAGTTGGTCACGAGCGAAAGTTTCGAGGTTCCTCTCTCAGAAACTAGGACATTTTATTCCGATAAAAGACATCTATAGTTTACAGACGCCATATACCAACGCCTCATGACCTAAGTTGCCTGTAGGCTTGATCAAACAAGATCATAAAACAAACAAAATCATACTCCGTCATAAACTCTAAAAGCAGTCTTGATATCCGCAGGAACGTGAACGTTTTCTCAGCCATACTTTGGGGGAGGGGGAATGAGTCACGATTTTGTTCTTACGCTCCAGAAACAAAGTGCACGTTGCTCAGGTCTGGAAAAAATAACAATGATTCTGTTTACTCGATGCCACAGGATCAGAAGGTTCAACTACAGTCAACTGAACCGTAGGTGTCATAAACCGATAAAGAGTGGAAACAAATATGCGCTTTATTTATGACCAAAGAAGGTGTGGTCTTATAGTGTGTTAAAATCCAATCCACAAATCGTTACTGCTTTTTAGCGTCCGAATATTTTTGGTAATGTAATGTATATTTCTTCAGTATTTGGCAGTTCTATGAGGAGAAACTGTGAAAGTTATTTTTAAGTCTCCTAAATGTTTTCAGGTGTCCATCGTGGGTTCCACGAAGCAGCAACAGGACGCTCCAATCCTTGCTTTCAGCGTGCCACTGTCGTGTGATATCCGGTGTCTACATTTTTGGTAAGATGATCACGTACCACGTGCGGAGGCATTAGTATTATTATTAGCTTTAGCCATTGGCGAAAGAAAGCTCGAGCTCCTTCTTAAATTTCGTGTACGCACGTGTATATATTGGAATCGTTTTATACCAGGAAGAGGTCATTGTGACAAAAGAAACAGCAGCTTTATGCAATAACCTCTCGTCAAACACAAGGAGCATTTTTGCTTATATTTGCTACGGTGTGCAAGGGTTGATTAAAATGATCTGAAATTATTTATTATTATTTTTTTAATATCCCTCATGCAAGGATAAACGAATGACATATCTCTAAACAAGCAAACGTAATAATAATGTAATAAATAAATCGTGCATTAATTTGTAAATTAATCTTATTTAAGACAATTTCTGAACTACCAGTGCAATGATCATGGTCTTCATGGCCGGGAGGGTGCGTGGTTAAGTGAGTTACGACTTTGGTTTCAGCTATACAGTACCTCGGAAATATCCTCTGAGCTTTTTTAGCCAGGGGCATTTAACAGTTACTGCTCATTCTCCGAATCATGCTGTTAACAGAGTGTCTCATCTCATAAACTGAAACTGGATCCGACTGGAAATTTTTCATATTTTATTAAACTGACAGAAGATTTACACTTTTTGAATGACCTTGTCAAAGAGGATGGTACATTTTCTCGATTCACGGTATTCAATATTACAGGACGAAAACGGAAGGCGGTGGGGTGGTCAACTGAATGCTGTCATATTGGCATCTCAGTGCTATTTCTTCTTTTTAAAACGGCCAACTTAGAAAAAGAAGTCATGATTATTCATACTTACTGGCATTTTATCTCTCGGTGAATCATTTGTAATTTCTAGTTGAACATTGTACAGACCACAGGCGTCCATAGCAAAGTCCAAAAACGAAATAAATGTGCTGCCCTCTATACTTATCAAAACCCCGAATGAAGAAAATCGGCGGTGTTTGTTCAATGTCTAAAACACAATCAGCACTCTCTCATTCCCCTCCCCAGGGAAGCGGGGGGAGGTGCAAGTGGGAGTAGAGAATGAGCAGAAGTAGACTGCAGCTTACTAATTTCGTTTCACACTGGATGTGCGGTCGCAAGCGCCATTATTATATTATCTCCCGTGCCCCTCGCGCTGCAGAGGTTTGTACTTTTTTGCTCCAGTATTAGTCGCCAGGTGGTGCTTTCCCCCTTTGTCATTGTCACAATTTCTCTAGGGGGGGGGCTCCCGCTGTGACGTCACCGTTCATAATCGAAGACGTAACGTGATTTGATGAGCAATCAGGCAGGGATGTCATTATATTGTCAAATGCATCAGTGGCTACTATCTGTTATTAAGTGACGTTAGAAATTACTCCGATTGAGCGTAAAATCATCTGATTATATGTTAACTGCAGCCGTCAGCGATTTCATTGATCAGCAGACAGATGTTGCCAGACTTTGACTCTCATCCTGCATGTCTCACTTTGTAATAAAGAACGATAAATTTAGATTCCCAATAAAATTTTCTCACGGTGTGATGACGAAGATAATGATGGCTGTTGGCCATCGGGAAAAACAGCATTCGCGAAGTTGAACTATAACATGAGTATTGGTTATTTAGTTGCTAGAGGAAAATTATGCATCTTTTGTTATAAATAGTGGATATACGTTCTACTTTCAGAAGTTGTCATTGGCATTATTTGAGGCGAGACGATGGATCGAGTTCAATCCGTAGGAACATTTTCAATTTTTTTCATCGGTTTATTTATAATAATAACGTGCTTGCAGATTAAGTCAATAATTCGAAACAAACCAACAAAATATCGACGTCTGTTATCTAGTGGCGTGTGCCAAAGCACGAGCGCGTTTATCCTCTAATCTTTCATTCTCTTTAGATGACACAAGTGGTTCAGTTTGAAATTTTACCTCACCCTTAATATCGATCGTCGACTGGGGTATAAAGGAGAGGAGCCCTCCACCTCCTCTATGATAATATTGATATCCCAGTGGTGACTTACGCGGCTGGAGCTTGGGGAGGGAGAGCCACTAACAGTGCAGTTCGCAAGTTCCTTCTTTCTAAGCAAATATTCGTTCTTCTGGGCATCATCAAGGCTTGCAGAACAGTCGCCACTGGGGCCTTGTGTGTGTGTTGACTGGAAAACTTTCTGCTGACCTGCTGGTAGTGAGGTCATGTTTGCTATATGCTCTGAAGAAAGGGGTTCCTAGAGAAATTTTAGGCTTCCGGTCTTACCCAGTTCGGTAAGCTGCCGTTGGCCTGATTTTTGTCATCTGAACGGAGGCGTGTCCGTGATGAATTGGATACTATCAAGCAAGTCCAATGGACATTCTGGGAAAGGCAGGTAGTTATACACTTTCTTACCCTCTGTTCGAACTGCTGACCAGAGGCTTTGGCTATCGGCTTGCTGCGTTCTGAATAAACGTGACCCGAGGACCAGGCTGTTCCAGTTGGTCTTGGCTGAATCAGATTTGTACTCTTGTGGAAAGCAGGAAACTGCTCTCCACATATTAAAATGTCCGATGTATTTAGACTTGCGTGCTCACCTGGAGAGGGGGACACTCGCTCTGATTGAGGATATCTTGTTTGAGCTGTTATCAAGTAGAGAGGTTTCCTCTACGTTTTGTACTTTTGGAGACGTACTAGAATTAGATAGTAGTGGCCTACTTCCTCTTCGTTGGGCCGGAAACTTGTGGTGACGGCTCGTCCCAACCACGAGGCTAAATGGTCAATCTCTTTATTTTTCTTTCTTTTGTTATTTTCTGTTAACCCAAGTGGTGTTTGTGTTATGTTGTTAATTATACTAACCAGCTGGTTGTTGAATTCAGGTTATGTTACAACGTTCAGATGACAATAAGTTGAATCTGGGCGAGAGCGAATTGATGAAAGTTCACCCAAATGACAAATGGCGCTCGATACTGATTAGAATGAACATCCAGTGATTTTCACCTTTTCTGACTACTGCAAGAGGCACCTCAGAGGACGCCATTTCTCGTCAGATGAAGAGGTCAAGATCATGGCGCATGAATGACCCTGAGATCAGCGTAAAGAACTCTCGTTCGAAGAACACTCATTGCTTTGATGCTGGAAGAAATGCGTTAAGCAATAGGGAAACAAAGTATTACCGGTGTGGTTGGTGTTCATCTATTTGAATACATGTTTTGCTTAATATGCTATAAAAACAATTCTTATATAACTTTTTAAGTTTTCTATTGAATTATGGAAAACTTAAATATATATATTTTTATATTTTCTTGTATTTCAAACTCGGAAAATTGTTCAGATCAATTTATTATCTTTAAATGCGAGAGTTTCAGAAGTCACTATGTTAAATTGGTAACAAGAAAGATATCACCATTTATTATTCGTCACTTCATCGCACGGACTACTGCACTCGATCAAATGTCATACTTTTTTGCGCGTTTTCCTACTGCGTCATTCGTATTCGATGCCAATCTTGTCTTTCGACTTCCCGGTAATGTTCAACCATGTCGATGAACGAGGTTTCGAATTCGATAGGTACACTGATCCTTCAGGAAACAACAGCGGATGCAGAACCCTTTGGTTCCAGGTAGACGATGCCCATTTCCGTAGATAACGGATGCGACTTGTGACCTCTACTAACGTGAAATTAGAGCACGCAGATACATGTAGCGGTTGGGGAAAATGTACACACATTTCTAATATGGTACTAATAATTCCCGAAACAAACGCTACAGTTGCTTCGTCTCAAACATTATTAAAGAAAATAGGGAGCAACAGCAGTGTGACCAGAATGACAGAAAGGAAACGTGAATGCTATTAATAAAGGCAGTACTACGAGTGCAGAATGTTAAAATACATCACTGTAATGCTGGTTTTGATTGATACAGTCCACTCTGTTTGGCGTGTTAGAAATGAAACTACTGAAGGAGGTGGTAACCATTAAGAATGCTTACTAAATTCGCAACAGTCTACTAGAATGAATTCACGCTTTACAAATCCTTCGCTGTCAACTGCCACACAATTTGATTAAAACCGTTCACTCCTTTTCCAACACAAAGCCATCTTCGATGGATGCAACAACGATTGGCACCATAAATAATAAGAATCTCCTTTGTTTGTCAGCTGGGTAACTCTATAAAGTTGCCTCCCTATCACCCACATTAACTGAAATCGTGGGAGGACTCCGTTTCTTAATCTTAATAACTCATTTAGTAACAATTCACTCGCACTGTACTGATTTTAATTAGTTAAAAGTCACGTTCCATTAAGTTGAGTGCGTAGCTCACAATGAACACTTGAACGTAGATGCCAGAATAAGTAGACATCCTAATCATCGAATAACTGTTTAGACAATGTGATTCGAGAATAGTTACTTTTCATCCAGATTGGCTTTGACCATGTCATGTATGTGTTCTGGAAATCACTTAAAAAAATTTCTGAAGCACCTGATTTCTGGAGGATGTTGAACGATGCCCGTAGAATCTGTTTAAACTTATGATATAAAAGAGCACGGCCTTCAGCAACGCGATTGTGTTTATCGGAGAAATACAGATATTGTGAAACCATAATAATAAACTGCTTGTTTCTGATCTTTGTTATCAATGAGGTCTCTTCTTGCTTTTCCCGACCGGATGAACTCCGATTGCGAATGCAGTTAGAAGTTCTCTTTGAGGAGACCAAAATCACGAAGCAGGACAATGGAGAATTTTTTGATACCAAAATACACCAAGGTTACCTGAGATTTCCTAGAAACAAAACAAAAAAAAAATGATTATTTTATCACCAAAATGATGTTAACCCATTTTTTTAGGTGCGTCAGCATGTATGTATTATACACATACTGTCTTCACCACGTTTGATAAGGTGCATAAAAGGTAACGCACTGCGTATATTAACTAACTTGTTAAAAATGTTTATACGTTGTGGGTGAGGATAAAACCTTCTTATGTTCAACTTATGTGAATTGCCCTTCTGATAATATTTTAGATTTATTTTATGACTGTTTCCCTCAAATAATTTCACAAAACTTTATTAAATGTTTCTTAGACCAGGATAACAAATTGGCCACTCTCCTTAAGGAACCACGTTGTTTCCCCATGGAAACATTGGGCAAAGTTATCGAATTCAACGTTTGAAATAATCATTTCGAAGTTTCTCGAGGTTCATTTTCTAAGGAATGATTACAAAGCAATGACTGTTGCGGTCTTCTTCTGTCCCCAAGTATTTGCATAACGATGTCAATGTTTCCCTTGATGACAAGTGCCTTAGTATTGCTCATTTCACTTATGTGCATTGATGTATCGAAATACCGAAGGCAAATTGTAGTAGATTTTATTACCGGTGTGGTTCGTGTTCATCTATTTGAAATAATGGAGAGAAAGACAGACACAATTATCGGAAATTGTTCGTCAGAGATGGAGATTTTATATACGCTATTTCGATATGCAGAATGTTTCTTTCTATAAAAACGATCAATGCTTTGGTTCCAGCGCAATCGTTATTCGTAAAAAGATTCAGATTTTTTCAAATCAACCTAACGATGATTTCCATATACATGGAATATAAAATCTGGCTTTGCGGTTGAAGAAATTGAAATAGTATTTACATTTCCCTCAATAAAAATAAGAAGTTTATCGTTGTGCATACAAAATTTCTATCAAGAAACACTTAAGGAAATATTCTGTGGCGAACATAAAGAAGAGATTGCCTCATGAATAATAAAACAAGAGGGTGGGGGGGAACTCGCAAGCGATGTCCTTCGGGGGCTTTGACCAAGGTAAAAGGTGTAATAGAATTGTGGCTGTACAATCTTTTTACAGAGAGACTTTAATCATAAGACAAGGAAAATAACGCGCTCGAAAGAAAAGCGCATGCGCCCAAATTTTAATCTTGAATGTCTAATATGATAATCGATTTTGCATGATACACGAGACCTTAGAAAACCGGGTTTGAAGTTGCACAATGACATTCTGGTTTTGTTTGAATAAATATTCAAAATATATGTTTAATTCCACAAGAGATTGTCCCAATTTCTTCTTTAAACCAGTTGAACGTCTTCGAGGTTATATTGCGCATTACCTAACTCGAAAACGATTCGTGGATTTTAATTATTTGCAGAATTGTAATCAAAATATTTCTCTAAGCAAAATTGATAATAACGTTTAGGATTATGCTGGCTGTGTAGTAGCAGACTCGAAGTTGCGCACTTTGCAAAGTAACAAGAACATTTTGGCGTAATTAGTTTTCAAATTTGGTTAAAATTATTTTTTACCGTTCTTGTTTATCCCGAAAGGTTTTTTCTTTCTTTATTAAGAATAATTGCTTCAGAAAATGGGTGATAAGAAGAGAGCATAATCATTAAGAGTATACTAAAAAATACAGTTTTTTTTGCCATTCTGCCGATAATACTAATAATGTTTGATAATTATCGGAATCAGATAGATGTTTTTGTCGCTTTATTGAATTATGAGGTCGGCCAATCGTTTTTAACGGGCTCGTTGGCATTTCCGATACTCTTCTAGTACGGTTGAAGTAGAGTGTAGATTTATTCCTTGCTAAAGTTGGACATTTGCCCACGCTGATGTTCAGCAATCCCATTTTTTACATCAGACTGAGATCTACCTGAAAAATATCTGCTTCTTTGGTAACGCGGACGTGCAAGCCATGAGTTTTGTTCCTTGCAATGAGTTTGATTTGTTTTTTTGCTTGTTAATGATATAAACAGAAGAAAAAACGCTAATTAATATCGCAAATTCGAGAACAAAGTCCGAAGAGTCTGTATAAAAATGAATTAATGCCTGGAAGTATTCCAAAGTGCTGAAAATGAAGGGGAGATTACTGTTCGTACACGTTCATCTTGAAACCACCACGAAATGCTCACTTAACTAATAATTTCTTGTTCGTGATACCAAGAAGGAATTGCGGGCTATCTTCTAACAAGTCACGCGTCATCATCTGTCACAATTATCGAGGTGACATCGCTGGAATCAGTCGCCCACCAGCAACGGAAACTTCCAGAAAAAGTTACATTGATAGGCATCGTCTTGATGTCTAGTCACGTGAGGAAGTGCACTTTATGGCAATTATTCACGTGACTGAATAACGGTGAGATGTAATATCGCAACTACAGACGATGCACAGGTGCGATCCAACGCTCAATTTGGTGCTCATGTCTGAGCAGGAAACCAACCGCCATTTTTAGAACTCGGCTTATACTTTTTCTAGCATCTTTTAGATACTTTGGTCATTTGCAGATGGAAATAGGCAATGGAATGGGAAGCATTAAATAAGGCGAAATCTCATTTTTAACAGACGTATTTAAAAGTATCCATTATATATTTGTATCGCAATTCCATATTCTATTGTAGTCACATTATTAAAACTTTTCTATTGTCACTCTTGTGTCTTCAATGATCTTCCAGTACTGGAAATTCCATCTAGTTGTTAGGTGCATTCTCCAAAATTCCTTGTATTGCCAGTTCACTTCGATGGCTTTATGTCCTCGACAATATAGCTATTCATACACAATCTCCTCGGGTCGCATCACTGAAATCTGAATACTTTTAAAATGAATAGAAAACACTATTTTATTTACAATAACTTTCTATGTAAGAAGAAAAAAGAAAAAAAAAGAAGTCACATCCAAAGACATACTGTTGGAAGTTCAAATATCTGTCTTCATATCTGCACGTGCCTTCCCTTCCTCCTTTGTCGCTTCGCTCTCACACTTTGAAGATCTTACGTGGATTCCGTAGTCTGCATTCCTTCCCCCCACCTCGCCTTTCTTTTCATCCCATCAGTCACGATAATGCCAGACACTGGATGAATAGAGCACCCTATCGATGTAGCTTGTAAGTACAGCTCACAATACCGACTGTGTGTGTGGAGAACCATTCGAATGATAAAATATCAAAAGTTGTTGTTTCCGTCGGCGATATGTCCTGCCGGTGACTGTCATCAATCTGGGTTAGCTAGATTTGCCTCCGAGTCAGAAAATGGTACAGAGCGTGGCACGCGAACCCGAGAGAAAGGACCAGCTGACTAATCACGGCGCCGAAAATTGATCAAAGATTCGGGGAGAATCACTGTACTGCTTCCCGCATCGTGGAACCAGTCATATCTGGGGGTGGGGGGTTGGGGGAATAAGAGGGGATATCCTTGGTAAACTAATACCCTCATATGGCTGGAAAGTGAGCTATTTTAAAGTTTTTCTCATGAGATTTGTTGTTGGGGGGAATTACTGTTCGGGAAAGAGGGGAAGTCGTCACCCCAACTCCTATTAGATATTGGGTCTTTAACGGCTCTATCAGGGTTCGTCAAGAGATAGCTGGGATTACGGGTTCCATCATCGAGTGACTATAATGAGATGCTATGGGCAGAAAACCTCTCGTTCAGGGAATTACCATAAAATGCAAGGTGCGATTTATAATCAACATAATGCTTGCAGTACTTTGTAATGCAGTTGCCTCCTCTCTATGATGGAAGTTAATTGCACTGACTTGAGAAAGGTCGTGGGCCCTGTAAGGAGTTCCTTACACACGAACTATACTCCATTCGTCCAAAATTGAAACCGCAGAGAGAGGTACAGAGTCGCCGTTTCCATCCAAAGATGTAAATTTTATTAGCCATTGTGAAATTGATATCCTCCATCGCAGTTTCTTCTCGAAATTTTCAATATATTTCATAATATTTTGTCTTAAAATACTCTTCAGTTTTCCACTTTTCGTTCTGAGCCTTTGGGGCTTTTTTTTTTTTTTTTCTTTTTAATGGTGTTTAATCTTTACATGTCATCCATGTAGCTAAAGCGCAGCATTCGATACTGCTAAGGTCAAGGAGAAATATCTCTGGAAATAATCCCGATCACGGTGGTGTGTGATCGGGAGTATTTCCAGAGATATTTCTAACATTTTAACATTAGTTAGGCACGGCCCTGTTTTTCAGCAGCGCCATTTTTACGTACTTACGAATATAATAAATAAATAAATAAACAATAATAACAAATAAATAATAAAAAAATAGAAAAAAAAAGAGTTTATTGTACCAGTTGAAATTTTATATATTTAGTCCTTTTTAAAAATATTTATCTAGCCTTTCCAAATTTCATTAAAATCCGGCAATTAATATTTCTTTTTCCATACAATTTGTACCTAAAAAAGAAATGCATAGATTAATAGATTAAATGCAATATTGTTAGCTTTGAACAGTCCCTGCACGCTTCTTGTGAACGTGCTGTCGCTTGGGAACAAGTACATATACATAGAAAGAAAAGAGGCAAAAAAGGCTACGGGAGAAGTGCAACAAATATCATAGAGTTGTACATAATTAAATAGAACTGTTAAGTTTAAAGAATATAATACTGCAGAGTTGTATTAAGTGTTCTTATAAAGTTATAATCTTATTAATTAATTGATAAGGAGATAACTGTATTTACTTTTCACTTCAGTTAATTACAGAAAAAGAACAAAACAAAAGAATAAATTCAGTTAATTTAAGAAAACATCGAACTCGGCCGAAATGTAACATACTGCGTACACTAACTCGTTACACTTTCATTGTGCTTCTACATCAGAGTTCGAGGCTGATAAACAGGGCCGGCCTAACTAATAAGCACCCGGGGTAAAATTTTCATATCGCGTCTTCTACAACTTCATGTATTATTTTTCTTATGGAAAAACGACGCCATGTGTGGTGTAATCAACTAACACTTTTTACCACGTGGTGATTTTACTACAAACTGCAACAGGATTATGGTTGTGAGGGAATACTGCTACCTGCAATCGCGCTATGGTTACACCGCGTGAACAAACAGAAGAAAATTACTACAGGGAAATAAAATAAAATGAAATGGGATGAGCTAGTGTGGGGGGTGGTATTTGTTTTAGGTTATTCTGGGAGGATAATAGTTTTTCCTTTATTTATTATTTATTCTTTAATAATAAATCACGTTACCTTCCAGACCCACCTCTTTTAACTTTGTATTTCTCAATTAAATTTCCCCCTTAATTTACCTCCCCTCCACGTTAACACCTGACTTGTATACTGCACAGAAGATCACAGATTCTGGGGGAATAATAGTTCGTGTATGTCTCCTCTGGACTGGCTGAGTATTCAGAATGACTCAATACTACACATGATAAACATATACAATTTTGTTTATTTCACAGTATATACATTAAAGAATTGTATCATACAACATCAATTGGTATAATGTTAATAACTGGCATTATATGTGTGTTAAGATGTAAAATTAATAGCAAATGATATAATATGTCTCTTCGTGTCTTTCTGCTTTTTCTCCTTCTTGTTTTGGTTACATCTCATAACATTATTTTTTGCCTTCTAACAGTTAAACTTCCCAACTGGAATTACCTCAGTGGGCTTAACACCTCTATGGATAGTGTCCTAGATTTATAAATCCCCGCTGTAATCTTTCATTAATTTATCCCTTCCAAAATAATTCAATCTTAATATCTTGTAACGTTTCTAGTACATAGAACACCTTTACATCTTAACTTAGAACATACCAGTCTCAAGTACATGTATCTAAATCTTCCTTGCTTTAACTTATCCTTGAGATGAAGTACATACATCTATGAACCCTTTTCTTCCTTTTATACTAATCAATACCAAATCTACTATCAACTAAATAAACATTTTTCTAAAGTCCTTCTCTTCAAATCTAGTTTAAAATTATTATCTCGTACTTACATATTAACTTAGGGAATCATTCTTTACACTACCTTTTCTCAGTTCAGGGGCGACTCATCATCGACAGCATAGGGCATCATCAGGCTCTAACTGGAATTTTTCATCGGCAAAGTACTGCTGTTCATCTACAGGGATTCTCCTACGTTCAGGAACTCGCTCTTCTTTACATACGGCTATTAAATAAGTTGCTCCGGCCTGCTTTTGGGCGTCTGATCAGTTCGTCGAAACTGGGAAGCATAATAGAATTATCAGGACTCTTCTTACTACTTTATTGAGAAACCTGGCTATGTAGCTCATCCTTATCTTGCTATACCGAGGCCTTTCGATCCTTTTTTCTCAGCTCCAGCATAGGTGTTTCCATCTTTCAACGGTTATCTCCTTCCTATTCCAACAACTCTTAAACAGCAACTCCCACAACTCATTACTCTGTCCCCTGCTTTCTGGCGATTCTCCCGGCACTTCTCGGGATTTCTTTCCAGCCGCACATCACTCAGGCATCTCCACGGGAACTCTCTAAACTTCCACACTGCCCAAAAACTCACAACTGTCCCACAAAAAAAAAAAAACTCCTCTCCCTTGTCTTGCATCTCCGTTTTGTTTCAGCCGCTCATTCTATTTTGATCCAATCGTCGTTCGTTCTCCATCATCTCATTATTCTCATTCGCTCTCTCCCACTTCTTCCGTTTTTCTTGGCCCTTCCCTCTCCTGGGGTAACTTCCTGTTTACAAAATTTCCATCAACTTCGATGAACTACTGGGCGTCTAGAAATTTCTAGATATTTCCTTGTGATCATTCCCGATTCACTTACCGCCATTAGTCCACTCTGTTTCTTCTCTACCGCTCCTTGAAATCAGTAAGTGCTCAAGGAGTCGGTCTGTTTCAAATAGCGGCAGCCATTTCTACATAGTGTATATCGCATCCAGGGTTTTCTTCACCCTCCTAGTTCTTAAAATCTTCCTCTCCACAAGGGGGAGTCGGTTCCCTTGTTCTTTCTTCCAAAGAGCTGCTCACTTTCTGTTTATGCGACCATGAACTGGCCTTGCGGTGCTCCCTTTGTACTAGTGTTCCAGTGCTCCCATTGTCTTGTGTACCGTCCTGCTACCCCCCGTTGTTACGTTAATCCTCCCCTACTTGACTGTATGGTACAGAGCGATCGCAATCTGAGCTTAAAATCATCCTATGTAAATAATATTATTTAATATATATATATTTTTCTTGTTATGTTATAATATTTATAACATAACATTCGCTAGGATAAGTGTAAGAATTTTGTTCTTACACTAGCGTGGGCAGATATTCATCTGGGAAGCGCAACAGCGTAGAATCTTGTTCAACTGCAGCGGGAAAAAGGCACAGACTCAATACACGTGAAAATATCAGAGCAAGTGTCGACCCTCAGTTCAAGAAGTTAAAATAACAAAGGAAAATTTAATGAAACACAGTAATCACTTCATCAGGCTGGCTTCTCAAAATGGAGGATTTTTATTGGGTGCTAGATAGAGGTTCTTTTAATGTTTTTTAATAGAAAAATCATCTAAAACTTCTACAAATACGGTACGTTTTCATATAATTCCCTCTATCCACAATTAAAAATTCTCGGTCATTGAACCACAATTTATAGTTAGAATAAAATTATTAGAATAAAACAAAAGCCGCAGAAAATGAACTGACTGGACCTACGAAGCTCATATTGTTTAAGACCCCTGACGTAGAAAAAAAAATCCAATAGTCTGAAGTACTTTAATCTTACGAGTATTATATTTTTTCTAGGGGAGAAACGAGAAGGATATGTTATTGTCTTGATTTCATGCGCATGTACCTATGCAGCGAATGAGACTGGAAGCTTTTGGATTTCCATAAAACTGAACAACGAAACAATGTACGAAAGGGACGAGTTTAAACTTTGAAAAAAGCAACAAGGAAGATTAAATAGGGAACAAACCAGAACTTTCCAGAATCACTTGGCATATACCTATTAGGACAGCTAGGAAGAGCCCCTTAAAAGTAAATATAAGCCGACATCTGAAAAATCTAGAATTTCAGATATAGCGGCGGTTCACATAAAACGGATACATAAACAGGCTTTTAAGGGAGTGACTTTAGAATAGATGGTTTGGTGTTCTGTACATCAAACGAGGTGGGTCCAATACAGAGTGGGAATTAAATAAACATGAGAAGAGACTTTTGGCAAACGAAAGGCGCTGTAAAGAAAGAAATTTGAATACTAATAAAATTGAAGGATTAGAAGAATAGGAAAGGGCAGCCACTCTGAACAAAACACATTGTCTTGACAGTTATTTTCATTGCTGCCGTAAAATATTTATTACTAATGAAGTCCTCGCAATAGCGCAGTGAATATAATCACCATCCTCCCCAAACCGAGTGGAAAAGCTTGGGTTCGAGTCACCTCATTGACTCAAAGAATTTTATAGTTTTTGATGACGTGGCTGTTTCTCGTAGCGGAGTATAAACAAAAAAAAATATCTTATATTATTTTTAATTCTGTTCCTTAAGAATTATTTGGTATCGTGAGATGGAAGTGTCACGAATGCTTGAATAATAGGTACGGTGGTTTAGATTTGATAGTAGTAAACAACGTAAGTTTCGTTGAATTCGGCATTATTAAGAGGTAATTTAGAATATTGAATTAATAAGGTAAGACTGGGGAGAATTTTGTGAGGATGTTGAGCAGTTACAGCGTGATTAATTAAGTTGCATTGTAATGTTGATTAAGGTGATTGGAAATTTAAATTGATCATTTAGTGATGACTCCCCTTATGTGTTTATGTAAATAACCTTGTTGCGTGATAAATATTTTGTTATTCTGTTTTGTGTGTCATTTCCGATTGCTAATAAGATATACACATCCTGTCCAATATACATATTGGTGAAGATAACTCCTGGATCTGCTGATTATTTTGCGAATTAATGTAGCAGTCAGGTTGCGCTGTGAACCTTAGAGTTTGAAGGGAGCTGTTGTGTTCAAGATAGAAAACAAGATAGAACAGCACTGAGGAAAATAAATATATCCACAGGTGTACAGCGAGATACAAAAGTAAATGGCGAGATAATAAATAGGAAAGATATTGAAGGTAAAGAGCTCTAATAAAAGGGCTTTTCAAACATATCCCCCCTCAGACAGTGTCTTCTTGGTTCTGTCCTTCGATGTTTACAAGTTATATATTGACTGGACATGGATCTTTTCGTGATAAACTATATTCAAGAGGATTAGAGCCTGACCCGTGGTGTTCGTGTGGGGAGGCAGAAACTTGGATGCATGTGTTGTTTGATTGTCCTTTTTATGGATCAGAGCGTTGTAGACTTTTTGATGAGGTTTCTCCCTTTACTGAGGTCAGTGTGGATAATCTCTTAATAGATGCATCTAGCTTCCGGGTTCTGCAAAGGTTTGCTGCTGCTGTATTTGCCAGAAGGACAATCATAAGGAACTTTTCAGATGTGGAGTTGGCAGCTTTTATAAATCATGCATGATTGCATCTGGGTTCGGGAACTTCAGTCTGGGAAGCTTTTGTCCAGTCTGTAGCTCCTGAACATGTACCACTACGGTGGTTTTTTTTTTTTTTTTTTCCTTGGTTCTCGAGCTTGGGCGGCCTGAGACCAGGGATGTTGGCACCCAACAGTATTGCACTTCCTCTGTTGGGTGCAGGTTTGTGCTTTGCACTTCAGTATAAAATAGTAGAGACAGGTCCGGCTCCACGTGCCGGGGACGGACATCAGCCAGCAGCTGAAGATGTCAGCTGCTTCCTGATGGCAGAGAGACCTGACATAAACAACATACTAAGCTCATAAACATTTCTTTAATACAATTTTAATCTTTCCTATACAAACTTGTCTATTTTTACTACAATTAGTGTACTTTATCTACCAAATTTTCTTGTTTTGAATATTCAATTTCTTAGCTATAATTCAGGCCCAGTTTACAGTTTTCTGTATTTTTAAATGATTTAGGTGGAGATGGGCATATGCCTGGGAACCACCCCGACACAGTATACACACACACACACACACACACACGCGCCCCCTCAAGTGACAGGGAGAAAGAGTGGTCCAAGATATGACAAAGCTGCGAATCAAAAATAGCAATAAATCAGAACTACTCAAATAATTTACAAATTAAAGGAGATATTAATGAAAGAAAAAAGAAACTCTTTGCTGATTGTTGTTCACAAGGAAGGGTTTTATTTATAAGAAGATTAATAAAAGTAAAATTGCACAAAATGTAAGTCCTACAACATGAGTGAATTCTAGGATGTGCGGTATAGGAAAGAGAAAAAAAATCTCACATTATTAAGAAAACGAATTTTAAATTAAATATACGATCATACAAAAGTATAGCTTAATTAAAATATGCATAAACACATCAGTACACTTACAAAGAATACGAGCAGGCGTTTTATGTATCACACCATATCCCGACTGTCAATCGGTAATCTATTAATGACACCGCAGGAATTCAGGACGCCTGAAGAATGGCATTGGTGTCGATACAAAGCGCAAAACTGTCTAGGAGGATGAGAATGATCTCGATGTTGTTTTGCCTATTGTGGTTGTCCATGTATAGTCGACAGATTCAAGAGCCGGCTCTAATCCATCCGCTTTGCTAAGTCCGAGTGTCAAGGTACTAAGTGATGGTCCATTACGCCTGGTTGCAATACGCCATCCTCAGTTGCTTGGCACAGAGAATAAAGGTGTGTGAACATTTCGATGGATTATTTCGGTGTCTGTTTAGTCCTAGTTGACAGTTTTGGCTGCGGCCCTGTGATGGTGAGGACGAAAGGGTAGAGACATCTGAGGGATAGGGTTCTGTGTGGCTCAGGTACTCCAAACAGATATTGATTCGTCTGCCAATGCATACAGAAGACTTTCGGGTGTAAGTTCTCAAGATGAAGGTGGGGCGCAGAACAGGGTGATAAAGGGTGTTAGAGTACTAAACTCATTACAACATTATAATTATCTCCTAGACATGGGATCTTTGCCAGTAATGCGCTTCTGCTTCCAAGAGTTTAGAGTGCCTACGATTTGTCAAAGAGCAGATGCACTGCGAATCGATTCAGTTTAACAGCCAATTTGTCCTCCTCCCACAGTTTCTCATTATTCTTCGTCACGCAGGTTCAAATAATTGACCCCTCGCTGCAGTTTCCGACTAACGAGTTATTGACTAGTTTCGGGGTGAAGCAAATTATGATGTTCAAAAAACAATTATACCACACAACTCTTCTAGAGGTATTCAACTATTGTTGGTAATATCACGTACATACTATACAGTGCAGTAATGTATCATCGTGAGCTTGGATCGTAGTGCAATTCTTCTTTATTGACCCAAAATTTTTCTCTAGGGGCTTTTGTGAGTTCAGGGCCGTGGTGCAGCTGCACTGGAGGATAGTACGACTGAGTGTATGTGAAGAATAGCAATTGTATATAAGAATATGGTTGTTAAATATTGTTCTATCCTTATTTCTGGTAAAAAGAGGAAGTTAAAAACGTAACCACTTGTAGCTTAAGTATCCTCTCCCATTCCTAGCATCCATCAATCATATTAACCACGTTTTGTCTAGTATTTCTATATATACATGGAACGGTTCTTTAATAAACATTATAGACAAAAAAGGGATCATTTTATACGAAAATTGATTAACCGTGTCTAAAATAAATCGTCAAGAATTTATGTGTAATCTTAATTTTAAAGAGTTATTTAAATCTTAATTAAATTTTCAACTAAATATAATTACATTTTTAAATACGATGGGCACACCAGAGACACAAAAGGACCATGCAAATAGCAACAGCTCAAATCGCACGCTTTTACAAGTAGATAAACGAATGAATCACCCTCAGACACTTCATTACAAGTGTATTTTTAGTGGGGTCCTTTGATTGAGACTCTCGCAGAAAACCACGGGCGAGCGTGACATACTATTCGATGAAACAAACCCGATTCAGTCCACTTACACGAGGAATTGACAAAGGGGACCCCCCGCCTAATGAGGTCTATTTAAATTCTGGTGGGTGTTGACCCGAAATAAATATGGAAACTGCAGAAGAATAGGCTGGGGCGAAGGAACAAGCAGCTGAAAACTTGTTCAGTCCACTTACAATGAACAAGGTGTTTGGAACCTTGAAATATTAGGACACAGTTGTAGTTACTGAAAATTCGTTGCCAAGAGCAACTGACAATAATATTAGCGCGTGTATACGTCATAAGTTTCTAATTAGTTGACACCGGAACACCGAAAAGGAAAGTAACGGCGAAGTTGAGTCGAAAGCCACTTCGCACTATTTCTTTCCGCGGAGTAAGTCGCGAGTGCTGATTTATACAAAATAGGAACTAACAGGTTAGCTCGATTATTCACTTCTAAATCCGTAGGAATCTGTCCAACCGCGAATTACAGTCCGGCAGCGTTTGCTTATTTTTTTAAAACCAGAGGGTGGGTCAACAGCGAGTTCACTCCAAAGTTCAATTAACCGCTGAAAAGTTCGTTCCGCTCGACATTTTCCGTTGCTTGCAGCGGCAAAACAAAACTTTTCATTTCCTTCGAAGTGCCGCTGATTACCGGCCAGGTGGTCACGCGTAGCTGAACATGCCGACGTTCTCGTTCTGAAATCCACACTGTTTATCGAACAACAGAAAGAAAAAAGGGAAAAAAAGCTGAAAGAAAGAAAAAAGAAAAGAAAGGTGTCGTTCACACGATTCCACCCGCGCCAGCGCCAGACGAAAACAGTTCGTTCACGCGGTCTGACATCCACTAGCACTCGAGACACTTCTGCGTTCGAGAGTAGTCGTGTAAGGACGCGACCCCCGGCGAGTTTAGCTGAAGCAACGAAAGCGGGCAGACAGAGCGCGATGACTCACGCTGGGGTTAGGCTCGGAGCACGAGGAGAGTAGGAACAACACGGGGCTAGGTGCTGCAGCGGATGTCATCAGCTGGCCCCGACTACACAAATGGTGTACTTTGAACTGAGTCTGCTGCTGCCAGCTCGGCCGGATAGCGAGGGGAGGTCGCCACATTTGTAAGGATAATGCAGACGAACTGGTGGACATCGCGTTTTCTTCTTTGCACCTCTGTGACGGCAGGTGTTGCCGCCAGACAGCTGCTTACTTCGGTGTTGCCCGTCGTGGTAATCGTCACACAGGTAGTTTCCGCCGTACCTCCGTTGGCAGCCGCACCGGAAGCCGATAAGACTTCGCTAGCGACGAGGAATAAAGAAGGTAAGCAGTCCTCCTCTTGGTAATTTCTGTTTGCAGATCGAGTTAAGCGACTGGCCGAGAATATTGATTCGGACCGGGCGATAAGGCACGTGAGGAAATCGCTCTGACGAGCTTGTATCTGATTATCCACGTTTTCCGTAGCCTGCATCGGCCGCAGCCTTCATTACGTGAGACGAGTTGCGAGGGCCCCTTCTTCACACACCATTTTTGTAATTTGATTTTTAAACCTATTTCAGTTTGCGTAACCAACGGAAGATGGCTCCTGATGAAGTTGTGAACTCTTCTGGTCTCGGCCGTCCAGAACATAAAAGGAAATTTATTTGTTCGACTCCTGTATTTAAAGTACCTCCTCTTCGTTAGAGGAAGTACTCTAAATGTTTGTTTTTTCATTTGTTTCACATTTCAGAATTTATCGAATAGTTTTACCAAAAAAGACACCGAAGTCACAGTAATAACTGTAACAAATGAATTTAAAACATTACATTTTTGCGAGTATTTATAAGCTGCAGCAGATCCAAAATCAAGAATAAACTCTGAAGGTAAACGATTCAACTTTTAAAGCAGAAATGCAACTACGGTAAAAAGTGAAAAATACGTTTTCTGTTTATGTTATGGGACAACCACACGAGGGCAGAAGAGTTCGTTAATATTAAGCGGGTCTTTGCCTTTAATTTTAAGTGTGTATATTTAAGAAATTCCAGATTAGTTAAGCATTAACTTGTTCGGCTCATCGTGGCAAAGTTGCATCTTAACTTGTTTTAACTGCAACTGGCAACAGCTACAATAAAACTGCGAAGTTATTTTGGAATGTGATAAAAGTGTGACCTATTCTTGTCTTAAGTCATAGGCGAAGCTTTTCTTGTTGTACCCGAAGAGACTTGGGACCCTAAGATAAAAATACTGACAACCGATGCCAATTCCTTTTATCTTTCGAGTCAAAGTTCCTTGGTTACAACTGGTCTCGTATTACTGAAATACGAATGCTAAGAAAGAAATCTGATAAAGCAAAAGTTAACGAAGTAAAACTATAGAATTTGGGTAGATGGAAGTTGTTTGGGCAGATGTAAATGGCAGTTGATTGAATTATTTTAATTGTCGATAGACTGGACTGTAAGTACTCTTTTTCGAGCTTACATCTTTGAATTAAGGGCATAAATCTCATTAACAGTAGAGATGGAGTGTGCCCATTTTCTATCTATAATTTCACTCCTCGTACATGAAATTATAGCGAGATTTTTCAAACATTCTTATTATTTTTATGATAATATCGTCCTAACTGACATATTCTGCCCAGATCATAAGTAAACGCGATGGCAGAAACTCTGTATACACATTGCAAAGAGCAGAATACAGACAGAAAAGACTTAAGTCATAAGAATACGTCAGCTATGAAAGCCATTCTTGTCCATTGAGTTTTATTCGCTGTGCAAATGAAACTCAATACTATAAACTCTAAATGAATGCACTATAAAGAGCCCTGGCCATTTCTATTTTATATATATATTTTTTTTTATTGAAACGATGGCATAAAGAAATGCTTTCTGCACTAAGGTCCTAATGAGCTCAGGGAACACTATGGCGCTCTTATTTTATTGGCATGGACCCAATAATGAATTTCCTCCAGCCGATGTAATCTGGCTGATCTGCATGGAAACCATCTTGAGATTTACAGAAACAAGGGGCGAGTGAATACGTAATAATTAGAAATTAATGTGTCCTTGTCTGGATCTTAACACTCAGAAAATGTAAAGACAAGACGGGTGGGGAAGGGGAAAATTTAGGGGGGAAAAATGGTTGGATCAGGTGTCAGCTCAACGTCCATTCGTCGCCAGCAGCAGGTGCATCACTAGCGACCTCTGTTTAACCTGCAGGCATTTCCTCTGTTATTGTGCGCTTAGCTGGAGCCCGGTCGCTTTCCAAGGTTATATATTTCAGTCACTGTTTTCCTAGGTTAGCGGAGAAGACTGGAACCTCTGGGGACAAGAATTGAGCAAAAGTACGTTGTTATTTATGTACGTATCGCGAGACAGAACGATTTGTTTCCAGTAAATCCTACACAGGCCAACGATGTGCGCCGGTCCAGTCAGCATGTAGACAAACCGGTCAGCCGATTACTCTAATGCACTGCATTGTGTGACGGACACGGACGTAGTGCATTTTGACATAAGTTAATGGAATTAAGAACTCCCCGGGACACAACCAAAGCAGCTGGCCATCCATCTAGACGTCGAGCAGATAGAAATGAATTAACTCAAACTGGGTCACTTAGCTTAAACCACAATCCCTCAAAATATGTGGGCGAAATAAATACAAGAGGTTATTGACCCGAAACACGCTGGAAACTTTTTTAAGATAAGCGACTTGCCAACTGCTTTCGGATAATTCGAGCTAAAAACGTCTTCTTTAATGAGGGTCTTTCAGATCTCGATTCCACCTGTTTTATCTCCGGGAAGGGACTATTTTCAGTCCCACCGTAATTTAAGTGTTCCTGCGTACCAGGGATGCGTTTTGAATCTAAATTTGGTTTTGAGGGGCTAAATGAGCTATTTTTTTAAAGATATATATTACTGTAGTTTTGGAACAAAAAGGTATACAATTGTAAACATTTCCTATGCCAGTCTGAGGATGGGGCAAGTGGATCATAACTTTATGTACACTTGTATACGTACAAATTTTAATATCTTTTGTTACTATTATTAAAAAAAGGTTTAAAAATAATAATAGTTTATTGTAAATTTAAAAAAAAAAGTACACGTTACTAGTAGCGAGCTGTTTACGAAAGGAGTTACAAATATCAATTACAAAATTTTTAAAAAATAGAAAAAAAAAAAATTGGGGACCTCTGATGGGCTAAAGACGACTGTGAGAGTTTTATCTTCCGAAACATGTTATAACATGTTTCATCGTGCTTTAGCAATATGTCAGAAATGAATTTGTACTCTACTATACCAGAGTGTAGAGTGATTCGTTTGATTTGTCCTGAAACTCAGTGATCGTTGCTTAGTAGACTAATTTACACCCACAGATGTTAAATATTAAACTAATTTTATGACGATGTGGTTCAGTTTTGATTCGCGCGAGGGTTCTTGGCTAGTTTAAAGAAGGAAAGGGGAACACGCCAATGGCGATTCATGGGACAACAACTGAAGCTCAGATGAAATGTTCAAAGGGTGAGAAATCAGCTCATTTAGACTTGGTACTGTAATTTTCTGGAGTTACATTTGCCTAACGAAGCAGATCTATTTTGATAGGAACACTTGAACATCGTGACAACTTTCTGACTCACCCGATGAATTCTGTAAAATAGTTTTCATCCAAAAAAAGAGAGATCGTTCAGTTTGATTATTCGCCCTAATTCACCAGATTTCGTTCCTTCTTTGACTCTTTCTCTTTCCTAAGCTCAAAAACTTGATGAAAGGTAAAACATTTTCCAGCACTGATTAAACGTTCAAGAGAACGTTTCAAAGTGAACGATTTCCAGAAATGTTTTCAACAGGAGATAATTGATCGATGCATACCAAGAAAGGTATGTTTATTATAAAATTAGTGTCGTTATGGCCTCACTTTAGAGGAGATTTCACCAAGAGATATCTGAGAAGTGTTGAGCAACAAGTAATAGTCTGTCTTGCTTCGCCTCCAAGGAACAAACCTTAATTCTGTAATAGCCTTATTAATAAACAAAACGACGTGCTCACAACAAAGAATTATGAAAAGCAAACCAGTGAATTTATACGTCATGCAAAAATCAATGCATTTTAAACTTAGATGCACGTACAGTAAGGAATTACTAATTCCTTTCACGCATTGATGTCGCCGATCTATAAACGTGACAGAAGATGCTAAACTCTCCATCATCTAAGTTCAGTAAGAGGGCAAATAAATGGACGTTTACGTATCTAAGGGTCCATTTACTTACAAATAAGAGCTGATAAATGGGCAATGTACTCAAACATATTTCAGCTCTTGTTTTCAAATGGTTTCCACTTTCTGCTGCTAAGATTACATCTTAAATTCTCTCCATCGATGACTACCCTCATATTTCGTTATAATGTTCTTCTCCTGTGAGTTTTCTAGAATACTTACGATCCTTCCCCGTAATCTTTGATTTTGAAACCAACTTTCACTGGTGCGATTTGTTTGATTAATACTCTTATTAAAATTACACTTTATGGTAGGGTCGACAATCCGTAAGCAATTATTTCTTTTTATTATTATTTTTTTTAATTTTCTCATTCTCCTGTCTGTAGGTCTGTCCCCTAATTTGCAGTCTGTAACGGCACGTGCAAGGCCTCGCCCCTCATACCTGTGACGTGGCGTTCTAAACTTAGAATTTACTACTCTCTGGGTTGAACATGAGGCCATGTTAATGACCTCTAACAGTAAAGTTACCAAAATAGAAGAGGTCAAGGCTAGTATTGTCGCTGATAAGTAACTTCGCCTCCTGCCAACGGGGCTGTTGGGGTAAGAAACACCAAGGAGCAACACGAAATATTGTTAGAGACAGATGTTGAAAACTGAAGGTGGAAATATAATATTCAACAAAAAATACATGGAAAGTGCGTATAAAATGTCGCCCTTGAAACGAACAAAATACGTTCGAAAAACATCGAAATATTTTAAGTGCAAATTCAAAAACATGGAAGGTATTCGTGCACAGAAAGAAAACAAAATATTACTCTAATGTAAAGACAAGTTGGGGGGAGGGTTGTGCCTGTAGACGGGGACAAAGACTTAGCTACACGGTTTGTCTGCAGCTTTTACTCCTTGTGTCAAGGACGAACAAGTTCCCTACTTGGGCAGCTGGATTGTTGCACTGTGTCTGACCGCCTCTTGACTCCTTGTTGAACACACGTGCGGTCGCCAGCCAGTCACGAGACAAACGTTATCCCTCAACCAGTCAAACGAGTTGTGCTCGTAGCGTGGCCAACTGCATTTACGGTACATCGGGCCATACTGCATCCGTTATTATTGAGGTATAAGCGTTTCTGTATTTTACACCATTTTTACAGTAGAATCTGGGACCCACTGTAATACAAAGACGACTTTGTTTCCATTTCTTCGAATAGTGTAAAGCTTGTTTAAATTTAAGTGTGAGGTCCATCAATGGGGCTGGAGACATTTGACATAAACCTGAGGGCTTTTTGGAACCGAAACCATACAACTCAACTGAGAAAAAAAAGTATACTTTCAATAGATTTATTGTCTATGATTATCAACAAAAGTTGATTACAAACAGGACCGTGGCAATACCTACATAAGGTCAATCCTAAATTTGACCCCTCCTTATTTTGTCCTTTTCTTCCATGAAAAATGGACTCTTCCACTACGTAACGCCCGAGGCGATCCTCATATCTGTCCAGCGATAAGTTGTTTTAATTCGGGACTTAATAAAATGTTTAATTAATGATAAAACGATTTAATTCAAATTGTCGTTTAAATTTTGGGCCAGGAATAGTTACAAATAGTGGACAATAGAAGCATCAGCAATCCCTTTAACCGGATCTTTCCCTCAATTAATAAATCAGAGTTCCCAGCCAGTTATGCCCGGACATATATTAATCCAATACACAGTATGTAAACTAGTTATATGGTAAATACGGCGAGCAGATGAATGAAATGACGGAGTGATTCATCAGAGAAATTTGCTGCCTTGTTAAGCCTCCACCAATTAGTAGAAACTGTTTCTTCAGGGGAGGATATAAACATACGGAGTAGGGGGTTTTCTGCATATTCACACGGGAAAGAACTGATCCAGTCACCTCCACACTGGAGTCGTGTAGTTCCAACTTATTCAGTCCCACGAGAAAAAGGGTAGACAGGGAAGAAAGATGCTCGGTTAGCTCTTGAACATCAATTATATCTGCATGACGCCATCCGGAGTTTGCAGAGGTTTCACGAACCTACTTTGCCGGATCTCTCGGGAGTGTAAGCACAGAGTTGCATCTAGATGAGGTTTTTCTTTGGAGAAAAATCTCTCTTCTCACAGGCACTGAATGCTTCCCTTTCCTGTAACTGATGGAAGAAGGCAATGAATAAACTGTTGCTTTCCGCTGTCTTTGTGTACTTAATGTATTTATTCAATAATTAATAATGATGGAGAACTGTAAGCAATGTTTTCCACTTACAGAGATCAGCAGACAGTCAAGGTTTAGCAGGCAAAATTGCATCCAGTCTGGCAGCGTAATAAATGTAAAACAAGTTTTGGAACATCTGCTAATTATGTTTGTATTCTACATGCTGACCAGACTGTGTCGGGAGTGTTCCCGTTTCACATCTGTTTACTGAGTGGCCTGGCTTTCTCTCTTCGTCAGCTTGTACTTCATTATTGTGATTTGGTAATAACATAACATATAAATTTGGAGCTGTAATAATTTATTTACAAGGCAAGTCATTCAACTTTTATCCAAAAGATTGGATTTTAGAATAACAAAACATATTAGCAATTCTAAAAGATAGGGGGGAGCTGCAAAACATAGTAATAAAAGCAAAGTCTGAGGCATGATCATCAAAATGGCGAGTTTTTTTTTTTTAATTCCCGTGGGGTTAGTTCAAGGAGTAGGGGAAATTCACTCAAGTGAAACACCTGTCCGCAGTTTCAAAAGACATGCTTGAATAAGCATGGCCACCGAACAACATAAAGATAGCATCTCCTCTCGGGCAACGGGCTTTTGAATGATATCAGCTGGAACCACCTGAGGACACTGTGAGGGGCATAAATCTCCTGAAAACCATCTCAAGAATGTCCATTTCCGGAAAAGGAGACAGCAGATCTGCACAGAGAATACTAAATGATAAATTAGTCATTGACTTTCCTCATCTACCCCCCCCCCTAGTGTTTGCAGCTGCTTGTCCTGTGGCAGTAATCAAGAATAACATTTGCTTTCTTTGTAGCAATCCCAGAATAAATTGAGAAATGGTCAGAATATAAGAGAAACATCAAGGTCAGCATCCACAGAATTGATTGAGCAATACTGATGTCCCTGTCTCCTAGAATACGTGAATTCACTGTTCCGGGCGATACACTACTTTAATTTCAAACAGTCTTATATCAATCAGTGGATTCATCTGCAATATTCTAAATTCATACCAATTGCCAGATTAGCGAAGAGAAGTTACTGAGGTCAATCTTATATGGAAAATTGGCAGAATTTATAACACGTCCTTCTGAATCTTGACATGGATCAGGCCAAAATATTTAACAAAACCACACGCACTGCCATTTTCTTCTGGACGCATCCTTCTCTATTGCTACAGTAGTATCCTTTACCTTACGTTGGAGACAGATTCCCTTACGTGTCTTATGTAAGTCTGAAACTTCCCCATGCCCTTTTTCCTCGATACCTTTTGCAGAAATGGGGCCTCTTCGCGAAGCCACCGCTTCCCCACGACCCTTTTAACGCTGCTGGTGCACGGCTTTTATTAAAACAGCTTCAGCATGGCGAGTCCTTTGATGACAGCCGTTGTGTGGTTCGTAACATCCTTCGCAAATGATTAAGAAAAGCGTCGAGGAACTGCTTTCTAAACAGGTATATGACTGTCATTATCACGAGATCGACCACATGTGCTCCTGGCAGTGAATTTTTGAAATTTTTTGCGTAGTTTTCCTCCTCATAGTGTGCTTTCTGTGAATTGAATTCTTTCTAAAGATACATCGTAGTAGACGAACTTTAGCGAAGGTGCATATTTCTTAATTAACAAGAAACTTTAAAAATCGTATATAATTTAATGAATAATGGTTACCAGTAGGCACTCATCTACTTGTAGCAGATTCAGTAATCATTTTTCTGAACATTATTAAGGATTGGACATTATTAATAGAACATTATTAAGGATTGGACAAACGTGTAGCATCTTCACTTTTGATTCGGGAATCCAGAATAGAAAATTGAAAAGTACAGTATATCAGCCACAACAGAGGCTAAAAAATAACGCATTACCCTTGAAACACTTCGATTATATGCATAATCCCGAAAAAACCGGAAATCCTTGCTGTGTCCCTGAGGATGCCGGATTTATGAATTCTATTGTAATTAAAAATGCCTGTTTGTTACTAAATTTTATCCGCGAGTAGAAAATATAATAATAATTCTTAAGAATACAATAAAATAAACAAGCAGGATTATTTATTTCCAAAATCCTCTTTAAGGATAAAATAAAATTTGTCTCTTGTAAAAGAACATTACGTCTGGAATATGAGGGACAGAACAGATCCAAGTACCAAAGCAACCATTAATTCAGTTGCTGCGTGTCGCTGACAAGTCGCCATCCGGGGAAGACCGGCTGACTATTATTTTCACGCATTGTCCTGAAAATCCCTAGCGTGGGTCTCTTTTATTTTGAAAGCTCATTGAACCACCGAAATCTTCTCACAAGTGCTTTCGGAGCTATGACTCACTATTGTCTCCGAACTGGGACAAATCTCCGAAGCCCTGGATTTTCTCTTTCATTTCCCCAACTTCATTTCTGGTGGAAAGGGTGTCAGGTTCACACTACGGCTGCGACACGTGCACGATTTTTTAGTTCAAAATATCAATCGCCATATAGAGAATTTCATTTATGGTTCCTTGCCTGAAGCAAGAACCCCCTCAAAAGAATATTGGCCTTTGCATTTAACAGTTTTACTGGGATAAAAGGACTGTTGGTTCCATGAATTACTCCGCTAGCCCTATACAGTAGTTTCCCCATCGGCACTCGTCGAGGGAGACTACCATAGGACTAGCAGAAGAAAGCAAAGTGTTGCGATAAACCTTCGCACTAACACAATGTGGTTTTAGTTTTTAAAGTCCCATTGCATTTTATTCTCAAAGATTTCAAAGACTGCACGATTGCACAGAAATGAAAAATTTTGATCCGCTTTAAAATCTCTTGAGTGTACACTTTGATCAAAAAGTTTTGACACTTCAACACGTTTATATCAACAAAGTACACAGTTTCAATTATGTCTGGGATAAACGTTACACGACTGAAGATCCCTAGCCAGAATAAGAAAACTTGTACCAAGTGTCGTTTATTAAAGACTTTCTTAACGTACGTTTAAAAGGCGATGCTTTATATTAATCAATATACCGTTAATTATTGGAGAAAGGTCAACGCCTTGTAAACTCCTTCCCAGCGTTCCCGACTACAATTTTTCCTGAGTAAACAAAATATCCAGATCGATAACTCCTATTAATTTGGGTGCCGAGCGATAATCCCAACTTTTAGCCGGTTCGAGAGGATAAATTGGAATTCTTCAGTAACTTTTCTACAACCCTCACGGCAGAGCGCTGCTTCTTTATCAGCAAGTGGATTTAGTTACTGAAGAAGGGCAATATTGGGAATAAATTCGTGCAGCCAGAAGAGGGCTTATTTGTCGTCAATCAAAGGCCCAGCGTGGCTTAATTATTGAGAAATCATTCGTGTTACCAGCTAAAATGCAGCGTCCAAATCCTATATTATCAATTACGATATTAACAGATGTCGAGGCTAATAAAACTTTATATTAGACAGGACATTTGTAATGTTTTTAATTCTTCTATAATTTTATGGTACAATCCATGCAAATTGGAGATTAACAGCATTATGGAAAAATATCTTTTAGAATAAAACTCTTCATAAAATAAATTACAAGACACATTTTGTGGGCGGGCGGGTTCAATGAATGCGGTGACTTTGAGGGATCGTTTATCGTTGTTGTCATACTTGGTGATTCCTAGACATTGGGAATAGATCTTGCAGAGCCTCTCAGCTATCTTGCAATTTTATGTCCCAAATTCATCTACAAGAATTATCTCGCTCTGTCTTGAAAACTCCTGTGGCCATCCCGGAGGATAAACAGAAAATGGATTATTATTAATTATAATCGCCAAGTTGTGTTTGCTATTCAGAATAACACAACTGTTTAATATATAATACCCATGAATAAAATGAGAGTAATAACAAAATAAAAAATGCGGATGAATATATTCTCGCCATTTTCAGAAATCAAATTCTAATATAAGAACTATGAACAAACGAGCTGAAACCTATAACTGAATATTCTTCAGTATGATGAACGAAGAATACGCAGATATTAAAGATGGCAGAACTTCCAAAGACGATACTAATATCATTACTGTATGTACGTAGCTACTGAAGGCATCTCCGCATCTTAGCAACCCTGACAGCATCTTATCTTGAGACTGGGATTGAGAGAGAGTTTTTTGTTTCTGTTTCTCAGCACCAACGAGCTTAAAACACTTCGCAATTGCTCTTTAAACGTAGAAGGCTTCTTTAACTAAACAATTTCTAAATTTATAATAGGTTCGCGGAAATCCTTAACACAATAAGGAAGACGGAGATGGGGGTCACAGAGAAGCCCTTTATTCTCGGAGAGCCACCACTTAACGAGAGAACCACACACACACATGAATGTATGTGTGTTTAGGAGCATTGACCTGCAATGTGTTTTTAGGGAGGCTGTGGTAAAGAGATAATAATAAAATCATCCCCGAAGTTCTCTTAAAGCATAATCTAATCGTCTCGTGCTTTGTCCTTAACTTCGTTTGTGTCCTTGTTGTCTTAACGGGATTGTAGCCCAGCCACATTCCCAACATTACTATCCGCGCGATACCTTCTTAATCTGCCCAACAGTTTAAAAGTTGTTTTTAAAAGAGTTTTTGTCCTTTTTCCAGATTCCAGTTCGATTGTTTGTTTCTTTGTAGGGTGACAGAATCGGGCTTGTTCACTCCAAAAACTTTTAATATCTTCGAACTCTATTCTAATAGCAAAGTTGGTATTATTTTAAGTATGCTGAACGAAATGCCCAAAACACAAAAGAGCATAGTTCCTTTTTTTTTACAGCATTATCTGTTAATGCACAGGATGTCCGAAAAAGACACCCTGTGCATTAAAGAGATAGTCCTAAGGGGTTAAGACGCTATACTCGTTAGGACCATCTCTTTCTTCATTCCTAAGAATCAGACTGTTTTGAAAACATTACGTTCCAGCATTTGACAAAGAATCGGCAACAAAAAATCCCGCAAAAATTAAAGGGGACCAAACTCCTCCAAACTTTCCGCTATGAATTATGGATGCAGAGTCCTCAGTTGCACTGCGAAACACGGGATTCCTATAACTGACAATTTTGGAAGTTGGATCATTCTTTTTCGGACGTTGTATTAAGAACGCAAAGTAGATTAATTTTCGATTCTCTTTTGCAGCCATCAGTGGTGACCAACTTGGGCAACATTATTATCGCAATGCTGTTAAGATAATCACTCGCTATCGTGGTCAAGGTCGTACAAATATATTTATACTTGAACAATTCCAGGTGCAAAGTGCTAAACGTTTGGCAATCCACATCCGGAAGCCAATAATCGCTTTGTTAGTTTATCAGCCATCGAACTTCTTGGATTATACGAGATAGTTGTTTTAAAGGTCTCCTCAAAACACCAGAACGAAGTCTGCACCATGTTAGTTTTGCAGAACTCCTTACGATTAACAGCTTTACATCAGAGCAAGATATTACCATTACCGCCACAGTGTGGCGCTTCTTGACAAGCCATTCATTATTGTTCCGAAGTGATTAATATTTCTCCCGCTGACTTCTGTCTTCAAATTTATTTATTTCCATTCTTTGCAGCGGAATTTTTTAAAATTATCATACTGTGGAAGCACACAACTGTCATGTGGAGCGATGCCTCCCTTCTTCAGAAATATTTGGCAATAAAAACGGTCTCCTCTCAGCACCCAGTAGTTCGGATTCTAGACCATTTTTGGTCTAGAATCCGAACTACTGGGTGCTGCAAAAGAATACTGCGAAATACTGCAAAAGATAAATGGATTCTAAACAGTACATTGCTTCTTGAGCGTAGTTTCAACAGCAAAACAACTTCTTATTAAACAATTAAGGAATTTGAACCAAATGACTAGTGTTCCTCAGTGCATCAAACTAAATCTACTATTAGGGGTTTAAATCCCATGTGAACAAATTTCCAGACCCGTATGAAAATGAACAGTATCCTTGAGTTGAATTTCTTGTAATAAAAATGGTACTAAACATGGCGTCCACCTTCAGGTCAGTGGTTCCGAACTAAGGAAGGCAAACCTGCATCTTCTGGATTTATAACATGACTCACCCATTATTCAAGGCCGGATTTACAGTGGCGCAGTTGGGGCCAGAGCCCCAGGCTACCACTTTGATATTATCAACATGGTGTTTCCAATTCTGATCAAACCAAACACACCTGGCGGGATATTCCATCTTCACGATAGCTCCTTTAATGAGTTTGCAGTTCGTGTCCACCAATAATGAGCCAGGTATTGCCTCACCGCTACCGATAGGCTGCAGTTCACCTTTCACGATTGATCTATTCACGTGAAGCAGCATATGAACTGCCATTACTCTAATGAGGAAAGGTGGCCTTTCAAATGGACTGCTAAGACAACAGCGGCATGTGCAAACTGCTATTAGTGTAATAACTGTATAGCATGCCGTAGCACGACAATTTGGTCCGCTACATAAGGTGACCTCTGCTACGCTATTCAGTCTTCGTTATAAAGTTTCATTAGCTAAAGGACTTCCTCGTGTTCGAATATTCAACAGTAACAGTAGCATTTTAACCTTCGGCCACGCGTGTGTAGAGTTGAAAGGTCTCCCAAGAACGTTTTGTTTTATATTATATAATTGTATTGTTGACGCTTGTAAAGTGTGGAAAGTACCCAAACAAAATTTCTGAATGTGCCACCAAGGTTAGTTCTAACTCATCCACTTTTACTGATCAACTGTCTTTCCTTTGGACTTTTTATTTTGCTCAAAAAAGGACTTCCCATAGGTTCTCCACGCTCAGAAAAGTTCCAAACCCAGGTCTTTTGTAGATGGACTGAAACCAAACCCTTCTAGCAACAACGTCAATTTTGAAAATGTTTTTTAACCAAGGTTCGTTTTAACCCGAGATATTACCATTACCAAAAAATATAGCTTTAAAAATGTACGTAAGAGCAGCGTGGAAGTTAAAAGATTAAATCAGCAGCGAGCCGAGCACGCCTTCTGGACAAAGTGGTAATACTGTATTAAGAAATTTTAACCTGTCATTAGAGAAAAACTTCCGGGAACCAGTAATCAATTTTGTTGCGCGCCTTAGAACAGCCTCAAGGAAATTAATATCATTTAAAAAAATCTTACCGTTTGATTAATTGCAAGATTCCGTTTCGCAGCTGGTAGAAGGTGTAATGCTGTTTGCTTCCGCCTTCCTTGAGTAAAAAGGAATTGAAGTTATATTCATCGAATTCATTTGGGGGACGTAATTGGATGGACAAAATAAAACATTGCTTTTAAGTACTAGCATCAAATATACAGTTTCCTGTACCTTTTAAGAGTTAATTAATATTATATCGAGTACACTGAATTGTCTAGAGTAGTATTACATAAGAAATGGTACAAGGAGGGAGGGAGATCTCGAGGTAGATCAGTATTCGTTTGAAAAGAAACTGTATACTTTCAAGTCACATGTTTCTGTTGATTGACAATAAGAATCACACTCCATTTCAAACTTAATCACACTTAAAGAACCACACTCCATTTCAAAATTTCAGAATGTATCAGTGTTCGAAAATCAAAGTAGCTCAGCGATTGCTAGAATCGCTGTCCTCCCCACACCTGGTGGAAAAGACCTGATTTCGAGTCCCTTGATGAGGGGAGGAATTTTTATTGGCCTTTTTCACAACGTGGCTGAGTTACTCGGTCTCCGGCGATGGTAGAATAGTTTTTTCCCTCCAGGAAACTCGGGTTTTTCATCCAGCGAACAATTGACCACAGAACAAACACAATTTAGACAGTATACACGGAGCAATATAGCTTAGTTGCTGATGGTCCTAAAACCCTACTACAACAATACGTGACATTAAACACGTGACATTTAATTAACTAAAAAAAAGTTAATTAAACTTATCCTCCACGCATAGACAGTCCAATATTTCTTGTAGAGATCTGAAAAAGAAAAAGGCACGATTTTTATGGTTCCTCAGTAACTGGGTATTTCTAATGTATTTTTATATTTCTAAAATCGCGCACTGGCCTTCCTTAAACGCATTATAGGTGAGCGCCACAACGCCATCTATGATAAAATACAAGCAGTCTCTTGGGAAGATAAAAAAAAAAGAATCGCATTCAGTGAGTTAATGAAATTGATACTCGGAAAAAATGTTTGTAAACGGATAATTGAAATTGGATAATCTTATCAAGAGATATCTCTTCCATCGAAGTCTTGACAAGACTTTATTGCAGTAAACAGATCGGTTCGGTTAAATTAAAAGGGCAGCAGTTACGATGCGAAAGCCATGGATACTCTGATAAGAAACGTATTGATTATTATTGCGTGTTACAAACCACGATGGCAAAGGAAAAATGAATGTCAACGAAACAGAAATCGAAAATTGTTTGCTACTTCGCTCGCACGACTGAGCGCTACCAAGGAGGGGGACGGATTCTTATTAGAATTGTTAACGCCTGATATTTTTACGAAATAAATAATACCCAATAAATAATCAATCGTTTGGAGAGATCTGGGTTTGAGTCCCATCGACGACTGGAGAAATTTCTGAAGGGACTGTAGTTAGCCAATCTCAAGCGGATGGAGTAGGATTCTCCCACGTGAGTTATTCTGGGTTTTTCAACCCGCACCATATATAAATTGGCCATGAACATCCTTCTAAAGACGATTGCGCAACATTTAGAAGTCGCTGATGCGTGACATGGTGTGATTACGCGCATCAAAAAGTAACTGATGCTCCTTAAATCAAACAATAGCAAGTAATGCTATAAATGTCGATTTAAGCACTTACACTGATATTAAGATAAATCTGACACTCACTTACGGATTTCAACAAAGCATCAAGGGATAGATTAGGGAGGCCGAGTTAACCACCTTCGGATGGACTCGTATGTTGATGGACAGTTTCCAAACAAAAGGATTTAGCCCCAGTACTGATCGGTCGTATCATTACAGGGGTCAAAGACTAGACATCATAGTGATGAACGAGTTTATGCAGCTATGAAAAGAACGAAGACTCGAATCGGTTTAGTGAATGCTAGTCTGAAAGAAACACAAGTAATGCGATATGCACCAATTCTTGTTTTCATTACCGGTTCTCGCAATCCATCTTCCTTATCTGGAATGCATCTCAAGTTTGTTAACGGACTGTAACTTTCTGAAGGCTTCTTCGTGAAGATTATTTACTGCAACGGTGATGACCTAGACTTTATAAAAACCACGAACGGTTTTGTGCTCCTTGTAACAGTTGACCAGGCCAAAATATCGGTTAATTTAATTTGTTGACATGGCTGGTTTATTGCAGTTGACTTCCTATTTATTTATAATTTCACAACAAAATAAAGGAACCATAACGCAGATCGTCCTGGGAATAGTTCCTAGTGGTAATTAACATTTATTTTTACAATGCAAGGCTTTAGATATCTTAAAATACCGTGTAGATAGACTAATAAATGAAATAGCAAAGGCTTAAAATGCTTTAAATGCAAATGTCCATTTATTTTCAATAAATAAAACTGCTTCAAGTTTTATTACTGTCATATTTTATAGTCACATGTTTCTGTTGAATGACAATAAGAATAGGGGTATGTTCCAGTCATATTCGTGACTAGTGAACTTAATGAGATGTCGTGAAATGTACCACCTCTTCAACCCACCATCAGAATGATTATGACTCAATATGAGTTCATTTTATCGTACTTTTGTCCAATTTTTTCTGTCCAAATTAGTAAAATAAAGAAATATTCAGTTAACATCAAAGTTTTATAGATCATGGGGATATACGGGGGACAGTTTTCCTCCCTGTTTCACTAAGCTGCAGCTCTTTGTGACAATATAATGATTTCGCCACCAGTCATTCGTTTGATGAAGTCTGAATTTTGAAACCTTAAGTTTGAATCCAGTCGTAGATCGAATTACGAATCCCCGCAGCTGATCTCAGAGTAGATGGGAACTGGCCTGAGAGTCGATGCAAACAGGAAATTCCCAAACAAGAACGCCGATCTTTTGAGAGATTCCGTGGAAAAGTTAAAGCAGCTGTTGTTGCATTAATATTTGTAAAATAGCTTTGAAATTTCAGCCAACGCCCATTTACGTTTCAGCTCCAGGATCGTCCCATTAGCCTTTCTTCTTCATTCATTCCATCGATTTCCATTCTTTAGAGCAAAATCGCAGACTACAGATGTTCAAATCCGGTGTTATGAAGTTTCTACTGCTTGCTGAACTCATCTGCGATGGTTGAATATTATAGGTTAACGTTTTGTAATTGAGTTTACCGTAAAGGGACGCTCATTGGTTAAAGGCTTCTGTTCGTCGGACGCAAAGGTCCGAATCCATTAATGGAATAAATTTCTGCAGGTGCAGGGCAACGTATTTCAATGTCAGAAACAACTATTCAGCAGTGTCCCTCACCTCTTCCCAATTAATTATACCATATGACTCTTGCGCCTCAGTTGCCGTTCTCCCTTTATCCAAGACATTACCATACGGTTTGTTCATCAGAAACAGCAACCTGGACGCCAAGAGGCTCTACAGTTCTGAGAAATAATTACAAGAACCGCATTTTCTGCAGGTTTTCTTAATCGAGTCTCAGATAAGAAAAATTGTGAACTTTGGACTGTGAGCTACTACAGGCGAAAAAAAATTGTTATTGCTGCAGCACGTGTTGCTTCTTCTCCTAACTTATACATAAGGAACTTGAGGTCATTGCCATAGTAACAGCGCGACCTGTAAGTACCTATGACTCATCTGTCTCACGCGTGTGCACCCATAAGTCCCCATTTTATAGGAGGAACTGGCGATCGTTATAGGCCTCCTACGCAGGAGGAAAGGAGTGCGCGCTAACGTCCGAGATATTTTTCAACGACACTGACTTCACTTTGTGAGGGCAATCTAATTAATTAGTTGTCCGAGGATATGCCCCTTGTTTCCATGGCTACCACGTTCTGCCGCGAAAGTGACACGCCATTGTTAGCCCGCCTACTTCGGATTCCGTGCAGAGCCGAACGTGCCTTCTGAGCTTGACACATCCCTCGTACCGGGGAAGGTTCGTGTTCTTATTGCACGCCAAGATGTCGACAGGGTAATTTAGGAATTGTTGAGACGGCGAAAGGGCTGACCCTTCCGACTGCTCGCACGGAACCTCATCACTTCGGACGTTGTCGAGGATGCTGTGATAAATGACTGTATCACGGCTCGCGAGATAAATGGTGCGCTACAGTTCACGGATGCCATTTGTTGTGGCGGCAAAGGGGGGGGACGTGTGGGCGAAACACACCAGTTCCCAACAATCAACTGAGCTCTTTAATGTGCGGTGAAAAGGGTGAAAGGGTTCGTAGATTTGTCAGTTTCTGTTGACCCGAATAAACGTCTGCTTTGCCCGCATTTTCTGGCGTTCCTTTTTAGGCGCTCCCGGAGGTTTCGGTGCGTTTATTAGTCTCCGAAATCGGTAAACAACCTTGATGGGTTTACTCATTTCCTCAGCTTGATGCCAAACAGGTTGTGCGGGGTCCGTTGACTCGTTCCCGTGAATCACTATTCATCTCCCCCCCTTTTTTTCTGTCTGCATGCTTTTCTCTTTCCCTGATGGGCGTTAACACGCATTGGTCTGGCTTTTTTTAGCCTAAAGAACTACACCGACGACTCTAAACACATTCTCTGGGTCATTCGTTTTTATTTATTTACCTTTTTTTTTTTTTTTTTTTTTTAATGAGAAAGCTGTTTGTGCGCAGGCGCGTACATACAGTTTCAAATTAGACAAATGCTTTGTTGAATAGGAAACATTTCATGATGCACGAAGAAGACATTTCATAATAAAGTACATTTAAAAATATCTTTTATCAATAAAAGTTTCATTCGCATTAAAACACGCACTGATACTTCTTTTCGATTAGTTGGGAAGCCAATTCCTGCGCATGGCAACCGAAAATCCCACCTGTTTAGTCCACAAGCGCTCAACACCGATTTATACTGTCTGATATTAATTCGCTGGCGTTTCTTGCATTCTTTTGTACCTTTCATTTTCCCGCAGACGTTCACTAACTTCGAATGGGATATTCTAATACTTTTGAAAGCGTAGTGTATTTCCTAGAACTCCTTGCCATTCATGAAACGGAGTTATCAATAATGTAATGGAATGCTCAACTATTGTATAATCAAATTTAATCCCTCTTTAAAAACGATAGATCCAAACTTTCTTTTTTGTGTGTGCACACGAAGGTCCTTTTTATTTCAAAAATTATTTCCTTCCTTCTTTCTTGCTCACTCATTTAAGGAAAATCCTGCTTCACAAAACGTCTTCCTTTTCTGATAATAGCAAATACATTTCCTTTTAGTGTGAATGATAAAACAGTAAAATTCGGGTCAAGTGAATATCGTGACACCGTCGTCATAGCAACCAACTCGCCCTTGACAATTAATGATGCCCACTTCTGTAATTATGCAGTTTGTTCGCGTCATCATAAGAATAATAATTTTAATTCTAGTTATAAATAAATTTTCCACGCTCTCCCGCTAAATTATCATCTCTTAAATAAAAGTCAAAAGTGCGTAGCTAAAAAAAAAGGAAAAAAAATAGTGCGTTTCGTCATTAATTTATTCCAAACAATTCTAAAAAAAAGCGTTGAAACAAGCTAAATACGCGTATCTTGAAGCCATTGTTGGATAATCATGCCAATTGTTGGTATTCGCAATAATTCATTTGCTAACAATGAGCACGTGACTTTCTGCAGATTCGATATTGATTCGCGCTGCAACAATGAGGTGAATTCTTTCCACCCCGAGATCAATTGTTACTTGTCACAAACTGAGATACGATTTGCGTTTCCAATCTATCACTTTGCCAATGCTGAAGGCTCGAGTTTTAGATTTTGTCGATTCATCGAGAGAACGAATAAACGTAGAATAATGCGTTACAGGGCCGGTTCGGCTTTGATAGATGTAGATGGTAAGCTCATTACCAAGCCAACCATAACGTATTTGTGCTTGCATTTCAAAGAGTTAATAGAATGGCCTCTTGAGTAGAGACTTCTCGACAACGCATTACTCGTTTCATAGTTTCTGTTTACAAGAATACTTTAAAGTAATACCGGAATCCATTATCCGCGTTGTATTGGTAGAAGGGCCAGAAAGTAGCCATGCGTAAAAGGAAAGATGAAAAAAAGTTTGCATCTATAAGGAAACTAAAGGAGAAGGATAAAAAGTTGTGGGTATTTCGTGTCCTTTAGACAGCTGGAAATACGAGTTACAGAAAGAGAAATATAAAGGAAGATTAGCATAGAAATTGGCCTGGCAGGAAAGAAGGGAATGCTATATAAAATTGGAAACTGGTTTGGAGTGAGAAAAAGGTGGAATTAGAACTGCGCACGCAGCTACCGAAGTTGAAATGACCATTCATAAGCAGCAAGCAGCGATAAAGGTCGTGTAGAACTGCAGGGATGAATTTTACAAATTATGGTTGAATGTAGAACAAAATTCAAATCCTTCATTTCACTAGCATCTCTGCAATGGGAGAAGTTGCTTAATCCTCAGAAAAGGGGGGATGCATATTTTACTCACCAGATTTACGACATCTGGTGAGTAAAATGGAACTATTTGAGTCTGCTATTCCATGTTTAGTGAGACAAATAAATAATCTTTCTGTTTATACTCCGAGACGACCACACGGTCAGAGGAGTTCACAAAATACAGAGAATGGAGAAACAGCACCGTATTTAGCAGTCACGGGCTTGAATCCCGGTCACTTAAAGCACGTGATGCTGTTTACTTAAGTTGATTTTCATGCAGGTGCATTTGTTTTACAACAAACCGAAGTCCTGTTTCGCAATTTTATGGAAGTATGATTGCAACAATAGAAGTATTTGTCATATGACTGTAACAATACAAATATTTGTCGACAATGCCTTTGTGACGCCAATTCCGAGTGTTACAAAGAAATTTCGCTGTGTGATGTCACTTCCGCGACCGATCAGATTTACTCGGTTGTAGGTGCCCCCCAAGGTTGTTTCACATCAAAAAAACACTTTAACGTACACCTCTTTAGCGATGGTGTCCATCTTGAATGAATTCGAGGTGAGCGATTTGTGGTTTTAAAATAATAAATAAATAAAATTTAAAAATAAAAACTGTTTCATCGAACCCCACTATATGCTTGCCGTACCATGAAAGAACTGCCAACCACCACTCAACTTCCAATCACGACAGACCGTGTGCATTACCTTCAGATAAGAGTACAGAACATGTTAGGACACGTTTTTCGCTTTCTCATTTCCTGGAGATTTGATATATTTCTGAAACTTTTTTTTAACGTACCGTATGTGTCAAAGGTTCGCACGAACATCCTGTTTCTATTAGGTTCCTAATCGTCCGCGAGCCATCTCCTTCCGTACTGCGTGTTGTTCAGACGAGAGATATTAGAATTCCGCAGATGGCGCGTGCGTCTGTTCTCCAAAAACGATCGCAAACAGAAACAAAGAGTGCCGTGTGAAGAAAAAGAGTGTACGCAGCATTGCTGCGCACAGATTAGAGAAAGATAATGCCGAGATTACAGATGGCACGAGGGAAATAAATCAGCTCCGCAGATGGCCACAGGGACTCCAAAGTAGCGTAGTAATGGGGCGAGCCGTCCATCGAGAGTATGTGGAGCATCCATCTGTCCCAAGCGTAACACAATCCCTACAGTTTCAAAGATGGAGGTTGCTTCCTCAAGGTCCCTATCCTCCCACCTCCTATTATGAGCGCGCTCTAAGATGGCTCGGGTAAATCTTCAGCGCGCAGCATCAGCTCATTGGTCAAAGGCAACTGATACGTTTTGCATCTGTAGGATAATCATGTACACAACGTAGCAGCTTGTGATTCTGGTCTTTGAAGACTGCGCACCAGTCGAGCAGTAGGAGGTCGCGAAAATACCCCTAACCTACCTCTATCAGTATTTTCTTCAATGCTCCTAGAAGCAGTGCATGCACCGTGATATACATCCTAAACTTCAGCTTTCATAGAAGAAAACTGCGTGGGTTTTTCATCCCGGAAAACAATCCAGCTGCCAGAATTCACAGTTTAAGAGGCCATTTGTACTGACGCCTCACTGCCGTAGGTTCCTTTCAAATTCAACCGAATCGCGGCTCTACTATTCGGTACACCGCGACCAAAAATTAAATTTAAAACAAAAATAAAGCTTAAAATAAACAGAGCAGGATATTTGCGTGAACTCGTTGAAAATGCTGATGTGCTCAAGATTGCAACAGTTGAAGATTAGCATATGTTTTATATCTAAAGAATGTTTAACGTCATCTGTCGGCCATTAATTATATTTTTTGGAATAATTTACGACTAACAGACACGCGCTGTGCATAACAAGAAGCAAACTGCTCCAGCGAACGTTGAGCAGGCGTGAAATCCGAAAGTCTTTGCTATTCGCTCATTCCGAAAGAATATCATTGTTTTCCAAAAGAACAAAAATGAAACGAGACAGTTGTAATCCACGATGAGATGAAGGAACTTTAGAAACTTAAAAATTCACATGAGCGTTTAATTTAATTTCCCACAATTTTTAGAATTTTTCCTTAAAAACATCCTTAATACAATGCGAAGAAAGCGAGTGAAATTGGAACAGAAGATATCATTTTTTTGTGCCAAGGCAACTAAGGCTGGGAGGTTTGTCTATTGTGTGTAAATCTGCGTTGCATTTGTCCGTTCCTGGAAGAGAAAAAAAGAAAACTATTTTAAGGGAGGAGAGGGGTTGTCGAACTCTCGAAGACCATAAAAATTCATCCCGTCTTGAGGGGATACGAACAAAGGGAGAGAAACTGTTTCCTTTCGATTCTGCCCTCGCGAGAACCTGCTCAAAGAAAAGCAATTGTTGGCCTATTATAGTGGCGCTACTACTGTTGGTTATCCAATACTTTTGAAAGTGTCCTGTACATTCTTTTGCTCCCTTCTCATCTTGACAACTTCAAGCACTGTATGTGACATTAAATGACATTCAGCTTTCTTTCTTTTTTTTTTTTTTTTTCCCCTTTCTTTCTCTCTGTCGCATGATTTCCGAGTTTCTCCAAACTTCAATCTGTCCTCCACCAGCTCGTTTGTCATTTCCCACCAAGACATCCCTCTTTCACCACATGAATGTATTTTCACGTGCCTCGGGAGATACGCCGTATTTCCTGTATCATTTTTTTTTTTCTCCTTCCCTTCTTTCATTTTTGTTTCAGTGCATTGCTGACTCCTCAACCTGACGTTATCGATCTGCCGCTACATGTCATTAGCGAAACGCCCGCGCGTGCAAAAAGGGAGTGGTCCGATAAGGTGAAACAAGGCGAGTCACAGGAAATGGAAAACTGCTCTGTTCCTACCAGAAGCGGTTAAACCACGCCGGGTAGAAATAACGGGCCAAGAATTGTTAGCCTAATGGCAAACTGCAGAATGGGATGGTCCATACTTTAATTGAAACATTAACGTGGTAGATAAAAGTGAAATTATACCCGTTAGATGGCGCGACGATATTCGAATTAGTTTGTAAAATGAATATATATTCTATCTTACCGAATAAAGTCTCTCAGTTGCTTAATTTCAACTCTAAGTTATATACGGTAACAATATGCTACTGCGCATGCCAGCTTATGACGTAAAATACGTCATAAGTGGTCATGCGCAGTAGCAAACATTTCATACAGATGCAATACCGCATTGTGATGTAGAATAGAAGCCGCTTCAGGTAATTATCATCGTGAGAAAGGCTTTGGTTATGTAAATAATATAATTTCATCGGCCCTTTTGAATTATTAGTGAATAAATTGCGACTAAAGTTTATTGGGGTCCTTGGACTTCCTTTTGAATGTTAAGCCTTTCTACAAATGTGGACAAAAATTGAATTGCTGAAGGGAACTGGCACATTCCTTCATTCACACACACAAACAATTAGCTAATTGTTGGGAGAAAATGGCACAGTGCCAAGTAACTCCATCACCTTGCGAGGCGTTTTCTTTTATTAACAATTAAGGACCTTTAAATGCTCGTGTAAGAGGCGCTTTGTAAATTCCTAATGCGCTTAAAAAGCCACTCCCAGAATATGGTGTTCGAAGTTCATCGGAGAAGCAATTAAGAAAATGAAAAGCGATGGGAAGTCGGACGGCCACTGTTTTTCACAGGTGACGTCATAGAATTTGGTCGTTCCCGAAAGATCCGTTGGTGTCGCTGAAGTCGCAGTGAATTTGTTAGCTGATAAGTGAATAATCGGCCCATATCTTACTAAAAGTATGGACTGATCACTGGTTGGTTGCTTTTGGAGAGGAAACTGTCAGGGTCACCCCAGAGGATCGTGGGAAAGGGCCATTAATATCATAATCCGTTCAAGCAGGTGGTGCAGCAGAGCTACGTGTAATGGATGGCCAGATAATGATAGAAAGTATATAATGAACGTTGATCTGGATTTTCCAATAAATCTTATGCGTCTGAGATTTCGCAGACCCCTTAATGAAGCGGGGGTTTGCCGTCTTCCGAGTACGTTTTGAAATCTTGCAGACGCTTCGGAATCTCACAATTAATGAAGGTGGTGCGGATACCAAAGTAACATAAGTAAAAGGCTTTTGAGCCAAAAGAGTTGCCCTGGAAACAAATTAGCGAGTTCGTAAGAGCGGCAAAGTGTTATCGCCCGGTTTGCATGTTCATTGCGTTCATTTGATGCGACTCTTATCAACGATTATTCACTGTTATTAACATCTAAGGTGTACTTAAAGCACCTGCATAATAGAGTCTTTGTATTATGTGGCCGGCCACACCGCTATTAATGGCCGGAGAAACCGTACAAAAGGTCTATTGAATCAGCGGTCTGCGGTGAGCCCGAGTGTCATAATTATACCATTGTTGTCGAGAAACGAGCTCGTGAAGCGAGCATCCATTGTTGAGGCAACAGAGATTCTCATTTACGCTCAAACTAGGGCTTAATGACAGCGGATTTTGGAAGTGGAAGAAAGAAATGGTGTGCGATCTCTTTCTTTAAGTTGCCGGTGGAAAGTACTTGAACAAGTTGGTATAAAGTAACATAACGGATGTGGAAAGTTACAGTTGCACTTGACGCTGTCATCCATTAAAAAAAAAAAAAAAAAAAAGAGGAGATTTGATTAACTCTTTTATAAGAAAAACTTTTTGCATCCTCAGCGGATTGGTTGTTAAAATCAGAGGCAACTAATGCCACTAAATGTCACTTAGTGTTTGTAAATCGGGTGTATTTTATGGTCTGTTTGTACGCTTGAGAAATGTGAAGCACTCATCGTTCGACACTGACTAACTCAGCCACCGTGAAAAAAGCCAAGTCTTGTATTTTGGAAATCTATTGTATCAGACTTCGCTGTAGGGGTGGAAAGACAGTGTCTCTTTCTCTCTCTCTGTGTCTCTCCTTCCTTTTACTTTTAATAGAAACGAAGACTTGAAAAATTAAACTTTTCCATCCATTCTCTATCATTAATTCCACCTTTTCATCAAATTATGAAATTCCATAATCGTAATCAAAAATAATGTTTAATTGGATGTAGCAATGTTTGAAGAATGCAACGAGCCCTCGCGGCTAGCACCATGGATATTATCATCGTCCTTGCCATCCAGGATGGAAAAGGTCTTGGTTCGAATCCCGTGGGGAACGTTTATGGTTTTTTTCCGTCACGTAGCTGAGTTATCAACCTCAGGCGAGGTCACATGGTGTTTTTTTCCCTCACATTCGGGTTTTTCATCCAGAAATAGGAAAATCGACCATAGAATCACTCAATTTACAGACACAACGTACTAACGCCTCATAGCCTTAGTTATCTTGCCGATTAACGAAAGAAAAGTGAAGTGGGTGAAGCAGACTTTACTAAAAGGTCATTAGGTTGAACTAAACGAGGCTAACCGGAGAGATCGAAGTTCCCAAACAGAAAGCAGATGCTGACATTCCTTAAGCACTGCATCGTTTGTTCTCGAGCAACCTTTAAGTTCACAGCTTCCCCCTAAATTCATTATTTATACTTAAAGATGTAAAAATTCGCATTGAGGTGCTCCCATCTTAGTTCGAACATTTTCCATAGTCTTTTTTTTTTTTTTTTTTTTTTTTTTGATTTGGTAGTTGTTGGCGCATCGGCTTCTGTGGTCATATTGCACCTCCCAAGGTTTTTGCAGTACTTTTGATCCAAGCCCTAGGCGGGAATCGAACCCGCGACCTTTGGGTTGCCGGGCAGGTACTTTACCCACTCGGCTAGCCCGGTCGGCTTCCATAGTCTGAATCGTTGCTCAATAGTTCCTATTCCTCCCTCTCTACAGTTCCTCCAAGATGTCTGAGCATATTTTAAGAAAAAACTATTAACTGTGCTGTGTTTTAATTGTACACTCTCTTACAATCTCTATTATGACAGAAATATGTAAAACTTATTCCGTCTCTTATAATCATATTTTGTAATAATTGAAATAAAACTGAAAATATATTGTGGGTTGCGTGTCTTTTGAATCATCCTATATAGAGTTATCGTTTACCACAATCTTTAGAATTTCAGAACCTTTATTAATGTTTATTATCTGGAAACGACGATAAAATAATTTTTAAATTATCCTGTTTCGAACCTCCGGTATCAAACATTAATCACAAGCTTGATTAATTCTTTTATCGAGGCTTTCTCGTCCCATAATGCACTTCAAAGCGAAACAAAAGCCTTGTGTTTAACGTAAATAGCTATTTATACCTGATAAGAGACTTGGTGAACTGGGTACAACTTGACTAATACTTTCAAACTATTGAATGTTTTTCGATAACGCCCAGTTGAACTCGAGCGAGGTGGAGGGTCGTTTATCAATAAAGTATTAACGTTAGATCTTGGTAGTTTTTAATGATGGTGTCAAGACTGTCCTAAGTTAAAGAGTTACTCTACCATCCAGTGCTATTGAGTATGAATTGTAAATAGGAGAGATTCTTATCGTACTATCCCAGTTTGTAAAAGAAAGCTGTTATTGATTTTTTATCAGATGATTCTCCTTCAAAGCAAAAGAGTCCAGGTTGAGCGCAAACAAGTTGTCCACTTTCTAAATGAAGCCATGGCTAAGCTTGTCGGTCATTCTAAAGGTTTTTCGTCACATGACGTCGGAAGTATGATGCAACAAAAAGTGGGTGGTTAATTCAAAGTTCTTTTGATGTCCACCTTTTCTTTCTCCAAAGATTAAATACATCGATGGCTGGTAAAGTTTAGAATTACCAACTGGTAAAGGAGAAGGCGTGGGTCAAATCCTGTCTCATGAAGGAAAATTACGTATACTGTATTTTATTTTTGTTCGCATTTTGGCCGAATTGGTTTGTCAACAATACGCCATGTTGACAAACCAATTCGGCCATCTCATGGTCTTAGTCTCCTTGGAGCTTATTCTGTACAATTCAAACAACTGGAAAATACATAAAACGGGCAAAAATTGGAACAGTAATAAGAATTGATTGCATTATGAGATGATTGATCTCGTGCCACTATACATAGACGCTCGTGACACTGGAAAACTACCCCGTTAACTTGTATTAATTCCATGGAATTAGACTGGCAGACTCACTCAATTCGTGTTGAAATAATGTTACTTCTTGACTCTGCCTTCTCGATACTTCTCTACTACGTTTTATTTTTATTTTTCCATGGAGTTAAATTCCGGTAATTAATCTCTGTTAATGAGCTAATTATTTGAGTAATGTAAAAATTTCATTAGAGGTGTTCTGACAAAATTTTATTGAAAATAAAAAAAAGGAGAAGCAGCAAAAAAAGTTTGAAACCCACTGTCACGATAATGACTTTGCTATTTTCATTTAAAACCATTTTAATGACTTCCTTACAAGGAGAAAAGAGATAAAGAAAGGAAAACTTCGAAGTACTAGGATTTGCAATCGCCTTCTTTTTAAAGGTCCCCGTTTAAAGAATTTTAAAGAATCAACGCGCATTGCAATACGTATTCCAATGCCTGTTGATTATTTTCCGTTGTATATATGAAAATTTCGCCTGACTTCTTCACTTTATAATTTACTATTATAATTAAAACAACGCGGAAACTGTTTTTTTGCCCACTACTGTACATTCGAGAGAAATTGTGAGAATGGAAGAGTTAATGATTAGTGTGGAAATAACGGGCTTCTTAGATGAAAGACTTGGATTTAACTGAGGGGCGGGGGGGGGGTTCACGAAAACGACATTGCTCTTAAACGAGGGGGGCAGAGGATAGTACGAAAGAAAACAAAATTCAATAATTATAATGAAAACGTTCTCGTGAGTAGTAAACAGATTTTTTTAAAGAGAAGTTTCTGAAAGTAAGCCGTTCTTTAACTGACTTAGCCAACGTAATATATCGTAATTAGAGCAGCGGCGGGTCACTAAAGTGTCACACGCATCCCATGCATCCTCTAATTTAACGTTGAATGAATTAAATATATTTACTCAAACTGGCAACTTCTGACGTAATTTAAACGAAAGCGCAATTTTGCTCTCCACTTTCGCTCCAAGCTGAGCGTGAATAATTAAAACGGTGAAAATTTGGCCCGAAAAACCTATTAGCCTTGGGAATGACAAGCCGGAAAAAAGAATTCGTCTTTATGGGCGTTCTTCTTCCCCTAATGCATCTTTCGTTAATCTTGAGAAGTTAATGATGCGAGGCAAAAATGGGATGAGTTTTAAACCAATTATGAAGGGAAAACATTTGTAAAGCGAAGGGAAAGGGGAAAAAATCGAGTGAATTTTCCTTTTTTGGGAGAAGCTTTTAAATTGAAGGGATAGGGAAAAGAAGTAATGCGCTTGCGCGAACCTCATCTTGTTCACAAGATACAATCATGCTGCTTGGCGCAAAAAGGGACAGTTTCCCGGATTAAGAAGGGAATTAAAAAGAGGAATTTCTTGGATTAAGAAGGGGGGGGGGTGTTTGTTTGTTATTTGGAGCATTAGCAACTAAGGCCATACTGCTCCGGGATATGCGGTGGTCATTCTCTGAACTTTCCGCATCCTCCGTATTTGGTGGTGACGGGCTCGAACCCCGGTCTAATCAAGGAGCATGTGCTACGCACTGGTGCTCCTTCCCACCTGGCTACGGAGGCGCCAGAGAGAGAGAAGGGGGGGATTAAAAGGAGGAACTTCTTGGATTAAGCAGGGAACATTTTCCTGGATTACGAAGGGTATTAAAAAGAGGAATTTCTTGGATTAAGAAGGGAATTAAAAGGAAGAATTTTCCTAAATTAATCCCAGCCAAGCTGAAACGTGTGGGGGGGGGTCGTTTTTTTTTTGTGGTAATTGTTGGCGCATCGGCTTCTGTGGCCATATTGCACCTCCCAAGGTTTTTGCAGTACTTTGATCCAAGCCCGAGGCGGGATTCGAACCCGCGACCTTTGGGTTGCCAGGCAGGCACTTTACCCACCCAGCTAGCCCAGTCAGCGGGGGGGGGAGTCGTGGATGGAATATTCAGATTTACACCTGCAATACTATTGCCTGAGTCTTGTGGCAATTCAATAACAGCGCTACCTGGCCTAAAGATCTGGAACTCTTGCATCCTCCAACCCATATTTCTCGGGATATTTAACCCTGAATTATCCGAGCTGTTTTGTAATCAGTCTCGGTTGTAAAAGGGATGTGGAACACAAAAAGAGTGAAGAAAGGGAAAACAGGAAAATAGTTACAGGATAGAATATAAAATAAATTTTAATTTGAATTATAATGCGTGCAAGAAAGTGAACGTCTTGAGTAATGTCTTTCAAGTGGTCGGAAGTAATGTTGGAAATCTGAAAATATAATTAATTGAAATTTCTCTTAATGTTGCCCTGTTTTGGCAAGCGTTCTATAATCTGAGAGTCTTAATACTCGCGGTGTCTGGATGCGGAAGGAATAAATAGGTCAAAACGTGATTCGTTTTGCACGCTCCTGACCTCTTTTGGCAGGTTCTGCGAAAAATTGTTAAGTAAGGAAATTATCAAATGTGTTGGAAGAGTTCCAGCAGGGAAGCTGGTGGTGCGATAAACTGTGTCACATTCAGTTGGCAAACGATTTTCATTAAAGTCCTGGTAGAAGTGCTGCAGAACTCGGCACCTATGGTGGAATCGCTAATATTGAAACTCGGCTTCGAAGTGCCACCAGTTTAATTAATGTGTATGGTCTGCATCAAACCGGTATCTTCCACAGAGAAAGTCTACTCGTAGTTAGTAAACTGTGTCTTATTTTATTAATGTCTTTAAGTTACATCCTTAGAAATAACTGTATTTTTCATTTATCTAAGAATTTTTAAGTCATTAATGTACTTAATCGCATTTTATTGAACACAGAAACTGCGTCCAATAAAATTTGAGAAACAAAGTTGTAAATACTTCGTGAAGTTCCACATAGTTATTAACATTAGTAAGGCCAAACAATGCAAGGAAGCGGACTTTTTCCTCATCAGTGAAAAAAATAAAATAAAATTCGAATCCTATTTACATTCCAACAAGATAACCATCCAATTCCGCTTTAAACTTAGCAGGGTTCTCTGCCTCTACTACACACGTAGGGAGGCTGTTGTTGTTCTTGTTGTAGTAGTAGAGTTTTAGGAGCATCAGTGACTAAAGCCCTATTGCTTCGTGTATACTGTCTGTAAAAATTGCGTGTGTTCTGTGGTCGATTTTCTGTTTGCTGGATGGAAAACTTGAATTTTCGGGAGAAAAAACCATGCTACCCTCGCCTGAGACGGACTAACTCAGCCACGTTGTGAAAAAAGCCCATAAAAATCCCTCACGTTGTCGACGGAACTCAAACGCGGGTATTTTTCCTCGGTGTGACGAGGATGGCGATTCTATCAACTGTGCTACACTGCTACCCACGAGTTCTAGAGTTCGACACCCCGCTGCCCAAGCGAAGAACTCCAAGAGGTCTAATCTTCTCTTACTTGTGCCTCTCCCTCGTTCTTGTCTCGCCTACGAGGAAGAACAGACCTTCTACTCAACTCCTTCAGCGCTTTATAAATCTCAAATCAGATCTTCCTTAGATATCCAGTTGTCAAACTTTGCAATTCCAAATCTTCTACTAGCAGATGTCCTATAAATCATAGACAGGACCCATGTGCTTTCCTAGCCCCCTGTTTAAACTGCATGGAAAATTTCTCAGATTGAATCATAACCACCAAGTGTTTCTCATCCTGATCCATTTAACTACTCTTCCCCCTTGTTTGTACCTGACTCTCTCAGACTATTATTTCAGACAGCTATAAAATATTGCCTTTCGTATGTGGTTAAAAATGTTTTCTTTCTATTATAAAAACTAACGAGAATATATTATGAAAACTAAGAAAAGATACGCTTCGCAAACGATCACATCTCATAACAGAGCAGCAGATTACTGCCTGTGAACACACTTTGTGATGTTCGTTTTCAGTTAACACTGCCGCAATACCTCTATTACGTTTAGATAAAAAACGATATTATTTAAGCTAATCGTGAATAAAGAAATTTAATTTTATATTCTTAATTTTAAATAATCATTTCCAAGGTTTTCTCTACTGTTTATTTTCTTTTCTTGACTTATTCTTGCATTCAAAGCAACGCAACTTCGTGTGGATCAAAAGAATACCACCAGCATGAAAACGCAACATTCTAAATCCTCGTGATAGAGTGCAAGACGAAAACCGAAAAGTTTTGCAGTTTATGTACCAACACGAGATGAAGAGGAAAAGTATAGGGCAACCGATAAAAGATACCTAATTTTATACTGTTGGGAAAACAGCAGGAAGAAAAAAAGAAAGCTAAAGACGAAATGGGCAGAAAGAAGAATGATACGGAGATGAATCGCCTCATTATCCAGAGATCTTCTCATGAATGCTTATTGGGTCCCGACTTTTGTAAGTTAACGATGAACATTTGCGAGTTATGAAATATTGAACATCTCGAAATATGGATACTCGTAAGCGAACACTACTTCCAGATGTTCGATAGCGCCACGTCCACTGAGTAATAACCGTCATTTGCATTCAGCCGTGTCAGCAATCCTCCGAAAGATGTTTCTGTTGTAAAAGTGAACTAACTCAACGAAATCCAAGAAATTAATTCAGCATAGCGCGAGATTCTCTTTTCTTCGTAACCTCAAGTGGTTGCACGAGCTCATTATCGCACCCAACATTTAGAAGTTCACAACGAGATTGCGCAACTTCATATGATGGCTGGACTGCTAGTCTAAATCGCTATTTTGGTCCGAACAACGCCAACTGTCATTGCAGCGACGTCACTTCCTGTCGGAAGTAGAATAGGGTCTCGCTTGTTCCCGATTATCTTCGTGATTTATTGTGAAATCCTCTGACCTGGTGGCCGTGCTGGAGTATAACAAAGAGCACTTTCCACCTACATGTTTTTCAAATATCGCAATTTTCAAAATTCAAATAATCGGACGTTTGCTAGTTCGAAATTGGCAAAAAGAAATCTTCCGGTGTAAATTAAGAGGAAAATGGTACTCCGTTGCACGTGACCTAGTATTTGCCTTGTGCCAGAGTCAAATCGGTGATAAACAAGTCCTTAACTATTTTGACTCCATTTCCCATGCGGGATTATAACAATTGCTGAGATCATTACGGGTAAAACGTGTTTCTTTCTCAACAGTCATGGTTGTCTACTTTATTTTATAATATCCCGATTTCATCCTGATTTCAGACCTGTTTCTTTAATGTGAAGTGTCTGGACGCTTAGCAGACCTGTTTATGGTGATTTCCGCACCAAACCAGAGGTCTCGTGGAGATGTTTTTTCCCAAAGGCGGTTATTTTGGTAGAATGATTCAGATTGCAATCGGTTGAATAGGATGGTCTGTTTAAACTTTCGTGGTCTTCGGGGGATCATAAACTCCCCGTACTCCTGACGAAACAAGTTAACAGCTCCAAGAGAAGGTTGCGCAAATATTTCCTGTTTGTGATTAGTGCTTGCTTAAAAAGGGCCATGAGTAGTGGCTTCTACGTCAGAGGAAGACTTCGCTTTAATTTTACGCAAGACTTTTATCCGCTCCTTCATTCATTACATCGTTTCCAATACGGGGTTGATAAACAAAATCTTAAATAAGATAGAACTGAATCAATTTATAAAGGTAGGATCAGTGAGGTATTTAAAGAGTTGATGGGTATTGGTTAATTTCTTAAAATTAAACACACTCAATAATGCTTCAAACAGAACTGGAGGAATTCCACGTTTGATTGATTCCGAAATAAATAATGGTGTGAAGTCCCAAATCTGACATGGGCCTGTACAAATAAATTCTGAATTCAGAAACGTAAATGCATCGGTAGTGTGTACTCCATGTACATCTGATAGACGCCGGGTGCCATTGACCATCTGTCCCCCTAGTTAATGTTTCCAAATAAATAACGGCTAAGGTGCCGTTCATATAAACAACCAACTAACCAAGAAGCCCTCCATCTAGTGGCAGGTTTTAGAACTATTTACCAGAACCGTGCGATATTTTGATAAAATATCGCCAGTACATTTGCATTAGTGATTTTCTTAAACTCTGCATTCTGTTTATTCGTCGACACGCAGAAAAACATTTTTTTTTTCCTTCCAGCGTACTAATGTGCACCAAACTGGTGACGTTCTCCAACTCAACGGTTAGCAAATGAACATCTCAACTTCGATTTCCGTGCAGAATTGTAACTATCACAAAACCCCGCAATGCGGGGAAACAAACTGCCCAAAGAAAGTCCTAAAGGGAGGAGCGAAGGGGGAGAATACAGGAATTAAACGCATCGAGGTCCCTTTTAGATTTTGCTAGGGGGGAGGTAAAAAAATCGAAGTTTCACCTCCGTTTCCGTGTCACCTTTTTGGCGAAGATAAATGACTTTTTATCGTGTCAGACTGCAGGCAATGACGTTGGGAGACTTCAGATACTGCCTCGCATCCCAAGCAAAACCTCAATCTCTACGCTGGCTCAGTAAAAATAGCATATCACGTGTACATAAATAAATACGCATTATCGATTTTCCCTATGATGATCTCCATCAGAGAGGACAATTCACCTTTCAGGGTGGGAAATGCCATCACCCAGTGGTTATATGCGAGAAAGGGGTGCGGCACAAAATTTAGGAACCTGGAAAATTTGGATATTTTATTAGTTGTTCAAATTCTTTCGACTGTATTAACGAATATCGCTGCTCAACCAACCAACTACTTTGAAAACAAATCTTTTCAAAAGGTGGAGAAAGAGAAATCTCCTCCACTGCTTACAAGTAAAGTCTTTTACAGCGACCAATCACGGCACTTTGTTTTATACTTAGTCGCAACTGTGCGTGCAGTATCTGACGTTCTCGGAAGCGATTACCGATGTCCAGGATCCGTCTGTGCCATGGGTGAGCGACTGCGGTCTGCAGTTCTATTGAATTAGCTGGGCGGGGTCATCTTATGGAGGTTGTCAACCTAGGTGTGTCTCTGCTTACTCCGTAAGGTTAAATGCAAAGCATAATTTAACAATTTTGGTATCCCGTGTGTTCTCTTTCACGAATGATATATATATATATACACCCCCTCGTGGTATCACATATTTGTTCTCGAGTAGGACCTAAAACATTAAGGGAAGGTAATAACTCCGTTAGGATAGTTTGCTTTCGAATGTTATCCTCCAAGGTGGGTTTTATTAACTCGCAGGTAAACCTGTTATGTTAAAGCTGAGAACCAACACATCTGCCTGCCTGTGTGTATATATTGCGCGTGTTCTCTAGTTGACTTGCCTGTTTTGCTGGACAAAAAACCAGAGTTTCCGGGGGATGTGAATATCAAATCTCTTGGGCCCATCTAATTCAGCTACCGAGTGAAAGCCAATAAAAGTTCCTCCAGTCATTAACTGGAATCGGACCAGGGACTTTTCCGCCCGGTGTGAGGGGTGATTATAACCACTGTACTACCGCACAGACTAACGCGCCACTGGATCTTGTTCCGCCTGCAGAGCTAATTCGTTTTCAGGTAAATCCTGCTATTTGATCTAAAGGGAGTACCAGATCTGATAGTCGGCCATTGACTGTCTAGTCTCCTTTTGATCAGTGATTCAGATATGGATGGTAAAACTTAAACCTGAGTATGTGACCGGGACGTATAATCTTCGAGTAGCATAATCCGCTGTAGGATATGCTATCAGAAAGGCATGTCAATTGAAGGAAACCAATAGCCAGCTAAGATTTTTTAGGGAATTGCTATGGTACACACACTGTAATTTGTATTTATGGTAATCGAAAACAGAATCATTTATCTTATTTTGAACATCTCGATATAAAATAGAATCTCATAAATCCAGCAATCTCTGGTACATAGCAATTTGCGGATTTTTGAATGTCACGCAGGGGTAATTCGTTATTTTTATTTAAATAAATTTATAAATATATTTTTTTGTTGTCAATTGCGATAGGACTTGAACAACAGAAGACTATAAAACAATTGAGTAGATTTTAGCTTTCTTTGATGACAAATTGAATATATTAAAAAAAATAAAACATTGAAAAGAAAACTGAACTTTCAGATCAACGTTAAGCCAATGTTTCGCTATTGACGGATGTAAATCTTCGCACTTTTCTTAAAAGTAAGCAGCCTCGTCAGTTAACACGGAAACTACTTTATGATTATGCAAATACTTCGAAAATGTGAAATTCATTGGCGAATTTCAAATTCTAAAGTTCTTAAGAAACTGGGAGAACCTGTAAATAGATTATACTGATCGTCTTAAAAATTTAGCATTTTGAGGGATGTTGGGGAAGTCCATCGATTTCTAAGAGATTGCTCTTTAAATAAAAGAGAGACTGAAATAGCCGAAAGTAGAAAGAAAGGAATAAATAATAAAGAGGACAAATTTCATAACGCGCAGGTGCAAGCCCAAGCACCTTCTGTGATAGGCAGTGGCAACAAATGAAGGAAGGAAAATTTGAACAACTGACTCGACAGAGTTCTGTGTTCTCTGGGGTTTATCAACAGTTCAAGCCCCGATACACGATTATAAAGCCCCAGTCCTTTTGCTAGGGGATAACTCTTCAGAACAGAGACAAAATTACCACATCGACAGTCCGTCACTAACGGCTGCTATGGAATGAATGTTAAAGATTACGGATGGCAGTTCACGAAGCTCGTGGAAGGCCCAGAATTTGAAGTGGCTTTGTCAAATGAATAGTTCACCGAGGAAGAAAGCAGTCCAACCATCATCAAGGAAGTCGAGAGCTAAAGTGGACTTTGGTGCAAAGTGCATGACTTCTCCATGATTATCTTTGTGTGTGTCCACATGTTGATGCGAGGGTTAAAAAGCAACGAGTCAATTCTAACATATAATACATAAATAAGATAAAAAATTGATAAAATGGAACATTTTTCTTATTATAAGTTTGTAGATTTCTTTGCAGATTATTAAAAATGAATTTAATTACTTAATAGTAATATTAATGCCTCGGCTAGTTGTTGTTTGTAGGCTTTACGGAGCAAGGGCAGCAGCAAAGCCTCGGCTAGACTTTGAAGAATTGGGGGGAAGCGGTGCTCTAGACCCATAATCTAGTCTAGGTCTAGAGCACCGGGGCCTCACCATCAATTGAATCTACTGTGCACTATGTATTATACACCATGGACTAGATGCCGACAATATACACTGTCCTGTCAGTCCTCTTTTAAAAGTCCTGAGGCACTTGTAGTTATGAAAAAAACATGCCTCCATTCAAATAAATTAACAACGCATTGGCTCACCTTTCACCCTAATAAATGACCCAGCGCTTAATGGAAGATAATCTATTAATTTGGTGGAGAAAGCTGACGGCTATGCTGTACTCTTTTAAAGCACTATGCAGTACTGCTGTACTGCTTTTTGGGGGCGTCTTAGGAGAACCGCATAGACTAATTTCCCCAACAGGACACCATTCCCCCCTCTGAAACCGTTACCACCTTTTATTTGGCGTACATGACTGAAAGGAATGTCGGGATAATCCAGAATCACTTTTACAAGCCATCTGTATATTTTGTAGCCACGCACCAATTTCTTAGCCCTCGTGAGCTAGTTGTTCTCCCTACGCTGTGTGGAAAAGATCTTGGTTCGAGTCCCATCGATGACGTGAAAAATTTTATGGGCCTTTTTCATAACGTGGCTGGGTTAATCGGTCTCAGGCGAAGGTAGCATGCTTTTTTCTCCAGGAAACTTGGGTTTTTCCTCCAGCAAAACAGAAAATCGACCACAGAACACAATTTACAGACAGTATATACGGAGCAATATGGCATTAGTCACTGTTGTCCTAAAAACCTACTACAACAACCAATTTCTCGCAATCAAAGAGTGTCCCCCCCCCCCTTACTAAATTTTTAAACAGAAAGTTTGAAATTTAGGCTTAAATGATGTTAAGGGATTGTAAAAAAAAAAATACAAGAGGATAAAAAAAATGAGTGAACTTTATGCTATGCGAGTCAGTTTGGAGCATGTAATTGTTAATCTTTCATAGAAGATGTGATCTGAAACAAGAAAACAACTATTCGGGAAAAGAAAACAGTGGTCGGACACTGAAGATACTTAATCTAGCGTGGCAGTGAAAATTGATTGGCTCCACTTCTTAGACTTCACCAGTGACAACACTTCGTTTTGGGGGGTGGTAATTAGCGGCTCTTAAATGGTGTTCCTGAAGAGCGGATGAGACGTGGTGCAATCACTGGCAATGTTAAGTGTAGGGCAAAAATCTCACGTATAATTATTATTAATGGTTGCTATCGAGACTAATCAGCATTCTTCATCCGATAAAGAATTCCGTGGCAGAGTCTGTAACGCAACGAACTTCGGTGCGAGCTGTTCTAAAATAGCAGCTCGCTGCATCATGTGACCCCATCGCAAGGTGGTTTTGCACGCGTTGAAATACAGCGCGTGTTCCAAATTTTTTAGCAGCTGACGAAGCAAGGCTCCGACACTACTTTTTTTCCAGTTCTCGATACTAAATATAGCCCATCCATATTCAGTGTTGGAGATAATGGAGTGCCTTTAAAACAAGCGCATGGCAAACAGCTATAGACAGACATTAGTCGGTTTCGTAATGGCAAAAACGAAATGGAACCCAGCTGGCTAGCGTTTATTGTTGAAACGTGCTGGCGTGCCATGGGGCTCTCAGACTTCGAGGTACATTCGGCCCTCGCTAACATGCAAAATCGAGTCGACTTTGGCAGTTCTCTCGTGCCCGCGTTTAAATAAATAGATCACGTGGTCTATGCACGATGAATTACTTCAAAACGGACTTTTCTCTAATGACTAAGGATTCATAAGAACGTGTCCCTTTTCAAACGCCTCTTTCTTTCTAAACTGTCTCACCGAAGAGGTTGTCGTCACGTGCTGTTGCATTTCGCGTCATTGCGCAGCACAGAATCGCAGGGTCGTCTTTAGATTATCTTGAACTATATTTCTAACACTGGTTAGGTGGAATGAAATTGCTGCGCATGCGCTTCATACCCACCTGCTGGCAGAAAGGTAATTCGTGTGACACTTTTGGGTGAAACTTTTTTTTATTTTATTATTATTATTTTTTTTTCTCTAACGACAAAGAATAAAGCTCCACTTCTGCAGCTCACAGTGGTTAAGGGCAATTTAGATGTAGCTTATGGTCAACACTGTCACTGAGAAATCCGCTGAATAAAAACGAAGAAAAGCAGTTAATTCAAAATAGCGATGTTTTTAGTGTATCTTTTAATTCACGAGACGAAAAATTATATAAAATATAGGAAACATTCAAAAGAAAAATATTTTTTTAATACGTAAACAAAATAACAAACGGCCATTTTGAAATATTAAGCCGGTTATTAGGGAGAAGAAAAAAGAAAAAAACTGTTTCTTTAACTTTGTGTGTTTGTTTCCACGCGTTGTGTATCTCGGCTCAACATTTAATCTCCTTAAGTTGGATTAAAAAGAAAAAAAAAATAGATAGAAAGAATCCAAGCGTAGTTCTCTCGCTGGGATTTTCTTCTTAGCAACTTTCGCCCGTTTCATTTTGTGTTTAGACTTTTTTAGTTTTGTCACTTGAGAGCGGTGGGAACATTCAGGTTGTCAACAGTCGAAGTAGCCATCGTGAGATTATTTCTTCAAATGAATTCTTTCTCGGTGAAAAATTGCATTACTATAATAGCGTATTAATAGGCACAAGTATCGCGAGGAAGACTGCTTTGACCTCTGTTGTCCCCCCAAAAAAGGATGTTATTTTTTTAAATTTTATTAAATGGCTCACTACCATATTTTCGAAGGCTGTGTTTTATTTTCTCTTTAATTATAAACGAATCTTCGTCGCTTTAATCAAGTTTGTATTGCTTAAGAAGTAAACCCACAGGAAGTTGTTTAAGTTTTAAAGCTGTATACCAAAGCTGGTTTTGAATTATTGATAATAATTAAAAACCGGCGTTTTGAATGATTATCAATAATTCAAAACGCCGGTGTTATCCTTAAAGAGAGTACTTTAAGCCCTTCTTCCCTCAGACATCACTAAGCTACGCCTTCTTTAGATGTGACTTTTTTTATCCTGTACTCCATTAATATTCTCCAATTTAATTAAAAATTAATGACTGCTACAATCAATTCTCTAAAGTCGCTCTCTAAATGTATTCCAGAAAAACAGCTGTTCTTTTAATCTAAAACTGTTTCAATTATTTGGCCGAACTCCATTTCTCACCGTATCACAGTAATTATGGCAGGAAAAACGTGAATATCATTATGCAATCTTATCCGCAAGAGATATTAATTACTGTTCATTCCTGTGGTTATTATCTTAAGCCGCTAATTTTACATCGGCATCTTGTAGTCGCATTTGATGAAAATGTTCGTGGGTTGTAAATAAAAATTGCAGTTTCTGGACTCGGTGGAAAAAGCGTCCCCAATAAGCGACCAAGTCTGTCTAATTGGATCTACTTAGTAAGGTTTCCCCATCTTGTTTTAATTTTTAGCGAGCTTTAATGAACCCAATGAGCTCATCTTTCCTTTTGGAATATTTAATGGAAACCTGATCTTTAGTCGTAATGGTTATGTCTTCGGAATTCAAACAACGTCCGAAAACTTCTGCATATCTAATTAAAATATGTGCATTGGAAAGCGTATTCTGCGTGCGCCTGCAGAGTAGGCTTCGTATCGATCCCATAATCAGATTACTATTTGCATCCCCCGAGTAACTAATTATAATAAATAATTAGTCCCGAGGCAAAAACAACGAAAAAGTTTCCTAATAAAAAAGGACTAATCACTCACTGAGTTCCAGCAGCTGTGTTCTCTGCGTATTACGTTAAGCTGTGGCATCGTGGGATGCATCTATTGCAAACTCTGCACAGGTGGCCTAACTGCTACTAAAATCTCCTTAAATATTAAATGGCGTGAGTTAAAGGATAGACTCTCTTAAATCATATTGTTTAATGTTTGAAATCAAAAATTAAATCAAGTATTCTTTGACAAATTCAGAAAGTCACTTTACCAAGTGCTACTCAAAAGTTTCTGGGCCACAATAACTGGAAAAAATGTGTCGTTTACCGACTATTCCGAGAGCTTCCCCTTCAAAGTAGTCACCTATGAGATAATACACCTTGCTTCCAAGAGAAAATAAAAGCCGTATTATCTCGTAAGGAGTACTGTTGTAGTCTTTGCTTCAATATCTCTTCAGTTTATCTGTTGATTCTTGTTGGGTCCTCAAACTGCCATTTCGGAGACTCAAAGAAGCCTCTCCGAAACGAAAAGAAATCTCAGAGCCGAATCTGAAGAGAATGGCGAATGGGAAACAAGGACATGACGTCCTTGACTAGAAATTGTTGCTTTCAGTATGAATCAGTATCCTAAGCACAAATTCCTCCAGATCTGTCTCATGTCAGTTTATTTCTTTATTTTTTTTCCTTTCCACTATGGTTGATCGTTATCCTGGCAACAGTTTACTAATTATCCTTTCAGGTTTAGAAAAAGTTGAGTGATTCGTTGATTTCTGAGTGTAGCATTTGATTCACTACTTCAATTGTCAATAACTATCCTTTCACGTTTTATAATGACCCTTATAGCTAGCACAGTCGCCACATATGTCCCTAAGGAAAGATTGAATCGTTTTTCCTCCAGAAAACCTCAGAACTTTTATGTCGAATAGGCTGTTGTTGCCGGTCGGTTTTAGGCACATCAGTGACTTAGATCGATTTAGACCACATTGCACCATATATGTTATATGTTTAAATGGCGTGTATTGCGTGGTCGATTTTCCTGTTTATTTCCCTCAGAGTTAGTAAAGTCGTCGTCGTCCTCCTCACAACGGGTGGAAAAGACCCGAGTTCGAATCCCGTCGATGATGTGAAGAATTTATAGTTAATTTTAACAAAGTAGTAGTAGCGGCAAATGATGCAAGCAAGCTCATACAGCATCAGCCGGACACACACTTGATCCATCATTATCCTCCAAAAATTTGTTTAGTTCTTCCTTGAGTTTATTCAAACCATCCACTTCACAACAACAGATGGAAGCCTGTTCCGACAATCGACCACCCGCTGGCTGAAGGCAATCCGTGTTTTTCCTTCTGCTTGGAAATTTGCTCATATCCAGCCAGTTCCTAAAAATGGTGACAAATCCCTCCCATCCAATTATTGTCCCATTGCAATTACTTCTACTCTTTCTAAAGTAATGGAGAAATCAATTAACTGCCAACTCTTAAACTACCTAGAAACCTTCCGTCTGATCAATGATCGCCAGTATGGATTCCGTCAGTGTCGATCCACTGGTGATATTCTGGCTTATGTTACCCATTTATGGACTAATTCAATGGAAAGGTTCGGTGAAACACAAGGAGTTGCTTTTGACATCTCAAAGGCTTTCGATCGTGTTTGGCATAAAGGTCTTCTAAACAAACTTCCATCTTATGGTTTGCCAATTGTTTTTAGTAATTGGTTATCCAGTTTTCTCTCTGATCGCTCACTGAGGGTGATGGTAGATGGCTCTCTGTCTTCTAACTTCTCCACTAATGCCGGTGTCCCGCAATGTTCAGTTCTTTCCCCCACTCTTTTCCTCTTGTATATTAATGATCTTCTTCCATTGACTGGAAATCCTATCCATAGTTTTGCCGATGATAGCACATTGCATTGCACTTTCCATTTTGAGAAACCTTGTCCTGCTCAATCAGCTTCAATTTTTCGAAAATTTGCTACCAATTCCTTAAATGCCGATCTTCAGGTAATTCTCCAGTGGAGCAAAAACAATTCAGTTGATTTCAACCCTTCTAAAACTCAGTCGTGTCTTATATCTCGCAAAAAGGATTCTTCTGCTCCTATGCTTATCTTTAGTGACACTCCAATTTCTAGGCAAAAGGATATATCTCTTTTGGGGATTACCCTGACTTCTAATCTCTCTTGGCACAAGCACATTACAAATATTGCTTCCTCTGCATCTAAAAAACTTGGTTTTCTCTTTCGCTATCGGCGTTACTTTTCTTCCAAACAGCTGCTCACTGTATAAATCGCAAATCCGCCCTATCATGGAATATTGTTCCCACATTTGGGGTGGTGCCCCCAAAACCTCTCTCAGGCTCCTTGATTCCATTCAGAAGAGGGCAGTTAAGTTAATTAATGATTCATCTCTAACAGGGTCTCTCCACTCGCTGTCTCATAGACGTACTGTTTCTGCTGCATGCCTCTTCTACAGATACTTCCATGGGCACTGTTCTTCTGAATTGGCTTCTATAATTCCCGCTCTCTCTTTCAAAACAATCCGAACACGTGCAGCTACCAGCCAACATCCATTTAAAATAAAATTAAAAATAAATTTTCTGTTTATACTCCGGGACGACCAAATGATCAGAGGAGTTCACAAGATAGACAGAATACAAGAAACAGCACCGTATTCAGCAGTCACGGGCTTGAACCCCGGTCACTCAAGGCACGTGTACTTATGCACCCGCGCGCCTGACCACTAGGCTACGGGTCCAACTTCAAACTCACAGAACCAACTTTTTATCTTCGTCCTTTATTCATTCAACTGCCGTTTTCTGGAACAACCTTCCTTCATACGTATTTCCTGAAAATTACAATCTACAGAAGTTCAAGTACAATGTCAAAAAATATCTTCTTTCGTCTTCTCAACCTCCAACCCAAGCACGGTACTAAGTACTATAGGTTCTAATACCTCTCGTGGTTGGGGTTTACATAAAAAAAAAAAAAAATCTTTCGCACGTCTATCCTGCAACCATCCTTCCTCAACTTAAATTTATGCCCTCTGATGTGTGTGTGTGTAATCTCAGCAAGAGGAAGAATGACATCATTCAGTTTACACAATCCATCCAAGGCCTTAAATAGATCACCCACCAGATGATAAGTGATAATCTCAATCAGATCATCCCGCAGGTGCTTAGTCTCCACACACTGCAATTTTCATAAATGAAGCCTTTCTAGCTAAGAGCACCCTTTTGTTCTCTTCATCAATCTGGTCGCTTTTCTCTCTAACTGTTCCAACAGATCTACATACTTTATAAAGTGAAGTCACCAGACCTGTATACAATACTCTAGATGCGGCCTAACCATGGCTTTGTACAAAGGAATAATCATCTCTCTATCTCTACTATCAACGTTTCTGTATATTATTGACAAAACCCCATGAGCTGTCCTGGCAGCACGCCTGTTACTCAGAGAATTTCATATCTGACTGCACAATTACACCTAGGTCATTTTTCGTTTTCTACTACCCTGATTGTAGTTCCATACAGTTGATAAGTTACTTTGAGATTACTGCTACCCATATACAGTACCTTGCATTTGTCAAAGTTAAACTTCAACTGCCATTTCTCAACCTATCGACCAAATTTTTCTAAATCTTGTTGCAGTAACATACCGTCATCACTATCGTTAACCACCCTGCCAACCTTTGTATCACTGCAAACTTTGACATTAAAAGTGATATACCTTCATCAATATTATTAATAAAAAATGAAAATAATAATGGACCCAGCACTGAACCCTGGAGAACTCCACTGATAACATTAGTCCATGAAAAGCAGTGCCCATCGATAACCACTCTGTCTTCTTCCACTTAACCATCCCTTTATCTATAGCAGTAAATTGCCCTTAATGCCACATTGTTCCAGTTTATACAGTAGTCTTTTATGTGCAACATTATCAAAAGCCTCCCTGAAATCCAAGTATAAGATGTCAAAATTACTTTTGCATCCAGTTCCTTGGTCACCGCATCATATCAGATTGGTTAGACGATTCCTTAACAAATCCATGCAGTGATTGCAGTATAATTGCATTCCTGTCCAGATGATCCTACATCTTTAACTAGTGATTCCATTTTTTTTCGTGGAACAGATGCTAAGCTGACAGGTCTGTAATTACTCATGTCACCTTTGAGCCCTCTTTATGAAATGGGGATACATTTGCACACTCCAGTCCACAGGGACCTCCCCTGAATTCAAGGATGCTCTCATAATTATGGCTAAGGGTTTGCTCACTTCCTTTGCTGCCTCCCTTAATATGATTGGGTAGACCATATCCACCCCCAGATGCTTGTTTTATGTTGAGTTTCAACAATTTCTCTTCAACCTTCCTTTCAATAATCACAAAGTCATTTGGTTCAATTTGTCAGCAACCTGAGCAGGGTCATCAACAGTTAACCCATTGACATCATGTGGCCTAATGTGATTCAAACCCTTCCCTCTACTGACAATATAAGCATAGAAGTCTTTGTTGCTTTTCTTGGCATTCTTTGCTAAAGCTTTCTGATAATCTTCCTTCGCGTGCCCGACTACCCTTTGTGACTAGATTACAGAATAATTTATATTTGCCATAGGCTTCTGTATATATTTGATAATTTATATGCATCCCATGCACTTTTATTCTATAACACTTGTCTCAATAGTTCATCTGACATCATCCACATTGGTCTAAACCTTGAACTTTGTTGGTATAAAGTAGCCGAGTTGTTTGGTCCAACAAACTGACCATAGAACACAATTGTATATATATATATATATATATATATATATGCCCTATTTTTCTCCTGGAAACTAGGGTTTCTTCTCCCGAAATTCTTAGTTTTCCGGAGAAAACTCATGTAATCCAGCCACATTGTGAAAAAAGCCCAAAAAAATTCATCGAGTCATTGACAGGATTCGAACCCAGGCCTTCTCCATTTGGATTCAGACAAACCGACTATTGAATAAACACAGTAACAGAATATAGGACCGATTTAACAGTATACTGTAGCCCTAATTCCTTTACTTTCCTCGGAGTTGATTCTAAAACAACCTCACCTACTCTCCAAACATTCGTAAACCATATTTCTTGGTTGTTTTCTTCATGCAATCCGTCTATAGTGAATACGTTTCATTAAAATCCTTCTCCCAAGGCGAAACTCGTTACTTTGCTTCTGTAGTCATTTATTAACTCCTTATCTTTATGTTACTAATTATTTCTTCCCAAGAGTTATCATAATTAATTTTATTCTACTTGGAATGAGTTCCATTGGAAAACCCATTGAGGTTAAATATAATTATTCTGAAATGTATTCCTATGTAAATGAAAAAAGCCAATTTAGTAAGACAGCCACAAGTAAGTTGATGGATTGTCCACCATCGACGAGTTCAAAAGAGAATAACACTTCTCGACCAAATATTGAATGAAAAACTGTGTTGTTGCAGATCACTGTGGAGATTTATATACTTGATATATCGCTTTGCGTTGTTTGCTTTTATTATGATTTTTTTCAGATTCCTTGTTGTTTTAAGTCCAAACTAATATTATAAATTATTTTGCCCGCAAACACCATTAATCCGAAACTATATTTGCGAGGTCAGATTGAAGATATTAAAGTTTGGTCACGTTTCATTGTTCCTCCATGTCTGGGTGTGGATGTAGTCATGGCAACAGTTGTAAACATTAGCACGAAAGCTTGCGGTAATAACGGAACATAAAAAGAGCCGGAGGAGGAGCCAGCTAGAATTGTCAGGAAATGTAATTGCCGTTGATCGATTCAATAGTTTAAGTGGATGAGAGAGAGAGAGAGAGAGAAAAAAAATCAGGGCTTCCACTTCCTTGAATAGCGAACTCTGTAAAGTGTGTATAGCCTTAATATATCCGGAAATTTTCAGGATATAAGATAATTAGGAAGTCTTTTCTTCTCGTGTATTTTCTTTGTGTTTCTCTTCCCATCTTTGCTTCTTCAGTCTCTAAAAATTGATGCTGTTTTCTTTGACTTAATTTATAAGGCGGAAGTCTGGAAAAATACCATCAGCTGAGCTATTCTTATACACAACCCCCATCATTTCTCCTTTGCACATTTTAGGTGGATGAACAAGAGCAGGATGCAAAGTACAGCTCTCAATCTGTTTGGTAGTTTGTTTTGCCTTTTTAAACAATTGTTTTTGAAAGAAAGATCTCCTCATGTGTACTGAAACTTTTAGAATTATAAAGAAAATTAAAAACCTGCAGTGGCTGGACTTATTCAGGGTGTTTATCCAGCTACGGATTCAATGGAAAAATCGCCTTGAAGAATTTTCTGTTAAATTCAATTACAGGGAATTTTTAAACTCTTTAAAAATGTGGGTGAAGAAATTAGTGTGTGGATACGAATGGATTTGATGCTTTGGAGAAAAAGAAAAACAATTGTAATACTTTTGTTAGAATTTATTTTTTGGAGAAGCGCAGAATGAGAGACATAAGCTGATAAGGGAGATGGACCAGTTTGAGCAGTGCCCTTTATGCACAGTGGTTCCGGTATTTGGACAAAGTTCCCCAAAAGAGGTACAAGGGAAAATGATCCACCACAGGTTTTTGTAGCAGGAAAACCTCCTGAAAGAATGAGCAGGAGAAATAAGAGTACATCCTTCCTACTGTAAGATATTTAGTCTCACAAATATACTTCTATTAGTGAGAAGACGTTTGCGGTAAGGCACTTAAGGAATAAGAGAAACACGGTGTTGTCAGGTAGGGAGGTAAGTTAAGATTAAATTTTCGGAGATCTTTGAAATGAAAGAAAGAAAAAGAGCACTTAAAGATAAGCGCCGGGCGTTTTAATGTATAGCATGCACTGCTAATTTAGGATGCTGTCACTTAATGTGTAGTTAATGAGGAGTCAGAATCAGGGGGAAAAAAAGAGATGAAGAATGAAGGAGACTAGCTGGTGAATTCTTAGCAATGGAGTTCTCGGCATTGATAGAAAAAGATGCATTGAGATGTGCAGCGTAACATGGTACATGTCCTTTCCCAGTTGCACTCGAAGCAGTAAAGTTTATTATTAAATGGCAAAATAAAGTTTAAGCTGAAAGTCTTTGGATAGATTGCATGCAACTGAAAGATTTGTCCAGAAGCTGGGATTTAGGCCCAGATGGTGGCTGCTGATCTCTACCACAGCTATGGTATTTCTCTTCAAAGATTATCAGAGAACTGTTCCCAATATTAGTCTGTGTTTGGAGAGCAAAATGGAAGGACTTCATCTAAACAGAAAAGTTTTATTGCACTTCAGAAGAAGGGATCTGCAGAAAGAAACCCCACCTTGAAAGGAAAAGGAACAGGTCCTCAGAACTGATGTTTACTGTGTAGCATTGTGAAAAGGCGAAGATAAGATTAAGCTTAAAGTAATTGAGAGTGAATAATATATGTTTGAAGAAAATTAAGGAAAAAGAATAAATCCTGGTATTATGTACGATAGTGTTGTTAATAGGTAATGCAGTGGCATGCGAAATTAAATGTACACGAGGAGAGTGATTAGAGCTTATTTGTAGAAGGCAGTCGGTTTGTAAAAGAGCGTGATTATAGAATATTTTAAATTGGCAAACTTATATATTACACAATTAATATGAGTAGAGACATTTTGCATTATGCATAAGACATTTTGTAATTTCAATCGTGTCCTTGAGAATACTAAGCAGATAAGTTAAACGTTTGTTTAGTAACTGAAATTGAAATTGTGTCCTTATTAGCATGCAGATAAGTTATTTGTGTGTTTAATTAGAATTTCAAAGAGAATTGTGAATTGATTAAGAATGTGTTAGATTACTAATTGCACTTGTAAGAAGAATTGATAAAGAGAAAATATAATGAAATGGCAGTAAAGGTGATATCATCACAAATTAAATGGAGGAGATTAATAATTTGGTAGTTAACGAACCATTTTGTGTTCATACCTGTAAATAGTTTTGTATAATAAATGTTCTTGTTTTATAATATTGTGTCATTTGCTCATGAGAAACCAACATCTCATCCAATATATACATTATAAGGAAAATCTTTCAGCTTCTGGAAATTTTTCTAATTTTTTTTAGCTCAGTCAGATAGCTCGCGGACATTGGTGCTTCGCACAGAACATATATATTTGGAATGCGTTGGCTTGTTTTGAATGTGCGCCCAGGAAACTAAAGCCATGAGGAGTCAGGGCTATTGTATCTATAAATTTCCTTTGTTCTACAAGCAATTTACAATCAGTCAATTACAAACAATCAGTCAGCTTTTCATCCCGAATTTTAATAAAATAAAAATAAACCTTCGCTCAAGACCTTAAACTTGCTTAGAGACCGGATTCGAACTTAGCCTTCCATACGATGTAAAAGAGTAGTGAATATAATCATTGTGCTACTCGCAAGGACTGCGTGAAATTAATAAATTATAAACTCAAATGGTTTCTAAAATAACAAACTTGTTATATACTAGAATGTATAATTTAATTAAAATATAAAGTGCACCACCAGACAAACTTACAAAATGATTAATATCCCCGTAAAAACTAATTAGAATAGAATACATATTAAACAAATCTCTGCTTATCTCCAGGGGCTCACATCTGGTGAGTATGGGCTTGGCAAACCCAGGGTCTTGAGCTGGATATCATCATTCTTCTCTTTCTTGGTGATTCCTTTCTACTCTCTCTCTCTCTCTCTCAGGGTAACTCGGGGAATTTGTTTTGGCTGGTGCAGCATAAGCTTCAGGCTTCCTTGCATCATACGGCTAATAATAATAATAATTATGTAATACTGTCCCTCATGGAAGGAGGAAGAAGGTGTAGTTACTGTTAAGCTCCTATGCTGGATCGCAGACTGGTTAAAAGATGGAGACAGTTGTTATAAATGGTCAGCGTTCAGAGTGGACTAATGTTAGCAGTACGGTCCCCCAGGATTCGAAGGGAAGCTGTCAAAGTTGCTGATGATTTGAAGGTGGAAAGGGTGCTTAAAGTTTAATGTTTAGAAATGTAAGGTTCCTTCCTTTGAAGAGGGTTCAGAGGAGGGCAAAGAGATTGGTGACTAGTACAAAGCGATGAACACATGAAGAACGAAATAGCCGGTGTGGACTGCAAAATTCGACAATTAGACATGTAGGGGGAAGATCTAACTGAAGTGTACAAGGCACTGCAGTGATAAAAAAAAAAAAAAAATAGATGAGGGTGAGAATGAAATAGGGGACGAAAATATAAAATCTCATGATGTTCACATATGGGCAGCGGATTGTCGACCATCGGAATAAGTTCTCTCTCCCAGTGTGGTAGCGACAGAAAATCTGGTAAAGTTTAGAGTAGAATTGGATGAGTATATTGTGAGAATGGAAACAGAACGAATATCTGCTTATTTTATTGATAATAGCAATAATAATAATAATTATTATTATTATTACTGTTGGATGTATCTGACGCCAGAAACCAGACCGACCCGAACACGATGCTAGAAACTGTGGAAACCTGTACCGTGACTTGTAAAATCGCTAAATTTATCTCTTATCTTCTTTTTACACCTCTTGCTTCTAAATTTACCTCCTTCACATCTCTTGTGGGGATTACTGGAGGACAAAATATTCAGAAATAAGTCTTATAACCTCGCGGGTCTCAAGAATATTTCGTAGAATGTTTGCAGTAATTGACGTGCTCACGAATATACAAATTCCCTCTTTTATCAACACCTTTGCCTGCCCACCCTGAAATGAAACCACTTGGTAGACAGACAGCCAGCCAATTAGTCTACAACCAGAATAACGCAAACGGATTAAAGAAAAATGTTCAGATGGCTTAAAATGTTTCGTGACGTAACTTTTTTTTCATTCAACTACTTCGATCACATATCTTTTATGTGATCGAACAAAGAATAATAACAAAAAATAAAATAAGAAAAGAAATATTAATAAAAATGAATAAACAATGTAGAACAATACAAAGCTTAAAACCATCGGCCCGTATTTGTATAAGAAGAGCCAAAATAGAGTTGGGTATTAGTCCGATTGCTGGCAGATAAAGATGGGGATCGGCAGAGCAAGCAAGTAGAATCGGAGGATTGCCTAGGGATAACAGTAAATCATTAGGAACAGCTGGATACCAAGACCATTTCCCACAGCCCGCATGACCCCATTTCCGTGACTGTGATGGACGACAGGGTTATTTTGGCTTAATCAGAAACGAAGAAGACAAAGGGCGGCACAGCACAAAGTCATGCTAAATCTGGAAGAAACGAGTTCTAGACGTGGGAGGAAGTATCCATTTACTGTAGTTAAGAACAGTCCACTGCGTCGTAGGAAGTTCCACGATCAACTATTAGTGCTCCGTGCGATCCCTACGTGAGGTTTCATTTAAGACAGTCAAGCGTATTACACTTATAACGATACTTTTTTTTCTTGCAGTTTGACAAGTGTGTAGTAAGTGTTTTTATTTATTTATTTTTTTGTGTATTTACAGAACTTCCTTCTCCACAACATGTCACTTTAGAAGCATGCGCTGAACATTCATTTACCCTTTCATGGGAACCCCCAGTCATATCACCAAATCAAAGTCTAAAGTTGGTGGCTTATTCACTTGCGTACAGTCCCGTAGCAAACACTAGTGAAGGTACGTTAATTCAAGTTGTTTTATTAAATCGATAAATACTTCAATGATTTTTTGATTCTCATGTCTAAAGCTAACTTTTAAAATATATTAAGGTTAGAAAATAATAGAAGTTATGAATAGAGATGATATTATACTAAAAATATTTTTTTGCAGTATTATTGGACTTGACAAATCCAAACAAGTACTTGGCTGAAATACGAGTTGTTTTCGTTCCTTCGCTGTGTTCCATCCTTTCACCAAAATCCAGAGTGGAAATTGTGACTGGATTTGAAGTGTGTTTTGATTGCTTCAGGTTGCTATACCTCTTCACCAAGGAAATGCTGAACAGATATCATACGATAATCAGATGGAGCAAATTTTGAAGAGTGTAGTGGGGCACAATTGAAGATCGCATTATTTTTCCGATTCGCCAACGCGGATCGATCGTTTTATAGATTAAATCATTGCTTAAACTATTCGACTGTTGACAGCATCGTTCTCCGAGAAGTCTGATTTGTTTGCAACATGTCTTTCGTATTCCAACTCATACAACGTGTAACCTTTTGTTTACGCGTTGTATGAGTTTTCTTATTCGCAAAGCATCTTTCGAATAAGAAAATGAAGTTTGTTTGGGATCTAACTACTGAGTTTATAGGTTTAATTTCGAAAGAATGACGCAATTTCTGAATCACAGACCCACTGACTCAAGCCAATTTCTAAAAATGTTTGGAATTGTCATTCTTTGAAGCTTTAACTGACACATTTTTTAACCACACACGTTGTTTTAAAGTTTTATTATGCAATATTTATGAATATTGCATCGATTTTCGTTTTAGCTTTGACCATAGTAAAGCAGTCATCAACGTGGTAGCCTGCCTTTAAAAAACAGCTCAAGTTTTTATTTTTTAACACCTTCATCAGGCTCATAATTCATGGCAGACTCGTGTAATGCTAATGATCACATTCTATGGGAAATTTTCGAAAAATTTTCTCTAATGTAACACCTTATTTACCGTACCTTTCTCCTTTGCACTCTACCACTCCACCAAAAGAACAATGTATTTGAATAGCAAAACAAATCAGACCGCCTCATTATGAACAAAAAAAAACTGGTATTCCTTACAGCTAAATAATGCCTGTTATTTTAAACCAGGGCAGAGTGATGAAAGAGCAGCAGAAGAAAAACCTTTTAGAGAAACTATCAATTATACAAGAGTATAGTTGTCTTTTAAGACACAAAGGTCCTCAATGAATTGAGAAATAAAGAAAGAACAGTTGGTATTTTATTCTGCCGGAAGTGCACACTGTAGCTTCCTTTAATCAATACAAAAATGCTCATTATCAAGTTAAAAAGGCATTAGAAACTGAGCCCGCAGAAGAAGTGAGATGTAAAGCCCAACAAAAGAAACCTGGAAACCTCTTAACTACAAGCTATTTACTTCCATTAATATGCCTACAGAACAATGGACTTTGGTTAAGACGACAGAAACACGAGATGGGTAGTGCGCATGAGAACACTTAACCGGATGGGTGAAGTGATTCAATGGATGGAAACAAAATTGTCTTTTAATTAATATGTATTGATTAGGAATGTGGGATGACATCTTCATTGACACACTGAGTCCTCAATGGAAGCGTATGTGAGGCACGATGCTCTTCAGATGCTAATTAATATTTTTATTGGACACTTGTGCACAAAGTTCGGAACAAATATTATATGGAAATTTAGTCTTGGATTCCATTGGTCTCAATAACTTCTTTGTATAGGATATTCATCAGAGTGGTTTAAGATTTTTAAGAGTGGCGCAGAGGAAAGTAAGGCCACGAAGAGTCAGATATGTTTATAACTGCATACATTCTGTGTTCGGTTTGGGAATAATGGGTAGATTTCCTAGAAAAAAAAAGGTCGGGTTTTTCATCCAAGCTGAAAGTAGAGAAATACTGCAAGTATTTCTGTACTTCAACTGGCGACAGGACTCGAACGGAAACAAACCGACGCTATCTACTCCACTGCACGTGAGATGGAAGATGCATTCAGCATATTAGAAAGAAGAAATGTACCTAAAATATTATTAGAATAATTAACGAAATTTAATTAACAGAAATGAGTTGTTCTGTAAATGAAGAAGTTACAAGACAAAGTCAGGATTATTTTGCTTTTCAAAATGGCGTTGAATAAAATCCCGATCAGGATTCTGCATCGTTAATTGATTTTGGGATTACTGGCGCAACAGCATCGTAAATGACTTGGTCCTTATCCTGTCATGTGATTTTATGGAAAGCCTGATTTAAACTGCCTAGTTAATCTAATGGTTTTAATGTTCTCAGCAGAACAAACTTCTGCTGTGAGCATAAACGGAGGGTGAAACTTGCATACAAATGCAGTCAGTGAGATAGAGAATCCTATGATCTCCAAGCTCATCAGAACATTGGAAACAACCCTTTCTCTGCAAGTTTCAAAAAGGATTGTTTTCATTGGTTTTATTAACCCTTCTATGATTTGTTGTTAGTGGACATCGCTCCATTTAATGAAACTGTAAATTCTTTACGATAACTTTTAGAAGTCCACAGGAGTCTGATTTTAAGATAACTCTAATTTTAGGACTACCCAAGAACTAACTTATAAGTCCACGTGTATATTATCTGTAAATTGCGTGTGTTCTCTGGTCGATTTGCCTATTTTGCTGGACGAAAAACCAGAGTTTCCGCGGGGGGGGGGAACTTGCTGCCCACGCCCCAGAACCGATAACTCAGCAATGGAAAGAAAAAAGCCCATAAAAGTTCCTCTCGTCACGGACAGGATTCGAATGGGTTTTTGGGCTTTTCCAATCTAGTGTTGGGAGGACGGTGATTATAATCACTGTGCTACACACGCAGGCATTGTGTATGGAGTAGTCATTACATTATATTGTGATGATTATGCAGCGGATATAACACGGTGAAGCTGAATTCTGGGAGGAGAGCAGGAAACAAACCCACTACTTATTACGAAAGAATATCGAATGCACATATATATATATATATATATATATATATATATATATATATATATACTGTCCTTCAAATTTATTGGAACGCCTTGCCTCTGAGAGGTAATGGTTAGTTCCAGACGGTAGTGACACTAGATGGAATAGAATAGAGCAAAAGTAGGGCCGATTACCTTCAGAAGTAGCAAGTGCATCCATTCGGCAGGTACAGAAAGAGTGGGATTCATAAAATGCGTTACCATGTTGACGTAGCTGCTCGAAGCTGTCGCGAAGCAATGGATATTACAGAATAGCGCGATGAGTCACAGTACAGACATCTGATGGACACACATAAGTGTCCATTAAATGTCTCTACCACGACTGTGATGTGTAACGTATACTCAAGAACGGTAGTATATCACCAACAATTAAATTCAGTGGTAAGATCGATTTCTTTAACATGCTTTGGAACTGGTCCATCACTGTCATCGATTAAACCTCAATGAAGTTGTCCATCGTGACATTTGAAGAATTCTACCTTAACTGTGGAATCTGAATTATTTGGAGAGGGGTCGAGTTTGTACAAGCATGACAACGCTCTTGTCACAAAGCGTGGTCAATACAATAGTGGTTTGAAGAGAACAATGTGATCAACCTGAAATTTACAGCCTAGAACCGTCATCTGAATCCAACTGAAACATTTGCAATGTTCTAGAAGAATAATTGAGAGTCAGAACAAGATATCCTAATTTGACAGCGTTGTGGGAACGGAGCAAGATTTCAGTCCCCAGTAGTTCCACAACAAAAACTTGTAAAAATGTCCCACAGGGGTTATTGCTATCATTATCCATGCTATCACGAATAATACTCGATATTAAAATTTTCTTTTTTATAACCAGATATTTTCCCCCATTTAGTGTCCCAACACTTGTTGGAAGGTAAGTGTATATTCTCTTGATGAAGTAAAACCCTAATTGTTTTGAAGAGTTGAAACTGTACAGTTCAAAAAAAAGTTGACTTGGAACAATTACGAAAATGAAGTTCTCGAACGTTCATCAGGGGAGGATTGCAATACGTGGCCCTGCCAGTGTCGATTAAATTTGTTCCCGAAATAGCAGCCTCCCCAAAGTAACAGTGACACGTTTGTTAAAACTGCATTACGCACATAATCATTGTGGCGGTTGCCGACGGTCTCGATCAACTAACAGAAAACAGGTTCTTGTAATTAAATGTCCTGAAAGGCTCGCATGAATGAGACAGGACTACCTTCAGGCAATTACTTTTACTTAATGCATCGTAAGTAGTTTGAACTGCATGACGTCACCGAACTGTGGTCTCCTTGGAAACAACAACTTGAGGACGAGCGACAACAAAGATATCGAGTTATAGGGGAACGCGTAACTTGAAACTCCTCTGTTCCCAAACACGGAAAACGTTTGCAGAATGCATTGCGAAATTTTGAAACTAATAAATGCACCAGACAAAGTTAATATCTTTGTTTGCTTTATTACGATCAAAAGAACCGTCGTCTGGCTCGTTTGTTGCCTCCTTTTGAAGGCAGGGCCGGCATACGTAATGAAATGTCCTTCAAATATGCGCGGTGTTTGCAGCAAGTTCTAATCTTTACACAAGAGTGCGCACAATACGTTGTGATTGTTTATGTTTTTTGTTACAACTGTCTGGAAACTAATCAGATTCTTTTGATTACGATGACGTAAACATCTTTTGTAAATTATAAGAAAATAATTGATCGCTTAATAACGGGAATGACCAATTCTGCAGGTGATGCTATCCGTTCATTAGACGAACGTCTATAAATAAAAGATGTTTGACTATTGAAAAGTTTAATTTCAAAAGATTAATTTTTACTTCCAATGCTTCCATCGCAGCTCTCTGAAAATCAGCTTATCTAGCAGAAACCTTTCTGTTGAAAGAATGGAAAACTAGAGGCCTGATAGAAGAAATCTGCTCGGTTGAGGACGATGTTTAAAAAGCAAAATACAGCAATATTCATTATTACACTTCTTGGAGTAATTTCACGAGTGAATTATCTCATGACTGGTCCCTTATTGTTGGTCCCCTTATTGTCACTGGGATTCATTAACAAGATTGGTGAAGCTATTTGACATCAAAGGTTCATGTCGAATTTACCACTGTTCAGTGTCATCCGTAACTTCTGAGCTCCTGGTTGTAAATGCTAAAATACGTCTTCAGTAAAAGGTCGCAGTAATATTACATTCACTTGCTGTCCCTTTCAGGGACACCTGGTCAACCGCTTTCTGGATTTCATGTTAATACGGCCCTACCAATGGCATTTCATCATATTAAATGACTTTCAGGAATTCTCTTATGTGGGAAAACAAGATTCGGACAGTACATCAATAATGCAAGCATTGATATATACTTATCAGCAAAGACATAATAATTATTTTGTCGTGTAGAGCAATGGTTAGACTGCTTCGTGAGTACTGAACTCAAGAGTGGAGTTTCCATTTCGGGAAGGATGTAGAACTGCTGGAAAGGGTAAGCGAAGAGCGAGATTAGTTACGGGGGAGACTCCATATTTGCAGAACAGTAGCCACAATAAGTTGCAATATTTTTAAAACCAGGAATGTGTAAATTTAAATATTTAGATAGAAATAATTAAAGAAATGAATGAAGATACAAGAGTTCAATTTATTAGCATTTTTATTTTATCTATTCTTTTACACGGCTTTATTCCCTTGCATCGTTTTACTAATTCTAATTATGACACTTCTTTACAGATGAAGAAAAGGAACTTCTACTTCCGAACACAACAACATCCATGCTGGTCCCCAGCCTTGTGGAGGGAACAACGTACAGCGTTATGGTGTCTGCTGTGTTTGAGGGAAATCGGAAAAGTCATTCGCCAAAGATGACAGTGCGAACTTTGGTGCCTACGTTGGATCTGGTGGTGGCGGATGAGATGTATCCAGAACAAGAATTAGGTAAGAGCAAATGAGATGAACCGACAGGCCTCGCAGATATTTACGTTTTCATTCTTGTATTTTTAGGTGTATTTATCGGTTTCATCGTTGTGTTCTCATTCACCCTCAGTACATTAGTACAGGAGTTTCAATTAGCCATAATTCTAGCCCACATTACTGCCAAATACTGTGCTGTTTTTGTATTCTCTCTATCTTGTAAACTCCACCGACCCTATGTAGTTCCCCCGTAGCTATGTATCCAAATATCAGAATGCGCAAAGGCTTCAGGTATGTGAGAGTTCTAAAACATTCATGCAATGTCCCACATTTGTCCCATTGCATTAATTCATGTAATGGAAAGTGTACCATATTTGCCAACTTATTACAAGAAGCCAGACCTATTTTAAAGCAGCTCACTACGAGTCGCCTTGGTATTGCACTTTAAATTACTGACAGCTCATAATCTCAATTACTTTTGTCGCTCGACACACACCACCCTACCAATCCCTTCAACAGTGGAAGACTAAGCACCATAAAAACAAGATTTGACGACTTAGAGAAGAAATGTAAATTTTCATAACTCGTGTTGACTTATTTCACAATATTTTATTTAAATTCGATCGAAATCAAATTTGTACATTTGAAAGGGAGGGGGGGTTCTAGCATATCCCGTTAAGTATAAGGTTTAATATCAAAATAAAGATATTAGTTCAACCTCAGAACTTACGGTTTTCTTTTGCGCACATAAAACAGAATGGAAAATCTACAAAACCACCATTTCAAGTGAGAGTTCTTCACTCCAGCACGGTCACCTAAGAACTATGACCTTGAACTTTGAAAAATGTAAGTGCTGTCAATTCAGTTTCAGTACCGAACCTAATCAGAATTATTTAACTCGTCCGGATTAATTCATCGATGGTAAAACTATAACCACGAGTAGTCAGTTGTTGGTAAGTATGTATACCTTCTATCTTAGATTTCACGCGCATGATTCCCTTCAGGTCTCGTCTGTAGTTTCGCGTTCTTTTAAGCTCGTGGTTCTAATGAAATGCTTATGCAACGCATTTCCTTCTATGACTACTCACCCTAGCCTCTCCAAAAGACCAGTTCTTCTCGTCCTCATCCATTTTCATCTCCACATCAACTATTTAATAAACAAGTTACAAAATGCTCAGCGTAAATTTGTTAAATGCCTGTGTTTTTGCACTCACTCGGTCCTCGGTCTACAATCGTTCCCTATTATTTTACGCTTTTGTAATCACTTTGGCAGCCTGTTGCGCAAACTTCAGCTCTTGCCAAAGGGTTCCATCATCAAATGCATGACTACTCAACGATCATGACTTCGCATATTCGTACCACTTCAGGTTTAAAAAATGGACAATTTAATCGCCTCTCAATAATTTTTTTCCGTCTCAGTCCCCCATTTTATATTTTATATTTTAAAGTAATAAAAAATAAACAAACACCAGATGCCAAGAATCGAATGAGCACATTGGAGAAATTAATAGAAAAAGCGAAATACTAGGAAATCTGAAAGCGAGCCAATAAAACCTATCAGGAAACCTATTTAAATAAATCCGGCTTAGAAATTCGAGAAACAAATACAGCTTATTTGTTATTTCTTACATATGCGATTGGATTACAATGTAACAGAATACACCCGAAAAAAAAACAAAAGCGCTGACACGAGTTATGTACTGGAAAACAGTTTTGGCAAACAGGAACGTGGCTATTCAAACGAAAACTGAAATTTTCATTTAGTTGGACGAAAATTCCAGAGAAGGAGAGGTACAGTCGTGCAAAAGTGTGTATGCCAGTATCACACTCGAAAGGCATTAAGAAAATCCTGAGCCTTTTGAAACTATTGCTGTGTGTAATACAGTTGCGAGTCTCGTGACAGAACTAAAGGAAAATTTAATATGCAAAGAGTCATCTTCTTGCGCCAATGCCAGTTTCATATTAGGGATTTTTCTCCTGTTTTACTTCAAGAAAAAGCGACATCTTACCAGAATGGAACTGAGTAATATCCAACAAAGAAATAAAGATACAAAGAGCGAGGACTTCCTTACTTGACTTACATATAAGGCCATATCTGTGATTTATTATTTATTTTATCAGTTTAAAATTTACCATAGGATACATCATTGCTCGACTAACCATTTGAACTTACACCGTTAATGTCTTAAGCTTTATTCCCTAGTAGAATAAGGCACTCATAAGTCCTGGTGGGAAATTTGATTGAGTTGTCTAAGGGTTTTAATAGATTGAGTAATCGAAACGTTGACAACATTCTTACTCTTGCTCAGATAACACACGAGAGGGTCATATATTTAGATTGAGGAAGAATGTTACAGGGCCTTTATATCATTAGCAAACAGATATTCAACTTGATATTCCCATCAATATCATTAATAAATATCAAAAACAGTAAGGATCAAACAACACAGAACCCTGAGGGATTCAACTCAACAATTAGTCCATGTGACATTCTGCCTTCGCACACTGCATCAATCTTTTATCCGTAGCACTAACTTGTCCCCAATGCCATACTACTCCAATTTGTATAGCAGCTTTTCATGTGGAACAATGTCGAAAGCTTTGCTGAAATCTAAGTGTGTGATGTCAAATTGTTTTTTTGTATTCTCTTGTATTGTCAAATTGTTTTTTTTTTTTTTTTTTTTTTTTTGTATAAGTCAGACTTACAGGTTTGTAACTGCAGGTTTGTGCAAATGTCTGTCCTGTTTGCAAATAGGACAGACATTTGCACATCTCAAAAAAATAGGGATCTCCCATGAAAATAAAAATGCTCTTAATAATTAAAGGTTTGCTTACCTCTTTTGATATAAATGGAGAGACTCCATCAGCTCCAGGTGCCTTTTAATTACAACAGTTTCTCTTCCACTTTTCTCCCAGTTATCATAAAATTATTTAGCTCCCATTTAGATAACAATTCTAATATCTCATCCCTAAAAATTCTTTAAGCAGGAATATCAATGCAAAATATTTATTTATTTTTTTTAGCAATATGAGCAGTCATCAGTATTTATGCCATTCATATTCAGTGGGCCAATGTGGCTCATTCCTTTTCTTCAAGTTAACATAAGCAAAGAACTCTTTGCTCATTTTCTTCCCATTCTCAGCCAAAGACTTCTGGTAATCTGTTTTAGCTTGTCTAACCCACTTAGCAATTTGACTGCAGTTTATTACAAGACACATGCCTACAGTACAGTGTACTGTAGGCATGTGTCTTGATAATTTATATGCATTCTGCGATTTTTTCCTCGCAGGTAGAAGCACAATGGTTATAATGGCAGTCTTCTTGAAATTCGAATTAAAGTCCCCCCCCCCGGGGGTGATAAATGCCAGAGTTTGAATTCTGTCATTGACGCGAGGAATTTCTATATGCTTTTTTTTTCACAAAGTGACTGAGTTAGTTGGTCTCGAGTGAAGATTGCATGGTTTTTAGCTTCCAGAAACTAGGGTTGTTCATCCTGTAAATAGCAAACTGACCGAAGAATACACGCAATTACAAACAATATACTGACACTTATAGCCTTAGTTGCGTTGGCCCTTAACTTAACCTAACATTCAAGATTTTAATTCTCTACCACGAGTCTCATCAGGTTTGTCTGGCATCCGTTTAAATCTAGACCTTGTAAAATACCTCTTAGTTGGTATAAAACGCTAAGTAACTTTTATGATTACTTCTCCTAACACTTAACGTTTAGAATTTGCGGTTGTTAACAACGTCAAGTTGGCCTCGCTGAAAAGAATTTAAAAACTCTAAGACTATTGTAGATACCCTTCTTGAAAGAAAAATTCTCTTACCTTTACTCTTGACATTAGTTGTGTCTTTTAGTAAATTCCACAATGATTATTGCAGCCTACTGGTTCCTCTATCTGAAGATTCTTAATACTTTTCATTAAGGATTCCATTACACTAATATTACTGGCTTCCTCGGTTCTGCATTTGATTGGAGATAATTGATATCTGTTTTCGATTCTATTCAGTCCATCTGGATAGGTTGGTTGTTGTTGGGTTTTTAGGAGCAGCGGCGACTAAGGCCATGGTTGCTCCGTGTATATTGTCTGTGAATCGCGTGTGTTCTGAGGTCGAATTTCTATTCGCTCGACGAAAAACCCGAGTTTCCCTCGCCTGAGACCGACTAACTGAAAGTATTACCAGAAACATTCCTGAAAATACTTTCAGTAATCGCAGCATTTCCAATAACTCGTTGAAAATTATACTAAGCCACAAAACTGTTTCCGAAGTGCATTGCCTCTAAATGTGTAAAATTTTTGTTTTTCTGCATCCAGAAGTAACGTTCGTATATTTTTGACTCTTAGTGTATATTTTAAGAAATTTTTCTTATATCAATATTTAAAAACTGATTCTATTCTTGCATATTAATAACTGGTATCTCTTGCAGAATGTAACTGTACAGAGCCGGGAATGCTAGCATGCACGAGGACTGCGTATAGTATCGCCTGTACCTGCTTTCGTGGCTACGCAGGTCAGTGGTGTGAACGTTGTGCTCCCCACTATTTTCGTGCTGATAAAGAATGCAAGTACTGTTCTTGCACGAACCTCACGTCGTCAGGACGCTGTTCAATAGGTAAGAAGCATTTATCTGATTAATTTAACACCACGTTTTCTAACCCAGCCGCAGTCTGAAGGAAGTTGCCAGGACTTTCTGCCAAAAATTTTGATGTTGTTTCTCCTTTGGCTCTAATCTGTAAACAACATTTCCAGCACAGATATAAAACTCATATAAATCAAATACAAACCTAATGCAGTAATAGAAAAATAACAGAGGATATTTTTAGTGAGTGATAGCAATCCCTTATAAAGGGTATACTTTCAATGTACTTAGCCCATATCTAGGCCTGTTCTCCAAAAGTTCTAATATTGTTTAAGTAAGGTCTTCTAAAATTGGCTAATTAGTGTTTTGGAGAAATTTTAAATAATATTGACCCGCCTCTAGAGATTCTCTCTGTTACAGTCGAAAACTGTGTTAGATACACTTGTATAACTTTATTTTATTGGTGCAGATTTAAATTTGAAGTTCAAATACTGTAAATTCCTTTCGATATTATTATTAAATACTATAAAGAACAAAGACACTAGGAAATGATCCAAAGATACTCTAAACCAATGTAGAAAACATCTTGGAAGACATCTTCTACAACTGCGATCATCAGAAACATACCCCCCCCCCCCCTCCACTGCGCCGAATACAATTCTGCAATGGACTTAAATTCCACTTGCAAACAATTTATGGACAGGAATTCGTACTCAAACAAGTCATACTTGAACAACGTCAAGGTAAATTACACATACCCGATATCCACCCCTATAATCATATGTTGCCAAAACGTTACCTTTTTGACAGCATAACCAATTTTGAATTCATAAAAATTTAAAGGCATTGAGTATATGTTAAAAATATCCATCGTAAATTAATTAATGTACGGACAAGGTCTTTACATTTTTTGTACCATAGTGGTATACACTGCCCTACCATTAATATCTGGACACCCCTCCATGGATGGGGAAGCAGATCCTATGCATGCAACACGTCACGGAACCTGCTATAAATATGCACACTGGGCTTCGAATAGAGAATTGCAAAAGTGGGTATGCAAGATGCCACGTTCAACAGAATTAACAGACTTCCAACGTGGAATGATAGTAGAATGCCACATAAATAAGCGTTCTGTACAAGACATCGCAGTCACTCTGGAGATCCCTAGGTCAACGGTTAGTGACGTCATATGCAAATGTGAGGAATGGGATTGAATCTGCCAAAAAAACGGCCTGGTATACTAGCAGAAAGACAAGAGAATTCTGTGAAGAACTAGATGACTTGAGACAATGGCAAATCGTAATTTACCATTGTCTCAAGTCACACAAACCCTCTGTGAGAGTATTGCGCTAGTAGAATACGAAGGACGCTCCATGATATGGGTTATAATGGTCGTGCAGCTGTTCACAAGCTACTGATCACCTCATCAAATGCTATACGCCGATTGACACGGTGTAAGGAGCGCGAATCCTGGACTGTAGAGCAGTGGAAAATAGTTCTATGGACAGACGAGTTGAGGTTCGCACTCTACCAGTCTGATGGCCGTTCCTGGGTGTGGCGAATGCCAGGGGAACAGTTCCTTCCTGATTGTATGATCCCAACAATGAAGTTTGATGGAAACAGTGCCAAGGTATGGGGCTCCTTTCATGGTTTTGCTTGAGCCCATTAGTCGTTATCGACAAAACCATGTATGCTGTGCAGAATCTGGACAATTATGCACCTCCAACATTATGGCAATACTTCGGGGAAGGCCCATATCTGTATCAGAAAGACAAAGCACCATGACATATTGCTCGGGTCGTGACAGAGTGGTTTGAGGACAAGTTGGATTGGTCAGCCCAGAGTGCTGATCGGAACCCTATCGAGCATGTTTGGGATGTATTGCATCGTCTGGCACATCGAGATCTCCGCTCCGAAAGAACAAGGCAGAACTGGTGGCTGCGTTAAAGGCCGAGTGGAGGAACATATCACCTGACATTTATAAAAAGCTGGTTGAGAGTAAGCCGCGAAGATTGAAGGCCGTCATAAAAGCAAAAGGTTTCAGCACAAAATATTAAATGACACAATAAAAACTTTTTTGTTTAAAGGCAGGTGTCTGGATATTAATGGTAGGGCAGTGTATATAAAAACAGAGGATTAAATACGCGTATACAGACGTTGTGGTCATATTACTTGCAATTTAAGAAGCATTCACTTCAAATACAGTGAATGGAACATTTAATATTCAAATGAGTGGTAGTTCCATGTCTGAAGACTCACGGTTCTATTAGATGCGCCACAAACTCTACCGTTCCAAGCATAACCGTCAAAGTTAGAAGCGCAAAGTAATTGATGCGAATCCCAAACTCCATCAATATGAAATAATCCTACCGACAGTTCGGGTTTAGTAAATGACATGGATTCATCCGGCCTGCTCGGGAGAATTTATCTAATTCCATTTTATCTATAAATGCCGTCATGTATCTGCGTATAATCATCGAGGATAAATAGGCGTCTTCTGTAAATGTAAACCGTACGCCTCGGTATCGACAAAGATTTGCTTAAAAGTCATAATTTATGATTTCGCAACTTCCAAAGATTATGTTTAATTAAAGGTTTCTTTAAAAATTGAAAAATAAACAAATAAAAATCCATAACTTATTAGAATCGAACTTCTGACGCTGGGCAATAAGAAACCTTTAGCCGTCTACCGAAAAGATCACTACGATTGCTCACAAATTAGCGTATTTTAAAGCTAGACCGGAAGTGCCTTTCTTTATACAGACGTGGCAATTTTTCTGCAGTAGAACTACTCGTATTACGACAAGGGACATTGGAGTAGCGAAGGAGAGAATATTTTCAGACACATTCGCGTTGTCTTCATCATTTGTGCGCAGTTCACTGGCCTTTCCACGCGAAAGGTAATATTTCTTGACAGCATCGTTTCTCTAGACTCAGTTCCCGATTGAAAATGTCACAGCCGTCAACTTTAAGCTCACCAACGGAATTTTAGACCATACCGTTGTTCGTGCGGCGTCGGGAGAGACAGAGCTATCTGTGTACTGACATTGAAGCATCAATCCTACGAAGATCGCTGGTCGATTACAATCCTTCCCCCCTCCCTCTATTGATGCTCTGGACTTGCTTCGGGATGCTTCTACTCGTATAAAGATGCAAATCCAGCTATTCCAGCCTACGCTTATGGTGGACCTTTCGCGTTATAGAATGCTCGCTTGGAAAATTACCTTACTGCGTTGGCCAAAACACCGCCCCAGGCGGGCAGCAAAAATACAACATATTGAAACTAAATGTTTGAAATTCTTAGCACGAATTTCTGAAAGAAGCGCTTGTGCGCCTCCTGGAATAGGCACTAAGTGACTGGACCCCAAACTGTTAAGTTAGCTGACCCATAAGAATTATTCCGTGTCATACTATTTTTAAACTGAAAATATTCGTGGAAAGTTGGATAATAAATACACAAAGGCATAATAAATTTAGCATAAAATATAAAAACTCTGTTCCTGATTCATTCTTCAAATTAAAGTACATTCCAGATTTATTATCTAAGAATCCAATCTCAGAAGTTAGTCTCTTGTGTTGTGTGTGTGCACCCATAGACCCTGACTTTAATGTACTGAATTAATATACTGAATTTATTTATTGCGTTGGCAATGAATACACTACGTCCATAATGCGTTGCACATCGTATTGATATATTGTGAGTAAGGTCATAGTATGATAATCATATTACGATATACACTGTGGTGTCAATTTATTAGGTACACCCCTGCTGTGAACACAAATGGTTTGTCCCACAACGTTGCAGGTCACATGATCAGGGTTGTGAATATAAATGCAGCAGAACAAACTTTCTAGTATCAGTTAAATGTACAAACCGTAGCAAGAATGGGGAAAAAAGAGTGATCTAACGGACTTCGAACGTGGCATGGTAGTAGGTGCAAGACGTGCTGGACAACGCATCTCTGAAACGGCAGTTCTCCTGAACTTTTCACGCACCACAGTTTTCAAGGGTGTATCGAGAATGGTGCAACGAAAAGAAAACATCCTCTCAACGGCACTTCTATGGAAGAAAATTGCTTGTTGATGAGAGGTCAGAGGAGGATGGCTAGAATTGTGCAAGCAAACGGACAGGCCACAATGTCGCACATCACGTCAGAATACAACCTTGGTGCGCAGAACAAAATATCCCAACGGACCACTAGTCGCACTTTGTTGTGAATGGGCTACAACAGCCGACGGCCACATCGCGTACATTTGTGTTCAATGAAGAACAAGAGAGCTCGCCTCCTGTGGGCACAGAAACACCAGCACTGGACTATTGAGGATTGGAAAACAGTTGCTTGGTTTGACGAGTCGAAGTTCCTGTTGCATCATGTTGATAAAGGCTCAGAATTTTGCGGAAACAACATGAATCCATGGACCCGTCCGACACATCATGTCGGACGACTGCTATGCAAGGTGGTGGGGGCAGTGTTATGGTGTGGGGAATGTCTTCTTGGCACACGTTGGGTCCATTGATACCCACAGACTCGCGTCTGAATGCCATATCGTACCTAAACATCGTTGCTGACCAAGTGCATCTCGTTCATGTTGACAGTTTATCCCTAGTCAGATGGTTACCTCCAGCAGGATAATGCGCCGGTGCACAAAGTCCGCATCACTATAGAATGGTTCCAGGAACATGACAATGACTTTTCTTTGATGCAGTGGCCGGCTCAGTCCACGGATCTCAGTCCCATTGAACATCTTTGGGATGAGCTGGAAAGGGCTATTTGCTGCCTACATCTCCGTCGAATATCAAGGAACTGCGTGACACACTCATGTCTGCATGGTACTCCATTCCTGCACAACGTTTTCAGCATCTTGTTCAATCCATGCCTAGACAAATTCAGGCTAAAGGAGGCTTAACACGCTACCAGATAGGTGTACCTAATAAAGTGGCAGCACAGTGTATACCTAGATGAATCAATGGAAAACGCATAGTATATATACAAAAGGAAAATATGTATAACTTATCGTTGTATACCCACAATACTTCGTCTAGGGTCAACCACCCAAAGTTAAAAGCGATAAGGGGGTCTCTGTTTCTGTAATGATCAGTATGCACTATGGCGAAATTAATTCTGAGGTAGAATAACCAATATTGAAGTAAAATAATCTATAATATGACATATAATAGAATTTGGAGGTTTTATAATTTTGAATAATATAAACTAACGTATATTTTAAGAAAATTATTTTAAAATACTACAACGTGCTCATTGATCATCGTTGACCTGACAGAGAACTAAATTATAATTTTGCGTAGTATTCAAAAGTATAAAATCTCAAAATTCTATTATTTATTACGTTATATTATATTATTCTGAATTCTCATATTTGCAAGTTCCTTTTTGAAAAAGGATTAGGAAGGCTATTTGCAAAAACCAATAATTCCAAATAAATTGTTCATTTATTTAGTTTTAAATAAAGTTAAGGTTTCTTCACAAATTTTAGTGTAGAAACAGAAATATAGAAACACAAACCATAAACAGAACTATACTTCGATCATAATTGAAAATAATTCTGAAATGGAATTATTAAACAGGTTTTAACAAATATGAATTTGTGAAATGATAGGAATCAGTGTATCAGGGCGGTAATGGTGCGAAATTAATTAAAATGCGTAGATAGGTCGGACTTTTACAGTAACGCGTACATAACCACAGGACCTTCAGTGATTGGTGAGTAGCAATCAAAAACAGATAACTCCTGCTAATTATTGTTGTTTTAATTCTAAAATATAAACCGAATGTTGTTTTTAAGTATTAAATATAAATTTAAGGATTCTCAGTATTTCGAAATCATAAAATACCTAATTTTGTTTATCCATATTCAGATGATACGAAGTTAGGAGGACCATCTTTTCCTTTCGTGAATTTTTGTGGATAACAGATTTAAGGAACAGAGAACAGAGAATTTAAGGAACTATTTGAGGAACAGATTTAAATTGCATAGTTTAAATTCTTTAGGCAGTCATAGCAGAGTCTCATCTTTTAAATGAATTCAGATTAACTTTTTGGCGATATTATTTAGGACAGAGGTCATATCAACTGCAATAAAACCTGTTCCCACTCTTACCTTTTTGGTCAAGGACCCATTAAAATAGAACAGATGAAAAATCTCGCTTCATCAGTTACCTTACAAATGTTTATGAAAAATATTCAAGGTCAAAAGAGATCGGGGCATTACAGATGACATTTAGATACTGTTTAGAAATAATGGTAAATACATGAAGGACATTTTAAATCTCATATTGTACAAACAGCAATTGATCTACATGTTTATGTGGTAAGCTGTGCAAAGATTCCATGCATGCCAGCCACATCTTGCTAGCAGCTAGGTCATCAAACAGGCGCCTCCGTAGCCAGGTGGGCAGGAGCAGCAGTGCGTAACATACGCTTCTTGATTAGACCGGGGTTCGATCCCGTGACCACCAAATACGGATAATGCGGAAAGGTCAGGGAATGACCACCGCATATCCCCGGAGCAATATGGCATTCGTTGCTAATGCTCCTAAAAACCAAATAACAAGGTCATCAAACATCTTTAAGTTCATCAAGAAGTGGTGTTTTCGGATGTTTATTTTCAAAGTGTTGTTTGTAAGTCTTTGAATCTATCATCTGGGCCTTACAATCGCCACAAGTATGAATCAAAGCTTTCTGTGATGCAGTCTTTTGGTCATGCTAAAAAAGCAAAACCAAAACGTTTGCTTTTTCGGCTTCTTTTGCATCTTCTGCTGACCTCTTCCCGTCCTTCAAAGCTGAAAGACTTATGTTCGACAGTTCCTTAATAAAAACACAATAATTAACAACCAAATGGCAAAAAAAAACAAGTTGATCAAAAGCTCAACAGTGGAATATTAACCACAACACACAGACAACTTCCTCAACTGTCTACTGGCAAACAACAACATGTATTTGTCTGCAAGTACGTGTAGTACAATATCACAACAACTCGTCGTGAAGGCAAAATTTGATCTGCTGTGAGCTATTAAGACTATTCTTATAAATTCGCATGTATCATTTTTAAAGCTTAATATTATTACGTAATTTTTGAATAATATCAGCTGTCCTACTGATCTATTAATAAATTTCTTTCCTTCTTTCTTTTTTATTTAATTGTTACTTTAAAAATTTCATGACTATCAATTTCGTGACCTTAACCCGTCTATTCCGCTCTCTCTCTCCCCCCAGACAGTTCGGGACAAGTACGATGTACAGCCTGCTTGCCTGGACACACGGGGAACGACTGTAAAACATGCACGAAGGGTTACCAGTGGAGGGAAGAACGCTGCCTTCCTGAACGTTGTCTAGAGGTATGTCTGGAGAAAGAAAGCGCCGGGTGCCACGATTGTGTAGGAACAGGGCATGCCTTGGCGCCCACCGCGAGGAGAAGTAACTCAAGTAAGTGTGTCATTTCGCAGTGTCTTATATAAATTATTTTCGCAATATTATTAGTACTTATTATATTATGACGATAAGAACATTTCGTGATATCTGGTGTCAGTAGAATAGGCAATTATTGTTCCGTGACCCTAATTTCCCCTGCCTAGCAGTCTAATGATCCTGCTTGTGTCTCTACAGAAAGTTCAACTCCGATCATGACTGTCACGAGTCTACCAGCACTATTTTAGGCCATATCGGATGCAATAACGCCAAAAATTTGCATAAAGGATAAAAGATAGCTGCTATGGAAATAGATGGCAATAGCCACAGAAGAACACACTGAATGGCCACCAGATGAGGAAAGGTCTGGATTAGAATCCTGTCCGAGAGCGGATGAATTCTTTAGGGTTGGGTCTATTCAGTGTGGTTAATATTTTGGTTGTCGCTAGTGGTAAAATATCGATGATTGGGCAGCCTTATAAAGGTTTTCATCTGAAGTGTCTGCATTATTAGAGCAAGATTACGATGAGGAAAAGATTCGATGAAACAGCCAGGTATGGCAGAAATTGTCAGATTTCAAGGTTTGGAGAAAATTTCTGGTAAACTTGGACTCTGAGTTGGAAGTTTCCATACGCCTTAAACTCATATAGATGGAAGGGAAGGGTTCTATTCAACCCGAAGTGCAAAAATTCAAAGTTGGGAGAGAGCCCACTGGACTTCACGTTAGGATGAATAAAGTGAACAATGCAAACATTTTGCAGCACATTCTGCTCTTTAAAGAAAATGAGGGAAAGCAGACTAAGTCATACCCGAAAGAACATTGAAAGAGGTAGATAAAGCTTATATTAATTAAAAAGTGTAACTAGCGAACTGTCTGAAAGGCTCCATTTTCAAGATGACGGTGCACCTTGCATCTTAATGATGCCATTCCAAACCAAAAGAAAAAGAAAAGATTCTTTGGAAAATTGGCATACTTTCATACTCTCCTGGTAACCATTATAATTATCAAAATTTCTCCGGATTAAGTCCTCCTATTGGACATTCCTAAAACAACAGTGATGAAGGCGATTCTGTTGGTCGTAAATGTTTATTGCCGGGACATTGGAGCTAAATCACTCCACGAAGGTAACAAGTATTTTGCGTATACAGATGGCAAAGTTCGCTAAGTGGGGACATCAGTGGGTACGTTATGAGTTCACTTTTAAGCATAACTAATAGCTCCCGCAGTGCAAAGCCCACAGTAAATATTAACTGCCTAAACTAATACCCCTAACCGTTCATTTCTGATGATCTGTTCGTGGAAGGCACACAAAGTCCGCCAATAGCTGTAATTTAAACTAACGTTTCGCTCTAATCTATGGGAAGATGCAAAGAGCCGTTGCTATAAATCTCTAATGTCCGCATCAAAGAGTGAGAAAAAGCAATAATGAATACTCACCGTTGCCTTGCTTGCCTTTCGATTACACCCATTAATATAATAGTAGCGACCACCCGTCTCTGGAGCGCATTAATCATCATCCCGTGCGTAATCTCTTTATCCCCCATCCCCTCAGCCGATGCATAATGAGATGCGTACACCGAACAGATCCTCCATAAGCAGACACACAACTAATCTGAGCAGCGCTTCGTTATGACGAGAGTTTAATGATTTCTGGAAGATTAAGTGATAATGGTATTTTTATCGGTTAGTCAATTCAGGCAACGCCTTCGGATGGTTTTCCGAGATGGTGACATTAAGGTAGGTATAATCTGCGGATCGCGAAGAATTATTGACAGTATAGAAATGCGGCCAGAGTACTGCAAGAAATGTAAGGCTGCCTGCTGTAAACAGAGTTCATCACAAAGTTCACAGCTGTGTCATCCGCACTTCAATGGCTTGTATGGGCACGTGGCACTTAGGAGGGATTTTGTGAGGAAACTTTAGTTTTCTCAATATTCAGAAGTATCGAAGTTTTTACTCCTACTTAATAATCATTACCGGGTAATAATTATTACTGGATATTCATTCACGAGTGCAAAAGTTATTTAAATAATTTATATTCAGATTTAATCCATCCTGCAATTATGATTCTCCGTTGTGTTCACATTAAGGTATGGTCCATTTTTGTGGTCATGTTTCACCCATATTAATTGACCTTTTTGTAAAGTAATAGGAAATTATTGGATGACGTAGAAGAGGACTTAAAGATCATGAGTATAAGAAGTTTGACTTCTGGGAGGGCTTACTGGTGGAATATCGTTGAGAAGGTTAAGACCCACTCTGGGTTATAACGCCAGAAGAAGAAGAATAGGAAATTATTAACTTGAAAGCTGATTTAGCAAAGAGAGATTATTGGCGTTCTCTCGTATGACAGTACCTTCACTACGGTCATACAAGAAGGCACCCATTGATTCAGTAGTTCACACTAAACCAATGTTTCAGTTATTTAAAAATTTATTCCAAAATTTTCTAGAAAACGTGAGTTAATCTCGAAATCCTTCTGCTATCGAAAGCACTATTGCAGTGTCAGTTGTCAAAATGATTCGCTGAAATATTGTTATTCTTCGTATATTAACACTTTCATGGCTAAATGGCACTGTTCCTGTTATCATGTAAAGGAAAAACAAAATGTTCAAATTTATCGGACATTAGGAGATAGGGACTCATCAATGTATTTTCTAACTTGATCTTTCGGTAAAACTTGGTTACTTATTTCTCTATTCGAATGATATTTTTTGAAGTATTTCCATTGATTGGAAATCCTATCTATACTTTTGCTGATGATAGCACATTGCATTCCACCTTCCAGTTGAGGAAACCTTGCCCTGCACAAACAGCTTCAACTTCTAGAACATCTGGAAAATCCAATACCAGTTCCATAAATGCTGATCTCCAGTCTGGCAAAGACAACTTAGTTGATTTCAATCCTCCTAAAACTCAGTCTTGTCTTATATCTCGCAAAAAGGATTCTTCTGCTCCTATGCTTATCTTCGATGACAGTGATTTCTAGGCAAGATGATATATCTCTACTGGGAATTACCCTGACTTCTAATCGCTCTCGGCATGAGCACATTACAAATATTTCTTTCTCGGCATCTAAAAAACTTGGTTTTCTCTTTCGCTCTCGCCGCTACTTTTCACTCTGTACAAATCGCAAATCCGCCCTACCATGGAATATTATTCCCAATCGGGGTCAGCGTACCCAAAACCTCTCTGTCTTCTAGATTCCATTCGGAAGAGGACAGTTAGGTTAATTAATGATTCATCTCTAACAGAGTCTCTCCACTCTTTGTCTCATAGACGTTCTTTATCTGCTGCATGCCTTTTCTATAGATATTTCCTTGGGCACTGTTCTTCTGAATTGGCTTCTGTAATTCCGAAGCAGTCCGAATACGTGCCACAACCAGTCCTTTTACTCTCCGACTTCCAATTCACAGAACGAACTTTTTTTCTTCCTCATTTGTTCCTTCAACTTGAGTTTTCTGGAGCAATCTATCTTCGCATATTTCCTGAAAATTACAATCTACAGAAATTCAAGACTGTCAACAAGAAGCCTATCTTCTTTCATCTTCTCAACCTTCAAGGCACACACAAGGTCTTTCGTGTTTGGAGTTTTCATAAAAAAAAGTAACCGACGGAATAATTTTATTAAGTATGTTATTAAACGTTCAGCTAGAAACGGTTTTCATGAGAGGTGATGGAGAATGACAGGTCTTAAACCAATCATATTGATGATACGTGATGTCATAAGTATGTTTTCAATTGGCATAAAAGTTCGTGATACTAGAGCTGATCAAGTTCATTTATGTACCCTCAACCTTCTTCAAACAGTGTTTATGTTTGCTAGCCAATATTTCACTTTTATTTCTGAAAAAAAGAGATCAGCGTGTCACTGTTTAGTTTTTTTCCCACCACATCTTCAACTGTTCACGTTGGATTTAAGACTAATTGATTAATTAAATATTAATTAAGATAAAGACTGAAGTGACATTTTTGGCAATACATGGCCACATGTGCGTGTCACGATCTACCTGTTTTGATTTTTCATCTTCGTTCCATTCTGTATTAATTATCTTATTTGAAGGCTACGGAATGTGTTAAGTGTCGCACAAAATTCATGATAGATCTGTGGACATTTTTTAGGGGAGTGATATGTCACAAATGGAAACTATAGTATACATCGATATTGTTCGGAATTTTTTGTGACCCGTGTCCTCTACCTCAAATACAAAAATGGTTCGAAGTTTCCAATTCAGTAATGATTAGTATCTGAAAAAAGAGGCTGGGAAAAACTGAGCTAACTAATTTTACACTGACTCAATGGAGTTAATTTCGAATTGTAGACTGGGTAACCGAATTGTTCGGAATTGATTTTCCGCGTTTATGTGCCGGAACTGCAGCAATTCATTTAACGAGACATGATCAACACTGTGACACTCGAGAATAAAAAAAAAGAAGACTTTTATGGCATCTCAGTCTTTATTTTTCTTAGCTGTGCCAAATAGAGCTAGTTACTAGCCGTGGCTACTCATTAATATGTCTTTTCGGACACTAAGTTGGACCTGGCGTTGTGCCCAGGCTTCAGAAGGGAAATCTGTCACGTACCAGCAACTACAGACCAAATGTGACACTAAGTTATGTAACCAACATTTAATAATGGACAAACTGAAGCTTTAACGCATATTAAGGAAATTAAAGTTTTGAATGTAAATTTACACGCTATCATTGAGCGCATCAATGATACTTATAATTACAGTAGAGAAACCCTCGCTTTGATACATTTATCGACTATTTTATAGCTTGAATCAATAGAAGTATGAACCTCTTGGACATTGAACCGAGGCCATAAACATGGATTGTACATTGTTGAACCAATGCAGGAAGCATCTGGATTTGCGTTATATCAATTGCTCCAAATTCCACGGAACAGGTTATGATTTGTTCTATGCATTTTTATTTTTTATTTTTACAAAATTCTATTCTATCCATAATCCTGAACAACTATACTGAATCTGCGTTACATTTATTGACTATTTTATGTTGTACTCGTACGCAGTATCACATTTTAAATTGCGTGCTAAAATGCACGCTTCCAACTTAAATGAATTAGTTTCGCGCATATTTAAATTGTTTATAATATTCTAAGATTCGTATTACCCACTAATGACCTTTTAACTAGAGCAGTTGTTTCCAAACCACTGATGAAACATTCAACGTTGCGCAATAATACACAGAAGCAAACAAAAAGCATTTGCCCTATTACGGGCAAAAATTTGTCAATACGAAAGAACTTATTTTCATCCGATAGTGGTATTCAAAGTAGGGAAAGGGTGAAGACTTCTGAACTAGATTAATTGGTTAATTAATGTAGGTTAATTTATATCATTATAGCAATTAAGCGTATCCTGTATGTGAGTAATTGACTGGACTCATACTGTGCGTTATTTTATTTCCAGATCGTACTATCGCCGATGGAACAGTCCCACTGGTAGCAGTCCTGGTAACCCTGGGGATCCTCTTGCTGGTAGCCGCGATGGCCACGTGTTACCGTTATTGGTCACAAAGGAGAACTCGCCCTCGTTTGCCATTCTGGAGCATCGAACTGCGCGAGGACAAAATGAACCTAAGTTCCGAATGCCATTATCAACACCTAGATGCGGCGACTAGCAGGGTGGTGCAGGCGCAAAACGACGACACGGATGCCGATAAGCCAAATTCACCGACTTCATCTCCATCAAGGTCGTACAATACTCTGAACCTGTGACATTGTTATCGTGAAACATGTGACACTCGAGCACGTCAGTATTCGCCTTTCATATGTTTAATTAAGTATTTATCGACCTCTCACTCCTCGTGGTTGATAGCACACACTGCCACAGTGAAGTAACTCCCCACTAGGTGGTGTTACTAGCGCGATCATTGCCGGACGAGTACAAGCAGTCTGCAATCTAAAATTCGGCCTGGATGAAAAATAGAAGAAGAGAAAAGGTAAATGAATATTAATCGGGGATGACATCCATCAGTGGAGAAACTCGTGAATGGTCGCTAAGCAACAAACGCGGAGGAGCTTCATAATTTTGTCGATTTAAAGTGGAGTTTTATAAATGGACTTCGTGTCACGCCATAGAGGAGGACTTGAAGCATTAGAAGTTATTATTTGTTTTAATTTTTGTATATTGTACTCACAATTTCAAGTTGGACATACTGTATCACCAATATTGTTTCATTGAATCTGATGTTCTGAACATGTGACTGTATAAATTATCCATCAATTTACATGTTTTATACGACTGCTGGCTAAAACAAAGAAATAATAAAGAGAAAGAGATGGTAACTTATTTTCCCTTGTAAAGAATTTATTAAAATATATCACAATTATCGGTATGCGGTGGCTGTTTTTAATCCGAGTAATCAATTTTTGCAATGAAAATTCAAATTGCGTGACATCTGCTATCTTCTTCAGTTAATTAAACTTGAAAGAATGATGGGTTAATTCATTAACTAATCGAAAAAGATATCAAGAGAATAACGAAATGAAGGTTTTATTCTATAGACGAATTCTACAGTTGGTTCTCAACATTTCACGACCCTTTTCAAGATTACTTAATGAGAAGGGGGTGGTTACAATCCTGGTTTGTCTTCAACCATCTTCATAATCGTTCCTGGTTCGTCTTCAGACAAACCAGGAACGATTTTATTAGTCAAATATAAAAGTGGGAAAGATGCGTAATTTAAGAGTCTCGGTTGCCCAAAAGTTTAGATAAAAACCCAAAATTTAACGTTCACTCGTTGCTTATCCATTCTCGAATATCGAATTGCCGTGACAACCTATGTTCATGACGCGCTATTGCTTGCTGAAGTAAGGCAAAGTTGATCAATGATGCATGGACAAGCTCTGTATACAGAGTGGTAGAACAGAAACTATATTATCTGAGGTGTTCAGAAACTATGTTGATGCAGCCTCAAAATTATTTGTGACTTTCCTTTGCTGAAACAAGCTACTAGAGCAAACTTTTTTCAGCAAAGGAAACTTTTTTTCTAGCAACTAACTGACTAGAAGAAAAAATGCTTTTGCTCTCCGCTTCTTAAAAAGACTTTGACAATAAAAAGTAGAAAACCCCCGAGTTAAAAAACGAATGTTGCTTTGGTAAAAAATGAGAAAAACTTTGTTAAAGCAATGTGTAAATAATAGCGAAGGAATTCAGCAAGATGAAGGACACAGTGCGATTATATCATTTTTTCCCCACCGCCATCTTGAACAGGAAGAAAACGTGTTAAATTGAATTTTTCAGGCAGTAGAAGTAAGTATTGATTGGGTAATAATTGTGGATGAATATGCAAGAGTAGCGTGTCTGGCTTCATAAATAATGCAGAAATGGTTAATAAAGTGAAAGGTCCAGCAGAAAAAAAAAATTATGGCTTTCTCTTTCTCAAATAATTCCATTAAAAAGAAAACAGTATTTCTTATTTTCGTTCACACTATTAAGATGCCGACAAATGAGAGAGGGAAGAAGCATTCTCAAACACGATTCACTGAAAATAACTTTCTCCTTTCCGATCCTGTTTGGACACTGCTTTTTGTTAACAACAGTAAGCCTGCTTACTAATTCTGAGCAACCTCTACATATCTAGAGAACATCCATATCTTGTACAGTTTGAGATGTCTTCTACAAATGCAGAACATGTTATAAAACAGTATTTTTCACATCGAAAAAGGTCAAAAGAAAATAACAAATTGGTAAGTTCATATGGTTTCACCCTGTGGGACACTGAGAGACAGGACACGTGGCAAACCTCACCGAACTGACTCTCCTCTTTCCATGAAGGGCCTAGACTCCAATCAGGGACTGGACAGCTGTCCCACCTGTTTCTGCCCTCGAAATTTCTTTTTTATTACAGATAACAGGGTGTGCGTTACTGTTTCATAGGCGAGTCTTTGTAGGTTCCAGTCTAATGGTCAAAGTTTCTGCTAATTCTTCTTTTAGTCCTTAGAGGGAGTCTGTCTTTGCAATTGAATGCATTCTACATCCTATTACGACACAGCTTAAACTAACTGTTTCAACTTCTCTTTAAATAAAAATACATGTCCGCGCACACAGGTCAGAAGTCCTTGTAAGTAGTCAGTACACGCTACACACACAGAAGCCATCAAAAGAAATGGCATGCTACAGCAGTTTGGATTTGTCTCCTACTCAGCTTAATCACTACGAAGGTCAACATGCATAATCGGAGTAGCAATTGACCATGCTTTCGTGGAGTGTGATTTCTGGTCTCAATCTGATTAAATAAAATATAAAAATCAATCGCAGCATTGTAAATGTTTATGCTCGAGCGATTAATGATCCGAAACTCGTGTTCTTCCCATCTGCACATTCAAACCGGTGTTCTTGAAGTGGCTCCTTTATCCAAATATGGAGGTAGATCAGATCAGAAGAATAAGGAGGTTGTTCCAGCATCTCCCGAGTTTGCTGCAATTGTTTAACATCTCTGTGGTGGCTGAGTACGCTATTGGACTGAAGATTAATACCACATTCTAGCAGTTATTAATCATTAATAATCCCTTGTAATACGGCATTATGGTGGCACGGGAAGGTTAAGCACCAGTCACTGTAAAGAACGATAATTTGGCAATGAGTTAGATTATGGTATCATGCCAGAACTGATCGTCCTGGTGCCCTCGTCTTTGATGAAATAGCCAACTTTCTATGATCCTGTGCGCCAACTTGACAGTCGTACAAAATCTTCCGCGAATTAATTTCATGCGTATATGGAACGATGACTTTCTGCAGGCTTATAAACACTCGACGTGATACGGAATTGCATGCTGCTGATGATGATGAAAGGAATGCTGGTGTTCTAGAAAGTTTCAGCCGTGTATTTGATGGTATTTTTAAAATGTATCACTTTTACATAAATAGTTTTAATTGATGTTTTTATCTTATTTTAAAAAATTACAATATTGTAGTTCGAAACTGCTTTAATTTCTCTGGAATTCTGAGAATAACCCAAGAGTGTTACTAATGCTCTCTGTACGCTCTGCAGATTTTAATTTTTATAACCGCAAAAACTGTCCGCAGTTTTTGCGGTTATAAAAATATATCTGGTCCTTCCCCCCCTTAATAGCTTTTATAATAATTAATTACATGTGGATTTATTCTTGCAGGTTACGATGTATAGTATTTTAAGGTCATAAATATTAAATTTAGAGATGTCAATATTTTGTATAAATTAGACATTATTTCACTCATTTACATACTTTGATGTTATACATCAACGGTATGCTTGAAATAATGCATAATTTATACGAAATATTTTCGTCTCAAAAAGTTAATATTTATAATCTTAGAAGTTCACTCACTGTTATGTAGGATCTGTAAGGCGGATTGGTGCAAGATCTTTCTTAATTAAATCATCTAAATCTTCTGTGGATTTCTCCTTCTCGAAATACTCCCCCTCGAACTATGTACACTTTTGCCACCGTCGTAGCCACGCATTAAATGTTTCTTGCAAGCCATTTTTCGAAAGACTAAGAAAGTCTTCTGTTGTGACTCTGAGAGCATCGTTATGACAGACGTGAAACGCTTGCCGTTTAGAGCGTTCTTCAGATGTAGAAATATGAAGAAATCACACGGGGTTAAGTCCGGAGAAAAAGGGGGATGTGGCAGAACTCGGCATCTATGGCAGTGATCATTGCTTGCCCAATATTAGCCGTATGGGGTCTGGAATTCTTTTGATGGAGAAACCACTTCACACCAGAAAGTTCGGTCACACCGGAATTGGCGCCCACCGGTATTGTACTATCTCCAGTGGTGCGGGATTTTGTGCGTTTCAGCTCTAAGGTTCTGCACCACCACCACAGATAAACAAGGTGGAGATGGACAAATGCCTAGGACCAGCGATACCACACACACACACATGGTGGTCCTACCAAGATTCATTACCATATGCTTCACTCATCTCTTGAACTGTTTCCGATGCATTTAGAACCCGCCTAACACAATCACATATCGCTGTTCAATCTGTATATTAGACACGATACTTGCTTCAAAACGATCGTCAGTGACACATGGCTAAAAAAAAACAAAAAAAAACTCTTCACGCAACACTAGCTCGACAAATACTGGCACGCGCAGAGTCTGCTCAGTAGCTATCAGGGAGAGCGCCTCTAGCGGCAGTTGTGGAAAGTTCGAGCGCTAAACATAAAATCTTGCACCAGTCTGCGAATTAAATGATCACCCCGCGTATATTTCTTACTTCGATGCGATACAATTACAGTAATTCTGAATAACGAATGCTTCTAGTCAACGAGGGAGTAGAGTAGTTAGCGCGTTTGACTTTACCGCGGTTCGCACCCAAGTACTTTTGTCGTCTGCATAACAAGACTTGTTTTGACTCGTTAAATTTTATAGACTATGCATGATGTACCAGCACCTTGCAAAAGATATCTTTACTCTTCTTAAATTTTAAAAGAAATCACAAAAGCTTAAAGACTTATTCAAAAAATTAGAATAATAAAGGTTTGATCTTTATTTTGTCCCACCCTTCTTTATGTCACGAAATAAAACATGCAGAATTAAAACAAGTGAAATGAAAACATGAGAATTAAAATGTGAAATCACGTTTTTCGCGTGTTTTAATTTTCATAATGGCAAAGATTCCGGGAGGAAAGTGCACTTTTTTTTTCAGGGGTGGGGGGTTCGGAGTCTAATTTCTTTTAACTTCATGCCTTTCACTTCATTTTAATTTAATTTCATTTTTCCAGCCAGGAGGCAAGTTTTGTAAATATGTATAGAAGCATTTATTGAATTATATAATGTAATAAATGCAATTATAAAAATAATAATTAATACGTACCTCACTTACTGTAAAAAGTAAAGACATTACTTTTCGTAATGCTTTAAATTTAATTTTTAAAATAATCAAATTGTTGCACACAGTAATTCGCAACTCCAGCAACATCTACTCAGAAAATTTGTTTCCCAATTGAAACAAAATGTTACTTTCACATTACTAAGGTCGCGATTTATTTTTAATTTATCTGTCGCTTAATTTGTCATTATGTAATGAATTGCTTGAACCGTAATTGGGGGTCAAATTGGATTTCTCGTCTTTCTTCGGTGAAATGGGCACATTAGACAAAGCAATCAGTCAACGTCTTCTCTTCGCTGCATCTCACCCTTAGCAAGAAAAATTATCTTGTTAAACGCGCAACCTCTGTTTGCTAGGTTTTTGTAATATTAGTTATCCTTTTCTCTTCCTTGTCATCAGAATTCTCGAGATGGCAGCGGTCGTAATGAGCAAAACGAAAAACTCCGGCTTGTTTTGTAATTTTACTTAATCTTTTCTCTTCATTATCGTCGAGATTCTTGAGATGGTGACGGTTTTAATGAGCAAAATGAAAAACTCCAGCTTGATTTCTTTTTTTCACTTAAGATGAAAGGAAAATATTCCAGTTGGAGACTTATATCAACCCCCTTTTGCGAAATACTCGGAGAATACGCGTTCTAACAAGCTGTTTTTTTTTGTGTGATAATATTACCATCACGCAAGAAATAATTATTTAAGCAAACACGTATGCGGGCTGAAAAGTCATTCTCAGCGAGTTGTGTCCATTCGCATATAAAGGCAAACAGATTAACAAACACGGTATTCATTAATACTGCTACTACTAGTAAGGACTTGAATTCAGTTACGAAAATAAAGTTAACGAGTTTCGAAGTGTCCTAGTAATTGCCCACACTGGATCATATTTCTAAGATCATGTTATCATATTTCTAAGATCATGTTTCTTCGGTAATCTGTCTTTAGAAAGCAAAAAAAATCTTTCCGTTATTCGTAGTTGCCTTTCTGTAGCAACCCCGATAAAAATACAGTTGTTTCAAGTTCTGACAACGAGACATCTAGAAACATCTTTGAAAACGAATATAATTTATCCAATACAAAACTTGTCCAGATTTCAGACCCTTTATTCCATTGTTGAAGACACATCGCTGATACAGAACTCTACCCAACAAAAATAAGGTACCAACCGCCAATTCCATACCTAAAAGCAGACTTTTACTGAACGTTCTGAAGGCATTTGACCTCTTAGGGAAATTGGTCCAAGCTGGAACTAAGTTTTCGAGGAATATTGCCGAAAATATTGCAAAGTTTCTGTTCTTAGATGAGATCGATGAATTTGTTGTTTTTGTGACAAGTTTCCTTCGAGATTAAAACTCCTCATCACTGGAAGGATTAAAATTCCGTTGCACTGGAAAAGGATCAACACGTCAAAGAGGTGGCTTTCCTGTAGATCCGTAAGAATGATGAGGAATCAATACGCAGTTCTTTTCTTATAAAACCACCTGCAGAAGTTAATAAGAGAAGCCCGATATTTCGAGAGGAAAGACTTCCAGTTTACAAACCTCTGTCTCTCTAAACAACTTTCTGAAGACAGATAATTTACGATGGTTATAAGATTCTCTGCAATGGCCTTCCGCATTTGCATCAGTCACAGTCTAAAGTAGAAAGCGGATTTACAGCCTGTAAATAACGGTCTACGCATCCCATTAATCCTCAAAAATAGCTCTGCTTTATATCCCACTGTCCTACAAACTAAAAAAAAACAATCTTGAAATGAAAATGTTCAATTTTAAACACATTTTACTAATTTTGTAAAAGGAAAGCTGGTTCATGAGATAACCGTGTATGCAATTATGCTCGTCTTCCCTTAAACTTTTTTATTCATGAAAGAAAAAAAAGAATCTTTCCATCTACATAAGGAAAAGACGTATTACAAAGAACAACTCAATTTTCATTGCTGTAAAGCTGCGCCTGGTGGTAGACTTAAATTGGCAAACAGTCCATAATGGCTGTTATGAAATCCGTTCAAAAGCTTAGAATTAAAGCCCATCACGCAGTTTAAAGAAATGGAATTATTCATCGCGTTAAGTAACGTTTAAAATTTCGCTAAATCTCTCTATTAATATGTTCTTTGATACTGCGCTTTCTTCGTTTCTTAATTCGCGCAGTCTGGCAATTCTTTTTTTTGAGAAGGAGATAAAAAAGAGGAGATGGAAAAGGCCCCTTTAACGAGAAAGCCAGCCAGGAAGGTTTTTCTTGCTGAGAGCGACGATTGTTTTCACATTAGACCCCGCATTTATTTACCGATTAACGGTAGACGTTCATTTTGTCGTTATTTACTGAAACGATAGAAAAAAGGTTGGTCGATCACCTGCGCTGGAAGGTCAAGAGAGGATAATTCTAAGGACGATGCGACTTGTCGAAGTACGTAGCGCTTATTAAATGCGCCAGCAATATCGGTTAGCGAATGACCTCGTTGATAAGTTGGTTCGAATAATGTTCTCCATTCTCTAATAACTACGCCATAATTCCCAATGGTTGCTATGGTTACTGAGTGACGCTCTGGTGGCGTTAAACGAAACACAACTGCTGATGATGGAAGATTTGCGCAGTTTATGGGTGAATATTAAGTTTAATACATTGTAACCGAGTAATTTTCTCTATCCCCTCCCCCCAGATAGTCCCCACGTTTTTTGTTTTGTTTTTCCAATCTCCACACATTTGGAAAGGGGTCGGGTTTGAATCGTGCGGTCGTTGTTCGAAACGAGACACGCAAACGGGCCTTAGAACGCACATTTCATCGATACGATACAGGAACAACTCGTGGCCTACTTTGGCACTAATCCAAATAAGGCAGTGCGTGGGCGAGTCTGAGTGAACGGCACTTCGTTACGGGGATCAATGTACTTTCGTTTTCTTTTGAACTCACGAGGAATACAGCAGCGCACAGAAAGCTTCTGAAAACTAAAAATGAAACATAATTCAAGTGGCTGTTAAAGTGATTGAAAATGATAAAGCCTCATGAAAAACGAATCAGAGTTATTTTAACAAAAGTGCACAATATTAATGCAGCATAAATTAATAAGTAGTATAAAGCACTTGAGCCTTCCAGTTGAGGAGTCCAAACACGATTGGACTCCTCAACGACCTGAATATCAACCCTGAGACGATTTGCGTCGACAAAGCCTACAAATCAAAACTTTTAGCTGATACCTACACAATCCTGCAATTTTAAATCTTTCGTATCACCATCGCTTTACGTGGCTACTGTGTTCGAAGATGATATGCGCTCCTTCTCCTGTTCCTGACAGCATCTTCCCGGTATCCCCACACTCTTTTAGACAGACGCTGAACGTATTTAGAGCATTATGTCGGACCTAATCTGTCTTAACTTCTGTAATTAATTGACTTAATCTCTGTATATTTTATTTTACCCAATATTGATACTGTATTCACTTTTATAATTCTGTTACCCTCCTAGCATTTGATTGCTGCCAAGGGGTGGATGTAACTTTTCTTTACCTGATTAAATAAATACATAAAATAATCCGTGGAAAGACCATGTACAGTGACTCATAACTGTAAAGCACAGCTTTCCATTTGTCTAAGGTCCAAAAATGGTAGGCCTCACACAAAGCTAGACAGTTTATGGTTTATAACCGTTTTTAGTTTATAAACTATAAACCAGGGTAATTTGTGGCTTGTGGACAACTGTACTATTGTTGTAACTCATACCTTGCAGCGTCCTGTGCACTGTACTGGCGCTGATATATGTTGCAATCGTATTATAGTGTGTGAGCACTGCGACAAGTTGATCTCTATTCCAAGTGGACGATTCTCTGCAGGGCTCTCCTGTCGTGTTCCTTCAGCTTCGGAGATTTTCCAGTTCGGTTTGTGATAGGTTCGGCACCAGTCCGCTTCCATTTGCAGATCACATCACCGATCACAACCCTAAGGACCTTCAAGTGCTGTTGTAATGTTACGTACAGATCAATCGCTTATGTGACTCCCTATTTTCATTCCGCGCTGGAAATGCGTTGACTCTGTCGAGCGCAGCATCTTGCATTCACAATCATAGTATCTTCTCGAAGGCTTACGAGCATATTCACAATCGTGTCTGACATGTGGTGCTTGAATAGAAGGTGACCAACAATCAACAGATAGTTGGTCCGAATATTAATGGTATTTGATATTTGGACACCATTACAATTACCAGAAAACTCAGAAAAAGACCAAACCTCACCGACTCCTTTGAAAGCTTTTGAGTTAGCACTCGTGTTTTCTTCGGCCTCCCAATGTATCTCAAATATATCGCGCAACGTAATTTCACCTACTTTACGTCAAGTGCTGTTACCTTTTAGGATTGTATTATCAGAGCTCTTCTGGCAATAGACGGCTAATGAACTTATTAGTTAGGGCTGAAGTTTCCACCCACTAAATAACTGGAAAATATAATTCAATCACTGGACCGTTGAGCTTCAACTACTAAGAAACCAACCCTTGAAGATTTTTGCTGCACTAGACGCCAAGTTCCAGTGATGAGAAGATCATATTTAATACAGATGAAGGAACATTTTGATCTGTTAGCTCGGATCTGCCCTCAAAGCAAACAGATCAATCCAGGAACAATATGGGACATAAACCGAAAACGTATATTCGCCATATCGAAATCCAATCTCCTCTTCTTCCTTAAAACGTATGCATATAAATACTGTATAGTGTTTTATGTGCAGATACAATACGATATATAACTACAATATAATTTTGTATATTTAAAATTGCTTTTATCAATAAATAAAACAATTCGTCATACACAACATGTCCTAAAATTAGGCCTTACTATAAATTCCTTACTATAAGGAATTACTACATGATAGAGGAATAAGAGAACATAGAGAGGATTTTTTGTTTTTAGTTTTTCCTGTTAGAAAAAAAAAGTAGTTAAATACGCTTTAAAAATAATATAAAATATTCATATACCTAAGTAATGAGTTATACTGTACAGTAAGCTGTTTAGAATTCGGCATTTTTGAATTTTTTTTCCTTCTAGAATCTGGCATCGATGAATATGATCGATAACCGAATTATTTACGTCTAAAAGAGAAAAAATTTAATGCTAAAAGAGTAAATGTAAACGTTTTAAAACATTTACAACGACTGCTGATCCTAGTTAAAAATGTAAATTGCTGTCGCTTTGTTAAATGTAAACAAATGACAAAATTCGAAGTCAAAGGGAATGTTGTCCTTTGCTGTAATGTGCAATTTAAATGCGTGTCTGATACAAAATCAGAAAGAACGCTCACCAGAAAAAATACTTTCGCATTGGAGGATTAAAAAAAAAAAAAAAATCTGTTTTTCTTAAGGAATAATTATAAGGACGAATGCGCAATCTTTGTCAATTTACGTGAGACTTTTTTTATTATTATTTGCCGTGAAGAAACTGTCAATTTCTCTTTATTTTTTTTTGGTCACCAATACATTGAAAGAACAGAATTCATGAGATACCTGGTCAACGTGACGCTGTCACCCCTCTCCCTAGTGGACGAACCAACACTTGGGAGGTAAATAGGTACGTCTAGAATGCGTGTAGACTCTAGAGGCATCTCTGAACGGTCCAGGTTATATGTCCATCCTTGCAGGCCATCTGCATTCCTTCATGGTCATCGTGCACCCATAGGGCAATGGACTCTTCCAGCAGGACAATGCGCCTCCCAACAGAGCCCTGGTGACGAAAACGTGGTTCAAAGAGCATTCCACAGATTTTAGCACCATGGAATGGCCTTCCCATTTACCGGACATGAACCCTGTGGAGCATCTTTGGGATGCTGTGGAAAGGCTCGTTCGAGTTTTGGATTCTCCACTCAGGAAAGCGACGGAATAATGGACAGCGGTGTAGCAAGCATGGAGGAGAAATACCTGTGGAACGCTTTCGTGAACTCATGCCTCGCCGTGTGACTGCCCTGATCCGGACAAAAGGTGGGCCTGTCCGTTACTGGGTAGGTATCCCATGCTTTCTGTCCACTCAGCGTATACCTTGTCCTGCAGGTTACGAGCTGTATGCAAGTAACAATGGCAGCAAAACATTGCTTGTGTGGAATTAAACCTGTTATGTGTGCGCGTCAAGTCACTGTTTATTGATGAGATTAACTACACATTTAATGAAGCATACATTTTTCCGGTTGTACACACACTGGGCTCTCTCTCTCTCTCTCAGTTGTTCTCAAATGACGTTGAACTGATCATCGGCTCTGGAAAGCACTCTATGACTTGCCACATAGCTGTAATTTTCAAGAACAGTTCGTGCTAAGTTACGAAGTTTACTGAATAAGCACTAAATCAGAAAACATCGTTTTTTTCGGTTTGTTTTTTTTTTTGTTGTTGTCGTTCTTGTATGGATTCTTAAAGACAAATGCAATCATTAATACGAGTGCCGCATTGCTTTCTTATTTATTTCCAAATTGTCAACTGTAATTATAATTTCAAGTTTATTTTTTCTTGGTGTTGAATTTTAAAAAAATTCTTCTTTGAAAAAATGCCAGATTTTCCAGAGATTTCTGTATACAGAAGTATATGATAATTGAAGTAGTTTGTTTATGCATGGGTAATGCAAACACATCATTTCTACTACCAAGGTAGTTTTAATTATATCTCATATCATAAATACCTTCACAATGAGTTGCCATGGTATTGCACTACCTGGAATAAGTAATACTTCACCTATGGAGAATACTAATGTTATGTAAGGACCCGTCCTTACATTAATTAATAAAATTTGTTAAATATTATGAGAATTTAACTGTAATACGAATAGTGGTTTTCTGGTAAAAACAACATGGGTTAAGAAGCACTGGAATTCAAAAATACCTTCCAGTCACTCCCTGTTTAGTTGTAGCTGGTTTGTATGAAAGTTCTTTGACGAGTCAGTGAAAGTAATATACCATGACAAATCCCCATTAAGACAGAAGCAGATGCACCATAGTAAGGGCCAAGAGTGCTTAAGCTGGCCCTCTTATAAATTTCACGGTGAAACGCTATTAGAGGTGGGCGACGTCACCAGGTGTGCGCGCGTGAGGTCACGGGAGGAGCTGTGACGCTTCTCAGCTGACCGGAACTTCCGCCTCTCTTTCTGGATTGTTCTCGTATGTTCGAGGCTCACGGAAGTTGGGACATAAAGAGTAAAGAAGACCCGCCCACGGAAGAGGAGAGGAGACAAATGAGAACACAGGAAAAAGGATGTGCAGATCTCCTATTGGCCAGGAAGAAAGTAGAGGGAATTTTGAGAGGGAGATTCTGGAAAAGTTTTCGTGGCATTCGGAAGAAGTTTTCGGAGGAGTCGGAAGAAGTTCTCGGAGCGGTCTGGAGGATGATTTGAAGGAGTTGGAGAACGATACAAAGCAGAGCAGTAGTCTAATTTGGGTGATAGCTGCAGACCTGAGGTAGATGGAAGCAGTGATAGAAATTCTGCATATCCCGACAGCCCGTAGGAATGTTCACCTGTAAACATGGTAGCCGTAGTGAGGAAGAAGGAAGAATCACACCCTGAGAATTATATAGGCAAAGCCAGTCGAATGAGTGGTCGACCCATTGACCTACTCGGAAACCCCTCCATCCATGGAAGAAGAAATGCTGACCGGTAAAGAGTATGCGACACTGATTGATTCCAGCCGTGCAGTACCCGGTAGGGAAACACCATAATCACTGAGATCCCCAAATGAGCGCCCCCGCATTCCAGTACCTGAATGACCGATATGAAAGGAAGCCGAGCAGGGAGGAAAGTTCCAGGCCAAACACGTAAGTGCTAGAGAGTTTACCGAAATAGGTGTACTTAATTTATTAAGGAGAGGACTTTAGGAGAAATAGGTTTATATAGTTAAGGAGGGAGGTTTAAGTAATGAATATAGGAATAAAAGTGTAATGTATTTAAGACGGACGTAGCCTATACTTTGAAGTGAAGCTCCTCATATAAATGCTTGCTGGAAGGAGAGGGTATAATAGATAACTGAGAATTGTTTAATGTTGGGAAAGGTTTTTATAATATGTATGAAATTGAAGGTTGAAATTTCAATTTATTATGAGTTGATTTGTGGAGAGTATTTCTGATTTAAGTAGGGGCTAATTAATAAGTGATATATATAAAGGTATAGAGGATTAACTGTTCTGAAGGGTAATGTTAAATTGAATTGATTAATATTTCCTGTTGAGCTGATTGCAGAAAGGGTGTCTGATTGAATAAATGCAATTTTCTTACAAATTGAGACATGAACTCTGAAGGTTTTTGTGAGCCAGTTCATTGGCTGGTAGTTGTTGGTTTATTATACAGACTGTTCAGAAGAAGAGTGGGAAGAATCTATGTAAAGTGTATGACACGACCTATTGAAGTCCCTGTAAAGAACATGAAGAGACACCATGTCATAATGAATAATAATGTGTATTAGAATAGGATATCTGATGATGAAACAATTGAGTTTGAACAAGATATTTACACATATAAAGGTTAATGAAATAACAAGTCACCAGCCAAATATAGTTTGATTAAATACTATTGCTAGTTTCTGTATGATATGTTAATAAACATTGTTTTATTTTACATTCATGTGTTGGAGTCTGTCATTCCGAAACTCAGCCAATCCGGTAGAAAAATACCTAAAATAATTGGGGTCCCCTTTGGGTCTGGTAATCTTCTGAGAACAAACAAGTCAGATGCTAAGTGGGAGGATTGGACTACGGGGATATACATATAAAAAAGGGGATAAATTACAATAATTAAAATATAAAGAAAATTAGGGCAACCAAGAAAAACAATAATACCCCCAGCCCCAAAATTGGAGAGCACAACTCCCACAATTGGCGAGCCAGCCAGGATAGTTCTGCACAACGGAAGGCTGAGTTCAGAACGACAGGAAAATATATACATGCAATCCAGTTGCTGAAACTGATAGAAAAAAATTCAGCTGGCGAGCCAGAAACGTAAGTTAGAATTATATATGTATTACTGAGTTGATTATTGTTAAATGAATTTTAGATGGAACAGGTAAATAACGGTGGATTTTAGAAGCAAGTATTGATTTAGCGTTGAACTGGAAATTATTATGTATGTACAATTGAATTAATTAGTGAGACCGGACAGGGAAACTTCAAGGATAGATAGGTAAAACTTAATAAGTTTTATAATTATTGGGTGTTGAAATTTTACTAATTGATTATTGATCAAGCAGGTAAATGTTAATGGTAAATTGAATTAGATTATCTAATATAGTTAAAGAATTGTAGAAAGATTAATCGGCAGACATATTAATTAGTTAAAGTTGATAGCTAGAGATTAATAGATATAAAATAAAAATGCCAAGAAAGGGTAGGAAACGCGGCGAGGACTGCGAACATTTTGGGGGCCACAGTAACGAACATGAAGGCCAAGAAAAACCAGAGGTGAGAATGGTAAGCGGGGTAGCAAAGGGGTCAGGACAAATCAAATACAGCAAGTATTTGAAACCATTTAAGGGGGAATCAGGTGAAAGAGTGGAAAAATTTATTAATAAATTAAAGCTAATTAAGGATAAGGAAGAGTTAAGCAATATGGATGTCATAACTATAGGGGAATTTAAACTAGAAGGACAGGCATTAGAAAAATACAGGCAGGCTACAGTGGCAGAAGAAATAGTAACGCTCCACAGATTCACTGAGACATTAAGAAAATTATTTGGGAAAAAGAATGACTTGTTAACAAGCGTAGGAAAATTGGGGGGATACACGCAAACCACTCGCGAAACAGTAAGCGAATTCCACCAGCGCCTCCTAAATTTAAAACTAAACACAGAAACATCGGAATCGGAGAAACAGGCATTCGAAAAAATACTAATTGGCAGTTCATCATAGGGCTCAGGCACAATTTTAAAAAAGAAGTACTAAGAAAAAACCCAGAAACATTAACAAAAGCGTACACACACTCATTAGAGGAATAAAGGCTCGAGAACTTTAGCAGAAATACGGGGGCAAGGGAAATAAACGCAATGACCGACAGAAAGCAGCCTGAAACAGGAAAGGAATCGAGGGAATGGGGAAGCGAAATCGAAGGGTTAGCTAAACATTTAAATAGCATCGAAAGAAAGATGGAGTGGATGATGGAAAGGCTCTCTTTAAGCAATGATGCTAGAGAAAATCAGCAACAAACGGAAGTGAAACAAAGATTGGGTGCAGTTTCACGAACAAACGAGGGAGGAGACAAGGACGGCGGTCGAAAATGGTGTTATGAGTGCCAGAACTCAGACCATTGGACCCGCTACTGCAAAGTGAAACAGGGTGCTAAAGAAAGCTGGGAAAGGGAAGAGTATTGGGAACGAGACAGGTATCCACACGTAAAAAACCCCAGAAACATGGACAAGCACAGGGAGGAAAGGCATTGCGCAAAACAAGGGGGGTATCGGAATGAACGAGAATGCATTAACAATGCCGTAGTCAAGAGACATGGATCTTTTAGACATGTCCGCTGCGGGAGGCCATCATTACACTTAAACACCGCCAAAGGAAAGGCCATATCTTTAGGTGCGGTAAGTGAAAATGGCAGTAGGAGCGATCTATTATATGTGAGAGGCAACTTAGGAGGGGTACCAGGTAAGTTTCTGGTGGACACAGGAGCCTCGAGGTCTATTTTAATGTGGGACTACCTCATGAGTTTATGAAAATTACAAACTGTTGTTTGTAATTTTCATAAACGACATTTATGAAGGGATAGAGGGCGTGATGTCTAAATTTGCAGATGATGTTAAAATTGGTAGAGAAGTAAACGATCACTGTCAAGCTGAGCTTCTTCAGAGAGACCTAGATAGACTTCAGGAATAATAAGAAAAATGGCAGCTATGCTTTAATCCAACAAAGTGTAAGGTATTACACCTGGGAAACAGTAATCCCAAAATAACTTATTCACTTGGTAGAGTTCAACTAAACCCAGTACTGGAGGAAAGGGACTTGGGTGTTACGATACAGTCAGAAAACAGCGGAAGAATGCCATTAACAGTATATTAATGACATTCTTCCACTGACCGGAAATCCTATCCATACCATATTGCATTTCACCTTTCAGTTTGAGAAACCTTGCCACACCGAAACAGTTTCAACTTTCCGAGTATCCATTGCCAAATCCTTAAATGTTAATCTCCAGTTAATTCTCCCGTGCGGCAAAGATAGATTAATTTCAATCCTTCTAAAATTCAGCCCTGTGTTATATCTCGCAAAAAGGATTCTTCTGCTCCTATGCTTATCTCCGTGACGGTCTGATTTCTAGGCAAGATCCTGGGGATTACCCTGATTCTAATCTCTCTTGACATAAAGCACATTACAAATTTCTCTGCATCTAAAAAACTTGGTTTTCTCTTTCGCTTTTTCTTCCAAACAGTTGCAGACATCGCAAATACGGCCTACCATGGAATATTGTTCACACACCTGGGGCGGTACACCATCCCCAAACCTACTCTTAGGCTTCTAGATTCCATTCAAAAGAGGGCAGAGTTAGATTAATTAATGTCTCATCTGTAACAGTCTCTCCACTCTCTGTCTCAGACACACATTTCTGTTCTGCTGCATACCTTTTCTGTAGATACTTGCATGGGCATGTTCTTCTGAATTCCCGCTCTTTTTCAAAGAAGTCCGAACACGTGCTGCAACCAGTCAACATCCATTTACTGTCCAAGTTCAAATTCTCAGAACCAACTTTCCTTCTTACTCATTTATTCATCCAACTTCTGTTTTCTGGAACAACCTTCCTTCATAAGTATTTCCTGAAAATTACAAATCTACAAAAGTTCAATTTTAATGTCAAAACGTATCTTCTTTCATTTTTTGTACCCTCAATCAATGCATAGTACTATATGTTCTTTAAAAAAAAAAGAAAAGTACTTATACATAACAATGGTCCTTTTGAGAATGAAGAAAAAAAAAAACCTAGTATGAGAATAAATAACAGTCTTCTCCTTTAGTGAAGCATTACTTATTCAAACTAGTGGAATATCATGGCAACTCGTTGTGAAGGTATTCACAATATGAGATATAACTTAAAACGATGCAGCCTTATAAATGTTCTGTTTATTCAGAAATGGAGATGGTCGCACTGCACGTATACGTGCAGTGCAGCCACCTCCATTAAGCTCTATACGACTCACAAAGTTCGCTTTTAGACATCAGCATTCCGAATTAATTTTTTTCCCTTTTTTATGAAATACCGGTAAAAAATGATGAAAGAAATAATTTTGTGTTTTAAATCGGGCTACTAGGAGCTGAGCTATAGTGATTTAAAACATAAACGCGACATGCGTGGAGTTACACTTTGGTCGAGCTGTAGGGGTACTGACTGGCTCATCTGTTGCTGCCACATACGGCGTAAGTCACTCCCACGTGAAAACTACCTGGGCACATGGTGCAAAAAAAAGATTTCAAAAACATAATGGTGCATCTTGTTGTGCGATGAGAAAGTAACCAGAAAAAAAAATAAACAAAATAGCATGAGCTGCATTTAACTCACTTACCAAAAACCTTTGGTGAACAATACCAATTAAAACAAACTATTTTCGAATAACACACACAAAAAAAAAAGAGTTCTAATTGATTTTGGCTTTCTCATGAAAAAAAAAAAGTTTTAATTTTCCAAGTTACAGGTGTACAAACAACAAAACAAATGCATACATAAAACTTAAACTGGACAAATAATTCCTTGTGGGCAATCTCTATATTTTCGAAAAAAAAACAATCCTAATTCTTTGACAGAGCTTCTCCCCGGAAGGCACCACAGTATTGCCTTCTCTTTCTGCCAGTTGCCCCAACTGTTTCCTCGTTAGGGACAAAATAGGTCTGGGTGACATCAAAATCAGTGATACTGTTGGCACACACTACATTTTGTAAGAAAGATTCCAAATTCCTCAGCAATCCTCCCAATGAATGGCGTCACATCAATATCAACGATTTCTTCTCTTGCTGCCGATATTGCCAACTGCTCCCTGGTTAGTGACAAAAGAGGGGTGGGTGTCACTCCATCGAGATGAGTGGCATCCCTTTTACTGGTGCGATACCAACGGACAGGTCTGTTTGTTTCAGCAATGCCTCTTTGCCGATTCCATCTGGTTCCTTCCATTGTTGTTGCTGCTAAAAAATGAAATATTTCCGTTATTTAAAGTAAAACAAAAGAAAATTAAAATAATTTTTAACTGGCCTTAACAATCTTAAAAACTATACTCTTACAAAGTATGTTCAGCACTTATTGATAGAAACTTTAAAAATCGTATTTATTTATGATATTGTTTCTACTAAAATTAATTTAATCGTGCTACTCTGCATTTTAGCAAACACGCAAGTACTTTAATTTTACTAAATAAGCTTATTTAGTAAAACGTATTCATTTAAATTACTTTGCAAGAAGCGTCATTCTAAGCTATTATAGAGAAATCGTTAAGAAAACTAAAAAAAAAATGATTTATTTCATAAATAGATATCAAAACTTACCTTTTTTTACTCCCAAGCTTGCTTCTTCACTTAATTAAGCTGGAATTTTTACTTCTTACTTCGCGAACGAAACCCCTCAATGTGCCGTTCAACGAAAATTTCAAAGACAAACTTTAATTTCCAAAACATGCATTTATATATCCAACCATTTGTCAGCGTTAACCAATGAAATCAATGAAAGCATTTAACCTCGAACCCAAATTTCTTAAAATTAAATGCACTTAGCCAAGAACCCAAATGACTAAATTTGGTTGGAGGCTAATCCTTTCGCAGGTGCCCTGCAGCAGTTTATCGTTTGACATGATGGCTCTCAGTAGGTGCCACAAAAGATATAGGAAAATGACGCATGCCTTGGTGAACGAAATTCAATTTAACCAATCAGGATTATTTATTATTATATAAAAGACTATAAAGTTATCACATTAAAATGGATAAATAACACATTTTCTTAAATATTTCGTAAAATACATCTTTACATATATTTTCTTATTTTGCATGAATAATTGTTCAATACAAAACGTAGAAACAAATGCTACCAATGACAGTCTTGTGCAAATTAATGTGAATGGACAATTTTTTCAAAAAGATACATTTATTTAATGATTCAAGTACAAAAAAAAAATAAATAACAATACACTTTTTATTATTTAACATGAATTCCTTTGGCCCTTTTATTATATCTTTTGAGATAGGGGATATATCCCCTTCCCCCCCCCCCCCTTGTTTAAACATCCGAAAAATGAATGAATCCTCAATGGGTTATTTTCAAATTGCCATATAATTGTTTTTAAGCAAATGGAAAATCAAAACATTGTTCCGATGTATTTTATTTGTTGTTGAAACCTTTAATTACATTTATTTTTAAAACCAACTTTTATCGTAGCAGAAATCGTTACTTTCCGTATGCAGATTTTTCTACTTTTTTAAGTCTATTTTTAAGGATATTCCATATATCTTCAATTCGCAATGGGATTAAAGTGACAAGTGTTTCACGGCTATACCAAACCATTTATATTGTTTTCTATAAAAAAATAAGGAGGGGCATTTGTAGGTATATATAAATAAAGTGACTTGATAATGCTCAGTTATATTTTAATGCGAGTAATAATAGAAAACATACATGATAAGAATAAACACTACAACTGTCACCAAAAACACGTGGAAATAAAAGCAAAAATATATAAGTTCTTTTATCATTATTTCTGTTGGTTCTTTTTTAGTAGCAAATTCAACTTTACGTAATCAACGGAGAAAGTTTCTGTTAATATTTCCAGCCAGTGTCAATAAGCTATTCATGTATACTTATCCCCAATCAAGACTGTGATATGGGAGTGTGTGTTTGTTAATAGACGATCTGAAAAGGTGCACGAAAGTTATTTTCCTCACAACACGAATTTCAACTGTACTTGTAGTAACAAAAATTGTTTTTATCAAATGCAGAAACAGCTAATGGTCAGGAATTTCTATTCAAAAATGAGTATACCTGCTTTCAGCGACAGTGATTCAAGCCCCCTCATGATTACCAAATATAGTGCTGTTGTTGCATTCTCTGTGAAATATCTCTCTCTATCTGTATTGTCTGACAATAAACGGAGAATTTATTCTTATTTTTAGGGCCAGTAGTCTAACGAAGGACCTTATAATGTCACTCGGTTGCCTTGTCTGTAACCACTCACCCTACTGACTCGAAATTTTGCATGGGGTTGTACATCATGTGGGCCGCCAACATATTAATCGTCGTTGGCAAAATTTTGTCAGTTGTTCTCAAATGATGTTGAACTGATCATCCGCTCTGGAAAGCACTCTATGACTTGCCACATAGCTGTAATTATATCTCATATCATAAATCCCTTCACAACGAGTTACCATGGTATTGCACTACCTGGAAAAAGTAATACTTCACCTCTGGAGAATACTAATGTTACCTATTCTCAGCGGCTCTTTTCAAGGATTTTTGTCCCCTCTTAGGTGGGTGAGCAGGTACCCTGTTGTTACAATAGTGACAACACGGTTATGAAGTATAAATCCACAATATGGGAGATGCCTGATGGTATGCGTGGTTTCATCTAAAAGATATTTCTTTTTCTGGCATTTATCCGAGAAATATCTTTAAGATTAAACCACACACACACCATCAGGCGTCTCTCACATTGTGGAGTTATACTTCGTAACTGGGATGTCACTATTGGAACAGCAAGGTACCTGCCCACCCACGATGAGAAGCCAATAAGCTTCGAAATGGTGCCGTTTGGGTTTCTAACCTTGATTTCAGCAAAACTTTCGACAAGGTAGTCTATCAGAGACTAATCAACAAACAGCATCACTATCGTCTCGGAGGACAGGCACTAAACTGGATTGAAAAGTACTTGGAAGATAGAGAAATTTCTTCTGTGATATTTAAAGGTAAAACCTCATATTCTTTCAAGCCTGAAATGTGTCCCACATGGTTCATCCTTAGGCCCGCTATTATTTCTTATCTACATCAACGACCTGCCAAGCACCCTTGGAGATTACCAAATCAAAATCAACGTACAGTATTTGCAGACGAAATAAAAATCTATAAAGCAATTCGCAGTACCAATGACCGCATCATCCTAAACGAAGCTCTTGAACTAGTTATTCAGTGTCTGAAGGAGAACAAAATGGCAGTCAATGAAAACAAGTGTGAGCTGATGAGCTTTGCTAATGCACACAATAAAAACAAACTTAATTTTTCTTATTGTATCAACAACAAGGCAATCAAAAAAGTTAGTACAGCCAAAAATTTAGGTATCTTTATTAAAGAATCATTTTCCTTTGATGTCCATGTCTCTAACATTGTGAAGGCAGCTAGCAAAAAACTAGGTTTCCTGAAAAGAATTAATCGAGACTTCAATCAGTCGGCACTTTTCATCTTTCTCTACAAAATCTATGTTAGGCCAGTCCTCGAATTTACCTTACAGTTGTGGTCCCCACATGTTGCTTACCAAAAATTAGAAATTGAAAATATTCAAAAAAGAGCAATCCAGTACGTCTGCTTTAAAAGTGGCCTTGAATACAATAAGAAATCCTACCAAGAGCGGTGTGTATTCTTTGGACTCGAAACGCTGGAAAAAAGAAGAGATAAAGCCGAGTTACTCCTCCTTAACCAGCTGTTAAATGGCATCCTGAATTGCCCTCATCTCGTCTCACAAATAAATTTCAACGCTCCGACAAAAGCGTTAAGAAACCATCCTATGCGAGAACAAATTATGGATACTACAACAGGACTGCAAGATCAATGAACAAAGCAAATATGGAGATATTTGACCACCCCGGACACTTCAAGAGGCAACTGAAATTGCTAACCTCATCCGTTACCTGAACCTTAAAATTGACTCTTATTGCAAGTACTAAGACATTGTGTAATGTGTCTGAAGAAATACCAGTGCTCTGCCTTACTCCTACCTGGATGAGTCCTACTTTTACTTATTTAGCTTTATTTTATCTGTACATTTCAATTCACTAGTCTTCTTATGTACTTTTACTTCTCTCTCTCTCTCTCTCTCTCTCTCTCTCTCTCTCTCTCTCTCTTTTCTTTGGAAATGTATTCTCCAAGCTTCTGCTTTGAAGCTGTGTAATAATGCTCTGTAGCTGCACCCTCAGACACGTTTGATTGCTGTTTTGTAGCTGTTAACAATAATAATAATAATAAGCCAATAATCTTGCCCCGAAGGGTTGAGGTGATGCGGCTGGAAGACACTTTTTGTTTATTTCCTAGTTCGACTCGCAGGGCCAATACCTGCTCATTGACGGTGATCTCTGGAAGAGTTGGGTCGATGTTAGTCAACTCTTGCTGTTTTGTTGTGTTTTTGTGGTTGCCTTGTGCGGGTTGCCCTGTGATCCCTAGGACTCTTGAGGCTCACTTTGTGAGCCGGTTTCCCTGTCCGATTGATAGAAAATTACCCGTTTTCTGTATTTCTTTTTGGAAACCGGTGTCAGCCGGACATCCTCAAAATTATCCGGAAAAAGCCGCAGCCTTCTGTAATCACTTTATCTCAAGTGTGAATAGCCTTTTTAAAGACGAAGTTGACTCGAGAGATAATGCAATGAGAGAATCTGTGAAGCACTCAATGAGGAGCTCTTTTTTTCTCGCACCGCTCTCAGATAAAGAGATTTTAGAAGCAGGACATCAATTAAAAGTAAAGGGAGCCCCTGGCTTTGATGAAATATCTCCTGCTCTGCTGAAAAAGGTCCTTAACTCAATTCTAACACCACTGAAAAGTATATTTACAATTTTTTCTTTCAATCTGGTAAATTCCCGTCTCAATTAAAAAAAGCAGTCATTGTTCCTGTTCCTAAGGGGAAACACTGCAACTCTATCAACAATTTTCGTCCAATAGCTCTACTCTCAGTTTTTGCAAAATTATTCGAAAAAATTCTTCACGGCAGACTCATGGGTTCCTGGAAGTCAATCAGCTTATCCATCAACAACAGTACGCTTATCGTTCAAAAAGATCCACTGACCTGGCAATTGTTGACTTCTGCTCTAGGATCACGGACTGTCTTGTTTCAAGATCTATCAAAAGCTTTTGACTGCATAAATCATAAAATCGTACTCAACAAGCTCAACAATCTTGGCTTGAGAGGAAAAATTAACCTTCATGAAGACTACTTTAGTGATAGGCCATTTGTCGTTATAACAAACCAGTCTTTTTCAGATATTTCTTATTTCTCCAGGGGAATACCTCAAGGCTCACTTCTCGGACCTATCCTATTTGTTCTTTACATTAATGAATTTCTCTCTCGTCTTACACCTTCCCATCTAGTAGCGTATGCCGATGACATTTCCATCACTGATAAAGAATCTAACCAACTTCAATGCAAGATCTCTGCCCTGCTCACTGAAATGCATAGTTGGCTACAAAAGAATCAGCTTATAATAAACCCAGAAATATCCAAATATATGGTGTTTAGGACAAAATATAAACCATTAAATATTGATTTCGAAATAACATACAAAGGAAAACAACTCGAAAGAATGAATGATACCAAGTTTCTAGTAATCTGGCTAGATGATAAGCTGAGTTGGGATAATCAAATGATCACCTTACGAAAGAAGACTTCGTCACTGGCAGGAATACTCGCCCGAACCTCTGCCTGGGTACCTCCTTCCCTTCTCAGACTAGTATTCCTTTCCTTAATACAGTCTCGCTTCACATATGGAATCATCTCATGGGGTACGACCAGTCAATATAACCTTACGAGAATCAATTCAATTGTCAATCGATGTGTTCGTTCAATTTTGGGCCTTCCCTGGAATTCATCCGTGACTTCGAGATACAGTATGAGGAAGCGAGACTCTTAAGCATCTGTCAACTGATACAAAAAGCTGAGGCGGTCTTTGTCTACAATGCTTTGAAAACACCAAACTTTCCTCCTCTCTTCAGATCTTTTTTTAGAACAATAGAAGAAGGAATAAGATATAATTTAAGAAATGAAGCGAACCTGAAGGTTCCGCTTTTTAGAAAAGCCATAGATCAGAAAAATATAAAATACAGAGGCGCAAAAACCTGGAATAATCTTCCTGAAAATATCAATAATGCCATTTCACTAAACAGGTTCAAGAAGCTCCTAACTGAACACATACCTTCCATTCAACTCCTGAACTTTCCACAATGCATGCCAGATTGGAAATTATGTAAACAAGTTGAAGGAACAGCTGTCAAAAAGCGTGTAACACTCTACGCAATTATTTCATAATTTTTTTATTTCATACTTGTTATTGTAAAAGTACTCACAATATAATTATAAGTACTGTTGTTAACCACGTGATATTTGTGGTTGGTTTTCGAAGGTCTCTGTAATGTAATGTAGAAACATGTCCGATTCATGATGTATCTGTTAAATAACACCTGTGCAATTTCAGATCTGTTTTATTTATTGTTATCTTTTTCAAAGAGAACACCCCGTTTTTTTTTGGTAGTTGTTGGCGCATCGGCTTCTGTAGCCATAATGCACCTCCCAAGGTTTTTGCAGTACTTTGATCCAAGCCTGAGCCGGGATTCGAACACGCGACCTTTGGGTTGCTAGGCAGCCACTTTACCCATCCGGATAGCCCAGTCAGCAGAACACCCCGTAAAAGCCTCTGGCTTATGAGTTCTCCCTCCCTTCTTGCTGTTATCTCCCAATAATTGTAACACAAAATAGGGATAAATAAATGATCGATTATCCATCCGGGACTTCAATGTCAGGTTGGTTTGTTGAGCGTTCGATGGCCGTTTAGTGACGTCACAAATAAATTCGGTGGGATTTGTACTCGGGTTATCCATATTCTCAGATTAGTTGGAAATTTCGGTTTATCGGATAACCGAGATTATTGCTGCGCAGTTAGATAGAGGTTGAGGAATGGCGAAGTTTGGTGCCAACCACAGGTTTGTGGCTAAATTTGAAGCCAGATAGCGCACGGAAATCGATTTGGGCTGTCCCCCACTGTCACGTGATACTTTCTTCTGGCGTTTTCGCGGCCGCAGAAGCTTATGGGGAAGTCTGTTTTTCCACTATACAAGCAGGAACGAAAGTAAAAGCTGTTCATGGTAAGTCTATTGCATAAGGGGAGGGGGAAACATGATTGCACCGAAAGTTGTTCTCTAACACAGTTTGAAGATATTGGGACGTCATCACAGTTCAAGGTACAGGTATGTTGAGGGTCTGACGGCTCCGGGGATTTCTCCCATCTCCGCGTATGTTCCATGTATCGAGTGACAGTACCTTGTCTATGCCAGAGGTTTAAAAATAATGTATGTGGGGCATGCCCATGCCCCACGATAGTGAAAATATTTTTTTTTTTTTTTTTTTTTTTATGAAAACTCCAAACACGAAAGGTATCAAAACCTATAGTACTTAGTACCGTGCATGGATTGAAAGAGAAGTATGGGGGGAGGGGGATGCCGGAAACTTTGCTCTAGAGACTAAACATGGGTTTCACCACTTGGGGAGCCGAGGAGAGGTGAAAACCAAATACCCCCCTCCCCAAAAAAAAAAAAAAAAAAACGGCACAAGGGAGTGCAGTTTTGGGTCGCCAGTAGGCCATCCAAATCATCCTAAAGTCTTGTCTCTCTGTGGTATGGTGAGTTTTTTTTTTTTTTTTACTTGTTTGACCTCTACCATTCTTTCTAATCGGGTTGCCTTTGGTGTATTTCTATCATTGTTTTCCTTCTAGAAAATAAATCCCGGGCATATTGACTAAGTGCCTTGTAGTCCTCCTGAGTGTTTAACAGTCTGGGTTCTTGGTTGTCTGGGATATATTGGATTGCCGTTATTAGGCGTAGTCGTAGGTCGTCATACAAATCGCACTCAAACATTAAGTGTCTCCAGGACTCTGGGTTGCCACAGGGACAGTCTGCGTTATTTATGATACCAAGTTGGTGAAGTTTAGCTTTAAACGGGCCGTGTCCTGTAAGGAGGAAGGCGGTATTTCGACCAGGGTGAAACCACACTGGCGCCTTAGGTTACAACTTTGTGACAGTGGGGAGGAATCTTCTGGTCACTGCACCTTTTTCTGTGTTGCTCCATCTCCTCTGCCAAATCTGGACGAGGTGGTCGGTGATTCTTCTCTTCTCATAGTTGCGGTCATTAGTAATGTCAGTGGTGAGGTCATACATTTTAGCCCATGTGTTTCTGGCAAGATGGTAGAGCAGACCACAGCGGGTAGCTTCGAGATCCACGGGCAGAACTCCTACCAGGACTTGGAGGGCAGCCGTGCTAGTCGTTCTAGTTGCTCTCGACATGGTAAGAAGGATGGTCCTCTGAATGGTTTCGAGGATCCGTTTATTCACTTCTAGTCCCGCCCTCGCGTACCAGACAGGGGAGCCATAAGTGATGGCAGGGATGAAGAGAGCTTTGTACTAAAGAGACAGAGTAGTACGTCTCAGTCCCCATTCCCGCGACGAGGGCCGCGTATCTTCTTATCTTTCGTTTAATATATTCCAGGTGTGGCTTGAAATTTAATTTTCTGTTCAGGATTATTCCTAGGTATTTAATCTGTTCGCATAGCGTAACTATTTTGTTCTCAATCTTAATTTGTGGTGGTCTCCTTAAGTCTAGCCTTTTAGCAGCATCGATTTTGTTTTGTCGGGTGCTAGTTTGAGCAAGTATAGCTTCGTCCAGTCTAGCAGCTTTTGGAGGTCATCATTTGCTTGCATTTCTAGGGAGGATCTGCTGTCATCCTCGATGGTCAAGACCAAGGCATCTGCATAGGTCTGGGCCTCCACACCAACCAGATCCATGGCGAGGAATTTGTCTAAGACAAAGTTCCACAGGAGCTGCCCCAGGACAGATCCCTGAGGGAAACCCCTGCGGACTGGGCGATTGAGACATTTATATGGTGTGGTAACTTACACTCTATCAGCCAGGTAATGCTTCATGCAATTATAAAGATTCAATGGAATGTTGGCAGCTCTGAGTTTCGCCAAGACGCTCGGCCACCAGAGGGTGTCGAACGCCCCGGCGAAATGCACTGTGCTGACGAGAAAGTATTTCCTTTTACAATGGGTGACTCTAGAGAGGAGGTTCTGTATTGCTTCGATAGTGGATTTGCCATGTTAGGATTTACTTCATTATAATGCCTTGTGATTCTGTTATGTACAGCCTTTCGAATATTTTACTGAGGGTTGGTAGCAGGGCTATGGGTCTGTAGGAACTAGGTGTCTCTGGTGGCTTTTTTAGGAGCAGTTTTAAATTTGCCTTTTTCCACTGTAGTGGAAATTTACCTGCTTCCAGGCAGCAATTGAATAGTTTTAGCAGTAATTCCAGTATATGTTCCGTTGCTTCTTTTCCCATCTCCGGTTCAATTAGGTCCTGTCCAGGGCATTTCTTATTTTTCGTGTGGCTTGCTGCATCGCGAATTTCTTCTGAGGTGAAGGGGGCGTTCTATTTGGTAATTATTATAGCAGTTGTTTGCTTGGCAGATAGCCTGCTGCTCATCTGTTAGTGTTGTTGGCAGCTCCTGAAGGATGTTGTCCAGGATGTTTCCAATAGACTCCTCCCAGGTTATGGTTAAATTTCCTTGTCCTGTTTTGGTGGCTGTCACGACTTCCCCCCTGGGGAGTTTGTGAGTGGTAATTTTGTATACCAGCCCCCAGGGGTTGCTGTTCCCTGAACCGTGTATCGCATCAGACTTACAGAATGAATGACCGCTTAGAAGTTTACAATCATACAATCGTATGACAACATTTTGCAAAATGTAAGATTTAATATTAAAAAAAACACTACAAATTGTTTTAATATTTTTTTAAAATATAAAAAAAATATTGAAAATGATTAATATTAACAACTATACCGAGTTTCCATCATAATATCCTCCAAGAGATTTTATCACTGCCTTACACAGATGTGGCGTTCTGGTGATTCATTATATAATACGGTCGGGACTAACATTATTACAAGCGATCTGAAAAGTTCCCCATAAATTTTGTAAAGACGGTTAAGACAAACCCATAAAATCTTATTAGGTTAAAGTCAAGCGACCAGTTGACCGCACCATAATTAGTAATACCCCACACCCTGTTGTTCAGTTACTATTAAGTTCCTGCAGATCTTAGAACTCGGATTCAGGGTCATTGTCTTTTTCAAATATATTATTATTACAAAGTCTTGTAATATTACTTATCTTATTACTTGTATATTTATCAATGATATTGATGAAGGTATATCACGCTTAGTGTCGAAGTTTGCAGATGATACAAAAGTTGGCAGGGTTGTTAATGACAGTAATGGCAGTGTGCTACTGCAACAGGATCTAGATAATTTGGGCAGATGGGCTAAGAAGTGGCAACCTTGACAAATCCAAAGTACTGCATATGGGTAGAAGTAACCCAGAGAAACGTTCCAACTGTGCGGTACTACACTTAAGGTGTTAGAAAATGAAAAAGACCTGGGAGTAATTGTGCAGTCAGGTATAAAGTTTTCTGACAATGCAAACAGGCTGCCAGGGCAGGTCATGGGGTTTTGTCAATGATATACTGGAATTTTGCTAGCAGGGAAAAGGAGGTGATTATCCCTCTGTATAAGGCAGTGGTCAGGCCACGCCTTGAGTACTGCGTACAGGTCTGGAGGCCTCATTTTAGGAATGATGTAGATTTGCTTGAGAGTGTACAGAGAAGGGCAACAAGATTTGTGGAATGAAGGGATGCTCTTACCAAGAGAAGCTTGAGTTCGGCAAATTTCAGTGGCTGGAGACTAGGCACCTGCGCGGTGATCTGATTGAGGTGTATAAGGCCTTGAATGGGTTGAACACGCTGAACTCTCATGGAATTCTTCTACTTGTTCAGATTATGAACCTAAGGGGGCATAAATTCAAATTAAGAAAGGACAGATGGAGAATAGATGTGCGGAAATTTACTTTAGCCAGCGGGTGGGTAATTGCTGGAACAAATTTCCACCTGTCGTTGTGGAAGTTGATAGGTTAAATAAATTTAAGGAGGAACCTTAAATATTTAGAGGGAATGGTTGTGTGAATTTTTTTTTTTTTTTTTTTTGGCTGATGCTGCTTAAGCTCATACACTTGCTTCCCTGCATCCGCTACTACTACAATCTTACAAACCTTCGTACCATCGGCAAACTTAGACATTTAGCCTTCATAAATATCATTAAAAATCGGCCCAGCACTGAACCCTGGAGGACTCTACGAATAACATTAATTTACGAAGAGTACTGTCCATTGATAACCATTCTTTTTACCCTTAATGCTACACTGCTCCAATTTATACAGCAATCTTTTATGTGCAGCAGTATCAAGCGCTCTTCTGAAATTCAAGTAAATACAACTTCACCACTCTCCAATACCAGTTACTTATTTTTATTTGAACAGAAGTTAAGCTAACAGATCTTTAATTACTCATTAAATTTACCTTTTGATCCCTCCTTTGTGAATTGGACCTCCCCTGAATCTAAAGATGCTCACGTAACTGTGACTAATGTTTTCTTATCTTCTTTTCTGCATCTCTTAGTATAATTGGATTGATGTCTACCATTCTAGGTGCATTTTTTTGTTTATCTTGAACAATTTTTCTTCCACTTTCCTCTCAGTTATCACAAAATAATTCAAATAAATGTTGCAGTTTGATAAATTTCTGGCATTCCCTTTCCCTAAGGAATTCCATATGCGTGGATGTTGATTCAAAATACCTATTCAATTCGTCGCCAACCTGATCAGAATCATCAACAGTAAAATCATCCATATCAAGGGAACCAATGTGATTTAACCACTTCCTTCTACTGCTAATATAAGTAGAGTACTTCATACAAAGATAAGTATATGTTTTTGCTACTTTTGTTTGCTTGAGACTCCTCTTAATCTGTCTTCGTTTGCCTCACCTCTTTTATGGCAGATTGCAGACCAGTTTATAGTTAACATAGGCTTCTGTGTCGCCCGATAATTTACACATTTTTCTTGTCTGCCACGAGTCTCATTAGTTCATCTGACATCCATTTACGTCTAAGAAAGCGGTTCCCAACCTTTTTTTTACTCACGAACCCCTTTCAACGTAATATTTTCAATGCGAAACACTAAGCCTATATTCTCTGAAATCGTATAATTTTTTCTGAATTTTTACTACAAAATATTTCCAGTACTACGTTTTTATAAGTAACATTACATAATAATAAAATTATTATTTATACTTTGTAAAGCAGTCATTATTCGGTCCAAACTAAATTTCGAACAGGCTAAGAGTAGAAAACTCTTTTCTTGTCTAAATGGTAGCCGAGCATTGTGGTCTCTTGCGGAACCTATTTGGCCGCAAATTTTGCCCATCTCCGTCAAAACCAGATGGTTCTGTTGCCACATCAGCTGATCTGCTAGCATACTATTTTTCTTCCAACTCATGTATTGATGACCTTGGTAAATCACCTCAAACCATTCCCAGTACACTCCATTCAATGTTTCCTATGGTCTTCTGTCAAAAGGATATCAGAACGATTGATGATAAGAAAGCTCCAGGTCCTGATGGTATTTCTCCACTTGTTCTCAAAACATATGTTCCTGAACCTACTACTGTTTTGTGTTGTCTTTTTTCACTTTCTTATTTATTTTTTATGGTTGTTGGCTTCTGTGGCCATAATGCACCTCCCAAAGTTTTTGCAGTACTTTGATTCACACACGGCGTAAGTCACTTCGTGTCGCATTTTCGTTGCGATCCCACGAAAGTAAGTTACTCCCACGTGAAAACTGCCTGGGCACATGGTGCAAAAAAAAGATTTCAAAAACATAATGGTGCATCTTGTTTTGTGATGAGTAAATAACCAGAAAAAAAAATAAATAAAATAGCAAGAGCTGCGTTAAATCACTTACCAAAAACCTTTGGTGAACAATACCCAATTAAAACGAACTATTTTCGCAATAACACACACACAAAAAAAGAGTTCTATTTGATTTTGGCTTCCTCATGAAAAAAAAAGTTTTAATTTTCCAAGTTACAGGTGTACAGACAACAAAACAAACGCATACATAAAACATAAACGGGATAAATAATTCCTCTTTAGGCAATCTCTATATTTTCGAAAAAAAAAAAAAAATCCTAATTCTTTGACGGATCTTCTCCCCGGAAGGCACAACAGTATTGCCTTCTCTTTCTGCCAGTTGCCCCAACTGTTTCCTCGTTAGGGACAAAATAGGTCTGGGTGACATCAAAATCAATGATACTGTTGGCACACACTACATTTTGTAAGAAAGATTCCAAATTCCTCAGCAATCCTCCCAATGAATGGCGTCACATCAATATCAACGATTTCTTCTCTTGCTGCCGATATTGCCAACTGCTCCCTGGTTAGTGACAAAAGTGGGGTGGGTGTCACTCCATCAAGATGAGTGGGGTCCTTTTTACTGGTGCGATACCAACGGACAGGTCTGTTTGTTTCAGCAATGCCTCTTTGCCGATTCCATCTGTTTCCTTCCATTGTTGTTGCTGCTAAAAAAAATGAAATATTACCGTTATTTAAAGTAAAACAAAAAAAATTAAAATAATTACACGCTAATTTTTAACTGGCCTTAACAATCTTAAACACTATACTCTTACAAAGTATGTTCAGCACTTATTGATAGAAACTTAAAAAATCCTATCCATTTATGATATTGTTTTTACTAAAATTAATTTAATCGTGCTACTCTGCATTTTAGCAAACACGCAAGTACTTTAATTTTACTAAATAAGCACACGTATTCATTTAAATTACTTTGTAAGAAGCATCATTCTAAGCTATTATAGAGAAATCGTTAAGAAAACTACAAAATGTTTAATTTTTATGAATTTCATAAGGAGATATCAAAACGAACCTTTTTTTACTCCCAGGCTTGCTTCTTCACTTAATTAAGCTGGAATTTTTACTTCTTACTTCTCGAACAAAACCCCTCAATGTGCCGTTCAACGAAAATTTCAAAGACAAAATTTGATTTCCAAAACATGCATTTATATATCCAACCATCTGTCAGCGCTAACCAATGAAATCAATTAATCTCGAACCCAAATTGCTTAAATTGAAATGCACTTAGCCACGAACCCAAATGACTAAATTTGGTTGGAGGCTAATCCTTTCGCAGGTGCCCTGCAGCAGTTTATCGTTTGACATGATGGCTTTCAGTAGGTGCCACAAAAGATATAGGAAAATGACGCATGCCTTGGTGAACGAAATTCAATTTAACCAATCAGGATTATTTATTATTATATAAAAGACTATAAAGTTATCACATTAAAATGGATAAATAACACATTTTCTTAATTATTTCGTAAAATACATCTTTACATATTTTTTTGTTATTTTGCGTGAATAATTGTTCAATACAATACGTAGAAACAAATGTTACCAATGACAGTCTTGGGCAAATTAATGTGAATAGACAATTTTTCCAAAGAGATACATTTATTTAATGATTCAAGTACAAAAAAAAAATAAATAAATAACAATACACTTTTTATTATTTAACATGAATTCCTTTGGCTCTTTTGAGACCTTGTTTAAACATCCGAAAAATGAATGAATCCTCAATGGGTTATTTTCATATTACCATTTTTTAAGCAAATGGGAAATCAAAACATTGTTCCGATGCATTTTATTTGTTGTTGAAACCTTTAATTACATTTATTGTTAAATCCAACCTTTATCGTAGCAGAAATCTTTACTTTCCGTATGAAGATTTTCTACTTTTTATTAGCCTATCTTTCAGGATATTCCACATATCTTCAATTCGCAATGGGATTAAAGTGACAAGTGTTTCACGGCTATACCGAACCATTTATATTGTTTTCTATAAATAAATAAGGAGGGGCATTTGTAGGTATACATAAATAAAGAGACTTGATAATGCTCAGTTATATTTTATTGCGAGTAATAATAGAAAACATTTGTACATGATAAGAATAAACACTACAACTGTCACCAAAAACACGTGGAAATAAAAGCAAAAATATATAAGTTCTTTTATCATTATTTCTGTTGATTCTTTCTTAGTAGCAAATTCAACTTTACGTAATCAACGGAGAAAGTTTCTGTTAATATTTCTAGACAGTGTCAATAAGCTGTTCCTGTATACTTTATCCCCAATAAAGACTGTGATATGGGAGTGTGGATTTGTTAATAGACGATCTGAAAAGGTGCACGAAAGTTATTTTTCTCACAATACGAATTTCAACTGTACTTGTAGTAACAAAAATTGTTTTCATCAAATGCAGAAACAGCTAATGGTCAGGAATTTCTATTCAAAAATGAGAGTATACCTGCTTTCAGTGACAGTGATTCAAGCCCCCTCATGATTACTAAATATGGTGCTGTTGTTGTATTCTCTGTGAAATATCTCTCTCTATCTGTATTGTCTGACAATAAACGGAGAATTTATTCTTATTTTTAGGGTCCGTAGTCTAACGAAGGACCCTTATAATGTCACTCGGTTGCCTTGTCTGTCACAGCATTCTATCTCTGTAACCACTCACCCTACTGACTCGAAATTTTGCATGGGGTTGTACATCATGTGGGCCAACATAAAGCCATATTAATCGTCGTTATCAAAATTTTGTCAGTTGTTCTCAAATGATGTTGAACTGATCATCGGCTCTGGAAAGCACTCTATGACTTGCCACATAGCTGTAATTTTCAAGAACAGTTCGTGCTAAGTTAAGAAGTTTACTGAATAAGCATTAAACAGAAAATATCGCTTTTTTCGTTTTTTTTTTTTTTTTTTTTTTTGTTGTTGTTGTATGGATTCTTAAAGACAAATGCAATCATTAATACGAGTGCCGCATTGCTTTCTTATTTATTTCCAAATTGTCAACTGTAATTATAATTGCAAATTTATTTTTTCTTGGTGCTGAGTTTTAAAAAAATTCTTTGAAAAAATGCCAGATTTTCCAGGGATTTCTGTATACACAAGTATATGATAATTGAAGGAGTTTGTTCATGCATGGGTAATGTTCACACATTGTTTCTACTACCAAGGTAGTTTTAATTATATCTCATATTATAAATCCCTTCACAACGAGTTGCCATGGTATTGCACTACCTGGAATAAGTAATACTTCACCTATGGAGAATACTAATGTTACCTATTCTCAGCGGATACAACCACCCAGACGGCACCTTTTCAAGGTTTTTGTCCCCTCTTAGGTGGGTGAGCAGGTACCCTGTTGTTACAATAGTGACAACACTGTTATGAAGTATAACTCCACAATATGGGAGATGCCCGATGGTGTGCGTGGTTTCATCAAAAAGATATTTCTTTTTCTGGCATTTAGCTGAGAAATATCTTTTAGATTAAACCACACACACCATCAGGCATCACTCACATTGTGGAGTTATACTTCTTAACTGGGTTGTCACTATTGCAACAACAGGGTACCTGCCCACCCACGATGAGAAGCCAATAAGCTTCGAAATGGTGGCGGCTTCACCATAGGTGAAGCCGCCACTCCAGGCCTTCTAACCTTTATTCCTTGATTTAAGCAAAGCCTTCGACAAGGTAGTCCATCAGAGACTAATCAACAAACTGCATCACTATCGTCTCGGAGGACAGGCACTAAACTGGATTGAAACCTACTTGGAAGATAGAGAAATTTCCGTGACATTTAAAGGTAAAACCTCATATTCTTTCAAGCCTGAAATGTGTCCCACATGGTTCATCCTTAGGCCCGCTATTATTTCTTATCTACATCAACGACCTGCCAAGCACCCTTGGAAACTACCAAATCAAAATATCTGCAGACCACATAAAAATCTATAAAGCAATTCACAGTACCAGTGACTGCATCATCCTAAACGAAGCTCTTCAACGAGTTATTCAGTGGCTGAAGGAGAACAAAATGGCAGTCAATGAAAACAAGTGTGAGCTGATGAGCTTTGCTAATGCATACAAGAAAAACAAACTTAATTTTTCTTATTGTATCAACAACAAGACAATCAAAAATGTTAGTACAGCCAAAAATTTAGGTATCCTTATTAAAGAATCATTTTCCTTTGAGGTCCATGTCTCTAACATTGTGAAGGCAGCTAGCAAAAAACTAGGTTTCCTGAAAAGAATTAATCGAGACTTCGATCAGTCGGCACTTTTCATCTTTCTCTACAAAATCTGTTAGGCCAGCCCTAGAATTTGCTTCACAGGTCTGGTCCCCACATGTTGCTTACCAAAAATTAGAAATTGAAAATATTCAAAAAAGAGCAATCCAGTACGTTTGCTTTAAAAGTGCCATTGAATACAATGAGAAATCCTACCAAGGGTGGTGTGTATTCTTTGAACTCGAAACGCTGGAAAAAAGAAGAGATAAAGCCGACTTACTCCTTCTTAACTAGCTGTTAAATGGTATCCTGAATTGCCCTCATCTCGTCTCACAAATAAATTTCAGCGCTCCGACAAAAGCGTTAAGAAACCATCCACTGCTGAAACCATCCTATGCGAGAACAAATTATGGATACTACAACTTCTACAACAGGACTGCAAGATCAATGAACAAAGCAAATATGGAAATATTTGACCACCCCGGACACTTCAAGAGGCAACTGAAATTGCTAACCTCATCCGTTACCTGAACCTTAAAATTGACTCTTATTGCAAGTACTAAGACATTGTGTAATGTGTCTGAAGAAATACCAGTGCTCTGCCTTACTCCTACCTGGATGAGTCCTACTTTTACTTATTTAGCTTTATTTTATCTGTACATTTCAATTCACTAGTCTTCTTATGTACTTTTACTTCTCTCTCTCTCTCTCTCTCTATTTTGGAAATGTATTCTCCAAGCTTCTGCTTTGAAGCTGTGTAATAATGCTTTCTAGCTGCACCCTCAGACACGTTTGATTGCTGTTTTGTAGCTGTTAACAATAATAATAAGCCAATAATCTTGCCCCGAAGGGTTGAGGTGATGCGGCTGGAAGACTCTTTTTGTTTATTTTCTAGTTCGACTCGCAGGGCCAATACCTGCTCATTGACGGTGCTCTCTGAAGAGTTGGGTCGATGTTAGTCAACTCTTGCTGTTTTGTTGTGTTTTTGTGGTTGCCTTGCGCGGGTTGCCCTGGGATCCCTAGGGCTCTTGAGGCTCACTTTGTGAGCCGGTTTCCCTGTCCGATTGATAGAAAATTACCCGTTTTCTGTATTTCTTTTTGGAAACCGGTGTCAGCCGGACATCCTCAAAATTATCCGGAAAAAGCCGCAGCCTTCTGTAATCACTTTATCTCAAGTGTGAATAACCTTTTTAAAGACGAAGTTGACTCGAGAGATAATGCAATGAGAGAATCTGTCAAGCACTCAATGAGGAGCTCTTTTTTTCTCGCACCGCTCTCAGATAAAGAGAGTTTACAAGCAGGACATCAATTAAAAGTAAAGGGAGCCCCTGGCTTTGATTAAATATCTCCTGCTCTGCTGAAAAAGGTCCTTAACTCAATTCTAACACCACTAAAGTATATTTACAATTTTTTCTTTTAATCTGGTAAATTCCCGTCTCAATTAAAAAAAGCAGTCATTGTTCCTGTTCCTAAGTGGAAACACTGCAACTCTATCAACAATTTTCGTCCAATAGGTCTACTCTCAGTTTCTGCAAAATTATTCGAAAAACTTCTTCACGGCAGACTCATGGACTTCCTGGAAGTCAATCAGCTTATCCATCAACAACATTACGCTTATCGTTCAAAACGATCCACTGACCTGGCAATTGTTGACTTTTGCTCTAGGATCACGGACTGTCTTGAAGAGGGTCACTATGCAATGACACTGTTTCTAGATCTATCAAAAGCTTTTGACTGCATAAATCATAAAATCATACTCAACAAGCTCAACAATCTTGGCTTGAGAGGAAAAATTAACCTTCTCCTTGAAGACTACTTTAGTGATAGGCCATTTGTCGTTAAAACAAACCAGCCTTTTTCAGACATTTCTTATTTCTCCAGGGGAATACCTCAAGGCTCACTTCTCGGACCTATCCTATTTGTTCTTTACATTAATGAATTTCTCTTTCATCTTCTATCTTCCCAACTAGTAGCGTATGCCGATGACATTTCCATTCTAATCACTGATAAAAACTCTAACTAGCCTCAATGTAAGATCTCTGCCCTGCTCTCTGAAATGCACAGTTGGCTACAAAAGAATCAGCTTATACTAAACCCAGAAAAATCAAAATATATGGTGTTTAGGACGAAAAATAAACCATTAAATATTGATTTCGAAATAACATACAAAGGAAAACAACTCGAAAGAATGAATGATACCAAGTTTCTAGTAATCTGGCTAGATGATAAGCTGAGTTGGGATAATCAAATGATCACCTTACGAAAGAAGACTTCGTCACTGGCAGGAATACTCGCCCGAACCTCTGCCTGGGTACCTCCTTCCCTTCTCAGACTAGTATTCCTTTCCTTAATACAGTCTCGCTTCACATATGGAATCATCTCATGGGGTACGACCAGTCAATATAACCTTACGAGAATCAATTCAATTGTCAATCGATGTGTTCGTTCAATTTTGGGCCTTCCCTGGAATTCATCCGTGACTTCGAGATACAGTATGAGGAAGCGAGACTCTTAAGCATCTGTCAACTGATACAAAAAGCTGAGGCGGTCTTTGTCTACAATGCTTTGAAAACACCAAACTTTCTTCCTCTCTTCAGATCCTTTTTTATAACAATAGAAGAAGAAGGAATAAGATATAATTTAAGAAATGAAGCGAACCTGAAGGTTCCGCTTTTTAGAAAAGCCATAGATCAGAAAAATATAAAATACAGAGGCGCAAAAACCTGGAATAATCTTCCTGAAAATATCAAAAATGCCATTTCACTAAACAGGTTCAAGAAGCTCCTAACTGAACACTTCACCAGGGATGTCTGATCTAAATCACCTTCCACTCAACTCCTGAACTTTCCACAATGCATGCCAGTTTGGAAATTATGTAAACAAGTTGAAGGAACAGCTGTCAAAAAGCGTGTAACACTACGCAATTATTTCATACTTGTTATTGTAAAAGTACTCACAATATAATTATAAGTACTGTTGTTAACCACGTGATATTTGTGGTTGGTTTTCGAAGGTCTCTGTAATGTAATGTAGAAACATGTCCGATTCATGATGTATCTGTTAAATAACACCTGTGCAATTTCAGATCTGTTTTATTTATTGTTATTTTTTTCAAAGAGAACACCCCGTTTTTTTTTGGTAGTTGTTGGCGCATCGGCTTCTGTAGCCATAATGCACCTCCCAAGGTTTTTGCAGTACTTTGATCCAAGCCTGAGCCGGGATTCGAACACGCGACCTTTGGGTTGCTAGGCAGCCACTTTACCCATCCGGATAGCCCAGTCAGCAGAACACCCCGTAAAAGCCTCTGGCTTATGAGTTCTCCCTCCCTTCTTGCTGTTATCTCCCAATAATTGTAACACAAAATAGGGATAAATAAATGATCGATTATCAATCCGGGACTTCAATGTCAGGTTGGTTTGTTGAGCGTTCGATGGCCGTTTAGTGACGTCACAAATAAATTCAGTGGGATTTGTACTCGGTGTATCCATATTCTCAGATTAGTTGGAAATTTCGGTTTATCGGATAACCGAGATTATTGCTGCGCAGTTAGATAGAGGTTGAGGAATGGCGAAGTTTGGTGCCAACCACAGGTTTGTGGCTAAATTTGAAGCCAGATAGCGCACGGAAATCGATTTGGGCTGTCCCCCACTGTCACGTGATACTTTCTTCTGGCGTTTTCGCGGCCGCAGAAGCTTATGGGGAAGTCTGTTTTTCCACTATACAAGCAGGAACGAAAGTAAAAGCTGTTCATGGTAAGTCTATTGCATAAGGGGAGGGGGAAACATGATTGCACCGAAAGTTGTTCTCTAACACAGTTTGAAGATATTGGGACGTCATCACAGTTCAAGGTACAGGTATGTTGAGGGTCTGACGGCTCCGGGGATTTCTCCCATCTCCGCGTATGTTCCATGTATCGAGTGACAGTACCTTGTCTATGCCAGAGGTTTAAAAATAATGTATGTGGGGCATGCCCATGCCCCACGACAGTGAAAATATTTTTTTTTTTTTTTTTTTTTTTTATGAAAACTCCAAACACGAAAGGTATCAAAACCTATAGTACTTAGTACCGTGCATGGATTGAAAGAGAAGTATGGGGGGAGGGGGATGCCGGAAACTTTGCTCTAGAGACTAAACATGGGTTTCACCACTTGGGGAGCCGAGGAGAGGTGAAAACCAAATACCCCCCCTCCCCAAAAAAAAAAACAAAAAAAACGGCACAAGGGAGTGCAGTTTTGGGTCGCCAGTAGGCCATCCAAATCATCCTAAAGTCTTGTCTCTCTGTGGTATGGTGAGTTTTTTTTTTTTTTTACTTGTTTGACCTCTACCATTCTTTCTAATCGGGTTGCCTTTGGTGTATTTCTATCATTGTTTTCCTTCTAGAAAATAAATCCCGGGCATATTGACTAAGTGCCTTGTAGTCCTCTTGAGTGTTTAACAGTCTGGGTTCTTGGTTGTCTGGGATATATTGGATTGCCGTTATTAGGCGTAGTCGTAGGTCGTCATACAAATCGCACTCAAACATTAAGTGTCTCCAGGACTCTGGGTTGCCACAGGGACAGTCTGCGTTATTTATGATACCAAGTTGGTGAAGTTTAGCTTTAAACGGGCCGTGTCCTGTAAGGAGGAAGGCGGTATTTCGACCAGGGTGAAACCACACTGGCGCCTTAGGTTACAACTTTGTGACAGTGGGGAGGAATCTTCTGGTCACTGCACCTTTTTCTGTGTTGCTCCATCTCCTCTGCCAAATCTGGACGAGGTGGTCGGTGATTCTTCTCTTCTCATAGTTGCGGTCATTAGTAATGTCAGTGGTGAGGTCATACATTTTAGCCCATGTGTTTCTGGCAAGATGGTAGAGCAGACCACAGCGGGTAGCTTCGAGATCCACGGGCAGAACTCCTACCAGGACTTGGAGGGCAGCCGTGCTAGTCGTTCTAGTTGCTCTCGACATGGTAAGAAGGATGGTCCTCTGAATGGTTTCGAGGATCCGTTTATTCACTTCTAGTCCCGCCCTCGCGTACCAGACAGGGGAGCCATAAGTGATGGCAGGGATGAAGAGAGCTTTGTACTAAAGAGACAGAGTAGTACGTCTCAGTCCCCATTCCCGCGACGAGGGCCGCGTATCTTCTTATCTTTCGTTTAATATATTCCAGGTGTGGCTTGAAATTTAATTTTCTGTTCAGGATTATTCCTAGGTATTTAATCTGTTCGCATAGCGTAACTATTTTGTTCTCAATCTTAATTTGTGGTGGTCTCCTTAAGTCTAGCCTTTTAGCAGCATCGATTTTGTCTTGTCGGGTGCTAGTTTGAGCAAGTGTAGCTTCGTCCACTCTAGCAGCTTTTGCAGGTCATCATTTGCTTGCATTTCTAGGGAGGATCTGCTGTCATCCTCGATGGTCAAGACCAAGTCATCTGCATAGTCCTGGGCCTCCACACCAACCAGATCCATGGCGAGGAATTCGTCTAAGACAAAGTCCACAGGAGCTGCCCCAGGACAGATCCCTGGGGGAAACCCCTGCGGACTGGGCAATTGAGGCATTTATATGGTGTGATAACTTACACTCTATCAGCCAGGTAATGCTTCATGCAATTATAAAGATTCAATGGAAGGTTGGCAGCTCTGAGTCTCGCCAAGACGCTCGGCCACCAGAGGGTGTCGAACGCCCCGGCGAAATCCACTGTGATGATGACGAGAAAGTATTTCCTTTTACAATGGGTGACTCTAGAGAGAAGGTTCTGTATTGCTTCGATAGTGGATTTGCCATGTTAGGATTTACTTCATTATAATGCCTTGTGATTCTGGTATGTACAGCCTTTCGAATATTTTACTGAGGGTTGGTAGCAGGGCTATGGGTCTGTAGGAACTAGGTGTTTCTGGTGGCTTTTTTAGGAGCAGTTTTAAATTTGCCTTTTTCCACTGTAGTGGAAATTTACCTGCTTCCAGGCAGCAATTGAATAGTTTTAGCAGTAATTCCAGTATACGTTCCGTTGCTACTTTTGCCATCTCCGGTTCAATTGGGTCCTGTCCAGGGCATTTCTTATTTTTCGTGTGGCTTGCTGCATCGCGAATTTCTTCTAAGGTGAAGGGGGCGCTCTATTTGGTAATTATTATAGCAGTTGTTTGCTTGGCAGATAGCCTGCTGCTCATCTGTTAGTGTTGTTGGCAGCTCTTGAAGGATGTTGTCCAGGATGTTTCCAATAGACTCCTCCCAGGTTATGGTTAAATTTCCTTGTCCTGTTTTGGTGGCTGTCACGACTTCCCCCCTGGGGAGTTTGTGAGTGGTAATTTTGTATACCAGCCCCCAGGGGTTGCTGTTCCCTGACCCGTGTACCGCATCAGACTTACCGAATGAATGACCGCTTAGAAGTTTACAATCATAGCGTATGACAACATTTTGCAAAATGTAAGATTTAATATTAAAAAAAACACTACAAATTTTTTTTTTAAGCATTCAAAAATTCGCACAAAAATATTGAAATGATTAATATTAACAACTATACCGAGTTTCCATCATAATATCCTCCAAGAGATTTTATCACTGCCTTACACAGATGTGGCGTTCTGGTGATTAATTATATAATACGGTCGTGACTAACATTATTACAAGCGATCTGAAAAATTCCCCATAAATTTTGTAAAGACGGTTAAGACAAACCCATAAAAGCTTATTAGGTTAAAGTCAAGCGACCAGTTGACCGCACCATAATTAGTAATACCCCACACCCTGTTGTTCAGTTACTATTAAGTTCCTGCAGATCTTTGAACTCGGATTCAGGGTCATTGTCTTTTTAAAATATATTATTATTACAAAGTCTTGTAATATTACTTATCTTATTACTTGTATATTTATCAATGATATTGATGAAGGTATATCACGCTTAGTGTCGAAGTTTGCAGATGATACAAAAGTTGGCTGTTAATGACAGTAATGACAGTGTGCTACTGCAACAGGATCTAGATAATTTGGGCAGATGGGCTAAGAAGTGGCAACCTTGACAAATCCAAAGTACTGCATATGGGTAGAAGTAACCCCAGAGAAACGTTCCAACTGTGTGGTACTACACTTAAGGTGGTAGAAAATGAAAAAGACCTGGGAGTAATTGTGCAGTCAGATATGAAGTTTTCTGAGCAATGCCGACAGGCTGCCAGGGCAGGCCATGGGGTTTTGTCAATGATATATAGGAATTTTGCTAGCAGGGAAAAGGAGGTGATTGTCCCTCTGTATAAGGCAATGGTTAGGCCACGCCTTGAGTACTGCGTACAGGTCTGGAGGCCTCATTTTAGGAAGGATGTAGATTGGCTTGAGCGTGTACAGAGAAGGGTAAGAGGATTTGTGGAATTAAGGGATCCTCTTACCAAGAGAAGCTTCAGTTCGGCAAATTTCAGTGGCTGGAGACTAGGCACCTGCGCGGTGATCTGATTGAGGTGTATAAGGCCTTGAATGGGTTGAACACGCTGAACTCTGATGGAATTCTTCTACTTGTTCAGATTACGAACCTAAGGGGGCATAAATTCAAATTAAGAAAGGACAGATGGAGAATAGATGTGCGGAAATTTACTTTAGCCAGCGGGTGGTTAATTGCTGGAACAAATTTCCACCTGTCGTTGTGGAAGTTGATAGGTTAAATAAATTTAAGGAGGAACCTTAAATATTTAGAGGGAATGGTTGTGTGAATTTTTTTTTTTTTTTTTTTTTGGCTGATGCTGCTTAAGCTCATACACTTGCTTCCCTGCATCCGCTACTACTACAATCTTACAAACCTTCGTACCATCAGCAAACTTAGAGACATTTAGCCTTCATAAATATCATTAACAATCGGCCCAGCACTGAACCCTGGAGGACTCTACGAATAACATTAATTTACGAAGAGTACTGTCCATTGGTAACCATCCTTTTTACCCTTAATGCTACACTGCTCCAATTTTTACAGCAATCTTTTATGTGCAACAGTATCAAGCGCTCTTCTGGAATTCAAGTAAATACAACTTCACCACTCTCCAATACCAGTTACTTATTTTTATTTGAACAGAAGTTAAGCTAACAGATCTTTAATTACTCATTAAATTTACCTTTTGATCCCTCCTTTGTGAATTGGACCTCCCCTGAATCTAAAGATGCTCACGTAACTGTGACTAATGTTTTCTTATCTTCTTTTCTGCATCTCTTAGTATAATTGGATTGATGTCTACCATTCTAGGTGCATTTTTTTGTTTATCTTGAACAATTTTTCTTCCACTTTCCTCTCAGTTATCACAAAATGATTCAAATAAATGTTGCAGTTTGATACATTTCTGGCATTCCCTTTCCCTAAGGAATTCCATATGCGTGGTTGTTGATTCAAAATACCTATTCAATTCGTCGCCAACCTGATCAGAATCATCAACAGTAAAATCATCCATATCAAGGGAACCAATGTGATTTAACCACTTCCTTCTACTGCTAATATAAGTAGAGTACTTCATTCTGCATACAGTAACACAAAGATAAGTAAATGTGTTTGCTACTTTTGTTTGCTTGAGACTCCTCTTAATCTGTCTTCGTTTGCCTGACCTCTTTTATGGCAGATTGCAGACTAGTTTATAGGTAACATAGGCTTCTGTGTCGCCCGATAATTTACACATTTTTCTTGTCTGCCACGAGTCTCATTAGTTCATCTGACATCCATTTACGTCTAAGAAAGCGGTTCCCAACCTTATTTTTTTACTCACGAACCCTTTCAACATAATATTTTCAATGCGAAACACTAAGCCTATATTCTCTGAAATCGTATAATTTTTTCTGAATTTTTACTACAAAATATTTCCAGTACTACGTTTTTATAAGTAACATTACATAATAATAATAAAATTATTATTTATACTTTGTAAAGCAGTCATTATTCGGTCCAAACTAAATTTCGAACAGGCTAAGAGTAGAAAACTCTTTTCTTGTCTAAATGGTAGCCCAGCATTCTGGTCTCTTGCGAAACCTATTTGGCCGCAAATTTTGCTCATCTCCGTCAAAACCAGATGGTTCTGTTGCCACATCAGCTGATCTGCTAGCATCCTATTTTTCTTCCAACTCATGTATTGATGACCTTGGTAAATCACCTCAAACCATTACCAGTACACTCCATTCAATGCTTCCTATGGTCTTCTGTCAAAAGGATATCAGAACGATTGATGATAAGAAAGCTCCAGGTCCTGATGGTATTTCTCCACTTGTTCTCAAAACATATGTTCCGGACCCTACTCCTGTTTTGTGTTGTCTTTTTTCACTTTCTTATTTATTTTTTGTGGTTGTTGGCTTCTGTGGCCATAATGCACATCCCAAAGTTTTTGCAGTACTTTGATCCAAGCCCGAGGCGGGATTCGAACTCGCGAACTTTGGGTTGCTAGGCAGGTACTTTATCCACCCGGCTAGCCCGATAGGCTCACTTTCTTATTCAAAAGGTGTTTCTCCCTCTTGGAAATTTGCTTATATACAGCCAGATTCTAGCCGGGTGGGTAAAGTACCTCCCTGGCAACCCAAAGGTCGCGGGTTCGAATCCCGCCTCGGGCTTGGATCAAAGTACTGCAAAAACCTTCGGAGGTGCATTATGGCCATGAAAGCTGATGCGCCAACAACTACCAAAAAAAAAAAAAAAAAAGTCAGATCCTAAAAGGGCTGACAAATCCCTTCCATCCGATTATCGTTCTATTGCGGTTACTTCTACTCTTTCTAAAGTAAAGGAGAAATCAATTAACCACCGACTCAAACCATCTGGATGTCAACGATTTCCAGATATCTGGAATTCATCTGATCAACGATCGCCAGTATAGATTCCGTCAGTGTAATTTCCCCTGGTAATATTTTGGCTTACACTAGACTACCATTAATATCCGGACATACCATGGATGGGGAAACAGGTCCTATGCATGTAACACATCACAGAACCTGCTATAAATATACACACTGAGCTTCGAACAGACAATTGCAAAAGTGGGCATGCAAGAATACTCGTTCAACAGAATTGATCACCTCATCAAATGCTAGACGCCAATTAACATGGTGTAAGGAGCGAAAATTCTGGAAAAGCAGTGGAAAACAGTCCTATAGACAGATAAGTCAAGGTTCGCACTCAACCAGTCTGATAGCCGTTCCTGGGTGTGACGAATGCCAGGAGGACACTTCCTTCCTGATTGTATCCTCTCTACAATGAAGTTTAGTGGAGGCAGTGTCGTGTCATGGGACTCCTTTCATGGTTTGGCTTGGGTTCTTTGGCCGTTTTCGACAAAACCATGAATTCTGTGGACGATTATGAACTTCCAATATTATGGCAATACTTCGGGGAAGGCTATACTTGTATCAGCAAGAGAATGCCATACTGGTCTTTCGTGTCGTAACAGAGTGGTCTGAGGAATGGGTGTGGAAAAGTTGGATTGGCCAGCCCAGAGTCTTCATCTGAACCCTATCGAGCATCTTTGGGATGTATTGGCACTTCGAGATCGCCCAAAGAATAAGGCCAAACTGGTGACTACGTTAAAGGCCGAGTGTAGGAACATATCACCTGATTTATAAAATGCTGGTTCCGCGAAGATTGAAGGCCGTCATAAAAGCAAAAGGCTTCAGCACAAAATATTAAACTTTTCCATTAAATTTGGTAAAACGCAAGCCATTGCTCTTGACTTTTGAAATATTTTTGATCGTGTTTGGCATAAAGGCCTTCAAAATAAAATTCCATCCCTTGGTTTGCCACTGCTCTTTGTAATTGGGTCCAGTTTTCTCTCTGACCGCTCACTGCGGGTGATGGGAAACGGCTTTCTGTCTTCTAACTTCTCTATTAATGCTAGTGCTCCCCAATGTTTAGTTCTTTCTCCCAACTCTTTTCCTCTTGTATAGTATTAGTAAAGGCGCATGGTGCAAGAAAGCCTATGGCTTATGCTGCACCAGCCAAAAAAAAAAACCGAATACATTACGCGTGTTGGCACTCGAGGTGAGCGGACACGCTCCATCAGGGCTCTTCAGTTTAGTGGATTGAATTACTGTTGATTATTGCTTTTAAATATCTAATTTATTTAGTATATTGTTGGATTATTTTGTTATAGGTTTTCCTATAACAGGTTGATTTTTATAATATTATAGATATCATTTTGTAAAGTTAAATTTCATTGATATTTAGCTAATTTTATAACTGTTGTTTTAATTTTCATAAACGACATTTATGAAGGGGGCTTGATGTCTAAATTTGCAGATGATGTTAAAATTGGTAGAGTAGTTAATGATCACTGTCAAGCTGAGCTTCTTCAGAGAGACCTAGATAGTCTTCAGGAATGGTCAGAAAAATGGCAGCTATGATTTAATCCAACAAGGTGTAAGGTATTACACCTGGGAAACAGTAATGCCAAAATAACTTATTCACTTGGTGGAGTTCAACTAAACCCAGTACTGGAGAAAAGGGACTTGGGTATTACGATACGGTCAGAAAACAGTGGAAGAATGCCATTAACAGTATATTAATGACATTCTTCCGCTGACCGGAAATCCTATCCATAGCATATTGCATTTCACCTTTCAGTTTGAGAAACCTTGCCACACCCAAACAGTTTCAACTTTCCGAGTATCCACTGTCAAATCCTTAAATGTTAATCTCCAGTGGGACAAAGATAAATTAATTTCAATCCTTCTAAAATTCAGTCCTATCTTATATCTTGCAAAAAGGATTCTTCTGCTCCTATGCTTATCTCCGACGACGATCCGATTTCTAGGCAAGATCCTGGTGATTACCCTGATTCTAACCTCTCTTGGCATAAAGCACATTACAAATTTCTCTGCATCTAAAAAACTTGGTTTTCTCTTTCGCTTTTCTTCCAAACAGTTGTAGACTTGGTAGAGATCGCAAATACGGCCTACCATGGAATATTGTTCACACACCTGGGGCGGTACCTCCCCCCCCCCCAACCTCCTCTTAGGCTTCTAGATTCCATTCAAAAGAGGACAGTTAGATTAATTAATGTCTCATCTGTAACAGTCTCTCCACTCTCTGTCTCAGACACACATTTCTGTTTCTGCTGCATGCCTTTTCTGTAGATACTTGCATGGGCATGTTCTTCTGAATTTCCGCTCTCTTTCAAAGAAGTCCGAACATGTGCTGCAACCAGTTAACATCCTTTTACTGTCCAAGTTCAAATTCACAGAACCCACTTTCCTTCTTACTCATCCAACTTCTGTTTTCTGGAACAACCTTCCTTCATAAGTATTTCCTCAAAATTACAAATCAACAAAAGTTCTATTCTAATGTCAACAAGTATCTTCTTTCATCTTTTGTACCCTCAATGAATGTATGGTACTAAGTACTATATGTTCTTTAAGAAAAAGAAAAGTACCTATTCATAACAATGGTCCTTTTGACAATGAAAAAAAAAAAAAAAAAACAAACAAACTTAGTATGAGAATAAGTAACAGTCTTCTCCTTAAGTGAAGCATTACTTATTCGAAGTAGTGCAATATCATGGCAACTCGTTGTGAAAGTATTCACAATATGAGATATAACTTAAAACGATGCTGCCTTATAAATATTCTGTTTATTCAGAAATGGAGATGGTCGCACTGCACGTATACGTGCAGTGCAGCCACCTCCATTAACCTGTATACGACTTACAAAGTTCGCTTTTAGTCTTCAGCATTCCGAATTAATTTTTTTCCCTTTTTTATGAAATACCGGTAGAAAATGATGTAAGAAATAATTTTGTTTTAAATAGGGCTACTGAGCTATAGTGATTTAAAACATAAACGCGACATGCGTGGAGTTACACTTTGGTCGAGCTGTAGGGGTACTGACTGCCTCATCTGTTGCTGCCACAAAAACAAAATAAATAAAATAGCATGAGCTGCATTTAAATCAGTTACCAAAAACCTTTGGTGAACAATACCCAATTAAAACAAACTATTTTCGCAATAACACACACACACACACAAAAAAAAAAAAAAAGAGTTCTAATTGATTTTGGCTTCCTCATGAAAAAAAAAAAGTTTTAATTTTCCAAGTTACAGGTGTACAAACAACAAAACAAATGCATACATAAAACTTAAACGGGACAAATAATTCCTCTGTAGGCAATCTCTATATTTTCGAAAAAAAAAAAAAAATTCCTAATTCTTTGACGGATCTTCTCCCCGGAAGGCACCACAGTATTGCCTTCTCCTTCTGCTAGTTGCCCCAACTGTTTCCTCCTTAGGGACAAAATAGGTGTGGGTGACATCAAAATCAATGATACTGTTGGCACACACTACATTTTGTAAGAAAGATTCCAAATTCCTCAGCAATCCTCCCAATGAATGGCGTCACATCAATATCAACGATTTCTTCTCTTGCTGCCGATATTGCCAACTGCTCCCTGGTTAGTGACAAAAGTGGGGTGGGTGTCACTCCATCAAGATGAGTGGCATCCCTTTTACTGGTGCGATACCAACGGACAGGTCTGTTTGTTTCAGCAATGCCTCTTTGCCGATTCCATCTGGTTCCTTCCATTGTTGTTGCTGCTAAAAAAATGAAATATTACCGTTATTTAAAGTAAAACAAAAAAATTAAAATAATTACACGCTAATTTTTAACTGGCCTTAACAATCTTAAAAACTATACTCTTACAAAGTATGCTCAGCAGTTATTGATGGAATCTTTAAAAATCGTATTCATTTATGATATTCTTTCTACTAAAATTAATTTAATCGTGCTACTCTGCATTTTAGCAAACACGCAAGTACTTTAATTTTACTAAATAAGCTTATTTAGTAAAACGTATTCATTTAAATTACTTTGCAAGAAGCGTCATTCTAAGCTATTATAGAGAAATCGTTAAGAAAACTAAAAAAACAATTATTTATTTCATAAATAGATATTAAAACTTACCTTTTTTTACTCCCAAGCTTGCTTCTTCACTTAATTAAGCTGGAATTTTTACTTCTCGAACGAAACGCCTCAATGTGCAGTTCAACGAAAATTTCAAAGACAAACTTTAATTTCCAAAACATGCATTTATATATCCAACCATTTGTCAGCGTTAACCAATGAAATCAATGGAAGCATTTAACCTCGAACCCAAATTTCTTAAAATTAAATGCACTTAGCCACGAACCCAAATGACTAAATTTGGTTGGAGGCTAATCCTTTCGCAGGTGCCCTGCAGCAGTTTATCGTTTGACCTGATGGCTTTCAGTAGGTGCCACAAAAGATATTGGAAAATGACGCATGCCTTGGTGAACGAAATTCAATTTAACCAATCAGGATTATTTATTATTATATAAAAGACTATAAAGTTATCACGTTAAAATAGATAAATAACATGTTTTCTTAATTATTTCGTAAAATACATCTTTACATATTTTTTTGTTATTTTGCATGAATAATTGTTCAATACAATACGTAGAAACAAATGCTACCAATGCCAGTCTTGTGCAAATTAATGTGAATGGACAATTTTTTCAAAAAGATACATTTATTTAATGATTCAAGTACAAAAAAAAAAAAATAAATAACAATACACTTTTTATTATTTAACATGAATTCCTTTGGCCCTTTTATTATATCTTTTGAGATAGGGGATATATCCCGTTTCCCCCCTTGTTTAAACATCCGAAAAATGAATGAATCCTCAATGGGTTATTTTCAAATTACCATATAATGGTTTTGAAGCAAATGGGAAATCAAAACATTGTTCTGGTGTATTTTATTTGTTGTTGAAACCTTTAATTACATTTATTTTTGAAACCAACTTTTATCGTAGCAGAAATCTTTAATTTCCGTACGCAGATTTTCTACTTTTTATTAGCCTATATTTAAGGATATTCCATATATCTTCAACAAGTGTTTCACGGCTATACCGAACCATTTATATTGTTTTCTATAAAAAATAAATAAATAAAGAGGGGAATTTGTAGGTATATATAAATAAAGAGACTTGATAAAGCTCAGTTATATTTTATTGCGAGTAATAATAGAAAACATACATGATAAGAATAAACACTACAACTGTCACCAAAAACACGTGGAAATAAAAGCAAAAATATATAAGTTCTTTAATCATTTTTTCTGTTGGTTCTTTCTTAGTAGCAAATTCAACTTTACGTAATCAACAGAGAAAGTTTCTGTTAATATTTCCATACAGTGTCAATAAGCTGTTCCTGTATACTTTATCCCCAATAAAGACTGTGATATGGGAGTGTGGATTTGTTAATAGACGATCTGAAAAGGTGCACGAAAGTTATTTTTCTCACAATACGAATTTCAACTGTACTTGTAGTAACAAAAATTGTTTTCATCAAATGCAGAAACAGCTAATGGTCAGGAATTTCTATTCAAAAATGAGAGTATACCTGCTTTCAGTGACAGTGATTCAAGCCCCCTCATGATTACCAAATATAGTGCTGTTGTTGCATTCTCTGTGAAATATCTCTCTCTATCTGTATTGTCGGACAATAAACGGAGAATTTATTCTTATTTTTAGGGTCCGTAGTCTAACGAAGGGCCCTTATAATGTCACTCGGTTGTCTTGTCCGTCACAGCATTGTATCTCTGGAACCACTCACCCTATTGACTTGAAATTTTGCATGGGGTTGTACATCATGTGGGCCAACATAAAGCCATATTAATCGTCGTTGGCAAAAGTTTGTCTGAGAAATTTGAAGAGGGGGTAAAATGTTGTTGACAATCCATACCTTATTATATACCGTTGGAAAGAGCCCAACGAGTAGGTTTAAAATATAATTTAAAAATATATTTTTTAATTAAAAATGGCGGCACCAGTTTTTATTCCCGTTGTTAATGGAGCTAAAAATTTTAAATTCACATTAGTTATGCGTCATTCGATGCTTATCAAAGGGAAACTATTCCGATTGAAATCTATCATTTACTTTTTGTGTTAAAATTAAAAAAACAGTTTTTTATTGCACTTTGACAGCACGCTTCTTTGTACTAAGAACTCTCCTTTTGTGACAAGAAGATTGCTAAATAGTTAGTTAATAATTCTATAAAGTTCATTTATAAATTGTTGTCCCGGCAAGGACGTACTCAGAGAGCTAGTGTTGAGCCCTCACATGACAGTCGCTTCCCCCCCCCCCCCAAGACTTTTTAATCCAGGAAGAAGTCTAAGTCGCTTCTCCCACTCTTGTTCACAACAACTGGAAAGATTCAAATAGACAACGTTTTCGTTAGTTCCTCAGTTTTAAGCCAAGCCGGGGTACTAGAAACATTTTTCACTTACCATATTTCAGATACTATAGTAACGACCATTCGTGACTACGGATCCTTCATCCTGGGTGCCCGGCACTCAGTAGTTACCAGATTCATTTTTCAATTCCGAACCACAATATCCCATTTTCTTCAAATACAACGTCTGATATAATGACAAACAGGTTGATGTGGTTTCATTTTTCAAGGCATAATCAAGTTTTCATTACGACGTTATCACCTTCATAATCGAAGATAGGATCTATGTTCTTCCATTTCTATTCAAAAATATTTATTTGCGTCCTTAATATGACCCGTAACATTTTCATCTGAGAAACGAAGTACAGCCTGATTGTGTTCGTTTGTGATTATACACTGCTAGCTATAATAAACATAACGCGGAAGGCTGAGTTCTGCTCTTAATTATTCTTAATGCATCTACCACTCAAGTAAATTAACAACAAAACCTGTGAGACCTAAAGAACACTGTACGTTGTTGTGAGCAAATTACTTTTGCTATGAAATGCATCAATCTCGTGTTGTGAAGCCCCCTCACCGTGAGTTATCCTGGTATTGCACTCTACTTAATATAAACATGAAACCATTGCTCAGAAAAGAGAAGTACTCGCAGTGTTAGTAAAATAGAGGTGTAGTCGGCAATAAGGGATGGGGGGGGGGATTAGCAACAAGTGTGCTAATTGCCACACCGATTCACTGAATTTAATTTCTATTAAATTTAATTAATAGAAATAATTATGAATAATTCAGTTGGCAGATGAAGGCTTAAAAGATTATTAGACAAATTTTTGTTTTTCGTTGATTTGTTTTAATACTTTGTAAATTTAATTCTGTAATTTCATAAATTTAATTGTTATATTTTCTAAAAGTAATTCCCCTCTGTTACATTCGTTTTGGTATTTATAAGCTTAAATTTTTAAGTTCAGTTAATAAAATTATATAACAGATATTCCTTGAACATGTCACTCAAGGAATATCTATAGGTACACTGTGTTATTTGAAAACAATAAAACCAATCAAATTTACGTTGTTTTCATTACATCTATTTGCGATTTGGAAATACGTACATGGGGTCAAAAGGTTTCCCGGTATTTCCTGTCACTTCTTCACTGACTTCAGAGTCAGTAACTTATTTAATACCACATATTCTAAAATGTGTACTAAGGTCCCCGATGTTACCCACGGGACATAAGTAAATTGGGACTATAAACGTAATTCATTAGATTCTGGTCCACAAAACCAAAATGATATTAACCAAACCACTTATTATTATATAATAATAATTACTGTTTTGCAGTCACTGAAGAACTACTAGAAAATACCGCAAAACCTTTGACTCCATTATGTTCACATTTCCAAATCGGAAATAAAAATAATTGAACCAATAACACAAAAACTGGCAAGGCTCTTCACAAAGTGCATTAGAAAAAGGTGTGACGCCTAAGGAGGGGAATAATGCAATCATAGTTTTGCTGCATAAGAAAGAAGATAAATCAGAAATTGGAAATTACAGACCAATTAGCTTGTTATCCCACATCTACAAGTTGTTCACAAGGGTCATTACTAACAGATTAGAAAGAATACTTGATGAGAATCAACCGAAAGAGCAAGCTGGCTTTAGGGCAGGATTCTCAACTATGGATCACCTTCACGTAATATCACAGCTAATGGAGAAAGCAAATGAATATAAAACACCATTATGCCTGGCATTTGTGGATTATGAAAAGACATTTGACTCTATACAGCATAAGGCAATGTTTTGGGAACTGGAAAGACAAGGATACCCCACATATTATGATTTTGAAGAAAATATATAAGAGTGCTACCTCCTTTATTAGACTACACAAAGACAGTAGGAAATTTAAAATTGAGAAAGGAGTTCGACAAGGAGACACAATATCTCCGAAGCTGTTTACTGCTGCCTTTGAGGAAGCTTTCAGAAGATTAGACTGGTCGCAGAAAGGAGTCAATGTGAACGGAGAGTACCTAAACTATTTACAGATGACATTGTGGTCATAAGCCACGATCCCAAAGAATTAGAGGAAAACCTTAATCAGTTATGCACAGTTAGTAACGATTTTGGAATAAAGATGAATATGGCTAAAACAAAAGTAATGATGAACAAGTATGCCACGGAAAGGGAAATAATGATTGAAGGAGCAGTAATTGAAAAGGTGGAGTCATATACTTATCTGGGACAAGTTATCAGCTGCAATAATGATAAATGGCTGGAAGTCAAGAGAAGAATAAATTTTGGATGGATAGCATTCAGGAAATAGTCACATACTGAGGAGGAATATCCCAATTTGTCTGAAACGTAAAATAATGAACCAATGTATACTCCCCACCATGACTTATGGAAGTGAGACTTGGGCACTCACCAAAAGAATGGAAGAGAAGCTGAGAACTACACAGCGAAGAATGGAACGAATTATATTGGGAATCAGACTGTTAGATAATAAGAGAAACACATGGATTAGGCAGCAAACTCAAGTAAAGGACATTCTTATCAAAACTAAAGAACTAAAATGGTCTTGGGCAGGACACATAGCTCGAAAACATGATGACAGATGGACTAAGAAAATAACAGAATGGCACCCAAGGGGAGCTAGAAGAAAACCTGGAAGACAAAGGCGGAGATGGATAGATGAAATTCATGAGTTTTTGGGTAGTAAATGGATGGCCAGTGCTCAAAACAGAAGGAACTGGAAAGTTGCTGGTGAGGCCTTCATCCTGCAGTGGATTGAAAATGGCTGATGGTGATGATGACCCTTGTACCAGCTTCTCCCATGATTCTCTTTTCTTTATCTCTTCAGTATTTATCTATTTATTATCTATTCAAGGTTTCACAGATGAGAACACCGTCCCCAGTCAATGCATCATCCAAGGTCACAGCTAAAGGAGTAGATATCAATTCACTAATCCCTGCGCCGGAGGGGAGTGCTACACATTCCTCCCAAGTCAAGTGCAGGGTATTTGCGTGGCAACCACAGTATAATTGGTGCCTCTCTATAGCCCTGCTGTCAGCCGCATGGTGACCAATACGGTCTGGCAACAAGTGATATAGATAAAAAACGTAAATAACCTGAAAAGTTCCCAGTAAATAAGCAAAAGTTTCTCACCTTGAGATCCACCGTAGCAGTTCTACTAAAGAGTACACTTTTCAAAAACTAGTAGACACTCTAACCACATATTTGTGAACAAAATCCAGGAGCGCGGAAAACGCGCGTCCACACTGGACGGCGGCCATACTAGCGGTCTGTGTGTGTGTGTATTCACGGACCGATTTGCACGTTTCATGGGATGAAAAGCCCTAATAATGCACTGTAAAAATCCTACAAGATCCGGTGTGGACAGCGAACCGTCATTGTTTTCATTGACTTTAAGTCTGCTTTCGACTGTGTCCACCGGCCTGCCTTATGGAAACTACTAGAGGTTGAACATGTACCTCGAAAAGTCATCACACTCCTCCAAACTGCATACAACGGTTTAACCAGCCAGGTGCGCATCCAGAACGATTTATCTGAGGAATTTACCATCCAAACTGGAGTCCGCCAAGGGGATGTGGCCTCCCCGTTGCTTTTCAACATCGTGGTCGACGCCATTATGAGGCAAGCATTCAGAAACAGACAGGGCATACAATATGACAAGGATCACTATGTGACTGACCTGATGTTTGCTGATGATAGTGCTATCCTTGCCGGTAACGACGCTGAAGCCACGGACATCCTCTACGACATTGCCCGCATTGCCCGGCCATACGGTTTGAAGATCAATGCTGGTAAGACAAAGGCCCTGACAACAGATGGGTCGCAAGCCACCATCTATCTCGAAGGCGTCCAGATCGAGCAAGTGCAGGACTTTAAATACCTTGGGTCGCTGGTCCAGGAGAAGAAAGTTGCATCCACCATGGAAATTCACAGCAGAACTGGACAGGCGGCCACTGCGTTCGCCTCGCTCAAATGGTGTCTGTGGAAGAGGACCAACATTTCCACAAAGACTAAAATCCGACTCTTCCGGACTTTGATCATGCCCATTCTTCTTTACGGATCGGAAACATGGATTTGTCTCAAGTTAGATTTGAACAAACTTGAGGTATTCCAAATGCGATGCCTGCGGCAGATCTTGGGCATCTCTCTTCGCGACCGCATCACTAATGATACCATCCGCGCCAGATGCCAACAGCAACCAACCATTGCCGACCAAATCCAGAAGCGAAGGCTCAGATGGTTTGGCCACGTATGTAGAATGGGCACGAACAGAATACCATCCACACTCCTTTGGAGACAACGACCCACCCAATGGAGCATCCAACGGACCGTGCCTAGGAAAACGTGGGCCAAGCAAGTGGAAGATGACTTGAAGAGCCGACGTCTCGACCTTAACCAGGCCAGGACTGAAGCCATGGATCGTAAGGTATGGAAGAACATCACAGAGCAAGTCCGAAACCCTGCGGCACCTACAGCAGCATACTGGTTGCGTGGCCAACCGCCTCCCCCAGCTGCCAGCTAAGGACCAAAGAAGAAGAAGAAGAAGAAACTACAACCTCGAATGTAGAGGACTTTAGAAATTCCTAACGTTGACGGGAATCCTCAGGCCACTATAAACGCGTGGCAGACCGCGACGTATCGTGCCAATGGGGGCTCAAACGTCACTAAGATTTAGAAGTGGTAATCGAAGTTGATTAGTGTCAAGGATACCTTGGAAGCTAAGATATAGTGCATGCTGGCACCCCATCAGACTTACCGAATGAATATTCTATTAAATTGCCAAAAGCCACGGTAATGACTTCTGGCAACGTGGTTCCTGAGAAACTCCCAGTATTAGGCCAAGTAAGATGCACGGGAAGGGGCTTAGATTAATATGGTTTCTATATTGATTGAGAGGATGGAATATATGGTATGCTTATTCCTGATTCATTGCAAAGCTTGCTATTCGTTATAAGCGTCATAGAAAAGTTACAATTGTCTTGCTTGTTCATGAAGCTAAGAAAAATAAATCCTTTACAATTAGGCAGCCTCTTCTCTTTCTTTTGGTTCGCCAGACTACTGCTTCTAAGCACAGAAGTCTCATGAATGCATCAAGGGACGTATGTATCTATGCGGATGCTTAATAATCAGATCATTCTTAATGTTCAGATTATTAAGTGTACTTATTGTTATTGGAGGCTGAGTTCCACTTTTTCAAGTCTCCAATAAGAAAAAAACAAAAGCTATAGAGCCAGTGTTCAATGTGTTTTTTTTTTTTTTTTTGTTTTTTGCTATAATTATGGCAAACAGTATACAAAAGGTAGAATAATAAAAATAAAATTTTAAAAATTATTAAAACTTATTATTAATTTTAACATTTTAAAAATGAGTTTTCTGTTCCTGCTCCGGGACGGGCTGAGACTATAGTCAGAGGAGTTTTACAAGATAGAGAGAACAAGAACATCACTGTATTCAATAGTCATGTGGGCTAGAAAGAAAATTCAAGAGTTTAGAGTGATTAGTGCAGCTGAGAGAACGATAGAGGCTGCAGATGAATTTGATAGAATTGGCAGAAAGATTTTTAAAACAGAGAAGATGAAAAAGGGGCGATTCCAGAGTAGAAAGTCTCTGAAAAGGAATGTCAAAGTGAGAATATGCACTAGTACCCCTTAGCGAAAAGAATCGTAGAGCATATAATCTGAGCAATTCAGGTGAGTGATGGTTGAGGGTACGGATAACTGAGATGCAGTCAAGAAAAGTAAGTGGAGCTTGGCAGATTGTACGCCGAAATGGACATCATACAGATTAAAACTGGGACCACGAATATTTGTGAAATGAATGAGGATAATGAATAAGATTGTTCTGTTTATTCGACTATTCATGATGCATTCAGTAGATAAAACAAATAAGTGGAAGAGGGAACATATTACGTGAATTAAAGAAACTTTTGGATATGCCTCACACACAGCAAGGATATACTCAGCTCCTTGACATAAAATAACCTCGACAATTTTTACCCCATACGTATTACTCGGATTCCCTTAGTCACCAAGTGACAGAGTAGCGAGATTATACACTAAGTGAACCGGATGCCTCCTAGACAATTACCAATAGGTGGATCATGTGAACTATTTAGCAGCCGGGATGGTGATGCCCTCAAAAGACAATCGCTGACACTCGATGATGGAGGAAGGAAGAGGTTGCTGGAGCTTTCCTCTGGAGACTAAACATGAGTTTCAGCAGCACAAGCCTCCAATAAGCAAAGTGGTGATATTGCAACCGACGTTAAGAGTCATCAACCACCTAGTATGAGGGGCTCATCAAGCTCGCAGCTGCCCAGCTCAAAGGCAGAGCGCACTCCTGTGCATCAGGCAACACAGAGGCAATCTCCAAGGCAGAATGCGCTGGTCAAAGGAACTAGTTATTGATGGCGACTCTATTGTCAAGGAGACGGGGAATATACTATGCAAGAAGGATAGGTGGAACAGGATCAAGGTATGTCTGCCAGGGGCAAAAGTTGATGACGTTGTAGAGCAGATATCATCTTTTAAGGGCACAAAAGATTATATTGTTCGTTGGAACTAATTACATTCAGAGTAAGAGATTTGCAAATTTACTCAACAAGTACAGGTCAATGTTGAAAAAAAGTCGCGAGTTAGGGTTTAACGTGATGTGAGAGCGTCTGAAATTCTGCCCAGACACGATAGGAGGGAGTATATGATGACAACCTTGTTGACCAATTCGGCCTTGGAGAGATTGTGCAATGCTCAAGGGGTAGAATTTTTTACAGCCTGGTCTATGCTTGTTAACAGGAGAGAGTGCTTCTACAGGGATGGGATACACTTAAATAGAAAGGGGGCAAGAGTGTCTGCTGATGCTATCGAGGCAGCGTTAGGTGGGTCGGAAAACTGCTAGCTTGGTGGAACCCACAGACAAAAAGGTTAACAGTGGCCGCAGGCAGAGGCAAAAGTGATTCTTGCACTGCTTCTATTAGAATGAGCAGCAGCCTGGAAAGCAATGACATGGAGATATCCAGGACTGCTGGGAGTCATAGTGGAACAAATAAATACATGGGCTGTGTTAGGGTGACTAAGAGTAAAAATAGGTTCATGTATAATTGCATGTACACAATTCTAGGAGTATAGTTAATAAATTTGATGAACTTGAAGTGGTCAAGACATCAAAGGCAGATATTGTTGGGATATCAGAGATATGGTGTCACACAGATATAAGCGATGCATAATTGGAATTTGGGGAGTACAATGTGTACAGCAAGAATAGACAGGACAGGAAGGGAGGAGGGGTTATTCTGTTAGTAAAGAAACACAAAATCTAAGGAAGTGCATCCAACTGATGTTGGTGTACAGTGCAATGTTGAGGCTGTTTGGTGTGACATAAGCACTGGGAAAGGAAAAATGAGACTAGGTGTGTGTTATAAGCCTAATGAATCTGATGAGTATAATGAGCAATTGTGCAGAGAAATAGAATGGGCTAGTAAATCAGAATGTCTTGTAATGGGAGATTTTAACTTTCCAGATATTGACTGGAACTTGTAGGTTGGTCACTCGCACACTAGCAGGACTTTTGTGGATTTATTGGATGACTGTTTTCAACAGCAGCACGTTCAAAAGGCAACCAGAGGGAGTAATACTCTTTATCTGATTATCAGCAGTGATTATTCATGCATTAAGAATTTGCAGATAAAGGAACCACTGGGTGACAGTGATCACAATGTACTGATGTGGGAATTACTTAAAGATGTAACTACCATCAAGGCTAAAGGGAAGGGCTTTTGCTTTCGTAACAGTGACCACAGGGGTTTCAGAGTGTTTTTAAATTCTGTACAGTGGAATCAACTGATGATATTACCAACGATGAATTCTAAATGGGAAACCTTCAGGGATTTAATTTTGGAGGCTACTAGCCTTTTCATTCCAACCAAAAAATACTGTTCAATGTTTAGGCCTAAATGGATGTCAGATGAATTAATGAGGCTCGTGGCAGAGAAGAAAAATGTATGGAATGCATATAAAGTATCAGGTGACACAGAAGCCTGGGGAAGATATAAACTAATCTGTAATCAAGTTACAAAGTAGGTTAGGCAGGTGAAGGCAGATTGCGAGAAATCCTTGGCAAAGGATGAAAAGAAAAACAGCAAAGAGTTCTTTACTTATGTAAACTCTAGAAGGAAAGGGATGAATCAAATTGGACCACTTAACATAGATGGGTTGACTATTGATGATCATGCTCAGGTAGCTTATCAATTGAATGAGTATTTTGCATCTACATTCACACATGCGGAGTTATTCAACGACGTGAGTGCCAGAAGCTTATCAAACTCCAATAGGGAGCTAAGTGATTTTTTAATAACTGAGAGAAAAGTGGAGGAGAAATTGTTGAAGTTAAACATAAAAACAGCACCTGGGGTGAACGGGAGCTATCCAATTATATTAAAGGAGGCGTTAAAAGAAGTAAGCAAAGCCTTAGCCATAATTATGAGAGCTTCCTTTGACTCAGGGGAGGTCCCATGGACTGGAGGTGTGCAAATGTATCAAATGTATCACCAATTCACAAAGGGGTTCAAAAGGTGACACAAGTAACTACAGACCTGTTAGTTTAACTTGTTCCGGGGAAAATAATGGAATCACCGGTTAAAGAAGCATTGCAGGATAACCTAGACAAGACTTCAGTAATAGTTAAGATACAGCATGGGTTTGTTAAAGCGAGGTCTTGTCTGACCAATTTGATCGGATACTATGATGTGGTCACAAACTGAAAAAAATAATTTTGATATCATATACTTGAATTTCAGGAAAGCTTTTGATACTGTTGCAAATGGAAGACTGCTGTTCAAATTGGAGAGGTATGGCATTAAGGGTAAGTGCTACAATGGATAAAGGGAAGGTTGATAGTTAATCAATGGGCACCGCTCTTCGTGGACAAATGTTATTAGTGGAGTTCCCCAGGGTTCGGTGTTGGGCCCATTGTTGTTTTGTATATTTATCAATGATATTGATGAAGGTATATCAGGTTTAATGTGAAATTTTGCAGATGATACAAAGGATGGCAGGGTTGTTAACGACAGTAAAGACATTATGCTACTCCAACGGGATCTAGATAAGTTTGGAAAATGGGCTGAGAAGTTTAACATTGACAAATGCAAAGTACTGCATATGGGTAGCAATAACCGAAGAGAAACGTACTTTCCACTTCCCTGAGTGTAGTACCATTACACTCGGGGAAGTAGAAAGTGAAAAAGATCTGGGGATAATTGTGCAGTCAAATATGAAGTTCGCTGAGCAGTGCAGACGGGCCAGCCAGAGCAGGTCATGGAGTCTTGTCAATGATATAATGAATTTTGCTAGCATGGACAGGGTTGTGATTATTCCGTTATACAAGGCAATGTTCAGGCCACACATAGAGTACACAGGAGGCCTCATTTTAGGAAGGATGTAGAGTTGCTGGAAACGATTACAAAGAAGGGCAACAAGATTGGTAAGGGGAATAAAGGGATGCTCTTACCAAGAAAGGTTTAAGTTCTGCAAATTGCAGCGCCTGGAGAGTAACAGTTAAGTTAAGTTAAGGCAACTGCGAGGTGATCTGATTGAGGTGTATAAAGCCTTGAATGAGTTCAGCAAGCTGAATGCTGATGGGATTCTTCCTCTTGCTCAGATTAAGAACCTGAGGGAGCACAGATTCAAATTGAGGAAAGACAGTTGTAGAATAGATGTGCGGAAACATGCCTTTAGTCAACGGGTAGTTGATTGGTGGAACAGACTTCCATCTTTTGTTGTGGAAGTTGATAGGCTAAATAAATTGAAGGCTGAGCTGGACTGGCATTTGGAACGAATGGGAAGTTTTTTTTTTTTTTGCTGATGCTGCATAAGCTTGCTTTCTTGCATCGTATGCCTCTAATAATGCTAGTATTGTCTGGTGATATAGAAGGTCAGCAATTCTTGTGTGTGAGGTGGATGCTGCTCCTTAACCCCTGCTTACTGGTTCACAGTTGGGTGATCACCTGCAGTATACTAGGCGTAGCGGTTGTCAACAGCCTCCCACCATCGTGAAGATGGGAGAGGAAGGTTTGGTTGTTGTAGAGTGAAATTCGGTCCGCTTCACTTAACAAGAGGAACTTGAATATCAGCGTCACCAGCGTTTTATATTATCAGGTGGCAAACCACCCTTTCACAGATGGAAGTAAGTCTTTATTTTATTATTCCTTTTTGTTTTTTCTCTTCTCTTCATAGAATGAGTATTCCGCGAGCTTATTTTAAACTCTTATCGTGTTTTAAGGGGTGGGCGCATTTATTTTTATGCTAGTAAAAGTAAATGGTACAAAACGATTTTTTCTGCTCACTGTCACATAAAATGTGTATTGCTCTCCTCGTTTTTGGAGAATTTTCGACCCATCGCTACTTGACCGACTATACTGTACCCCAGCGTTTTTCAGTTTAACAATAATGCATATGAAATCCAATTTATGGGTTTAACATACGTTACCTGCGCAAGATTTGCACGTTGTGCAATCTGAAAAACCAGGAAAAATCTCAAAGAGATAAACTCTACTGCAGTGGCGCACCCCAGAAATTTTGTTTAAATTTCTTTGGGAGATTTGTACTTTCCAGATTGATACGAGCTTTTATAAACGTAACCACACGACAGTGCACTTACATAAAGCTCTGGCTCCCCATCCCCAGTGGGAATGCCCATGACTTACTCCCCTCCCGCCTGAGATCGGTTAACTACAGCCCCATTGAAATGATTTAATAATTCCTCTGGTCTCCGACGGAGATCCGAATCCAGGCCTCCCCAAAAGGGTGATAAATGAAATAACTCACGCGGAAACGCTTTTCTCATTTAAACTGTCAAAAGCAAACTATGTTATTTCTGTACAAATCAGTTTTGTTTTCTTAATTTTTATGGGAAAGTGGCCGGAATGCACTAAATCCGCGATTAAATTAAATTTAAAGACATTTTACTCCAATTTAATGCCTTGGAAAGATGCAGGGTATCTATAAATTATGAAGCTCGATTAAACCAGGGGCTCACATCTGGTGAGTATGGGCTTGGCACACCCAGGGTCCTGAGCTGGATACCATCATTCTTCTCTTCTTGGTGATTCCCTTCTACTCTCTCTCTCTCTCTCTCTCTCTCTCTCTCTCTCTCTCTCTCTCTCTCTCTCTCTCTCTCTCTCTCTCTCTGGGTAACTTGGAAATTTTTTTTTTTTAGCTGGTGCAGCATAAGCCTCGGCTTCCTTGCACTATATGGCTAGTAATAATAATAATAATAATAAAAGTTTTATTGTAATAGATACTGTAAAACGGTTTGCTGCACTTAATAAAGCAACTCAAAGAATTTCTTATCGCAATTTCTTATTGCACAACCGCACTTCAGTAAACCTCCACATGGGCACATTTGGTAGCACGTAGAATGGGAAAACGATTTCATTTAAAGACGTTTTGAAGCATCTCTTGAAAAATGGAAGTCACTGCCTGTTGAATCCAGTCTTTCAACTCTGGATGTTATTAACTATTTTGCTTTCACCTCGTCCTTTACGTATCCTCATATAAATAAAATCCATAGGAGTGATATTCGAGGAATGAGGAGGACATGGAACGGAACTATCCAGGCCAATCCATCGGTTAGAAAAAAAAATTGAGGAAATCGTGCACATGCAAGGTCCAGTGTGGTGATGCCTCATCTTGCTGATAGAACATATGTGGCGCATATGTTTCAGCTGAGGTGCAGCATAAAATTCGAGCATATCTAGGTAATTTGCGGAGTAAAGTGTTTTCATGGAAGAAATATTACACAATCACCTGGCTGAAGGATTGTGCGTACCATACGTTTACCTCGGGACTATCACGCTCGTGTTCATGAACTGAGTGGGGTATTTTCAGATCACATTCTCGACCGTCTATTCCTCTCGCTGTGTCTTGAGGCTTAATTTCCTGGACGATTTGCACTTTGTAGGCACAAAGTTTCAGTCTCTTGCGAACCATCCTGTGCAATGTTGCTCGCGGTATTTGCAACTACAGGCTTGCCCGGCGGATATACTTTGTAGTGCTTCGAGTAAACACTTCCTGAATTTCCGAAACTTTATCTGCAGATCCATTAGGCCTACCTGCTCCTTTCTGGTAATGATGTTGAAAGGGCAGAAGAAAGCAAGCATTTGGCGGCTGTGGGACATTTTTGTTTCGTAGCCAGATCTTTCTGGAATTCCCGTTAAAAACGTCTGTTTACAGCCACTGGAGATGTGGTATCCCACATGAACTTCGGCCCAGGTGGTTCCCAAAAAGTTTAGTTTTCCTAACATCCCACAGACGTTAGGAAAAGTAACATCTGCGAACCGCATGGGAAAAAAAAAATTCATTGAATTGTTTTGACAACTGCAGCAAACCATTTTAAGATACCTATTATAATAAAATTTTAATCTAGCTTCATAATCAGGTGAATAATTTATAGACACTTTGTATATGTAGAGCAGATCGCGCAAAAAACTACAAAATGCCAATTATAATATCATTCATCGATTTAAAATCACTTAAATTTGTTGACAGTCATCTGCCCTTTTCGGAAATGAAAAGACATCGTCGGATATTGCCATCGTCTGATAAAATCTGACTTTTTTAAGTGTAAAAGGCTCGAGGAAGTGAATAACCCTAAGGAAGTGAAACCGGTATTTCGTCTCGTGTCACATAAAACTCCATGTCAGTTGTCAGAGGAGCAACGAAGTCAGTTATGTTGGTTCAGTATTAGTGAGTTTGGTACAGGTGTACAGTAAATCTGGTGTAGTGGAATTATGTTGGTGGAAAGGGAAGGAACACAAGGAGTCAAAAAGGCGGTGACCGATCTTCTGATTACGAATTGTGGCTAAGTAGTTCATGCACATCAGGGCTCTAATGTGGCAAAATCTGCAGAAAGATACAGGGTGAGGTTCGCAGATCCATAAATGTGGCAATTTTGCAGTTCACTCTGCCCAATGTGGAAAACATTGCATTGTGTGGAAACTCTCTGAAACGGGTCGGTGACTGCATAACTGCGTGCCTTTGAAATAACCACCGTAAGTCGTATTCCGATATCAATGCACATTATTGGAAAATCGAATTATAATTACGCAGGAGTTGTGAACATTAAAATCACCAAGGAAATTTACCATCACACTAAAAGGAAGTTGGAGGAAACAGACGAATTCGGCAGAATGGGGTGAAGAGATTTTAAGCCAGATGAGATGAATACAAGGAGATTTCAGATTAGGAAGTCTCTGACCATGAATATCAGAGAGCACACATGCGCAAGTACACCTTTAAGGCGAAAGGAATCACAGAGCGAATAATTAGGGCAACTGAAATGAGTGGTGATTGATGCCCTGGATAATTGCGCTTCGAAAGGAGCTTTCATCAGATGCTTGTCTAGGGCGCCATTTGAATGCGCTTCGTCCATACTCGACAAGATACGTTCGAACAAATTGAAGTTGGACCAATGGCTAATCCTCCTGTCTGCACTTCTGGCTTCTTTGAATTTGATCATTAACCGTAAAACATCGGCGAACTGACTGCATATCTTCCATATTGTGTCGCGGTACTTATCGTAATCTGATCTCTGCTAATTATCGAATACTGTACTTCTCCTGAATTGGCACCGTTTGCTTTGCAATATCCGAAGATCGTGTCGCTCTCTGATAAATACAGAAGTTAAACAAGTTAGGTAATGTGCGTATTGCGTTATATTTTAGGCTCATTCGATTGTCAAATAACAACATAACAGAAGGATTAAAACTTCCATACTCTTCTCAAGAAGCGTTTACCCAAACTTCATCACATGGTGCTCATATGATGAAGATAGCTCATAGGTAGCTATCCGTGAGGTGAGATCTATATAACAGTTCCTTTTGGAGGGGGTTGGGAGTATGGATTACACAGACTATAGTGGTTGTTGTTATAGGGATTTTAAGCGCATTAACAACGAGTTTCCGAGAGAAAAACCATTCTACCCTCGCCTGAGACTGACTAATTCGGCCACGTTATGAAAACGACCCATAAAAATTGCTGGTGCCATTGACAGGATTTGAACTCGGGTCTTTTCCACCGGAGTGGGGAAGGATGGTGATTTCACCAACTATGCTACCCGCAAGATGTTATATGAGTTAACTTATTAGCATGAAATTAATGCAAAGGTTCCAAACAATAATCTACGAGAGATCCGAAATTTTATAAAGGATCATGGATCCTTTATAAAATTTCGGATCCAATTTATAGCAATATTTTTGTCGAAAACAAAATGAAATTTTGAAGTCGAGTTGACGTTTCTTTATCTCTAGTAATACTGAACATGTGAAACATAAGCCCGTTTATGTATAGATAATTCGAAATTTTATTTAAAAAATAACAATAAAAAAACTGCCATTTTTTTCCGGATTCGTGCGATTTTAATAAAATTTGGGAGGGCCAAACAAATCTTTTTAAAAGATCCAAATATAAAATTTCATGCAGATGCATCTACAGGAAGTTCAGTTGCGTTACGTGTGGAGAGATAAACGAACGCGGTAAAGATAAAAGCCGCTTTACACCCACTAACTCAGCTAAAAGTACATCTACAAAAATCTGCAAATTAAAATTTAAGTATTAAGATTAAAAGTTTTAAACTTTTGGAACTGTTGTCGCCAGAAGAGCAAACAATTTTTCTATTTCCTCTTCTCTTCGTTCGCTCGACTGTTTTTTGCATCAAAATCTTTGTCTTATCGCAATGATAATGCATTATGGGAAGTCTATTACAGTGGAGACGAATAAAAATAAACTCACTATATGGAATTAAATGAAATGCCTTACAAAACAAATAATAAAAATATAATTAATAAATACGAATACTTCTTTGCACCAACGTCATGTTTCCAACAAAAAGCATTATTTGGAATGCAGACATTGTTTTAAATGTATGATAAAAAAAGAAATATCGCAAACATGGAGTTCAAAATCACAACAAGAATCTGTAAAATGGAGGGTAGATTCCGTTTCCATTCTTGCGTAATGCGCACATGCACGTGCAAGAGAGAGAGAGAGAGAGAGAGAGAGAGGAAGGAGGGGGTGGGTAGAGGGGGTAAAATGAAAGCGATTTCCAGCAAAGGCAAGAGATAGGGAATGTTTGATGATACGCCCTTTGCGAGAGATTTATTGCTGCAGTTACTCAGCGGAAGATGTAAAATTGGAAATGGCGCCTCTCTTTTCTCACATTTTTCAACAAACGCCACCGACTTCTCAAATGTACTCAGTAAATGTAGAAGGTTATTTTTTATGGTGCAGGTGGAGTTGAAGAACGAGTTGTTGGCGGACTTTCCCTAAGTTGGTGTCATTCGACTGACAAGAGACTGGAACTACGTCATTGTTCATTCTCCTTGATAAAAAAAAAAAAAAAGAAACAATCTTTTCCCAGTGTTCCTTAACCGATTTCATCGTCAGCGATAACCTTCGCCAAAAAAATAATTGGCGTTGGCCTCGGTAGTTATCATTTTGAGCATTTCAGTTTAAAGAAAAAATATATTGTTTGTCAAATTTTCAGTTCTTTAACTTCGGCAGAGAGGCAATACCCAGAGGAAAACTGTTACCTCTAGATCGAGATCGAAGAAACAAATATCAGTTCCAAAATAGGCCACCAGATGGCACGCTGTGATATGCATTTTTAAAACATTCTACGATGTTTTAGATGCGATAATGGCAGCGGTGCGATGCTGAAGTGAGGTCGTGATCTGCTAATGGTATTCCACATTATATTAGTGTTTCAAGCGAAGAGGCCACTCGAGGACCAAGCTGGACGTGGTCAAAAAAGGCTGCCAAAGTCGTTATTGATGTAGTTGCGACAACACAACAGTAGGCAGTGGATGACACACACGAGAACTGCAGTTCACGAGCTGTTATACGACAAATGAATGCAGCCAAACGTACAGTAAAGATGGTGAAGTTGGAAATTTTAGGATGCTAGTCACGCGAATTTAACAGTATCCAAAATCCGCTTCTAACAGATCCATAAACACGTGACAATTTTACATTGCATATTTTAATACATTTTTAGATAGATAATAAATAGCCAGAAACATTTTGTTGTTCGATAAATCGCATTTCCGCTTAAATGGTATTGTGAACCGTCAGCATTGATCATGTGCCAAAACGCAATTTTAGAGTTTCCTCACACTATTCGATTTCTCGTTGATTTTATTTAACCTCAAACTAAAGAAGCCATCGAAACCTACAGCACTGCCCAGAAGACACTCTATGCTGGACTCGAATTTCTACATATCATAATTCTGAAGAAAAAGCATAAAGAGAAAGGTTTCTCCGAGGAACAGAAACAAAAAAAAAATAATAAATAAATAAATACAATAGCATAGCTGAACTGTGAATGGCTCTTCATTTAGTTTTGCCCTAAATCAGCTTAAAGTTATTAGGAATACATTTTGTGGTCGGTTTACCTATTTTGTAGGCTGAAAAACTGGGGTTTTCAGCCTGAGAAATCCAGTTTCGTAGAGAGAAAACAATGAAACTCCAGGCCGATTGACTTAACCACGATGTGAAAATAATTCTGTCATTAAACTGGTTCATATTTCAGTTCGTACAGAACAGTTTAATTATTATATTTTACAGCGCAGCGTGATTACAAGAAGCTGCATTAATTAACCTGGGTACATTTGACTACATTTGTGGTGGCCTTGTTACAGAAATGAGAAGGGAAAACATCACCCCATTTATTAAAGAAAGTGGCTTATTGTGCTATTTCGGGATGAAATTTTCGCATAAAGCTTACCACATTTGTGTTGAAGAAATTAAGAAAATGAGAAGATGATTGTTATTCTCGCTCGTGTACAGTTCAACGCTATAAAACTAAAAACAGAAGGGCATTTTCATAACCCAAATCTAACTTCTGTTAGAAGACCCACAGAATTGATCTGCTTAAGCTTTCTTCCCCACAAACTATACAATCTCATTATCAGATTATGAATGTAACGTACACCATCCTAATATCGAGAGTGCTTCCATGAGCTTTAATGACGTCGTATTGAACGTATGTTCTTTAAGTTAAATAATTTGGTGAGAGATTTGGGACTTCATAAATCTGCGGATAACCTAAGATCATGGTTTCCATCTATAAACTTTGATTTTCCGTCTAAGTCACTTTCTTAATACAGATATCACAAAGAGTTCATTCCATACTTGTCTGAGGAAGATTCGCTTGTCTACTTCGGAATGTTTTCGATTTAACGGCTGAGTTAGGAACTTCACTATATGGACCGAGTTAGTGGAGATGTTCATCAATTTCTTCAAACCTAACCATAAAGGAGGCAGTCTGCTTCGTAAGAAAAACTTACGTTTCTGTTCTTATGATATATTCGGCCTGATAAAAAACTTAAAAGTAATTATGAAGAATACAATTAGCTACTTTGTGGAGAATCAAAGATTTAGTGTTGTTAGGTCAGCAATCAATTTACCCTAAAATGCTACGTTGCATAAGTGAATGATAGAGCGAAGCCCAATTCGGTGTTGCACAAGGAATCAGTGGCCACACTGGCAGTTTTGTACGCCGTTAAAAATGTATTGAACGCGAAAGTCTGGTCGACTCAACGAACCTGTTACCTTTACTTCATATCAAATTAAGGTTAATGAAGCAATTTGTGAAGGCTTTAGACTAGGATGGTAATTTGCTTTAAGTATCTTTGCAGCAGTCAATTCCCAAGTTTATCTGATAAACTAGAATAAAGATTATCTGATAAATCACAAGCGTAAATCAAATGAAAACGAGATTTAGATTGTCCAAATTCAAATTACCTGCCGCCATTGGTGTAAATTAGGAGCACTAAATTAGTGGTAGAGGTATTGGTACTAATTCAATAGTATACAGTGGAAAACTCAGTCATCACCACAGCCGAAGAAATTCAAACCTTTCTGAAGCACTGAGAAACTTATGCTGATGAGAACAAAGTGAAACAGTCAACTCACAAAAATTAAGCACAAATCCTCAAAGTCGATCTGCGACATTTTTTCAGAAACAAGAGATCCGGACAGACGCTTAACTGAGGTGTAATTTTTTTTACACGACGATGCTCGAAGGTTTACTGGGAGGTGACTGAGCATCATCTTGGCAATTTTTTGGAAAACTAAAATAATGTAGCAGGACATCCTTTCCACGTGTTCAACAAAATAAGAAATGTGGTAAACAGGTGGAATTAGTACCAAAACTGTGGTGACCAATTTTTAAAAAAAATCAAGTGCCAGTAACTGACAAAGATAATTATCGTTTTCATTGCCCTCATAGAAGACAATAAAAATGTCTCAAAGAATGCATTTTTTGTTGAGACACAGATAAAATTAAATGCGAATGAACAATTTGATGACAGCTGTAAAAGAAGCATGGACTGGCTTCAAAAATATTGTTGACAATATCTTGGGGAACGAGAAAAATGATATTTATAGAAACTTTGTGGAAAATCTACTGGATAAGTTTCAAAAAAGCTAAGATGCAAGACGAAATTGAAGATTCATTTCTTCAATTGATACAGTGACTTTTTCAGGAAAAAATCTTGGATAATTAAGCGAGCAACAGGTTGAGCGATTCCACCAAGATATAACTATAAAAAAATGGAATAAAAATGTGAAGAAGGTGTAACCAAAACACGATGGCAGATTACTGCTGTTTCGAAGAGGCAGACGTCTGGCGTAATGCAGAAAAGGAAAAATCACAAAACGTTCATTTGATGAAAAAAAAAAAAAAAAAAAAAATTGACGTCAGTTCAGGAATCAGCGTAACAAACTGAAGGAAAACAACATACGAGAGGCGTTTCGAAAGTTCGTGGCCTAAATATGAAGGGTTCATTTAAGGAGTCTGGAAGCATGCTATTTTTCAACAAGCCCCTTTGGAGTCAATACGCTTTTGTCACCAATGTTGCATTGCATTATATCTTGCCTCCAAGAATGCATCTGCTGCATCAATGACATCACGGAATCTTGAAAAATGGATACCAACCACGTATTTATTTATTTATTTCAAATTAGGAAGTGAAAGTCCGATGACTTTCACTTATTTTTACGAAGAAAATGAGGGATGGTCCAAGATTTCAAAGCCCCACTCATGTAGTGTAACCACGGCAATGATAGACTCGTGAGCAAGCGCATTGTCTGGTGGAACAAAACTGATTTGCTCAGTTTTCATCGGCGTTTGTCTATAATATTTTCACACAACTCCATCCCATCGTCTGCATAATAGTCTGGTGACTGTCTGGCCTTTCTGAAAGTAATCCATTAGCAATATCAGCATCCCAAAAAATCGATGCCATCACTTTGACAGCAGAAGGAAACACATTCTTTTGAGGGCAGGGAAAGCAGCTGTTTCTCCACTATTTGGACTATTCCTTTGTCTCTGGCTGAGATTGCTGGATCCACATCTCATCATTGGTCACAAACCTTGCAAGAAAATTTGCTGAATCCACTTGAAAACGTTGCAAATATTCACTTGACATGACGACTCTTGTGCATTTTTGATCTGCTGTCAACAACTTTGGGACAGCAGATCAAAAACGCACAAAAGTTGTCACGTACCTTTCATCTTTACTTTTGTTTTGAATTAGGTTTACATTTGAATTAGTCTACAAACACAGAAACTATGACGCGCGCAAGCTCACACGATTCACAATGATCTATTTCTACAGTACTGCTTTCTATTCTCAGAAAGTAGGCCAAATGCATTTGATAAATTGAACGTTAAGTCAGAACGATTCAACAGAATAGTGGTATCAAATGGTAGGTCGATTTCTGCTTCAGTACAATGACTTAGTCAGTTTACACACCCGTTTGAAAAGATCTAAGTTCGAGTGCAGTCTTAGATTGGCGGAATTTCTGAATGGATTAAATCCATTCCTGTTTCAGTTAATGTCCAATACAAGTGCGGATCTATGCTCAATAATTGGTCTAGACATTTTGCGGTTGTTATTGTAATCGGATTATGGATTATCTGATAGGATCATCGACGCAGAAAACCTTTCTGAACTTCAATCTGTATTTCAATCAATGTTTATTTCACAATGTCTTTGTTTGCGCCAAAAACTGTGTCAGAAAAAAATCGCCCAATTTATGACCATCGCAGTTTTTGGCATAAATTTCATTAAAGCGAGAGCACAGAACAACCACTGACTTCAGAATTTCTGGAAGATATCCAAATCTGATCTTGAAGACCACGTGAAGAGAACTGACCTCAGTACACGAAAATACCCTGAACATCAGAGAACTTGCTAAGAGTAATGAAATGCTTTAAAGAACGAAAGGTGAAGTATTTATTTTCGTGGGCATAAAAGGAAAACCACCTTTAGATTACAAGAGATGCAAGACATCTCCTATTCATAATGAACCACTCAGAAGTACATAATAACACAATTCAGATATCAAAAAATTAAAAAATATATATTGTTATTATTGGCTCTTCTTGTTTCTCCAATAAAGATTTCTATTAATTTTATTTTAAAAAGAGTATTGTCCAGTGACTTCTGGCATTACGATAGATGTACTCCACGTTTGACGTGACCCCACTATTCTGTATATCCTTAAAAAATGTTCTGAAAAATGGCTTTCTTCTCCAAATTGCAAATATATGGAAAACCAGCTTTTATTGCTGTATTTCCTTAAGCTGACTATTCTTCTAAACCTGCTTCTGGACAATGCAAAAAATCGGTACACTTTCTAGACTCCAGAGCCGTAACTGCCTACGTTTATCTCCCCTTCGTTCTCTCCAGAGTTCTGCTTAAAGAGACTTGTAGTTTGCGGGATTCGTACTGCCCGAACCAGGCAGGTAATCGATCGCTACACATGTTCAGCTTTTTTTACGACCTCTGCCCAACGCAGCCAGACAGTCTAATAACCAACTTACCAATGCACGTGAGTTTTCCGAGATTGTGTTCCCGTTGTTACAATACTCCACTGCTCTCTTGGCTCCCTTCCAGAATAGGTAATCACAGCCACCCGCTGTACATCTAATTCGGGTGGCCAAATCTTACTACTGTATTTGCATACATAAGGGTATGAACATATATTTGGACCTTTCAAATCAGATTGTTATTCAAATGTATCGCGGATGTGGAAGACACGAAATTCTCTCTCTCTCGGATGCCCAAGGGCATGTTTATATGATATCCTCGGATGCATGCGTGCAGTCCATTTAACTGAAACAATCGATAACCTTACTGGCAACCTTACACCTAGAAGACTTTTCGGAAGAAGATTCTTCGTAAACCTACCACTTGACACTCCTTTTCTTTCGCTCTAAAACAGGGAGTTTCTTTCTCTCTCTCATCTTACTTTAAATGAGTCAATGTTCAATCATATTTGCACTGTGGTACAAAATTGATAGATTTCCACTGTTGATGAAACAGGAACTTCTAATTCCCGGTTCGTAAACATCAAATAAATATGGAAATACAACCCAAAGGCCCCCTGGGTCATTTTGTTTAAGAAAAGAGTCTTCTTTGTATTTAGATGGCACATTCGTGTCTTTTTGTTTGTTTCTTTATAGTCGGTTTGCCAATTTTTCGGGATGAAAACAAAATTCCCCTGGGGAAATCTATGAAAACCTCTCTCCAGACTGATTAATTCGAGCATGGTCTGAAAAAAAAGAATAATAAAAATAATAATCATAATGAATAAAACCAGTACAAGTTTCTTTCGTCAAGACGGATCTGGAACCCACTCCTTTTCCGTTCAAGTGTGAAGCAAAATGATAATAACCACTGTGCTCACAGCGAGGAAAATAAAAAGATGACAGTATTATTACCAAAAACATTTATTAGCAAAAGCCTGTGACTTCCTCGCACTATATGACTAATACTATAACAGTTTAATTTTCACCCTTAATCACTGATAAGTCTAGAAGTGGAGCCTCAGCTATGAAAGTTGTATAATTAATACTACTCATTGTATTAATTGCATATGCAAGCATAATGGCAAACCAAAATTTGCAGAGAAAAGCACCGTACCAAAATCACAACGCGCTGCTTCGCTCTTATCCTTCACGATGATTTTCTATGGAAACTTCGTTTTACTATTATAGATACGCACGAAAATGTTTTCGGACTGCTTATATTAACCATTTATTAATACAAGCAGTCCAAAATTAACCTATTAGTTTTACTCACCTATACGCAAGTCATTCTACCACGTAGCATGAGACTCTTGCCCCAAAATACTCTATACTACTACACACCATCAGGCATCTCTCATATTGTGGAGTTATACTTCATAACTGCGTTGTCACTATTGCAACAACCAGGTTACCTACCCACCCACCGACGAGAAGCCAATGAGCTTGGAATTGGTGCCATCTGGGTGGTGGTATCCGCCAAGAATAAGTAACATTAGTCTTCTCCACTGGTGAAGCGTTACTTAGTGCAATACCATGGGAACTCGTTGTGAAGATATTCATAATATGAGATATAATTAAACCGATGCAATTGCACGAACCTATATGCTAGTCAATTTTACTACTTAGCATGAGACTCGCCCTAAAATACTCTATAGATTAACCATTTGTTCATTTGTTCTGCGAATTTACGTTCTTAGACTTTCACAGTGATTTAGAACATCGGTTTTTCTGCTTTGTTGTGAACTGCGCTCAATATTTTATTCTCACAATAAAAGTCCACCTGATTGCGGTACATGGGGATGCATTTTTAAAATGGCACGTTTCTTTCAGGAGGAATAATAAGGTACTTTAACGCAGCCTCTATTTATAGATTGTTTCTTTTAGCACAAGTTCATCGTAGTTCGATATATTTTCTGGTTAGATGTTAAAAAAATAAAAAGTCAGCGCTGACGGCGTAAGGCGCATAAGGTGCTAGATGGTATCGGAAAATTGTGCACATTTCATGACTGATTTGTGGATGGAAAACTCGAGTTTTAGGAGAGGGATAAAAATAAAAATATCGCTGGAGAGAGGCGGTTAATTCGACCATGAAAAAGCCCATAAAAGTTCCTCTTCTCCGGATAGAAATCGAGTTGAAGCTTACCATGTTGAAGAGCAGTGATTCTAACTATTGTGCCAGCAGCCAGGGTCAGAATTCTGGTAGTCATCCCTTTTGTTATGATCTTCTTCCTACCGACTATCCTGCTATCATAGACAGGCTGCGGAATTCCTACCCAAAAAGCCTACTTCAAATATTGACGTACTCATAAGGATTGTACATATCGTGGGAGTTGAGATGAATACTTTAAGAAGGTCACTGCAATTTCCTCCTGATTAAAGCGGAATTGCAGTGCGAGTTCGAGCCCTTACACTGCCTCAAAAAAGAAGAAAAAAGATCAGTTCATTGTAGATAGGGGAATTGGAAAGTTCAGTGACATAGTGCGCTTATCAAATTTGGCATGTGCGTCTGTCGAGAACCTTTCCAATTTTTCAGCCAGTAAAAATTAAATTTCCCCAAGTATGGCATCCATAAGTTTATCCAACATCGTTTACGCCGAATCCATTGTACTAAAAATTTTCTTTTGGTGAGATATTCGGTGGGGGGCACAATGGAACTCTTGTTTTATCTTTTATATTGGTTTATGGTACGCTGAATTAATTGATATTTGTGTGTGACTTGATTCCACTTGTTTTATTCAATTGATACTATTTATATTACTCTGGCCCTGCACCTATAGAAAAAGTGTCTTCTCCTAGTATTTGTTCAGGATAATAATTATTATAATGAAAAAAAGGCCGGAAGCTACAGTAGATACATATTATGGACTGCAGCTAAATTATGTTCCAATGAACAGCTAAATTATACAGCGATATATTTTCACAAAACATCTGAAAATGTTTCCGCTAGTACAAGTTGTTTTGTAACATTTTGTTTCGATTGACTCTTTGGTTTGTCACATGTAATAATTCTATATAACTGCAGAATTTCAAGTAGCTCATAATTGTTGAAACTATTTTTTCACAATTTAAAAGTGTAATTTATATCATAGCTTTGCATTAGGTGCAACTTCCTCCCCACTTTCAACTCTGACCTCATGCGAGAACTGAGGCTACAGCCACCACTTTCTGTTTATAAACAGAGTCTGGCACAAAGGCATCCAATAGATCGGTGTTCCATGTGAAGAATGGACCTAACTGCACCATGGAGGTGGAGAAAATTTCAGAGAGTGTGGCGAACTCAAAATGTGGGGGTTTGTATATAAGTACCGGTTGTACAGTTCGGGGAAGCTTTGATTGGGACTCCTGGTATCTGTTGATCAGCACATCAGGCAATATTTCTGAGCATTATCTGACTACATACCCCCTACATCTTCCAAGACCACGAGGGCATCCGAGGCAAGATTTAAGCATAGTATAAAGAAGCCATGGGCCGCCCTGAAAGTGGGGCCTTCTAGTTTTCGTCTATGCAGATAAAAATGTATAATTATATTTCTGTAGACGCTTTGCATGCTATGATTTAAGGCATGATCATATTTAAATCCGGCTCTGAGGGCCGCTTTCAACAAAATGTAATTGCGAGTCGCAGGAGTGCAGCTGTATTGGGCTAGTTCGGCGATCATTCGGTGAATTCACCATCCTCTCGGAGCAACAAAACTTGTCCGATAATTAATTAAACATGTTCGAAAAGTTACTTAGGTCTGCATAAATAGTGTGAAGAGTCACCAAAAAAGATGAGTTTCAAGGATCATTATTTGCCTTTTGCGCAACTTTCATATCTGCAGATAGTTAATCGTCAGTTCTAATATATCAAAAGTACACAAAGGTTTTAGTGTCATGGGTTCTTAATAGCACTCTTATGTTTTTACAAGTGGGTGTTCATCAGTCACATTAGATGTTGTGAGACCTGGAAAAGTGCACAGTTTGGAGACTACTTTCAGCTCTAAGATCGGCTAACTACAACCCCGACAGATTTATTTGTTTAAAAATGTTAAATCAGTTAACTTTCGATATTAAACGCCGAAAATTTATAAAAAGTTTAAAATTATTATTGATGTAATAATACGAAACTATTTCAATAATATAAATTTTATTATACCTCCGTGTTCTCATCTTTCTAAAATTGAAATGGCTTTATTACTATATACTTTTGCGTAGCACATTAATTCTTTCACTGGCATTTTGTTTATGATTGTGCTGGAAAATAAAAATTTCTCAACTCCAAGTCAGTTCTACCTGCGATCTACTCCAAAGATTTTGCAATCCAAAAACGATTTTTTTTTTTTTTTTATGAGAACCCCAAACACGAGAGGTATTAGAACCTATAGTACTTAGTACCGTGCTTGGGTTGGAGGTTGAGAAGACGAAAGAAGATATTTGTTGACATTGGACTTGAACTTCTGTAGATTGTAATTTTCAGGAAATACGTATGAAGGAAGGTTGTTCCAGAAAACGGCAGTTGAATGAATAAATGAGGAAGATGAAAAGTTGGTTCTGTGAGTTTGAAGTTGGACAGTAAATGGATGTTGGCTGGTGGCGGCACGTGTTCGGACTGTTTTGAAAGAGAGAGCGGGAATTATAGAAGCCAATTCGGAAGAACAGTGCCCATGGAAATATCTGTAGAAGAGGCATGCAGCAGAAACAGTACGTCTATGAGAAAGCGAGTGGAGAGACTCTGTTAGAGATGAATCATTAATTAACCTAACTGCCCTCTTCTGAATGGAATCAAGAAGCCTGAGAGATGTTTTGGGGGCACCACCCCAGATGTGGGAACAATATTCCATGGCAGGGCGGATTTGCGATTTATACAGAGTGAGCAGCTGTTTGGAAGAAAAGTAACGCCGAGAGCGAAAGAGAAAACCAAAGTTTTTTAGATGCAGAGGAAGCAATATTTGTAATGTGCTTGTGCCAAGAGAGATTAGAAGTCAGGGAAATCCCCAAAAGAGATATATCCTTTTGCCTAGAAATCGGAGTGTCACTAAAGATAAGCATAGGAGCAGAAGAATCCTTTTTGCGAGATATAAGGCAAGACTGAGTTTTAGAAGGGTTGAAATCAACTAAGTTGTCTTTGCCCCACTGGAGAATTACCTGAAGATCGGCATTTAAGGAATTGGTAGCAGAATTACGAGAAGTTGAAGCTAATTGAGCAGGGCAAGGTTTCTCAAAATGGAAGGTTGAATGCAATGTGCTATCATCAGCAAAACTATGGATAGGATTTCCAGTCAATGGAAGAAGGTCATTGATATACAAAAGGAAAAGAGTGGGGGAAAGAACTGAACCTTGGGGGACACCGGCATTAGTGGAGAAGTTAGAAGACAGAGAGCCATCTACCATCACCCTCAGTGAGCGATCAGAGAGAAAACTGGATAACCAATTACTAAAAACAGTTGGCAAACCATAAGATGGAAGCTTGTTTAGAAGACCTTTATGCCAAACACGATCGAAAGCCTTTGAGATGTCAAGAGCAACTACTTGTGTTTCACCGAACCTTTCCATTGAAGTAGTCCATAAATGGGTAACATAAGCCAGAATATCACCAGTGGATCGACACTGACGGAATCCATACTGGCGATCGTTGATCAGACGGAAGGTTTCTAGGTAGTTTAAGAGTTGGCGGTTAATTGATTTCTCCATTACTTTAGAAAGAGTAGAAGTAATTGCAATGGGACGATAATTGGATGGGAGGGATTTGTCACCCTTTTTAGGAACTGGCTGGATATGAGCAAATTTCCAAGCAGATGGAAAAACACCTTTGGAATAAGAAAGTGAAAAAAGGCGGCAAAGAATAGGAGTAAGTTCAGGAGCACAGATTTTGAGAACAAGTGGAGAAATACCATCAGGACCTGGAGCTTTCTTAGCATCAAGATTCGTCAAAATCCTTCTGATATCCTTTTGACGGAAGACCACAGGAGGCATTGAATGGACCGTGTTGGGAATGGTGGGAGGTGTTTTACCAAGTTCATTAATACATGAGCTGGAAGAAAAATGGGATGCTAGCAGGTCAGCTTTATCCTTGGCTGAAGTGACAACAGAACCATCTGGTTTGGACAGAGGTGGAAGCAGAGATGGGCAAAAGTTGCGGCCAATAGCTTTGGCAAGAGACCAGAATGTTCGGCTACCATTAGGGCAAGAAGCAAGTTTTCTACTCTTAGCCTGTTTAAACTCTAGTTTGGACTGATTAATAACTGCTTTACAATTGTTGCGAGCTTTGGTGTAGGCAGAAAATGAAACTGAAGAATTAGAAACAAGCCAATTACGATATGCAACATTCTTCTCTTGAACAGCCTTAGCACATTTATTGGAAAACCAAGGTTTAGATAAAGGACGAGATTTTAAAGTGGAGTGTGGGATAAAGGATTCCATTCCTGCAAGAATAATTTCACTGACACGATCTGAGCAAACGTTGACATCAGGAGTTTTGAAACAGTAATCCGACCAAGGAAAAGAAGAAAAGAAGTCTCGCAGGTCATCCCATTTTGCATTCTTATAATGCCAAACAACACGAGGTTGGGAATAGCCATGAGATAAAGGTTCCATTGGAGAAGAGACAATCACCAAGTTGTGATCTGAAGTGCCTAAAGGACCTCTCACTTCGACCGTGTACTTAGAACGGTTGTTTGTGAGAAAAAGATCAAGTTTATTGGATGTATGATTCGGACTGTCCGGTATTCTTGTAGGTAAATGAACAATCTGTGCTAGGTCATTAGTAATTGCAAAAGCCTCAGCATCTCGACCTGCTGGGTCGGTGTGACTAGAAAACGGAAGCCAGCTGGAGTTGTGAACATTAAAATCACCAAGGAAAATTACCTCACTGTTAGGAAAGTTGGACTGGAGAAAGTCAAGTTGCAACGAGAGGAAGTCAAAGAGCTCCAAGTGATTAGTGGAGTTGGGAGAACGGTAGAGACAACACATGAATTTGACCCAATGAGGCAGAGAGATTTTAAGCCAAAGAAGATCAAAGAGAGGAGATTCCAATTTGCCAAGTCTCTGACAGGGAATATCAGAACGGACATATGCACAAGTACCACCTTTGAGGCGAAAGGAATCATACAGCGAATAATTTGGGCATCTGAGATGAGCAGTAGTTGAATCAACCGATAACTGAGATTCTGTCAGAAAAAGTACATGGGGTTTGGCAGACTGCAAGTGGAAATGGACATCGTTGAGATTAGAATTGAGACCACGTATATTTGTGAAATGAATTAGGAAATCCTTGGGAGGTTTAGATCTTTTCGCAGATAAGCTTGTTCTATTAGTTTGACAATTCATGGTGTATTCAATAGTAAGAAAAAGTGGGTGGGACATGCTGTATGAAGTAATGAAATTTTTGGATATGGCGTACATGTGGTAAGAATATACCCAGATCCTTGACATAACGTGGCCTCGACAATGCTCCCCGCATACACACTACTGGGACTCCCTCCAGTCACTATCTGGCAGAGTAGAGGCAGCAAGATTATACACTAGCTGATCCAGAAGCCTCCTAGAGAGTTACCAATAGGTTCGGTCCGGTGTACTAACTAGCGGCCGGCCTGCGAAAACCGTTTTAGAGCTGTACCCTCGAAATGTAAGAAATATTGGATCTCGCCACGACGTTCATCATAACCTCAAAAGTCATCAATCATACTGCATGATGGAAGAGATAGGGAAGGGTTGACCGGAACTTAGCTCTAGAGACTAAAACATGGGTTCCACCACTTCAAGCCTCCAATAAGCAAAGTGGTGGTATTTCACCGGTTGATGAGAGTCATCTACCGCCTAGTACTGCCTGGTAACATAGAGGGGCGGCATTCCTCCATGTGGTGTGGGCGCCACACCTCGACCCCTGCTTACGTTGGTTCACACCTGGGTGGTCACCCACCATGTGCTTGTGCATGGAGGTTATACCCAGGATTACTAACAGCCACCATCGTGAAGGTGCAAGCAGAGGATTTGGCTGTCACAGACCGTCCGGACTTCGCCGAAATTGGGTCCACTTGACTTGAGTGTCACTCGAATATCAGTTCCATCAGCGTTTTAGACTCCCAGGTAGCAAGTACAGCTTGTCTGGCATATCTGAGAGAATGTCTGTGACAACCTCAAGGACCGATTGAAACCTATAATATATGGATTCCGGTGTAAGTAGAGACCATAATAACTGCTTGGACTTAACGAAACACGCATTTTAGACATCCTAATTACAGTGTTTAGTTATGGAAAAGCGTAATCGCGAAATTGAACAGATGACCAGAGAACCACAGAACGTTTCATCGCTTCAGACAATAAATATTTATTCGTAACGTCGATCAAATTTGGATAACTCCCAGTGGAGTGTATCCCCATCAGTTCTACCCGCGATCTACACTGAGTGGACAAAAATTATGGGAATACCTACTTAGTAACACCTTTCGCCCAGATAAGGACAGTCAAACGGCAAGGCATTGAGTCCACTAGTTCACGAAAGCGTTCCACTGGTATTTTCATCCATTCTTGCTGCACCACTATTCATAATTCCGTTGCATTCCTGGGTGGAGGATCCAAAGCTCGAACGCACCTTTCCACAGCATTCGAAAGATGCTCCACAGGGTTCATGTCCAGTGAACAGGGAAGCCATTCCATGGTGGTGAAATCTGAGGAATGCTCTTCGAACCATGTTCTAGTAAGCACGGCTCTGTGGGGAGGCGCATTGTCCTGCTGGAGGAGTCCACTGCCATGTGAGCGCACGATGACTGTGAAGGGATGCAGATGGTCTGCAAGGATGGACACGTAACCTGTACCGTTCAGAGATGCGTCTAGACGTACCAGAGGTTCCAACGTGTGCCAGTTGAACACGCCCCAGACCATTACCGATCATCCACTTACCTGACAGTTCCTTGTTTACAAGACGGGTGCATAGCTTCGTGCGGTTTCCACCAGATACACACTCTCCCGTCCGCTCGAAATAACTTGAAACGGGACTCTTCAGACCAGGAGACTCGTCTTCAATCATTCAAGGTCCAGTGCCGATGTCCTTTCGCCCAGTTGAGGCGTAGCGTCTTGTGTCAACAATGGGACTCTGGACGGTCGGTGGCTCCCATAATCTATTGCGGCTAATGATCGCATGATGGTCTTGGTAGAGACATTTCTGGCACCTCCCTTGTTGAAGTCGGCGGTGATTTGTGCCACTGTCACTCTCCCGGTTGGCTATCACCAAAATCACACACCTCTATTCACCTTGGGCTGCCTGCGTCTACACTGCGTCGCTTCTGGAAGACATGTTCCTCATCTCCCTCTATTGTCGTCTGGTAGAGTTACAGAATTACAGATTTCACCGTGTGCACGGACATTCAGAAAATCTCATGTTTTAATTATGCTGGTTGCAATACAATAAATCTGGAATAACCTAAAAATGTTTTGTTGTTAAATTTGAATGTCCAGGTGGTAAAGAACGCCGACATTACAAAGACTGTCCTAACCGCGAAATGTTCCAGATCAGCCTTTTCATATGCTAGTGAATGTTCTGTATCATGCAATAATACTGCTGCTTCCAATACGTCACGTGCCTTCAAGGAAAATAATAGTGTTTTAGAGGAGCCAGAAAGGTTCAGTCTTATATCACGCTCAAGCATGACCCTGAGTGCTGCCTTAACCACTATGCCAGTTAAAATGCCATTTTGCATATTGAATATCGAAGTATTGAGCCACACCTTCAGAAATATATCAGAATTCGAGACTGATCTCTATAGTGGGCAGTAACGATAACTCCTGCAGCCATAAAACTTTTTATATTCGTGTGTATTTTGTTAAACTCTTTAAACTTCATGCACTCGTTTTCTTTAAATTTTAAGATTAGTAATCCTGCTAAAGAAAACGCTGAAGTTTGCTCGAGTCACTGACTCAGCAGTATCTCTTATAACCACTGAGAAGTTTCTTCAAATGTCGAAACAAAGAGGAATAATTAAGAAACTGACTAAGAATGGATGGCTAAATTTTACGAAATCCCATCCTCAAATAAAAGTCCAGAACTTTGTGCAGACCATCGTATCATGGAGAATTTTCCTTTATATCTCCTTGTGAATATCTTATTATGCGTGACACTACACGCATAACTGAAGGTAGTGGTTGTTGATTCACTGGTTATCAAGGTCAAGGGTCATCTTTAACTGATTATGTAATCACATTTCAATTAGCCAATGTTTTACTTAAAAATAAAGGAAATCCCTCATAAACATCCAGCCATCATTATAGACCTGTTAGCTTTACAATGCAAGACCAACCAGAGAGGACAGCAGTTATACTGTAGTCTCAATATAGATTTATTAAGAGGGGATTTTGTCTAACCAATATGATTGAATACTATGATGTAATAATAAAGGAACTGAATGCAAAATATAATTTTGGCATCATATACTCAGATTTCAGAAAAGCTTTTCGTACCATAAAAGACTGCTTTACAAATTGGAGCAGTGTGGCATTTAGGGCAAGTTACTGTTATTGATAAAGGACTGGTTGAATGGAAGACAGAGTTTCAATGGACACTGCTGTTTTTGTACTAATGTTTTAGTGGAATCCTCCAGGCTTCAGCGTTAGGCCTGTTGTTTTTTCAATATTTATTAATGCATTTATGAAGGTATATCAGGCTTAATGTATAAGTTTGCTGATGATACGAAGGTTGGCAGGATTGACAGTAATAAATGTAAGCTACTGCAACAAGATTTAGAAAAATTATTCACATGGGTTGAGAAGTGGCAAATAAAGTTTAACATTGAAAAAAGCATATGAGTAACAATAATCCCAGATTAATGTACCGACTATGGGATACTGGACTAAGGACAAGGGAAAATTAAAAAGATCTGGGGTAATTGTGCAGTCAGATATGAAGTTATCTGAGCACTGAAGCCCAGAGGGCAGCTCATGGGATTGACTGAGCTACCAGGACAGCTCATGAGATTTTGTCAATGATATACAAGAATTTTGTCAGCAGGAATAAGGATATAATTATCCCGTTGGCAGGATAATGGTTAGTCCACATCTTGAGTACTGCATACAGGTCTGGAAGCTTCATTTTAAAAAGGATGTTGATTTGTTGGAACAGGTTCATACAGAGAAGGACAACAAAGATTAGTCGTTGACGGAAAAAGGTATTATTACCAAGGAAGGATCAGTTCTGCAGATTTCTGCAACTGAAGACTAGGCACCTGCGAAGAGATCTGGTTGAGGTGTTTAAGGCTTTGAATGGATTGAATAAGCTCAATACTGATGGAGTCCATCTTGCTCAGACTCAGACTACACACATGAGCGGGTGTGAATTCAAATTGAAGAAGGATGATTACAAATCGAGGGGCAGAAATTTGCCTTCAGCCAGCGGGTGGGTGATTGTTGGAACGAATTTCCATCTCGTGTTTCAGAAGAGTAGTTTGAAGATATTCAAGGAAGAACTAAGTAACTTATTTTAGAAAGGGTAGACAGGTAATGTGGAAAGTGTTTGGTTTTTTTTTTTTTTTTTTTATTTGGATGATGCTGTATAAGCTTTCATTCTTGCATCATTTGCTACTACTAAACAAATTGTCCTTTTCCCAGTTCTAAAAGGAGCATTGCCTCTTTCTGCAAATCATTGATCATGACTAATATTCGAATTTCGCGAAAGCATTTTAAAGAAGCAATTTTATTTTAATACAAGTGTATTGACGATTTCATGGGTACTGACTAATTTCTATATCTACTAATTCACGCATGCTTAAAGAGCACTATAGGCGCACCATAGACACCTCTTATCGTAATATTCTAATATTCATTTTCATTAATGAATGTTATAATGCTAAATATCGCTACATTCGACTTAAATCAGTTTCGTCCTCGTTAATCCTTTATGGACTCTGCTATCGTTTCCAGTGGAAATTAGATAGAAATTAACCTCTTGGGAAGGTACATTAATCCTTGTCAAGGTTGATGGGGATGACCGCTCTTCTGGCAATAAAATACCAGTAACAGCAACTACCATCACTGATGAAAATATAATTATCGGGCTTATAATGGTCAAAACGAGACTTTGGTGACAAGAAAAAAATAATAATTATCGATAAATTAGCGATTTGGAGAGTTTTCATTTAATACTATTCATTAATCTCGTCCTTCGGAACGTCGCAGAGATGAGTAGGAAGGAAATCCATAGAATATCTACGGGTCGTGCGAAATTACGTCAATTAGCAGAATGTCGAGGGGAGGTTGTACGTCATTTGTATCTCAGATTGCGAATTTTGGACTCAATTGCCACTGATACACAATGGCTAAATGAATGCGTACCTTCATGACTAAAACTGCGTTAATTTCTCTACAGCAAGCTTCAAAGATAACCGTGATTTTACGAAACTGTGTTCCCCGTTTGTTAGAGATCTAACTCAATCTGAATTTCCAAATGTTATACTCGCTTTTGTAATATCAGCTCTCCGATGTGCGGCTGACTCGCTAATGATCATCGAATACATAACATTTTACTCATTCGAAGCACAAAGTTTGATGTTCTCTTGATGGGCTGAGCATAAGACTTTCATGCTTCCTCCCCGATTTCTTTAGTTCATTCGATGGCCTATTATTCAAAGACGAGTCCTATTTTAAGACATCGAAGTAATCCAATTAATCTTCCCCTCTGTTTCAACTCCAACCATAACGTTTCCTTTATAGATTATACATCGGAATGTGTGGTACGTAACCCAAAGAAACATATTCAATAGTTGTCCACTAAAAGCATCACAACACCCTATGGATAGCACAGTGCTTACAACAGCTGTTCTTCAATACCACGTCCTGGGTTTGAATCCCATTAAAGGCCGGGGTAATTTTCATGGGCTTATTCACATCAAAACCGAGTTAATCGTTCTCGGATGAGGGGCTGCATGGTTCCCCCCCTAAAAACTGATTTTCACGCGCAAAACAGGAACCACGACTATAGATTACACACCGAAGCGTTGCATCCTTGGTTGCTATGGCCCAAGAAACAAGCAGATGCACAATTTTAAGTTATAGACTATATTTGAGAATACGTGTCCAAAACTAAAACGTAGGATGGGCTAAAAAATAAAACAGGGTTCGAGGGAAACTTAAGGTTATAATTCTCGTGGACACTGAAATAAAATATCGCTTGTTTATTTTTCAAATTTCTAAAAATGTACAGTGATTTTTAAAACTATGTACAATATCTTCACTCTGAAAGTTTAAGCTACAAAGTACGCGACACTTTTTTAATAAAGAAGATGGAGTCTACTGGATCTACAAACTGAAATTCGAAACGAAGACACTAATGTCCTTCAAGATGAAGACAAAAGGTGATGCCAACAGCCGTGAAGGCCTAACGTTACACAATTGACATATTAGGTGGCAATCTAAATCCTTATGGAGAAGGTCTGTTCTTCATTTTTTTTTTGTTACTTTTCGATATCGGATTCATCCGCCAATTTATACCCATGTACACCACAAATATAAAATATGTCCCTGTACACTCGAGCCATATGTGTTACTTATTAATCTGAGTACCTTTCAGTGTAGCTTATTTTAAGGCTAAGATGTTTCTCCTTTAAGTAACCAGAGAAAAACTACCTATGTCAGAAATATATGTCCCTCTATCGTGGACAGGCTTTGGACTTCCTGAAAAAAGTCACAAAAACAAACATGGGGAATTAGTTTCAAAGAAGAGGAAGTTTTAAAAGCCGTAACAGACCCCACAGAATTTTCTCTTGTGTATTCCCGCTGAAAAATTATATCATCCTCGAGTGATCGATAATAATCCTTCTAATCTCGTTGCGAATCACGGACACAAGGAACACAAGCTTTTACGGGGGCTCTTACGTTATCCTTGCTTCATCCAGAGATGACAAAACCCTTTTGTCCAAAGAATTACTGCTAATCTTTAAATCCTTTCTTTGGCTTAAAATGAAATTCCTTGCCTGATAACCTTTAAAAAATATAATAATAAAATGAAAATACACCGTTTTTTCTTCGGTTGGCACAAGCATAAAGTTATTTACAATAAGAAAGTAAAATAAGACGCATGGAAAAAATGGGAAAACAAAGGCATTTCAATTCGGGAAATGAAGTTGGCTCTTTCAAAATTCCCCTAAGCAAAGTACTACTAATAAATAAATATTTAAATATACAGTAGACATATATGAAATATATGTCTGTGACTTGCGCAAAGGCAATTAAGGCCATCAGGGGTCAGTACTTTGTAAATTGTACGTATTCTATGTCAGTTTGTTATTCTGCTGGATTAAAAAAAAAAAAGAAACTCAACACATCAAACTCGGCTACAGTGTCAATGAAGCGCTGAAAATTCCTTCGATCCTCAAGGGATTCGAAGTGTCGCAGGATGAAAACGCGTCCCTCATCTGGCAGAAATTAATTCAGCCATTGTATGATCATTTTTCCCAGCATTGAATCCATTCATTGACCGCAGAGAAGAGAACAGCTATACTGCCTACGAAGCTACTGCTACGGTTGTTGTTGTAATAGGGTTTTAGGAGAATCGGCAACTATGGCCATGTTGCTCCGTGTATATTGTCTGTAAATGCGTGTGTTCTGTGGTTGATTTTCTGTTTGCTGGACGAAAAACCCGAATTTCCAGGAGACAAAATCAGGCTACCGTCGCCTGAGACCGACTAACTCAACCACGTTGTGAAACAGACCCATAAAACTTTATGCCATCGACGGGAATCAAACCCAGGTCTTTTCCACCGGTGTGGGGAGGACGACGATTCTTCCACGAGGGCCCTACTGCTACGGCTTTAATTATTAAGAGGAAATGTGCCGATAGTTTGCTGCCTTTTTTTGGGTCCAGAAACATTGAATATCACGCACCTATAGCTTGAGGCTTTTGCCACATACTTAATTGTGTCCACTGCCTGACTTGAAGTGTAATTCGTATTTACAGTCCAACTGTGACGTAATTTCTGTAAACGTTTTCGAAGTTATTGGTACCACAGAACTCTAAATATGTTCGTTAGACCCAGGAAAATTCCTATGAACTACTCTTCAAGTTTACTGAATTGAATTTCCAGCGAGCTGTACAGGACAAGACAAAGAAAATTGCAGTACTGAAATTATAGTATAGAGCTACCCATTTTCTCTGTTTATGGGTAAACCACCTGTAAAGGAAGAAGCAAGAATTTTCTCCACGAAAGGTGGGGCGGAGAAATGATGTTGGCGAATGGCAAAGGAGCGATAACATTTGGGTCCAAATGACATCGTGTTAAAGAAGTAGCTGAATTTGCTCGTGTTTTAGAAATAACAATAACAAGAATCTGTAAGGAAGGGAAGGGTGTTTCGAAATCAACCTGAAATCAAAGTTTTTTTTTTTTTTTTTTTTAACAAAAAAAACTTCTGTTTATACTCCGGGAGACCAAATGTTCAGAGGAGTTCACAAGATATACAAAATACAAGAAACAGCACCGTATTCAGCAGTCACTGGCTTGAACGCCGGTCACTCAAGGCACGTGTACTTATGCACCCGCGCGCCTGACCACTAGGCTACGGCGGCCCTTATTTAGTTGTTGGTGCATCGGCTTCTGTGGCCATAATACACATCCCAAAAGTTTTTGCATTATACTCTGATCCAAACCCGAGGCAGGATTCGAACCCGCGACCTTTGGGTTGCCAGGCAGGCACTTTACCCACCTGGCTAGCACGGTTGGCATCCAAGTTGTGGTCGACAGTCTAAGCCGAGTGAGTGATCGGCAATTAATATCGCGTCTACTAAAAAACGATTTGAAACAAGACGAGAACTGCTGAAAACAGTGGCTCGAGAGACTACTGCAAAGAGAACTGCATAACATGGAAATCTGGAGCAGGTTTCCCTGAAAAAAAAAAATATAAATATATTGACAGCTGAGCATTAAAAAATCCGGCTAATATGATCTGTGTGCCCGGTGTTATATATGTTGATGGTGGTTCACTGATGCTTTGCAGATGTTTTAACTATTATGAAGTTGGTTCCCTACTTGGGATAGCAACCAGCATGAATCAAGCTGGCTATACAAATATTCTGGTACTGCAGAATGACCACTGTTCAGTTCACAGGGCCTCTACTATTTTAAATTGGCACGAGGAACACGAAGGAATGTTAGGGACTTTAAATTGGCCAGCTAAGTCACCCGATTAAATCATATTTGGCATTAATTTGAACAGAATCAGAATTCTCAAAATTTCTTATTGCATATACAACAACTTAAAGTTTCTGTTTCCGCCTTTCATTATTGACTTTTGGTTCATCCCTTTCTTTCTTCTTCTTCTCTCTCTCTCTCTCTCTCTCACAGAGATTGTATTCTATCACTATCTTATTATTAATTTGTCTCCCAATCACTTTTGCACTTTTTCTTTTACGTTAGACACAGCGACATCTCCCAATCACCAATTTCTGTAATGAGAAATCTGAAAAATATCTCCAATTCTCTGATTATTGAGATCTCTTTATTTTCACTTAATTACAACAAGTACAGACGGAGTTGAACTTTCGTTCAGGTGCCGTCCTACATAAGATACTATACATGTCTACATTAATTACAAGTACTCTGTGTCACACGCACTGAAATGTTTCTTTGTAAATTCTTACGGCCGCAGCGAGGAAACCTAATTTGAACTGCTTCTTTTTCTTCTCACCACCACCACCAAGCACTGCCCTTCAGGTAGTGAAGCGCGAATCTCTACCTCGATAGCAGGCGGGATCTCTGGACAAACCAACCCGCAATATCACAGAATTCTCCCTAGATATAATCTATTCCAATTTTACTGCAGTGCCATAAAATTCGCCACAACATCACCAAATTCTTCACACGAACAGACAATGAATAAAAGATTAAATGTACCCTGTCAAAACGTTCCCTTCCCATGTGGCGAATAACAACCTCTGTTATGGTCCATCCATCAATTGGTGTAGAATCGCTGAACGTATATTCAGGTTAATAGCGATCGTAAAGTGTTTCGGCAGCTGAAAGAATACTACGTGGCGAGGTGTCCCCTTTCGCATTTTGTTCGGGCGTGATCGTACCGTATTAATAATGTATTTTAATAGCGCCATTGTATAGTTATTGTTGCTATTAAATCGGTCTCGAGAGCAGCGTCAGCCCATACAAGGTTAGAATAAAACAGATAAAAGTCACACAATGTCCAAAATGTGTACGCATTTAGTAACATAAAACACGGTGAGAACCCAGTCGAAAATGTAAACTACGCCAGAAGAAAACATTTTAAATTACTACAATTATTTATCAAAATTTGACATCTTTGTATTGAGGGTGGGTGGGGGGGGGGGTACAAGCAAGTTTGAGCCGAGAGAAGATCTTGAAATCAGCAACTCAAATCAATGAACAAGTCATATTAGGAATGATCAGGTAATAAATATGAATTAAAAAGTTATCTTCCCCCTCCTCTCGAATTGCTGGTGGGCTTTAGACAGTGGAAGTTTAAAATGAGAGGAATTTTTACCTTAATTATTCTTGAACTGGTGCACTTCGTATTCTATGAAAATATGCAGCACAACAGCCAAAACTCAGTTGTCAGAAGCTGTATTCATAGTACTTATAAGAGTTCTTTATTTTGAAGGCCTCCATCCCTGCCCACACAAGTACATGATCAGGTGACCTTCAGAGATACTTCTACAATGTATCGAAGACGGGCACCAACAACCCAGGAAATTGCGTACCAAGAAAAACATCTCTGTAATGATATGGCTGTCAGCTTTTCTTTTCTTTTTGAAAGCAAAATAAACGTACTCTTACAGACGTGGTATTTCAGGAGCGATATCATTGAGCAACATTTCCAGGTGATTTTGACATCTTATAACAAAGTTAAATATGAAAGCCCAACAAGGTCACAAGAGGAACCCCTCAAGCTACGCTATAGCTGGATGGCGAGTATATTTCCAAAGAAATGTTTGCATTTCCCCCTCTAAAACATACCATTATGCGTTTACGTGCCCAGTTAATGTAAAAATTGCTTTCCGAGACCAAATTATCCCGTCCATTAAATCACAACGTTCGCTATTGAGAACAGCAAATCACTTGACAATTGCGCCATTTCTATCAGAATCATCTCGTCAAGAATGTACAGAAGTCTAGACATGCATGCCTTCCACTTAAATTGCTTTGAAATAGAATGAACACAGTTTGAACAACCCTTAAATTCATGGACACAGTGCCTTGTTGACTTTTTTCTTGAGAAGTTTTCACATATCGTTGTTGTACAGCAGTTTACAAAAATTTTCAAATTCTCAAAATTAGAATTGCATAAAAACTATTCTTAAATTGTGGAAATTTCTTGGTTTACAACTCCTTTAAAAAGGCCTAAAAATAGAATAAACATTAAAAATAATTATTTTCATTATTTATATATTAAATTATTTTCTCATGGAAATTCTGGTTTTTCTCTGGGCAAACAGCAAACTGACTTACTATTTCACGCAACTGCAGACTCAGTATACTGTTCCCTAAATAGCCTTAGTTTCTTTGGAATTTAACAAACACATAACATAAGTTAACCTAATCTCTTGGTCCATCGGTTGCAACAAGAGGTCGTGTTTGTTGTCATGGAAAAGACTTGCTTGTTGTCATCCAGGTCTTCAATGTTAACAGGATGGTTAGACCCATAGTCAATAACCAAAGTCCTGTTGTTGAGATTTTATTATTTGCAATACTTCGTGGGGAAAGAAAAGATAAAGTGAAAGTATTCATATTTCGAATTAAAAACAGAGTTTTATGGAAAAGACGTAAATCAGAGACCATCTGTATTTGTTACACATCGAGTCCCTTACGCTTTGGCAATTATGTTCCAGTGAATGAAGTAAAATACCACACTTTGAAAGTGTATTTTGGTTACTTTGGAAAGAAACTCCGATATTCTCAAAAACCCAAAACTTGACTCAGGGATTCATTCCTTCGGGTTAAACAATGAGACAGTTGAGATAGTTAATCAGTTTAGGCAGTTGGGGGTACCAAATACTTATGTAAGCTGTGCGTTTCTTAGATTAACTGGTTGTTGATGAGAAGGGGTGGAATTTTAGCGAGAATGCTTTGCAGAGTGTCGAGTGAATTACTTAGATCCACTTATAGAAATTTTATTTACTATAAATAATATTAGCTGTAAAGTAGATGTGCTTGTAAGTAAAAGATACGAAAAAAACTTGGGGAAAAAACTCTTATTACAAACAAACACTCTTAATTATCTTAATGAAAAAAATAATTGTGATATCATATTTAGAATATTAATTCTAAATCTTAGATCCAACTTTGCCTTCAAAATTCACAGAAACGTGGCGTCTAAGTTGGGAGTTAACACTTCATCTATAAGAATTATAGATTCCAGAATAATTTGGTTAGACGTCTGGCGTTTTATGTCGGGAAATGCTATGAGTGTTCATTAAGAGCAAGAATGTCTTTTGTAATTTCAAGAATGTGTTCTGGACTTGCCACAGGTTCGGGTGAGTTCTTTTGTTAGTATGCTGCAGGACTTGTAATTATGCTGAGGAACTGCGTGAAGGTAGTACTGTTTGGAATGGAGGATGCGAGCCAAATCCCATCAACGGCAAGTTTTATGTTATGTGGCTCAACAGTTTACTCACTTACCACATTCTGCGATAGTCGGTGAAGAACTCTATAAGGAAACTTCGCTGCAACGCTTTTTCCGTATATACATTTAGCGATTCTGAAATTCTGAAATTCAGAGATTCTGAGAAATCTGAGATTCTGAAATTCAGAAATTCTGAGATATTGGATTTATAGGCAGCTTGTGATTGTTGAAAATGTCTGGGCAGACAGTCCCTCCCCCACTGATTGTGGTGGAGGTCATAGACTGCTAGCATTGCATTCCAAGGTGGAGCCCGTAGTTTTTTGTGGAGTATTGCTATTCTGTTTAAGCTTGTCACGATGCAGGAGTAAATTTGTAGAAATATGCCTGTTGTCTGTTAATAGTTGCACGTGTTCTGCATAGGTTTGCCAAGCTTGGTTCATACCGGATTTTCCGTGCCAGATGATTGGGAATAAATTTTACTTTCGTTGTATAATACAGTAATAGGTTTTATCGACTAACCTCTGATGGTTTTGCGGGCTTCTGCAAATAGACTTTGTATTGGTGATGCTACTGAAGCTAAACGTAATCCGCTGTGATGGACAGAGTCTAACCATTTCAGAGCGCTTGGTTTAGTTGAGTAATCAATTTGTGCTCCATAATACACACGGGACCTTCTTTGTGCTCGATACAAGCATAGCAGAGGAGAGCTTCGATCAGCGCCCCACGTTGTTGCAGATAATATTTTCAATACGTTCAATTAAAAGTATTATCTGTTAGTATTCAATATTAAGTTTCTTTAGGCACGCTGTTATGACATATTTTAAATACTCCAAATGTATAATTTTTTTATTCAGGATTAGTCTTAGAAATTTAATGTTTAGAGTGACTAGGATCACTTGTTCACCTAACTGTTACTGTGAATCTGGGTGCAGGCTGAATTTCCTACAGAAATATGGCAACAGTTTTATGCCTAGAAAGTCTAAAACCATTGTTTTTTGCCCATTCGCCAACTTTATTCGCCTTCCCTTACAGTTGCCTTTCAACTGCTGGAAGGTTTTGGGAATGATTGCAGATGCTGAAATCATCTACGTATAGGATGATGTTTATCGTATTCGGTATCTGCTCCATTATAGAGTTTATCTTTATCGTCAAGAGGATTACATTAAGAACTGATCCTCGTGTTATTTCCTCTTCCTGAACGAAGAGCTCGGGCATTCGAACTTCAAAGGTTCTGTGCTGTAAGGAGTTCATATTCTGAGTGGGATAATGGACGAGATAACATACGTTGTGTAAATGAGAGCAAGTGTGAACTGTGCGCTAATAAATATACGTAAAAAGAGTGCATCTGCAGGCCAAGCCGCGTAAGTGTAGTATGGACAGATTGGTCATGTTTGTGACCAAATAAATGACTCGTGATCAGTAATTAAAAAAAAAAAGAAGAAAAAGAAACACCTGTGTATGCGTGTGTGTGCTGTCCATATTCAGGGTACTTTCATTCAGACTTTCATTCAGTCTGTATGAAAGAAAGAGCGAATGTGAGCGGAAGATAGGTAAATACTTGGTAAAGTTATTGTTCTATATGCACCCTGATTAAACGGCACAAAACAAAAAAAAAAAAAAATCTTAAAACGTCCTTTGCTTGTATAACTGGCAGGTGTGTAAATGTGTGCGCGCTTCAAGTCTTTTTCCAGTCCCTGTTGTTGAGTGCATCAGCAACTTAAACCATAAGGTATAAGGTATGTTCGTGTCAGACGGCACCTGGGATTTCTCCCATCTCCGCGTGTGTTTCACTGTATCGAGGACAGTACACTGTCAAGCCAGAGACTTGAAGTGTGTGGGTCGTGTCTGTGCAGTGTGATATGTTGTGCCCATTGTTTCTCCGGCTAATTGGCCGCCAGGCCCCTAGTGGGGCCCGACGTTGCCCATACCCTGCCACGTGGAGGCTAGCCGGGTGTATCCAGTATCACAACAATTTGCTCTGGCAGGTCCTGCCACCTAGTTTCCTGGGATTTCAGTGGCTAGGGCCTATTAAAAAAAAAAAAGAAAAAAAGTTTATGCATTTGACATTAATGCTTAATGGGATTGCTGTTAGGAAATCGCTGGTTAGGGTTGAACACTAAAGAGATGTGTTAAAGGCCAAAATTTTGATGTTATTAAATTTAGACATGTAACGCTAGATAAAAGCTGATATTGTTAGATATCTTAGAGATTTGCACAAAACCGGTAGAATTTAGACGTTGGTTATAATTTGGCGGCATTGTTAGGGGGTGTACTAGGTCGATTTAGTGAGAGAGAGAGAGAGAGAGAGAGAGAGAGAGAGAGAGAGAGAGAGAGAGAGAGAGAGAGAGGGGGGGGGAGATTGAAGACTGGGGAGGAAACAGATAGAAGAATAGGGACGGATAGAGTAGGCATCCCCAAAGAGGTCAGTGGAGACGAGCCCCACCAGGCGAAATATGGGGGGTAGGCAGGGAGGAGAGGAGACAGAGATCCGTCTCCTCCATTCCCTGCCTGGGGATGGGGTTTTAAAGGGAACCAGGTTAGAGTACCCAGTTCGGATCGCCAATGGCGTGTTGGCAGCAAAGCCGCAGAATGTCTTCGTCGGTGTCATGTCCAAGGAGTGTCAAATCCGGTATGAAGGTCCAGCTGCCCATCCCGCTCTGGGGGTGGGATATGTTAGCTGGCAGTGGGGAACCTACCAGGTGAAGGGGGGGGACACACACATTTACTTCATTCGTAATGTGCATTCTCACTCTACTTGCATTCTTTTTTTTTTTTTTTATACTTTTTTCTTATTTTATAATTTTTTTTTTTTTTTTTTTTTTTTATTATTTCACTCAACTCATTCATCTTTTTCTCACACACCAGGAGGGGATGCAATGATGGGTAGCGTAAATTTAAATACTAATTAAAACCAGGGTTAGTGTGTACTTAACTTAGCATTTGTGGTTTGTGTTCTTTTCTCTCACGCTTGCACTTTTATTCATTCTTCTAGCTCTCATCTCATTTATTCGACTCTTTCTTTCTGCACTGCACTCTCTGGGCACCGCAACTTACTGTTATTCTTCAGTTGTGGTGCAGGCCTAGCTGCAAGGTTTTTTTTTTTTTTTTTTTTTTTGCAGGCCAGGGGAGAATGCAGTGATAGTGTTTATGTGGTTTGTAAATGTTTGTTGGTACAGTATATATAAAGTAATGCAAGTTATTTTTAACTTTGTATTCTTTCGGCCAATTACATTTGCTCTTCTGCTCATTCCCATTCACTTTCTCTGCATGCATTCCCATCCCCCTCCCCTACACTGGTTTGGGGCCCCAGGTTCCTACACATGGCATGGTAGTCATGGGGAGTTTTGTTATGTCAAGTTTCTGTCAGGGTGCAGAATACTGCTACCCTAACAGTTTTTAAGTCATCATCTGGGCGTGGTGGGAAACTTGGGCAATTTTACTATTGATTATTGTTTAATTGCTGGGGGGCTGAATTGCCATTCTTTGCATTGCTCTGCGCATTTCGAAAACTTTCTGTGTGAAAAATGTAAAAGCTTTATAATTTTGCTCTTCTGTGATGAAGAGATGTTCTTCTCCCCTGGGAAGGGGACCAATCTGTGCTATTAGCTCTGTTCTGGGGATGTCATATATTATACATTCATAGAGAATGTGTGCCCAGTCTTCACTTTCGCCACAGGTGCAGTTTGGGTCATCGGTCAGGCCTAAGGAGGTTAGTTTCGCCTTTAGGGAGCCGTGCCCTGTCAATATAAATGATGTAAAAAGTCCAGGGGCATACCACTTAGGTGGCTTTGGGCTGACCATTGACACCAGTGGCAGAAACCGTTTGGTGACCAGACCTCTGGTTTCCTGCTCCCACTTTGTTTGCCATAGCTCGTGGAGCTTTGTGGCTATTCTTTTTCTTTCATCATTGAAGGTATTGGTTGTATCAAGGGCTATCCCCAGAAATTCTGTGGGTATGCCCTTTTTAAATCTATAATATAAGCCTCTTTTGGCTACTTCCAGGTAAAGTGGGAGAGTTCCGGCCAGCAACTGTAGTGCAGGTGTGCTTACTGTGCGACATGCTCTGGTAATAGTGAGTAGTATTGTCCTTTGTATCGATTCTAATTTATTCCTATTTCTTACTATGGCCGAGCGGATGAACCACGCACCGGCTCCATAGGTGATAACAGGTAGGAACATTGCACGGTATATGATTGCCAAGGTCTTTCTTTTGAGTCCCCAGTCTGCTCGACTGATCCTGGCAATCATACCTGCATAATTTCGCACTTTCTTCGCCAAGTAGATCAAATGGGGGTAAAAAGTTAATTTTGAATCAAAGACCACTCCAAGATATTTTAGTTCTGTTACCATTTTTATAGTGATTGTGTTAATTTTGATTTGTGGACGTCTTCTTATGTCCAAATTACCTTTTATAAGTATTTGTTTGGTTTTTTCAGGCGATATTTTGAGCATGTGCATTTGTGCCCACTCCTGCAGCTGCAAGAGAGCGGCATTTGATCTTTGCTCTACAACCACTCGTGAGTTGCCTTTTACAAGGAAAATCATGTCATCTGCAAAGGCCAGGCTTTCCACGGGGCCCAGATCCAAGGCCAGAAATTCATCCAGAACAATGTTCCAAAAGAAAGGGCCAAGGATTGATCCCTGCGGGCAGCCTTTATTCACAGGGCGTGTCAATTCCTGGAACCTTGTGCGTACTGAGACACTTCTGTCTGTAAGGTAGCTGTTTATTACCTTATAGAGGTTTTGTGGGGCATTTGCCTGGCGGAGTCTCCTAAGGACACTAGGCCACCACAGTGAGTCAAATGCCCCAGCAAAGTCAATGGAGATTGCCAGCATATATTTCTCATCTGTGTTTTTAACAGGCAGTTGTTCCGGTTTTTAGGCAGTTGTTCCGGTTTTTATGAGGTGGGAGGAGTAGTCTGATTATACATAGTCAGAATTACTGTTTTGTTTGAAAACTATTTATTTTTGGAACTAATATTTATTAATATCAATAGGGATCAGTAGAAAAGAATAGCGTACTGGTTTATTGTTCTGCATGTGTTTTTTTTTTTTTTTTTTTTTTTTTTATAATCTAGCAGTTGATTAGTTTTCACTGCAAAGTAATTAGTTTGAGTTTACTGTTCGAAATTAATAAGAACTAACACATTGTTAGCTGTTTAGTTGGATAATTGAATTTCATAAGAATTATGGAAGGATCAAGTGGAACAGTTAGGAAGCATACAGTGGGATCTGATACAGGGGAGGACGGTTCCCCCCTACTTCCACCTAAAGTGCCACAGTCACGGGAAGAGTTTATAAAATATGGGGAGTTTGTATACTCTAGAAGACACAGTCAGGATCAGTTTAGAGCTTTTGGGAATACGAATATTCAGTTAGCGCATGAAGAGGAAGTTAGTGATCAGGTAGCTGCGAATACTGAGGTGCAACTTATACCAAGTCAGGATGTTGAAACTATGACTGATGAGCTATACAATGTACAAGATGTATCGTCAATGTGTGAGGGGATTTCTAAAATGAGGAAAGACATTAGGAGCTTCCTCTTGGCAGATGTTAATAAGGTTACAAAGAAGGTAGGAGACATAATTATGGACAAGTGGGCTAAGTTAGAAACAGCGACTATGGCTGTATTAATAGAAAATGAAAAACTTAGAGCTTTAAATGCCGAGATCAGTAAACGGGCGAATTTACTAGAACATTTAATTCAAACATTTTCGTCTGAGCCTTATAGTAAGACTGAGGCCCACAAAGCAGTCGTGAGTGATGAGGGGGGTGTAATAGGTAGTCAAGATCATGCGCAAGTGCAGGGGGTGGAAGTAAAGCGTACTTATGCGGAGATAGCGAGTGGTACTCGTCCTAAGGAAGGAATACCCAGGTCTGGGGAAAATCTTATGATTCTTCGAGCTTCTGATAGTAGTGAGCTTAAATCGAGTTCTGAAGTGAAAACTGCTGTGGCAAATGCTTTAAAAAATGAATTTAAGTCAGTGAAAGTCCGAGCTCTGCGGTTGGTGCGAAATAAAGGTGTGTTATTAGAAACAGCTATAAAGACGGATTTGGTGAATATAGCTGCATCGGATTCTTTGGCGTCTGTTGGAATAACAACGGGTGTTCCTAAAAAGGGCAACCCATCTGTGATTATATATGATATTCCTAAGGAGTTAAGTCAGGAAGATATCATTGAAGAATTATACTGTAAGAATTTGGAAGAATGCGGGATCACGTTTGAGGAAGTTAAGAAAGACATAAGTTTTAGGTTTACGACCAAGTCTAGAAGTACAGCTTTTGTACACTGGGTTATTACTCTCTCCCCAAGGTTATATAAGTTTATATCCACATTGGATCGTTTATACTTGGCAGTAAGTTCGCATAGGCACCGCCCCTTTACTATAGTTTCCAGATGTTTTCTATGTCTTGGATACGGACACGTTACGAAATATTGTACTCACAGCTCCCCTACTTGTGGTCATTGTGCAAGAGGGGGGCATGTATATGCTGAATGCCCAAACAAAGATCAGGAGCCAAGCTGTGTTAACTGCAAGCGCCGTAAGCGGGATTGTTGCCATTCAGTAAGGGACGTCAGATGTCCAGAATATCAAAGAGCACTGGAAATGGTACGAACTCGGACTGCTAATGAATAGTTGTAATGAACGAAGAGAGAGGGGGTTGGAAGAAGATCCTGAGTTAACTGAAGTTTTTTATTCTACAGGAATTAAAATAATGCAGATTAATGGACAACGATCGAGATTGGTAGCGGACGAGATTAGGAAGATTAGTGAGGATTTTCAAATTGATTTGGTGGCAATACAGGAACCTTATTGGGCTAGAGTTCCAGGTGAGCAAACATCTAGAATATTTGGTTATCCCTTAACGTCACGAATAATACAACCGGTGCAGGAAGAGCCTAAAACTGGAATTGTGGTCAATAATAGAGATCTAGACGTAGTGGTTGTTCATAGGTTATGTAACCAGTTCGCTACATGTGTTATGGTGGCCTCGGCAAATGTTCAATTCTATTTTATATCTCTGTATTGTGCTCCTTCAATGGACTTTAATAATTGCGTGGATTATTTAGAGTATGTGTTGCTCATTTTAAGACCTAAACAAGTGATTATTTCGACAGACGCTAATGCAAAGTCTCCATTGTGGTATAGTGCAACATCTGACATGAGAGGTTTATTGCTGGAAGAGTTTTTATCGAGCCATAATTTATTTGTAATGAACAAGTCAAATCAACTCTCTACTTTCTGTGGACCAATGGGTGAATCTAATATTGATTTAACTATAACAACTTCTGGTATTAGACATTGTATTTGTAACTGGAAGGTAATGCCTGATTGGACATCAAGTGATCATCGAGCCATATTGTTTTATGTGAAGAATGTGCCGGATTTAACTGGTACTCAAGATCGGATACCACACATTGTTCGGTTTTCGTTGAAATCATTTGATTGGTCCATGTATGAAGCTTCTATTCTTCGGGACTTTTCCTCGGATAAACAACAACAGATAGTTCGTGAATCTGCAATATATTTAGCTAATACTATAGAGGATTCAATAGTAAGAGCGGCATATAAGTCAGGTAGGAAGAAGGTTATTAAACTAAAATCCTGCCCATGGTGGACAAACGAACTGACTGTCTTACGACGGGCTGTATATCGAGCTAGGAGACAGTACCAGCGGCATCGGAATTGGGGTCATTCTGAGGTAGTTAGATTGCATGACAATTATGTATCTCTTAAAAATAATTACAAGAGAACCATGGCAACTCGGAAGAGAGAAACCTGGCAATTGTTTGTAAAACAATCGGGGAGAAACGATCCCTGGGGTTTGCTATATAAGTTGTCAAGAGATAAACTGAGAAGTTTGGAGGTATTTAATACAATTCAAGAGGATTCTACTGAGACTATTGGCTGGGAGGATTCAGTAGATGCAATATTAACCAGGCTGTTCCCGGTTGACGATCCCATCTTAGACTCACAGTGCCAATTCGAACTGCGGAGAAAAAATCAATTTTATGTAGCTAGAGGCAATACCATGGCGTTTACAATAGATGAACTAGCAGGGGTGTTAAAGAAACTTAATTTTGCAAAATGTCCAGGAATAGATTTGATTGAGAACGCATTTATAGTGAGGTTTTTTAAGTTAATACCTAACATGTTACTTTTGTTATATAATAAGTGCCTAGAGGAAGGACTGTTTCCATTGAAATGGAAGATTGCTTTATTGAGGCTAATTAGGAAGCCTGGGAAACCTTTAATTGAGCCTAAGTCGTACCGTCCAATTGCTTTGTTGGCTAATCTGGGGAAAGTGTTAGAGAGGTTAATGGCAATACGTTTACAAGAATTGTTAGAACGCCATGACATGATTACACCTAATCAGTATGGTTTTACACCGGGGAAATCGTGCGAGGATGCTCTTCTGGACTTTCATACATACATTTCAAACTCTGATTCAAAATATGAACTCGCTATATATATAGATTTTGAAGGTGCGTTTGACTCAGTATGGTGGGAGGCAGCTCTTTCTCAACTGTGTCGTGCTGAGTGTTCTAAGCAGTTATACAGTCTGTTCAGGAGTTATTTTTCTGAGAGATATGTGACTGTAAGGTCTAAACATTTTCTCCTTCAAAGACAAATCACGCGAGGTTGCCCTCAGGGCTCTGTATTAGGTCCTTCTATTTGGAATTTAGTGTTACAGAACTGGCTGGTTCGACCACAAGTAAATTGTCACGTGATAGCTTTTGCTGATGATGTCACATTAATTGTGGCAGGTCGATCACGACACGATTTGGAGCAAAATGCAAACCGTGTAATAAATGATATTAATACCTGGGCACAAGGATTTAAGCTTACCATTAGCCCCCAAAAGACCAAAATGATGCTTTTTAAAACCAAACTTGATTTGGGACGACCGCCGCAAATAAAATTAAATGGGAGACAGTTGACTATGGTTTCTGAAACTAAATACTTGGGGCTCATTATTGATCACAAGTTGTCTTATTATGCGCATATAACACATCTACATAGCAAGATTAGGAAATTTGCCGGCTATATTATAAGAGTATCAAGAGGAGATTGGGGTGTGTCCAATAAAACTTTATTTTTATATTATAAGGTGGTGTTTCTGCCTATGGTTACATATGCAGCGGGAGTTTGGTCTCACAGAGTGGCTCTTGTTAGATTTCAGGCTAAATTAAACTCACTACAAAGAACGATGCTTCTCAGTATATTAAGGGTATGTAGAACTGTAGCTACGACTGCACTTCAAGTGATGGCTGGGGCAGTCCCTTTGGATTTGTTCGTGGCTTATCGAGGGCTGTGCTATGGCATTAAGAAGAAAATATCTACTAGACTTGTTGGCATAGAAGTTGACATAAATTCTGATATTAAGAGGGAGAAGAGAAGATGTTTAAATGAGATTGTTAACTTGTGGCAAACAAGATGGGACACTGTATCTACTGGTCGAGTGACAAAGAAATTTATTCCGGATGTTACCTTTTTAAGTGACAGAACAGTTCGAAGTTGGTTTACGCCAAGTTTACAAACATCATTTTTACTAACAGGTCACGGCTCGATGAAAGCGAAATTATTTCAGTTGGGTCTTTCGGATACAGATCTCTGTTTTTGTGGTGAGAGTGAAAGTTGGCACCATATATTATATGTGTGTACAATTTACGATAATGTCAGGGAAATAATCAGGGAAATCATTGCTGAAAATGAGTTAGGTCGGGAAGAGGTGTTTGTATCTAATAGGAGTGTATTTCAATTATTCCAGGATTTTGCAAAGGGAGCCTTTGAACTGAGGAAACGCCTGTTAAACAGTTGAACCAGAATAGTGTGTTGAAAAGAATACTGAAGTGGGTCCAGAATGCCCAAGAGACTATTGGTGATGATGAGGAGGATTTTATTTATTTATTATTATTTTTTTTTTATTATTTTTTTAATTTATTTATTTATTTATTTATTTATTTTTTTTTTTTTTTTTATTTATTTTTTATTTATTTTTTTATTATTATTTATTATTATTTTTTTTTATTTTATTTATTTATTTTTTATTATTATTTTATATATATATATATATATATACACGTGTGTTATTTATTATTATTTTTTTTTTTTTTTTTTTTTTTTTTTTTTTAAGCTCTGGATTGGGCCCCCAGAGGGTTTTTTTTTTTTTTTTTTTTTTTTTTTTTTTTTTGTTGTCTCATAACCTGAGACCTTATGCGTCCCATCTACTGGAACTGGCCCACCTTCCCGTGGTGTGGACGAGTATCTAGAAGCAGCCTTCCTGGTGATAGCTGCTTCTCGGTAGCTAAGAGGTCAGCATAACACAACAACATAACATGCATTAAACTACACGAACATTGCACTACTACACGCTGGCCTGTTTTGCAGAGTCTGTTCAACGTACAAAGAAACGAGGTGGATTTGAACGGACGTTCTAGGAGCCACCCTACCTATACACACACATGTCCACATGTCCACATGTGTTTTTAACTGCTGTCAGTAGGTGGTGCATGGCATCCTCCGTAGAATTGCCCTGCTTAAAACCATACTGATTGTTGGAATGCAAGCCTGCTTCTGTGTAATATTGAGCTAATCTGCTGTATATTAATCTTTCGTATATTTTCCCTAGTACAGGGAGTAGGGCTATTGGTCTATATGATTTGGGATCAGTAGGGAGTTTTTCAGGGTTTTTCAGGATTAACCTTAACACAGCTTGTTTCCATATTTTTGGGAATATACCTTCTGTCATACAGTTATTATATAGTGCTATTAATTTATCTGGTGCTATTTCTGCTAATTTTTTGATAATCTCAACCTCTAAGAGGTCAAAACCTGGGCATTTATTGTTTTTGGTTTTAGATAGTGCTATTTCTAAGTCTTGTATAGTGAACAGAGGTTCAATATTGGCATTGTCATATTCAGTGTTTTCTTTTATAATGTCGAGTTGGGTGGGGGAATGATTTCCAGTTTCAGTCTGAATGATACTGTCTAGGATGTTATTTACAGAATCCACCCAACACAGGGTTGGGGTTCCATCTGGTTTGACAGTAGTTTCTAAGACATCTCCTCTTGGCAGCTTGTTGGTCACTATTCTGTAGACAACTCCCCAAGGGTTATTGTTTCCAGTAGTTCCCACCAAGTGCTTCCAGCATTCCTTTTTCTTATCTCTTATGAGGGCTGTATACTGATTCCTGAGAGTTTTATAAGAATCTCTCAGTGCATCCACCTCATTTTGTGACCAAGATGTTCTGGTTCTTTGAAAATGTCTCCGTGCCTGGTGTACCCTACTTCTGAGTATAGTCAGTTCGGGACACCACCAGGGAACTGTCTGCTTCCTCGGTTTTTTCCGTGGGATAGACAGGGTTGCTGTTTTTGTTAAAATGTTTGTCATAGTCAGTGCTTGCTCGTCCGGGCTACAGTTGCCTGATCCAGACCACTCATTTTCCTGTTTTTGCAGCTCAGCTGCTGTATGTTCTGCAAAAATCTGCCAGTTTGCCTTTTTAAGGTTATACCTTTTGATATCCAACAGAGAGTGTTGGGTTGTTTGTAATTGCCTGTTTAGTTTGAAGGAAATGGCTCTGTGATCTGATGTGGTCCAGCCTGGCTGGACACACCAGTCTGTGATTTTATAAGCTATTGAATTGGTGGCAAGAGTGATATCAATGTCACTCTCCCACATGGTACTGCTAAAAGTTGGGAGGTTATTTGGTTGGTTTAGCACTTGAAAGGGTGAGGTGGCTATATAGTCTGAAAGTATCTGACCGTTGTGTGTGCCTGCTCTGTCTTCTGTACGGCTATGCCATAAGGCTGACCGGCAGTTGACATCAGCACACACTATGATATTTGCAGTAGGTAGCAAGTTTGTGACTACTTGTAGGTATTCAATAGTTGGATTTATATCTTCACCTGGTCTGGAATATAGTGAAATAATGTAAAACTGTCCTACAGCACTTGTAATATGGGCACACACTCCCACTGGGGAGCAAAGGTGACCCACCTTTGTGACTGTAAGGTCAGTATTTTTAACTACTATTGCTGTGGAAGGGACACCTGAGGTGTATTCTATTATTTTATAGTCTCTTGGGTATCCCTGAACTCTACCCATATGTGCGTAGGGCTCCTGGAGTACCAAGATATCTATATTATTTTCTTCCAATTTGAGTTTGATCTGATCTACAACGGCTCTTGCTCTTTGAGCATTCAATTGGGCAAGATTTAGAGCCCTAGTCACATTTATGTTTTCAATCTGGCCCATAGTTGGTCCTAGATTGTATAAGTTTTGCCATTTTTTTTATAACTGGGGCATTTATCATCCCTGATACTATGTGTATAGTCAGTCAGCCGTGCTGCCTTGCAAGTAGCACATTTTGGCTGCTGAGACTTATTTTTGCAATTTTTGTAATCGTGGCCAGTGACTGCACAGTGACCACAGACAGGTTCTTTCTGAGTGCAGTCTCTGGCAATGTGACCATATTTATGACAGTTAAAGCAACTTTGGATAGGGAAATGTTCTCTAAATCTATGACTGGTCCAGCCAGCATAGATTCTCTGTTGTCCCTGCAATACCTTCCAAATTTTTGGTGTAATTTCTGCAATTATGTTGAGTTGTCCATTCCTTTTGTTTTTTGTTGCTCTTTTCAGCAGGAATTCAGCAGCAAATTCATCTATTGTCATTTCATTGTTAAAGTTTTTGAAGTAGATATCCATCATGAATTCTTTTTCTATTACTGACACAGGTACATCAAAGATTAAAATATTAGGGTTTTTCCCTTTTGGTTTTTCAGGGAGCAAGCCCAGTTTTTCAATTTCAGGATGGTTTTCTATTTTTCTTAGATCTTCTTTGCTTGCTACCTCGATCAGGACTCCATTATTCCTGATTTTCCGCATGTTGTTTATCTTTATTTCTCTCAGATGAGGCCTCAGCTTTGTTACCACTGTGTCCTTAACTGCCTCACTGGTTTTATGGGTAGAGTCACTTTTTGCTTTCAGAATAACAATGTTGCTTTCCTTGTTTATATTAGGTTGCTTAGTAGCTATTTGTTTTGCTTTAGTTATGTCCTGTTTGCTATTAACCTTTGCACATTGGGCATAGGTTAGTGTGTTCATTGTTTTATAGTTGTTCTTCTCCTCAGTTGTAACCTCTAATTTTGATTTTAACACTTGGTTCTCTGTGTTTAATTCAATCAGGCGCTGCTCAAGCAGTGACCAACAGTTCACTATCTGCAGCCTAATTGCAGAAGTAATCCTGTTGGTTTGCTTGTGCATATATTCTTCTAGATACACTCTGGTTTCCTTTGCCTGTTTGATAGGGTCAGTCAAATTTGTTAGGTAGTCTAGTTTTACTTCTTCTTCTGTCTTTTGTTGCATCTCTGGAATTTCTATAGTTTCTTGATTTTTTCCTTTCCTGCCCTTCTTAATACTGAGGGGGCCAGGAGGCCAACTATCCAGTTCGTTACCATTTTCCTCATTAACAGGGGCTTTCTCCCTGAGCACTCTAGCTTCATTTCCAGAGGAGTCTTCTAGGTCATTGTCCAGAATTTTGTCATTATTTGATTTTTCAGCCAAACTTAAACCATACTGGGCAGTATATATAATGTTAATTTCATGTGTTCTATGGCTGATTTGAAAATATGCTGCTTTCTGGAAAAAAATATGCTTCCTCGCCTGAGATCGACTAACTCAGCCATGTTGTGAAAAGGCCCATAAAATTCCTCGCGTCATTGACCGGATTGTAACTCTGACAATTGGAAACAGTATAAAAGAGCTAATAGTATTAAAAGTGCTGGAAATCCGACTTGATTGCTTGTCTTTCTCCAACGGGTATGGGGGAAGGGTAGCACAGTTGAGATTGGAAAGCTCTCGAGGTAGTACAGTTGTTACCCGTGAGGGTAACAACTGTGCTACCGTAAGGGCTTTTTAATAACTGTCTGTGATTTCTCTTGTGTTGTCATGGATTATTTCTTGTCAGAGTGATTGGAATAATGATCGCTATTTAAATAATTGCCACATACCATCCATCATCCGTTTTCGAGGACAGGATACAGAGTCGAGGAACAAAACAGATAGATCTCTGGTTGCGTAGATCCAACTATTAACACTTTTACCTGTTGGAAGGTCCACATACGTGTGTTCTTCATTCCAACACTTAAGAAGGCTAAGCTGTTTTCTCTGTCCACCTCCTTTCTGTACGTTCCCTTCATAGCCCTATGTGGAAGCCTAGTCGGCATGATACATTTCCTCGCTACCACTAATTTAGCAAGGTCCAGGTTCGATTCTCATCGACTACTGGAGGAATTTCTGGTTAGTCAATCTCATGCTGAGGGTATAGGGCTTTCCTCCACGATTTATTCTGGTTTTTTGAGCAAGCACAATATGTAAATCGGCTGTGAACACCCACCTCTATAGAAGAAAAACAGTTATGATTATGAGTGCACGCTTGCGAGGACATTAATACCAATATATAAAATATTGTACATTGCTTTGTTCTGTAGGTATTTGAATTCCGGCACAAAGGGTGATGATAATTCATATCTGCTAAAGTACAAAAACGAGGGTATATCTGATCAAAGAGATTTTCCAGTTCATTCTGATTTCTGTCTATGTTTGGAGGTGCGTGTATATACTGGACATAGGATTGCCTCAGTGGTTATTCGGGTGTTGACTAGGATAGCACTCCTCAATGCACCACAGTCAGAAATTCTGTCTTTTCTGTACATAGAGTAGTTCCTCAGTGAAATGATGGTTTATCGGTTTAAGATATTTCTTGTAGGTATTATACATATAGCACCAGGTCATAATGTGATGTTAAATCTTTTGTTCGCTTTCGATATTATTGCAGAGCCTCAACAGTTCCAGTGAATTAAGACACCAATTGCTTTGGGAAACGACCGGTGGCGCCTGACCACTATGCTGCTATGACACTATGCTTAGGTTTGTGTGGGTTCTTTTTTAGAAAGCAATGCATTGCCTGATTAAATAACGAAATAAAAAAGGTCCTTAGAGCAGGTATTGCGGTCACCTCTGCAATTAGGGAATTTTTGCATTTCCGCTTCTCATAAGGTATATGATACTCATAATCTGATATGGTTCTCAGGATCATAATAAGGGAAACGTATGATCCCGAGAGCTGTATTTTGCACATTTTCGGAATACTGTTTGTGAATGTACGTATTTTGACATTTGAAACGGAGAACTGAATTTGGTATACAAGGTCAATGTTCGGCTTTTCAGTTTTGACAGATATCGGTGGTTTCGCGTGTTGATAGTTAATAATGCACGCCTAGGCGAGGCGAATGTGTCCTCTCCTGATCCATTCATTCGTGTGACTCCTTGATTATTCATATAAGAACACATACATGTTTATTTAATTAGATAAGCCTATCTGGTCAGTAAATTAAACGAAAAATGGGCCTATTTTACAAACTCAATCTTCATTTTCATTAACTGAACTGGAAATATCTTCTATTTCAAACCTTCCGTTAGGAAGAAATGTTCTTAATACTCAAATTAATTATAGCATAAAGAATTCTTATAATTCAGAGTATTTAATAAGGACAGGAGATAACTACTTTAAATCGCTGCTGACTGCACTTTGTAGCCCACTTACTCTCTTCATTTCTGAAAAAATGTTTTTGTCGGGAGACCGACTTTGAGTGTGAACGAAAGAGCAAAAACCAAAAGGAGAGAAAGTAAGAGGAAAATAAGAAATCTGACAAATTAATAAACCGAGTTAAAGTGTTATATCAAATGATATTAAAGGCTGTCCTCTGGTGTACGCCGCACTAATGAGGCGTCCGAAAACTACATCACTGATATTAAACAGGAAGTGCGTTTGCCTTCATCAATTAAAGGAAAGCAAAAAAGCCTTTCTTGGAAACAACTAATTGAAACAGCAATTCAAGTTTATTAAAATGGGGCCTGCATGGGACTTACATAAAATTAATAAATATCTCGATGCACCACCTAAATAAGGAAGACTGGCAGCCTCAAATGAAGAGACGTTAAGCTAATAAAGTTGCAAAAAAATGACTAAAGATTCTTTACTCAAAGCTCTGATTACGTTTTTTCACGAAGAGAAAAAAGTAACTACATGCGTATACGTTAGAGTAATGTTATCAGCCCTCCCATTACAAGAAAGCGTTCAGTTTCAGCAGTACAATTGAGCTAAACTTAACAGCTGTCGGGATGAAAAACTCTTATCATACGCTATGGAAACCTCGAGATATCATTCGAAAGGCCTTTACAAGGAATCGAGTATGATGTTAACCAAATTTAAATAGATTAATTTGTCTAACGAACTTGTTAATACTATCGTATTTGTTTGTGTTGGGTTGTTTATAATTTTCGATGCTGAAATAAATCTGAGGCGACAGTATATCGTGTTTGTAAATTCAATATATTCTTGGATTGATTTGCCTGTTTTTGCTGGATGGAAATATGAATTATCGATAGAAAAACCTATATTACCCTCTCACTTTGATGACAAACATGGTCACTCTGTAATGAAATGGAATCGAGCCCACGTCTTTTCCCCACACATGAGAGAGAAAGAGAGAGAGGCGAATCTGTCCACTGTCTATTCGCTAGGGCAAGCATCAAGGGAAATCATACATTATGACGCAAAATAGAAAGTAAGAGATTCTAAATTAGGAGCTTCTGACAAAGACCATAACAAGGAGGAAATCAAAGTGCTTCCGCTTTTAAGACTAAGGAATTAGAGTAAGTAATTAGGGCAAGTGAGATGAACGGTAGTGAAGGAAACCGATAGTTGAGATCGCGTTAGAAAAAGCGAGTGGGATTTAGGGACTGAAGGCGGAAATGTACTTCAATTAGATTATAACTCGGCATACATTTGTGAAGGGAATTAGTAAGTTTGGCCTGTCTTTAAGATGTAGTTGTTACTCATCGTGACTTTGATTTTATAAAAGGCAAAAGGCTACACTAAACAATGGATATTTGGTATTAGCAGTATATTCATCCCACATTTATTGCTTAAATATCCCGCTGGAAAGAAAAGTGGTGATGTAAAGGATTTATTGTAATGATTCGAAAGGCAGAGATCATTATATATTGTAAATGCTTCATTTGTAATCTTATTTCGCAGTGAATTTAACAAATTTAAGAAAATATTTTAAATCTTTTATTATTAATGACGGACTAGCGATTTAAAGAAGCTGAAAACCTCATATTTAAAAAAAAAAGGCCACGGCTATCTCATTTTAGACGTCCATGATACATCATGTCTTTACGTACCTTTGTTAAGTAATATTAATTGCAGGGGTACAGCAAAGTGAACAACTATAATTGTTTTTATTAAGATCAGACATTAATGCAAGTTTTTCCCTATGAAAAACATTACTTTTCTGCAGGCACCAGGTGGCGTAGTTCCAAACGAATTCCGTCCTGTTCTACTGTGGTGGTCGATTCAATTTTTGAAAGCTATCTGTGCTATTGACTCTTCGTGTAGGAATCGTGGAAAGAGTGTACGTGCCTAGCTTTCTTAGATGATGCTCCGTCTTCAATATCTGTTTTAAAGAAAGTTATTGATTTCGGGGAAAAAAAACTGACTTCAATAATTTTTTTCTCCTGTTGAAGAAAGCACGAGAAATGGATCAGTCATTGGCCAAGTAATGAAGTTCGGCAATGCACCCTGATTCTAGATGTTGATTTTAGACTAGTGACCGAGTAATATAGAGAAAACGTGAGTTTAGGAAAGAAAAAAGAACACCGATAAAACTATAAGTGACTCATCCATTGTAGAAGGTGGACGTCGGTCTGTACCTACGTAGTAGAGCTCATTTTGATTCGATATTAGAACAGGAAATGCAGAAACCAAGTAGTAGATCGATACTTGGTTCCTACATTCCGTTTTTATTTTCTTAAAGGCCTATATCATCGCCTCTAGGAGCTCAAAGCTACTTAATGACCATCATTTGGAGCGAGATCATAGTACGAGAGTGGGAAATCATCTGAAAGTCATTATAATAATTGTTCCTATCGATGCAAATATTAACAACTTCTTGTCTCAGTTCTATGACGATCATGCCAATGTCCACTCCAGTTCATTACTGCGAATAGTACAAAGAATGGAAAAAATTGCTGTTGAGGACTGTGTTCGTATTCCATAATGCCACTTGCACTTCAAAAATTTTGTTGAAAACTCAGTTTAGACTTTTTCTTATGGAAAATGCAGATTATATGTACGGAATATTTAATGAAACGCCAGGCAATCCCTGCAGAATAAATTAAACACGCTAAGCTATTCTTTCATAATATTACGATACTTCACATCACAGAACTGTACCAGAATTATTTAATAATCAAATTAAGCGGTCGCCAAATTTATGTTTTCTTTTTTATAACTTCGGTGCGCACCTATACGCAGTTATTTTTACGCATTCTTTCCGTTTATATATAATGAAATTTTAATTTTCCCATTTAATTAATTTTCCCGGATTTTCTTTTTTAATCTCCATCTGGAAATCCTGCTGTCTTCTGCATGTTAAACAGAAAAAAAAACATTTTAAATCCGTCGTTAATTAGGTTTAGATTAAATATCTTTTAAAGGGAGTTTTGTCACGTAAATTGAAGAATTAAATAGAAAATTACATCGCTTAAATTCTAAATTAAGTCGCTTGAAGACAAAGTTGAAATATATGCGCAGCTTAGAGTTCCAACCATAAGTGCTGTTAATCATAAGCTTATAAAGTTACAAGCGCAAGAAAGAGAAGCCACGCTCTATACTATTTATAGTGCCCTCCCCTCTTTCTCTCATTCCGATCAGAGCAACATGCAAAGTACAAATAGAAATAATTTTCATTTTATTCCCTGTTCGATTTACTGCAAAAGAGAAAGCGTTGTTTAGCGCCAATGGGAATCCATCTCAGATTACTTCAAATATCTGAGTAGTTTTGCTCATAAAGAACCATTCTAACGTTACTGAAATGGCTTAAGTTCACTCAGAAGTTACCAAAACCTTTCTTCTTTCCTTCCCGTTTCTGGAGGCATTAACTTAATTGGCAAACGGATTTTATTTAACTAAGTGTGCCTTTGCAAAGTTAGCGAGCATAGTCTTGAAACTACAATTGATGTTCTAGTGAAGTTTCGCCTTCGTACTGTCACTACTGCGACAGTTCTTCGAGAATTCTAACCTCTGGTAAGCCATTTACGGTTGCTACCCTGGGAAGCTTGTTTCGACTGAATCGCTAGGCCAGACACGTACAGGGGATGCTGATGGCATTTTAAAAGTTACGGATTTCTTGTTTTTTCCATTTAAACGAGTTTAAGCAACCAGTTCGAATGCAGACCTGCCGAAGAATTAAGAGCTTCTCGAGAAGACGTTGCAGTAGCGTGACCCTAATTCTGAGCCCTGCAAGCAGTTATTTTACATTGTCAAATGGAGCACGGATCTGAGAGCTTTTCTTACGTATGTAAGAAGCAATTTCCGTATTAAGTTAACACTGCAAGTTTGTTTAGAAGTACTTGCTTTACCTTTTTCTTATTTGTCCTAGCGTATAGCACAGTGTAAAGTGAAGTGTAAAGTGTGTTTAGGGTCAAACGGCACCAGGGGTTTCCCCCATCTCCGCGTAGTTTACATTGTGGTGTGATACAGTTCACTGTAAAGGCCAGAGATTTAAAAGTATATGGATCTTGAGGTGTGTGATGTTGTGTACTGTTGTTCTTCTGGCCATTTAGCCGCCGGACCCCAGCTGAGGCCCGACGTTGCCCACACTTCGCCCCGTGGAGGCAGACCAGGTACACTAGTATTACAGTTATTTACTCTGGCAGGCCCTGCCACCTAGTTTCCTGAGATTTCAGTGGCAAGGACCTTAAAAAAAAAAAAAAAAAACCGTTTGCGTGGGTTGATCGCTAGATTGAAAGACCGAAATGTGAGCGAACTTAATTTGAAGCTATTAAATTTTGACCTGTGGGATATACGCTGGCGAGCAGGTAGAGAGGGAGAGGAGACTGAAGACTGGGGGGAGAAAGACAGAAGAAATGGGGTCGATAGAGGAGGCGACCCCATTATAAGTCAGTGGGGCATGCCCATGCCCCACCAGGAGGAAATCTGGGTTGGCGAGTAGGGGAGAAGGCAGGAGGAAAAAAAAAAAAAAAAAAAAAATCCTGTCTCCTCCCCTACCGCCGAGGGAGGGGGAAAGAAAGATGGGTCCAGCAAGAGCGCCGGCACCGATTGCCATTATGGCTGGCATATGCAGAGCGGTCTCATTGGGCTGGTTGGAATTCAGCTGAATAGAAAGTCACTCGTGAGGCTGTGTCCTGTCCGAAGGAGGTCCACATATCATTTCATGGTTGTTGTTGTGGTGGTGGATGCGGGAGAGTCCGCCTTCTTGTGAAGAGGTCTTGCGCATATTGAGTGAAGGCACTATAAGTATCTTTTTCAGTTAGTATCAGATGTTCCTGGTCTCTTAGCATTATTTGGGTGGTGGTTATAAATCGGCAGCGGAGATCCTCGTACAGTGGGCAGTCGTACATCAAGTGCCCCCATGTCTCGCGTAGTCCGCAGTGGCATAGAGGGGTGTCACTCAATCCGAATCCATGGAGTTTTTCTCTTATGGCGCCATGGCCGGTCAACAGGTAGGTGGCGAGTAGTCCAGGAGAAAGCCAAGGTGGATAGTTTGGGTACACCAGTTGTAGATCAGGAATAAATTTTTTAGTTATTTCACCTTTGGTTGATGTCTGCCAGCGGGTTTGCCAGCTCTGGTTGAGATGTGTGAGGAGACGTTTGCGTTCCAATTTGTGGTCAGTTTCAGGGTCCAAAGTGAAGTTCAGATGGTTAGCCTCGCGTCCCTTGGAGAGTTGATATATTAGGCCGCGGAAGACTATTTCAAGGTCTAGGGGAAGAGTCCCTGTCAGGGCCTGAAGGGCGTGTGTGCTTACAGTATTGCAGGCTCTTGTTATTATAAGTAATATATACCGTTGCGTGGTGTCCAGTTTTCTTCTGTTGACGGCCGTGGTAGCCTTCCGGTACCACACTCCAGCGGCATACGTTATGGCAGGCAGGAATACGGCTTTATAGAATAGCTTGAGGGTTCTCCTTCGCAGGCCCCAATCCTTGCGGGAGACCCTCATGAACAGAGCAGAGTATCTTCTGATCTTTTTCTGAATGTAGGTCAGATGAGGGGTGAATGAGAGGTTATTATCTAGGACAACCCCGAGGTGTTTTAGTTCCTTTGTCAGCTTAATTGTAGTTCCTTGGATGCGGATTTGTGGTGGTCTCCTGATGTCCAGGTTACCTTTTAACAGTATTGAGCTGGTCTTGGTTGAGGATATGCGGAGATTGTTTTCGTCGGTCTACTTCTATAGGATGTCAATGGCGCGAGTAGCAGAAGTTTCTAGCCTGGCTCTGCTGTCCTCTCGCAGTACCAGGGTCAGGTCGTCCGCGTATGCCTGAGTTGCCACACGACCTAGGTTAGGACGGAATATGGCTGCCGTTTTAACTGTCACGCTGTTTCATCCCTCCGTGATTTTTGGATCAAATTATGTGGTTTAAGTGTTTTTTGTTTCAGTAAAGTGTATCCAGCGAAACTTTAACTACAGTGGACTCCCTAAGTGAGGAATCTTTGTGTACTTACTGGGTATTTTGAGTTAACAGCGTTTATTATCTGTATCCTTTGTTTTAGTTAAGCTGGTGTGCCTTCGTGACGAGACCATCGCCGTTGCACACTGACCCGCTTGTCGGAGGACAGCGTGGGTGGCGTCCCTCCCACGTGGATCATCTTGATATTGCTTATTTTAAAACCTGGGTAGTGCAGTGAACTATTCCTCAATAGTATTAGTGATTCATGTTATTATTTAGATGATTGGCTCACTACAAACTAGTCTCTGCGTAGCTGTAAATTTAGTGTCCTATAATTATGTACCTATGGAGGCAGCCATTGCTTCTCCCCCGTAGTAGTAAATAAAGCCTCTGTTTGCCATCGTTGATCACGTGACCACCGCGACTGTCTCTGATTGGTGACACCGGCCTTGATGCAGTAAGCCACTTTATACTAACTCTAATCTCAAATAACAATTGGATACAATATTGTTGTGATCTAACTAATGGCATCATAAATACAATAATTATAGCATAAATGTCTCAAATGATATATAATTGGAAGGAGCTGTATTATTGTCTATTGAAGATCTATTAAGAGTTGTCTAACTTATGTATAATTACTGTATATCTCAATAACTTTAGTAATTATGTCTGACGAAAATTGCTCATCTTCCGTGCCAGGGGACTTGACCGTTGCCCCGGAACTGATGGAAGCTGGACTGGCCGATCTCCAGGACCCTTCTATCAATATTGTTGATATTTTAGGGCAACATTTTCCCCCACTTGCACTGGTCCAAGAAAGGACAAAAGTAACCGATAATGGTCAGAATAATGAGACAGTCCATTTAGATGACTCTGCTGTTCTTGATTACGTTTTTGCTCTGAAGAATAGTTTATTTGACTTTCTTAAGAATGGGACTAAGGTTACCCCTTCCATGATTGCCGAGGTTGGCAAAGTATGGAATTCCATGGAACGCATGTTACTTGAACTAACCATTGAGAATGGAAAGCTAAAAACTGAAATTGCATGTAAAACATTGCCTGCTCAAATTTCAGCAGCTAGCTATGCTGGTGTAGCTGCTTATGGTGTAGGCAAACAGGTTAATGTGAGTGCGATCCCCTCTGGGACACAAACCAGACACGCGGTATTAGTGCGTGCTGATGACAAAAGTGAACTCAAAACAAGTGATGAGATAAAACAAATGGTGACAAAGGAGTTTAAATCAGAATTGAAGAGAATTAAGATAAAATCAATAAGAAAGGTTAGAGATAGAGGTATTGTAATTGAGGCTGCCTCTAACAATGATCTTGAGAAACTAAAGAAGTGTAGTAAGTTTAAGGATTACAATTTAAATGTGGACCTTCCTAAGAAATTGAATCCCACTCTTATAATATATGACGTTAATAAAGAGATCACTGATAATGATCTTCTTGAGGATTTATACGATAAGAACCTTGCCGATTACAGTATAACTGGTGACGAATTCAAAAAATGTGTCAAGGTTAGATTTAAAATTAAGTCTAAAATTAAGAATAACTTTCATTGGGTCATTGAAACCCCTGCCAACATTAGGAAAATTCTATTGAATACTGGTAATCGTGTATACATTGGATGGGCATCACATAGAGTAAAGGATTTTATTATAGCATCACGATGCTTTAAATGCCTCGGCTACGGGCACTCTGCACGTAATTGCCGTCAAACTGAATATACTTGTGGGCACTGTGGCAATCAGGGGCACCAGATTGAGTCTTGTCCTGACAAGGCTTCTCCTGCAACTTGTCCCAACTGTAAAATGCGCAAGAAGAAAGCTGATCATTCCTACCGTGACAACGGCTGTCCTGAGTATATACGCGCGCAAGAGGTGACCAAGTCGCGTACTAACTACATTCAATCATAATATAAATCATAATACTAGCGAACCAATTAAAGTTCTGCAATTGAACTGTCAAAGGTCGATCGCGGTCTCTAATGACTTAACTAGAATAATCTCTGACCACGATATCCAAATCTTAGCCCTTCAGGAAGTGTATTCATATAAAGGAGTTGTAAAGGGATTACCATTAACATCAAAAATTGTACAATCTAATACTGAAACTACTGGAAGTGGCAGGAACGCTGTGGCCAGGGTTTGGGCAGCCGTGGTTATAGTTGATCCAGGCATTATTGTCACAAAGATAACAAGCTTGTGCTCCACAAATTCTGCCTGTGCCTGTCTGGAGGGTACGTTTGGGCAGGTGTATTTTGTCTCATTGTATTTTCAATGCTCTCAACAACATCAACAGATCGAGCCTTACCTAAATTATGTAGAGGATATTCTCCACAGATTGGCGGGTAGAAGAGTTATTATGTGTATGGATGCAAATGCTGCATCTACATTATGGAACAGTCACTTTACAGATCACAAAGGCGAGTTATTAGAGGAGTTAATCCTAACTAAGAACTTACATCTATGGAACACTGTAGGGCACCCCCCCTACTTTTGTCTCAGCATCTGGTCAATCCTTCATAGATATTACGGTGTCCAACTCTACATTTGGACAAAACATAAGAAACTGGCAAGTTAGAACTGCATGGTCAGCAAGTGACCATAACCCCATAACGTTTGAAGTTGTTATGGACTCAGGCTGTATGGCAAGAAGGAACTCATACGATTTTCCAAGGTACAGGACTCAGGGTACAAACTGGGAAACTTTTGAGAACAGGCTGTGCGCAGAAGCCACGGCTGATAACATTGAGAGAATTGGGCAACTGCCCGCAATGGAGCAGGTCGGAGCCGTAAACGACCTAATAAGGTTGGTCTGTGATGCCTCTCTCACAAAGAAAAAGAGAAAACAGAATCATGTGCCCTGGTGGTCTCAGGATCTCACAAATCTGAGAAATGAACTGAAAAGTGCTCGGCGTAACTATCAGCGTGCCAAGAGAAATAATAGGGCAAGGGTTGAGGTGGACCGTCTGGGCGACCTTTACAAGCTGGCCAGGCGGACCTACTTTAATCAAATTTATAGAGAAAAGAAGAATGCTTGGGAACAACTGGTTAAATCGACACTAAAGGATGAACCGTGGGGACTTGCTTACAAAATTGTGGCGGAGAAATTGCACCCTGGTGAGATCGTTTCGTCTATCGTGGCTGATGGGCAAGAGACTCTTTCTTGGACAGAGTCGATGAATGCAATACTGGATGGCATTATTTGCCAAGACATTTGTGTACCAGAGAGTACGGAACAAACAAATTTAAGGATGGAGCACTTGATGTATTTTGGATTAACTGATGAGGACCCGTTTACTAATCTTGAAATTGGCGCAGCTATTGACTCTTTGAAGGATAACAAATGTCCAGGCTTAGATTTACTTGAAGTTGCAATATTAAAAAGAATCTGGACAATCAAACCAAAACTAATTGCTAATCTTCTTAATTCCTGTTTGGCTGACGGGCGTTTTCCAACTCCCTGGAAGCAAGCCAATCTTAAAATTCTGGTTAAAAATCCTAACAAACCCCTCAATGTTCCATCCACCTATCGTCCTATTGCATTACTACCAGTGCTAGGCAAGGTTTTAGAAAAGGTTATTGTAACTAGATTTATGAAATATTATAAGGCTAAAAATCTACAAGTAAACACTCAATTTGGCTTTACAAAAGGCTGTTCAACTGTTGATGCTATAAAGTTTGTAATGGATTCGGTCTCGAATGCGGATTCCAAGTATGTCCTCGGCCTTTTTGTGGACTTCAAAGGGGCCTTTGACACCTTATGGTGGCAAAGTGTCCTGGCGAGGTTCCGGGAGGCCGAAGTGTCTGCGCCCCTTTATCGACTAGTTTCTGATTATTTCCATGGTCGTAGCCTAGTGGTGTATTCTGGTGTCTGTTCGCTTACTCGTGCTGTTACTCGGGGTTGCCCTCAGGGATCAGTCCTAGGACCGGTCTGCTGGAATGTGGTTCTTGATGGGTGGCTTGGGGTACAGCGCGAAAAAATTTTGAAGGCGGCATATGCAGATGACTTGACCATATTGGTTTTTGGAGAGTCTCGTAGGGAACTTGAAGAACGTGCGAACGAAATCTTGGGAGACCTTGATGGTTGGTGTAGTATGCACAAACTACAGATTTCTATTGACAAAACTAAACAAATGCTTTTGAAAGGTTATTTGAACCTGAATAGACCCCCCAGTATAAAAATTAATAATCAATCCATTAAAATTGTAAGAACGCATAAATATCTTGGAATAACGATGGACGATAGATTTAGTTTCGTAGCCCACGCAAAAAATATACTGAACAAAATAAAAGTCTTAACTGGTAAAATCATTAGAATAACTAAAAATGTCTGGGGAATTAAACCCGCAACTTTAAAGTTATACTACGAGTGTATTTTTATACCAATAATTTGTTATGCTGCAGGTGCATGGGGTTATCGTGTTAATAACTGTTTAGTCTTGAAATATTTGACTCAAGCACAACGTTTCTTTCTTCTTGCAATCACAAGAAATTGCAGAACAGTGTCAACAATGGCACTCCAAGTACTGAGTGGAAAACTTCCCATTCAATATGAAGTTATTTATCACTACTTACAATATTATCGTCGGAAAGCTCTGCCTGCAAGGGTGAGCAACTATTCAATTAATTTAGACATACCAACTAAGGATGATAATTGTAGAATTAGAAGAGAGTTTGTTAATAGTTGGCAATTAACTTGGTCCAATGCAGAAGTTGGTAGAGTTACTTTTAGATACCTTCCCAACATAGTAGAATTTAACAAGCAACGGTTGGCCTGGTTCTGCCCAGGTCTGAATGTATCTTTTCTTCTAACAGGGCATGGCAGCTTGAACTCCAAATTGTTCTCTCTGGGGTTGGCTGCCTCTCCATTATGTAAGTGTGGTGCTCCTGAGACCATGGAGCATTTAATATTTAACTGCTATCTGTATACAGACTTAAGAAATAATCTACAGCTTCTTACAGAAGTGTACAATGAAGATGACCTACCATGTTTTGTCAATGATAAAGAAAATTTCCTAGCTTTTTGTAATTTTGCAGATAAATTGTTTGCACGTAGGAAGAGACTAATTGGAGTCGATCTGTAAAGAGTGATGCCAAGTAATCCAGAGTCTGTGTTCAAGGACAAGAACTTTTTTTTTATTTATTATTATTATAATTATTTTATTATTATTATTATTATTATTATTATTTTTTTTTTTATTATTTTTATTTTTTTTTTATTTTATTTTTTATTTTTTTATTTTATTTTATTTTATTATTATTTTTTTTTTCCTCTTAAAATATGTTTTCTGTAAATAAGTCCTTAGTTCTCTTTTCTTAAGTAACCATGTTGATTCCACGATTGTAATGATGTTGTGTTTTGTAGATTATTTGCCATAAATATAAAATTGGATTTAGTAGAATTAACAGAGGTTGTCTGGTGGTTGTGTTAGTGATCTTGAGCAGTGTGGTTTCTGTCAAAATGGGACTTGTAAAGACTATCACGATATTAATAGCGATTTTGTGTACAGTGGAAAAGCTGGCTGTGCATGTTGTAAATATATGATATTGAATTGTAAAACGCTGACAGGGTGCTACTAATGTTTGTTCATGGATAGCGCCTCGCTATCTGCCTTCTGAGTTTAACGGTGAAATCTGGTAGTGTCGGATCAGATAATCATAGCACCAGCCAGAACAAAAAAAAAAAAAAAAAAAGTTGAGGTAAAGTGGTTGAGTCCTGTAAAACGACTGAACAAGTGTGTCTGGTTGCTGTGACCTAATACTTTTCAAATGGTGTTAATTAATGTAATGAAGTGTTATTCATAGTTTTGGTTGTCTGATTAAGTCCCCCAGGAGTGGTGATCGTACTCACTTAGCTAATAGTAAACATTGTATATAGTTTTTTTTTATTATTATTATTTATTTATTTTATTTTATTTTTATTTTATATATATATATATATATATTTATATATATGTGTGTGTGTGTGTTTTTTTTTTTTTTTTACTCTATCCACTATTGTAAACTTCTCTCTTCTATTTCATGTGAGGTCTATCTCCCCCTTATCTTCTATGCAACCTCCCCATACCTCAATTCGTATCCCCACCTCCTTTCCCTTGGGGCTCCCAGGCTTGCCTGATAGCCCCAGTAAGAGTCTCAACTAGAAAGTGAACCTGGCGCGCCTCCTCGTGGCCAAGGTTGGGAGTCAGAGGGCAGGGGACCAGGTGTCCCCTGCCCCCTGGCTGCAAAGTCGCCAGTGCCGGCACTCAACACTCATCATAACAAGACACATACTTACACACCTACATACATACACTTGCCGGCCTTCACCTTTTCAGATGCTACAGCGGCATATAGGGGAAACCCTGGAGACCGCAAATGAAACAAACACACCTTGACCTTGACACCTTGACGACCTAGGTTAGATTTAGAAAACCCTCGAGAACCATGTTCCAGAAGAGCGGGCCCAAGATTGAGCCCTGTGGGCAGCCTCTGAAGATCTGTCTGGAAATAGAATGATATGGAGTTTCTACAACGACCATTCTGTTGTCAAAATATGTTTTGACGCATTGGTATAGGTTGGCCGGGATGTTGGCCTTCCGGAGCCTGCCGAGGACGCTTGGCCACCACAGGGTGTCAAATGCCCCGGCAAAATCTATTGCGATTACAAGTAGATATTATTATTCTTTATTATTTCTTTATTATCTCTGCCGTTTGTTAACCTCTGGCATGGTGCCGTGAAGGGTATTGTATGGTCGTGGTACCTGCGTGTACCGGTGAACTGTACAATAAAGATCTTATTTATTTATTTATTTATATTTATGGTTTGTTGTTTCAGCAGCTCTGGTAATGTTTTCCAAGGCATCCAGAGTGGAGCAGCCACTCCTAAAGCCAAATTGATTCTGTGATTCTAGGCCTGCAGCCATGTAGCAAGTTTCGTATAGCACAGTGATTATAATCATCGTTCTGTCCACGTCGGGTGTAAAACGGGCCCAAGTTCGAATCCCGGTTTCAGACGAGAGTAACAAGGTTTCCCGCCGAAAGCCGGGTTTTTCGTTAGGCAAAACAGGCTCACCGACTAGAGAACACACCCTATTTAGAGACTTAACACACACACACGGGTAAACGAGTTAATACTCGAGTGATCCTAATTATGAATTTTTCCCCCTTCTTACTTTATATATACAGTATATGATCTTTATTGTAAGTTGCAAAAGGTATACGCAGGTACTCTGACTTTTTTTCGTTCAAATTCTTGGCGATCTAAAGCGATCTCACATCAGTTGATGGTTGTGGAATACACGTGCAGATCTAGGATGCGACGTCAATACTTCTTGTCATCTACGAATTTGCACAGGTCGGCATCTAAAGATTAGGCTAGATCAGGGATTCTCAACGGGGGCGATATCGCCCACAAGAGGGCGAAAATTGGTTTTTAGGGGAGCCAAAAAGTCATGAGTATTACAATGGTCTGTGGCTCTCCAAAGTCCAACTCTACCTGACGACATCGACATCTTATTCCTTAATATTTAATTTCTCTCATTGGGTTTTCTTTCCCCTGAGACAACTGATTTCTAACATATAGGTCTATTATTTATTCTTTTGTTTCATTGGTCAATATATGAGGCATGGATGGGATGGGGAAATGTTTCTGTCTCTTGTTTCTACTCTCTAAGCGACAATTAGTATTGATTTATTGTTTCCTTATTTTTGATCCACAGTGCTTTTATGAGTGACATAGGCTATGACAGTTAAATAAAAAAAAGTTTATATTTTATTGTTTATTCTTTATAGTTATTCAACCTATTCTTTTATTGAAAGAATGAAATTTTTTGAAATTTTATTGAAAAAATTTTATTGGAAGAATGTTTTTTTGAAAGCCCATTCGACTCAAGGTAGCCCATGTGTCTTATGTGTAATAGTTATTTTTCAAATGAGGTTATGAAACCATCAAGAATTTTAGATCACTTAAAAAGGAAAACATCCTGATATAGTTGGCAAACATATCGAATATTTTAAAAAATTAAAACAGAATTTTGAGCAACGTAACATTGTTACTTCTTTATTTAAGAAGAACACACAAATAAATGATGGAATGATTGCATCTTACAAAATTTCAGAAATCATTGCAAAAACTTATTGCTCGTATAGTTGCTGAGACTGTTATGCCACCCGCAATTAGAGACTAATTTCAACTGTGATGCCTCAAAATCCTTTCCAGTATTTTAAAAGCATTGCCATTGAGCAACGATTCAATTCGAAGACGAATCGATGAGATGTCAGTTAACATTGAAGAGCAGCTAACTGACAAACTAAAAACGAGAAATTTTTCTATTCAGATTGATGAATCCACAGTTACTGACGATAAGACCCTTCGAATGGCATACGTACGTTATTTCGATGATGATAATAAATTGCAAAAAAGAGATATTTGTAAAATCCATAGAAACTGACTGTACTGGGGCATCCATTTTTGTTGCTGTAAAAGTATGGTTTTATGAACAACTAGTACCATTGGGAAATTCGATATCCTGTGCCACTGATGGTGCTACCTCCATGGTTGGAAGACAGAGTTTACAGCCGACCTAAAGGAAGCATTTCCCGAAGTTCTTGAAATCTTGCACTGCATTGTGCACCGACACCATCTGGTTGCAAAATATATTAGTCCAATTCTTTATCAATCTTTCAGTATAGTAATTAAAACGATCAATAAAATAAAGTCACATAGCAAATATGATTGCCTTTTCAGAAAATGTTGTGTTGACAATAAAGAACATTACGTGAGGCTTCTTTTACATACAGAAGTCAGATGACTTTCTAAAGGAAACTGTTTAACAAGATTTGTAAGCTTTTTTATACGATAATTAGATTTTTAGAAAGCGAAGGAGATTAGCAAACACAAAAACAACATACACTGAATGATCACTGAATTACGACCACCCCTATGAAAACTGAATGCGACCCGGTGACTACGTGAGGTACGAGAGTGCGCAGTTAGTTGACCTACGTAGCATAGATAAGGTGTCAGTGGTTCAGTAGTGAAATTCCGAGCGTGATGGGTAAAAGAAAGGATTTATCGAACTTTAATAAAGGACAGATTGTGGGTGCTCGACGAGCTGGTGCCTCAATTTCCCAAACGGCTGAACAGGTGGGGTGTTCGAGAGCCATCGTATTTAAAGTGTACTAGGATTGGCGTCAAAATGGTCAAACAAGGACCACACGGCAAAACTGCAAAGGTCAGCGAAAGGCTGATGTTAAAGGTGAGCGCCCGGTTCGACGACTCGTACAGGCGAACAGGCGCAGCACTGTTGAAGCGTTGACTACCCAATACAACGTGGGCCAACCCGTTTTGTTTTGTTTTATTAGTCGAGATTTGAAGTTTATGTGTTTGACACCAGATATTCAAGTCCTCTAGAACTTCATTTGCTCTGCACTCTAGCTCCAAAAATCAGAATAGTAAGGTCGTCTGCGTAAGCTATCTGAATGATGTTGTCTCGATCAACGGAGAGCCACCCATCAAGGACCATGCTCCAGCGCACAGGGCCAAGAACAGAGCCCTGGGGGCAGCCCCTAGAAACAGATCTAGAGACAGAGCAGAGTCCTGAGGAAACTGTGATGCTGCGAGAATCAAAGTAATTCGAAAGGAGACGGTAAATAGTAGCAGAGACTCCGACCTCTCTGGACCTCGCCAGGACACTCGGCCACCAAACAGTGTCGAATGCCCCTTTGAAATCAACAAAGAGACCGAGGACATATTTAGAATTAGAATTTTGAACAGAACTCAAAACCTGACAAATAGCATCAACAGAAGACCTTCCACGTGTAAAGCCAAATTGAAGTGGGGAACTTAGGTTTCTGTCTAAATAGTAATTTAGAAGACGAGAAACAATTTTTTTAAAGACTTTGCCAAGGAAGGGCAGCAGTGCAATGGGCCTGTAAGAGGCCGGATCATTGGAGGGTTTGTTAAAGGACTTAAGCAGAAGTTTAAGTCTAGCCTGTTTCCAAGCCAGCGGGAATAATCCCGAAGACAGACAAGCATTCAAAAGATTTAATATAATTAATGGGCAATTTTTCCAAGCTCTTTTAAGTACAGAAACTTCAAGGAGATCCTGTCCAGGACATTTACCATCCCTTAAGGTTGAGATAGCAGATTCCAGCTCAGTATCCGTAAAAGGAGCTTCGGTTCGGGAACCTTGGTATGATAAATGATCTAATCTCATTGTAGTTTGGATGGTATTTTCACAGGAGGCAGTGTCCTCATGGAGCAAGCCGTCCAAGATGGTATTAATTGACAAACTCTAGTCCAGGGTTTCATTACCATTTACAATAATAGAAGAAAGAACATCGCCGGGATGAACCTTGTTAATAACAAGTTTGTTGGGTTCAGCATAACATAAATGAAAATCCCCACGGATTTTCATTTATGTTATGCTGAACAAACCTTGCCCAGGCAAGTTTCTTCTCTTGGAAAATGGTATTGAAATAACTCCTTCTATTGGATTTATAGGACTCACCACGTCTGTCAATCTCATCTCTGGGCCTGTTACCTCTCTTTGCTCTCTGAAAATTACGACGAGCATTTTGTAAGTTTCTTCTGAGAATTGTGAGATTTGGGGTCCACCATGAAACACTATTCATTTTTCGTGTTTTCTTTTTTAGAATGGACTCACAGACAGTGATTAGAATCTCTAAACTGGTCTCTGCTATCGTAAACTGCTTGCTGACTTTGTACACTCCGCAAATGTTACATTTTTTTCCGAATGGCGATGGTGTCTCCCAAGATGACAATGCGCCGAGCAATCGGGCACTTGTTGTGCAGGAATGGTTTGAGGAATACAGTTCTGACTACCAGCATATCGATTGGCCTCCGAAGTTCATCGATATCAATCCCATAGAGAACTTGTGGGATACTATGGAAAGGCATATCAGGCGTCTGGATACACCAATCACCTCCATACTCGCATTGCTGACGGCATTACACACAGCTTGGTTGGCTATAGCACCCCTCCCGAACGCTTCCGACATCTTGTTGAATCAATGCCACATCTGATAGCTGCTGTACTGAGGGAAAAAGGAGGACCTACGAAGTATTAGGTAGGTAGACATAATTCAGTGACCACTGAGTATAGTAGTGGCTTTTCGAAAATTTAATGAAGTTTCACTTCAGCTTCAAGGGAAATTAATTACGGCGATAAACTGCAAATGCGTATTACGTAAAAGCCTTCACTGAAAAGCTAGAAATTTGAAAGCAATTTAATGAGAAAACAATTTCATGGTATGCAAGAGTTTGCTGAGATCAATGAATCTCACACCGAGAATGACCTTAAGAATTATTTAGATCATTTGTATTCTTTAAAAGGTGAAATGAAAAAAAAGAAAAAAAAATCCAGATTTATCTTCTTTTGAAGTGAAGCCATGGATGTTAGATCCAGTTGGATGCGATGCCAGGTCTACTAGTGAAGAAATTGAAGGACTCATTGAATTAAAATGTAAAGAAGAATGCAAATATAAATTCGAAAAAGGTGAAATGACCGAGTTGTATGGATCAAAAACAACAAAATTTCTTTATCCAACAATGTTGTCTGAAATGGCCAAAGTATTTATTTGTTTTCCAACGTCCTATATGGTTGAAAGTGGTTTTAATTCAGTAAATAAAATATTAACAAAGAAATAGAACTGGTATATATGTTCAAGACGAGACATTAAAATTAAACTTACTAACATCATATCGAACATTGAACTGTTTGCTAAGACGAATGAGGCTCAGTGATCCCATTGAATAAAAAAAAGTAAGTATAAAGTATTTTCTTGTTTAAAATTTAATGGGGGGATATTAGGAAAAAAAATGGTCTAAAAAGGCCCTTTAGGGGGCGATAATTACAAAAAAGGTTGAGAAACACCGGCTAGATGGAGCTTTTGATAAGGGAGGAAGCGATCTTTAAGATGAAGCCTTGAAGGAAGAGCAAGAAGCTTGGGAGTTTACCATGGTTAACACATTTTGCGGTTTCCTAGTTGAGAACTAGTTTAGTAATTATTATTTCTTTGGACTGAATGTCGTAGCTAAGGCTGTGAGGCACATTAGATCTGTAAACTGGGTGTATATTATGATATTTTGTCCGTTTTTCTGGATGAAAAGCTTGCCTAAGTTCCTAAAACCAACTTGACGATTAGGCAAAAAAATTCAAAAAGCCATGACAATTTTTCATCTAAACGGGTATGGAAAGATATCGATCGTACCTACTGAAGTGCCAATTCACGTTGATAGAATTATTAAAATGCGTTCCACTGAGAGATTTGTACCTCTATACCGCCGATATGAGATCTAAATATAAAGGCAGAAATAGGGTTTCTTTTAAACCCGATTTCTTCCTTTAGCTAAACTTAACTAGTTAAAAGACCGCTCTTAATTACATTACATAACAACATTGTTTCTGGTCTTTTTTATCCAGTTTTGTGTCCTACCAAAAAATAAGGTCAGGCCGGCTGGAGAAGATTCAGATTAATTAGCTGTCGGGTAGGTATTTTTTTTTTTTTTTTTTTTTTTAACTTCCAGGAGTTCTTTCTTCTGTCTGTTTTTTTTTATCTTGTTCTCTCTCTCTCTCTCTCTCTCTCTCTCTCTCTGGGAATACGTTGGAAATTAATTTCCAACAAATTACCGTTTCGTGCTATCTTCATTTTATTCCATTTATGCTGCGGTAAAAAAAGGAATAATTGCGATAAATGTAATAAATGAGAATCTATTTGTTAACAGATAGAATCAGGATTCTTTTTTTCATTAATAAAGGAGGATATCGTTCCTTATTAATGAAAGGAGAAACCTATTCGTATATAAATGCCTCGCTATTATATGGGACTATTTCCCAACCTGACATCAGGGACTCATGCTCCAGGAGGATCACGAATCTAATGTGCAAATTAGATCCTCTTCAATTCTCATCACTCACACATACCAACTCGCCCTGTGATAGATTCCTTCCGAGCTCTACACCCTCAGTAGTGTCTTATTAGTTACAAAAGATACAAGAAAGCAAGCTTATGAGGCATCAGCAAAAAAAAAAAAAAAAAAGAAAAACCAACACTTCCCATTTCTTCTGTCTGTCCCTTCTAACAACTTATCTAATTCTTCCTTGAATTTATTCAAACTGCCCGCCTCTACAGCGCCAGATGAAAGTGATTTCCAACTATAAACACCCGCTGTATGAAATAAAATTTCCGCACATCGATCCTGCAACCATCCTTTCCTCAATTTGAATTTGTCTCATTTTCAGAAGAAAGTGGATCTGTTGGAAGTGGTACAGAGAAGAGCAGCAAGTTTGGTGAGTGAAGCAAAAGGGTGCTCTTAACAGGAAATGCTTCAGTTTTGCAAATTACAGCTTTGGAGACTAAGCACCTGAGAGGATATCTGATGGAAGTGTTTAAGAATTGAATAAACTCAATGCTGGAGGATCCTCCCTCTTGCTCAGACTGAGCCTTCCAGACCTGTATACGGTTTTGAGTTATAGCTTAAACATCGCCTTATACAATGGGATAATCCCTTCCCTATCCCCGATGGCAAAATTACTGTATATCATTGAAAAAACCCATTAGATCAGAGAACCTCAGACATGAGGTTCTCTGAACATTAGCCCCAGGTCTTTTTCATTCTCCATTGCCCTTAGTGTGTACCACTCAGTACAATGCACAATCTGTTTAATTTGTCTAGATCTTTTTCGCAGTAGCATATAGCACACCGGATTGCTGTGATTGACAACCTTCGCATCATCTGAAAACTTAGATATTAAGACTGATATGCCACCATCAATACCGTTAATAAATATAGAAAAGAACGATGGGCCCAGAACTGAACCCTAGGGGGAGTCCGTTAATAACATTAGTCCAAGAAGATCCCTACTGATAATCACTCTCCCACTAAATCATCCCTTTATTCATAGCAGCAACTTGCCCTTAATGCCTTATATATAGTAATCTTATGTGCAACCGTATCAAAAGCTTTTCTGAAATCTAAGTATATGTTCGCAATTTTTTTTTGCATCTATCTCCTTCGTTACCGTATATTAATATTCAGTTGTATTGGTCAGACAAGATCACCACTTAGCAGACCCACGCTGTAACTGCAATCTTGTCTAGATGGCCCTTTACTTCCTTAATCAGTGACTCTCCATTATTTTCCCAGGAACAGAAGTTAAGCTGATAAGTCTGTAATCTGAGCCTCACTTTGATCCTCCTTTGTAATTTTGGGATATTTTTGCACATCTGCAGTCCACAGGACCGAACCTCTTTTGAATCTAGAGATGCTCTCATAATTTTCGTTACAGGTCTGTTTATCTCTTTTGCTGTCTCCCTTAATATAAGTGGATAGATCCCGTATTTTATGTTAAGCTTCAATAATTTCTCCAATTTCCCCCTAGTCATCACAAAATAAATCAGCTCCCAGCCAGAATTTGACTCACTTTTGACATCCCTATTCCTAATAAAATTCCTCGTGTGTGAATTTGGATGCAAAATGCCCATTCAGTTTGTCCGTAACTTGAGCGGGATCAACAGTTAAACCGCTGACACCAAGTGGACAATGTGATTCATCTCCTTCCTTCCAGTATTTACATAAATAAGTGACAACTATTTTCTTCCATTTTTTGCTAGAGACTTATTGAAATGTGGCTTAGCTTGCCTAACCTCCTTTGTGAGTTGATTGTAGACTAGTTTATATGTACTGTAGGCATCTGTATCACCTGATAAGTTATATGCATCCCATGCATTTTTCTTCGCTAACTCAAGTTCCGCCAGTTCATCTGACGTCACTTTAGGTATATGCCTTGAGCTCCATCTCTTAGTTGGTATAAAGAGCCTATAGCTTCTATGATAACTTCCCTGAATGGTTCCCATTAGAATCTGCCGTTGGTAACTTCATCAGTTGTCTCCACTGCATAGAATTTAACTGACTGAGACCGCTGCAGTCACCTTTACAGAAGTAAAAGCCCTTCCCCACTCCAAATTGATGCTGACTTACACAAGTTTGTAGAAGGCAAAAATATATAATGCACGCCATCGTTTCCATAAAGAACTCTTCCTAATAATCAACTTTACAGAGCCCCCACCACCATACCATCCTTAGGATTGTCTGCACCCTTCTGCTTTAAATGGTGAGAACTGTCGAAGCACAATGAAGGTGACTGACTAGCGTATATTTACTACTACTTATCTACCTCTGGTGCCTCCTATGCACGTCATGTAATCATCTAATGAGCTCCCTCCACCAATTGCTAACACAGACATACGTTAGAATCCATTGTGATCAGTGTCATTATCCAATTAACATAATTGTTGTTATTCATGACGTATCAATGTCCTGTAAATCCCCCTGCTTTCCTTAGCCGTGAAGGGTTTTGTGTGTATTTTATTGTGCCACTATTATAATTAAAAAGAGAAAAGAATACAGAAAGGGGAAACAAGCAAAATCAAGAAGAAAATGAAAGTCAATGATTAATAAACCAAGCGAGTTACGTCAAATTATAAAAACTGCCCTCTTGTGTATGTTGGATTAATGGGCTGCAGGAATTTAGGGATTTTAAATAACTGCGGTTGCTTTCAATTAAAGCTAAGGAAAAAAAATTCCTTCTCGAATAACTAATTGAAACAAAAATCCAAGTAAAATAATGGGCTGTCTGGCCTTATATAAAAAGGCATAAACATCTTAATGCATAATCTTAAGATGCAATATCAAGCAAAAGAGCTGCTCAATTGACAGCGCATCAACAAATGACAAGAATCTCTCACTACGAGCTGCTACTTCTCTGAGAACAGTGAAACTGCTGCCAATGACGTAATATTTTTATTCAATTTTAATCATGCTGGTCTGTACGATGGCAGCTTACACGAATACTTCATTCTGTATAGATCATTTCGGGCACAATAAGAAGAAAAAAAGTGGAAATTTTCTAGGATTCTAAGCAATTTTCTGTCCCAAGTGACTCCAAGCAAAGGATACCGTAAGCATCCTGCAAATTCAATCTCCTCGTTATCTGAAAGTATCCCGCAGTTAGCGCCAAAGTTAAAGACCCGTTAGAGGGAAAAACCAGATTGATGCTTTGTTCTTGGGTTTTCGCAAAACTATTCATCTTAATTTTCGCTTCTTTCCTACAAGAAATACACGGTTTTTTCTTTAGTTTGCGCCGTTCACGAGCTAGCTATTAGGCGTCATTTAGTAGACCAGCTGTAACACACTTTCTTAATTAAGGTAATGAGAGAAGCATCTTTATCGAGAGGGAAATTTCATTAAGCATCACCAACTTTCCCCGTTTGTCATCACCCACAAAAAAACTAGCAGTGCCATCCCATCTTGTGGCAATTTTTGACAGCGAAAGAACATTCTATATGTCCCCACTTGTCTCCTTAATTCTCTTTCCTTAATGGTGAAAGGTTGAATTTGCGGTAAAGTTCGATAAATTACGTCAAATTATAAAACCGAAAATGCTTCTGGGATTTGTTGTCGATTTTTTGTTTGCTGTACGAAAAACTCGAGTTTCAAGAGAAAAAAAACCATGCTACCTTCGACTGAGACTACTAATTCAGCCACATTGTGAAAAGGTCCTTAAATTTGCTTTATTTAGGTGATTCGAACTCGGGTATTTTCTACCCAGTGTGGGGAGGACAGCGATTACACTAACCGTGCTATCCACGCGTGCTCTGGGAAAGAGAACAAAGCGTATACCTATGTCCTTAGAATATTTGTGTGGATTATAGGGACATGGGGAGGAAGCCCGTCATAAAGCCCTTCTGTCTCATCAAGAAGGATCTCGCAGCATCTACGATGTTCACCTACACTAATAAGAAAAATCAGTTTTTTAATTTTATTCACGCTTGAATAATTCAAAAATGTAAAAGGCCTAACAGATTATCTGTGTCCTCGAGGAGGTAACCCAGTTCAATTATAACTCATATTGGCTAAAAGTGATCTAAAAGTTGACAGTCCAGTCATTTGTGTGTTAGGACAGAGAAAGAGGAGATTTTCATTACGAGGTAACAAATACATTTGTAACTTCAAAACGTAAGGTCTTTGTTCGCGTTTGTTACTATTTATGAAATATCGGAGTTTGAAGCCAGCCAATAAAGCAATTCTTAAAGGTTTCTTCAGTTGGGACTGTAGTTATTCGATATCGGGAGGAGGGAGAAGGATTCCCCCAATGGTTTATTTGGTCCACACAAATCAGTCTGTAAACTCACGCTAGGGCACCCGCAATGTACTTTAAAGTACATGAACTAGAATTCCACTAGAAATGGTGTACCGCGGCCGGAATAGTCAATGCACAAAAATTCCGGTAAACAAGACATTTGGAACTAACTAACCCTTAATACCTAAAATGGCTAATTCGGAAACGACCCACCTTATTTGTGTTGTGTCTTCTAATACGTTATATGTGATATGAAGCAGTGTTGCTGCGATTTATTGGGGATGGATCATTGCTATTATCTGTTGGAGTGATATGAAATCTTCCTGATTCTGGAAAAGAAAGGTTTGATGACATTATGCAAGGAAGACTTGGTCGGTTATTTGGTTGTTTTGGGTTTCTGTTTGCACGAGGATAACTAAAACTGAATTGCGCCTGTTACCATAGTGTGCCCCCTGTGAAAGCACATCTGTGCCTCTGAGAAAGCACTCAGTTCCAATGAGATGTGCATTGCTAAAAGGGATCTAAAAGTAAAGTCGATTGCGTCTGTTCAAATCAAGCAGATTCTTCTTTTCTGAAACTGCTTGATTTTTAATACCTTATTACAGACTTGATCTTATTGTGTTGATGTCTATTGGCCATGAGTTTTGGATACAGTGCAATGCACGGGTTTATAGTCCACGTACAGAACCAAGGAAGACCAGAGTGCAGATGATTTTTGGAAATTTACATTGGAATCAATCAAAACCAATGTATTTCGTTTTCTAAGAGATATATTAGCTGTGAATGGATTTGTTTGAAATTACAGTTGTTGAAATGAGAGTTTTCTGGCACAAGGGCTACTAAGGACACGAAGTGCCTATCTTATATGATTTGGACACAGACCATAGAGACTTTTCATTTCAATGTATTTTCATTGCATACGTATTTGGGCAAAAATAATCCAAGGTGATATTCAAGTTCTGAATTAGTGTCTTCAACCCTTACCAGTACGTTTATTTTTATTTATTTATATTTTTTTAGGACGAAATAAAAATCTGTGAAATTCAGCTGCATATTAAATAGAAGCACCTTTCTCCTAAGAGAAAATAGAGGTTCACGCGCACGTATAATTCTATATGGATAAACTATGGACTGGTAATGTTGTAAAATGGCTCATGGCTATTCTTAGGGTATTATGTTGGATTAGATGGAGCCACTGCAAGTTGACTTTCTTGCTGGGGTAAACACTGGGGCACCACAGTCTAGCATCAGTATCGGATTATGGCTCAATACAGATAAAATAACATATATCGATCAGCCGCCACACAATGGAGAAGAGTATCTTGAGGATATTCATTTTCTTCAGGCAAAAAGTTCGAATATGAGCTTTAAAAAGTTTATTTTCGTATATAATATTATGCTTGCAAATTAAATATTGTCAGAGAATGATAAAGGACGATTCTTCAATTGCGATTCTACGTCAAGAGCATTTTACTTCTTGTAGAAGTGCATAGCAATGGCTTTCTGTGTGGACAATTTGTAGCCGTTATGTGACATCCATAATTCTATTTTATTTTTTAGAGCTTGCAGATGCTTTTCAATGGAACACATGCTGCGAGTGACTGGACTGGCAAGATAATCGGCATGGGTTTCAGTGATCAATGCTCGGGAAGGATTACTATAACTCCAGGAGTTAGGACAGCGTTGTTTAAGTAAAATACGGTTAAGGAATAATATGTATTGTAGGGGGGAGGGAGTCCACGTTGCAAGACAATTTGTTGTACGACAGTTCAGTCATGAAAATTCTCCGTGCGCGACAATTAGGTGCCTGACAGTCCATTGTACGAGACAATTTAGCGTATGAAAATTTGGTGAAAGACAACTGGTAGCTATGCCAATTCGGTGTAACACACAGAGATCAGAAATTAAAAAAAAAAAAAAAAAAAAAAAATCAATGAAGTAAAAGGTTTAGGTAACAAGAGAAATTTTGGTGGAATTTTAGAAAAAAGGAAATGATATTTCTTATCCATTTATTTCATATAAAAAGATTCAACTCCGATCCTTGTGATAGATAGGTTGAAAAGTGAGTATGTGCCTATTTCAGCATGACTTCGTTCATATCATAACCCGTTTAATCCAGATAAGTTCATTGAATGATCTCTACTTTTTGGTCTCTGGAACAACTCCTTCCCCCATGTGTATTTTCTAAAAAATGCAACGTACAGAAGTGAAAGTAAAGCGCGAACAAGGTTCTGTTGTGTCCCAATCTTTAACCTGTCCGTGGCACTTTTTAAATTGGATCTTCTAAAAACAGTAGGATGTGCATTAAAAAATAGAAGAGGAGAGTAGATGAAAAATATATGAAGATCCGTATCGTGCTCAATAAATTCACCACTTTACAGCACGGCTATACACCAAATCCACAAAGAATTCACGTACTCACCGAATTGTCATAACTACCAGTTGTCATTCGCCAAATTGTGCCATACATCGAACTGTCATGATCACGTGTGTGTGTGTGTGTGTGAGAGAGAGAGAGAGAGAGAGAGAGACATGGCTGCAATGCCGGCTGATTTATTTAAGGATTCCTGCAGTTAGTTGGCTAGAAATTTCTAGGAATAACTTTATAAGCAAATTAAATAAAAGTTATTTGTAAATAATAACTTCAAAAATTATTACAAGATTAGGCAATGTAAGTTCCAGGACTGAGTCAGTTTAAAAAAAAAAAAAGAGATTTTACAACGAAAACAACTTTTAATATTTTGAAAGTTGTTTGAGCAACTACACACCGGTGAGGTCTGTCGTGCAGCTGTTAGAGAAACTTTTAAGCACATTTCAACTGCCCGCCATCAATTCCTTTGTCGCATTTCTTTTAATGTCCACTACACAGTCCAATCGTTGCCCTCTCAGGGTGGATTTGACTTTGGGAAACAAGTAGCAGTTTGGGGGAGATAAATCAGGAGAATGTGAGGAGGGGAGGGTAATTTAACTCGACAATCTCACGCATCGCCAACGATAGTTAGCAGAGAATGCTGTCTAACGTTGTCTGCAACAGGAACCAGTTCGTCTTTTCTCGAAGTCTTACACGACGAATTCTTTTAGCCAAACAATCCAAAAGTTTTGCACGGTAGTTCTTATTTACTTTCTTACCTGCTGGAATAAGTTCCTTGCAAATGATTGCCTCGCTATCAAAGAAAGTGACCAATATCACTTTGGTGTTTAATTTTCGAAGACGGAATTTTTTGTGTTCGAAACTCATGTGGATTGCCATTTCATGTTCTCTCTCTCTCTCTCTCTCTCTCTCTCTCTCTCTCTCTCTCTCTCTCTCTTTGTTTATGGATAGTATTCGAAACACGACGACTTGTCGCCTGTTACGATCGAATCCAGGATGGAAGGATGGTCATCAACAGCTTGAATGACCTCTTCGCATATTTCAGCCCTAGCAGCATTAGACAAATTAAAATAAAATAATTATATTCGTCCACGAAAACGTGCAAAGAATTTAAAAATAACCATAAATCTGTGAATTCTGTTCTTATATTCCCACCTAATCGACAGCCAGGAGCCCATATATACTAATTCTCTCTCTCTCTCTCTCTCTCTCTCTCTCTCTCTCTCTCTTATAAACTACAATTTTCCTCAGAAAATACCTAATTGCCTAAACTTTCAGTTTAGCCTAAACATATCCATCCTAATGACAAAAAAACAATCTCTAAAACGGAATAAATACCCTTCTTTAAGCCAAAAAATTCAAACAAAAATCGACGAAACACTAAAACTAAGTTGCGTGAAAGTCTTCAAAAAATTTTAAAAATAGCGTTAATTCTAAACGAAGTTACTGAAATGTCCAGATATTGGTAAGACAAACTCTCGTGTTCTAAACTTTCTGCTACAATTACTGGTAGAAGAACAACAATAATGGGAATTCTGAACAGCTGGTGTCCTTAACTCCACTACAGCAGTTGCATGCTCCACTAGCAAAAGTGAGTCTAACACATGGCGTCTTTTCCTCAGGTAAGAAAACAAGATACTGTAATTGTATTCTTCACGGCGAAACCTATGGGGGCCTGCGTTTTGATTTTCTGAATGTTGTAAATTATGGAAATATTCAGAAAATCATTGAAATTATTGAAACAGCAAATTGGAATAAAAATTCCATCAGGAGACCCTAGCATTCCAGCCACACATGTACTTGAAAGTCGATGTGGATCGGAGTGAAAACACGCTTTAAATGGTAGCTGGAATTTTTATAGTTTGGGTTACCGCCATCTTGAAACAAGATGAATCGAAATGAAAACACGTTCCATCAGATACCATCCTGATTTTATAAGACTTCTTTCCAATTTTTTGGAAAGCAGATTAAAAACTAAATTCGGAATACAAACCTAAATTTAATGTTGCATTAAAAGGGGAAAAAAAAAATCTTTGAACGGAGTAAACAGCCATCCATTGGATTCTGTGGCGCCCCCTTTTTCCTTCCCCTAAATGAACCGCTACAACCAACTCACGTGCCACAGATCCCATTAATCACTTCAAAGGTTGGATATGGCATATGAGAAAGAGATAGAAATGGATAATGCACTTAAAACATGATTTAAAATAATAAAACATTCATGCAAGCTATTAAGACTAGTATTATTTCATTGTATAAAATAACTCACTGCAATGAAAATCATTTTATACGGTAAGAAAGAAAAAATATCACAGTGGTTGTCCATTGTTTGTCCTTAAAATTTAAAGATTGCCCATAACTTTTCAAATTCAGCAATAAATGGTTCTACTAATTGTTGTTCAGTAGCAATGATTATATTTTCGAAATTTCCCATAATGGCTTGTTCAGTTCAAAGAACCAGTAAGAAGGATTTGCTGATCCACAATAACAAACTTGTGATGCATCCAATAAGCTGTACTATTACACCAAACTGGAATTCCTTCGGCTCTTATCTGCAGCTTTATCAGTTATTAACTAACACCCACGCCTTTTTTATGACAATTTATTATTAGTTCACGAAGGTAGTTTGAAGTTATGAGGTATACACAAATATCTATTGTATGACGACTGGAAGTTAATACTTGTTCCATGATAACTACTGACGTTTTCTCAAGGGAAAACGTGCAATTTGGTTTCAGACATTTTTCGCCTTTGGCAACTGTACTGCAAGCTATGCTGGAGTCTGGAAACACAAGAACTCCGTGGAATGAATTAAAGGTTTCATTATTTCTCTTTCTGTTACCTAAAAGTAGCCTTATATCCGTAGAGGTCAAATCGCAACGTGTTCCAGATACTACGTATAAGAAATATCTTCGAGATCTTCAAAATAAATGGCATACCGCTTGAGGAAACAGGACGCCTAGCCTGAATCCGAGGCTCAACGATGTAACTACATACGAATCGAACATAACTTTCAGCTCTCTGCAAGCCGCACTTCATGCTAAAGGTGTCTCAAACAAAAGCGTCAAATGAATGGGTTACCAACACACGGAACGTTCCGGATGACTTCCTCCGAATTATTACCTCCAGCCAGGGCTAAGAATGCTCAAAGAACTAAAGGAAGCTCGCACTATGATATTACAGAAATGAGAATTTATCCGGGAGAATATTGGATTATAGCAGACCGTAATACTGTTTTTTTTTTTTTGACGTAGTTTCTCTTCTTCACATCCACACACCAGCAGGAACTTAGCCAAGGACGAAAACTGGCCAGAGCGAAACTTACAACCTCATATCTACACGAGCATGCAGCAGTATTATACAGTTGCCTTCGCAGTACGACAGTCGGCTAAAATCAAAGCATTGAGGCCTACAAAAGGACCTCAAGAACGTCTCTTGGATCACTTGTGAGTGCTATCAACTCTTACCTCGCTGTTAAGCTCGTCGAACTCAACTCCATGTGAAGATTAGATATGGTGAAGTAATTTCACCCTAGGCTCCAAAAGATACGCAGACGGTTCTGATACCATTAATGATGTCAGATTGAGCCGAATATACAGTTCACCGCAGAAAGAGGAAACACAGACAAGCTCATGTCCTCATTGTTTTAAACAGAAGCAAAGGTCACTCCATGATTTATTTAAATAATGTGATGCGCGTGCCAGTTAGATGGTAGATTATAGTTCCGATTTTTCAAGTACAGTCGAAAATCGGCTGGATTTTAAACCATCTCCAGGCACAATTATGAACACAACCGATGAAATCAATAAACAAAATAAAAAATCCGTAGAATCGGGCATAACTGTTGATATGCAGTAATATGTTTACGGCATTAATTGACTGCATGGTACATGGAAGAGCTTAATCAATATACACTCACATAATATTTTCATGAAACACGGAAAAGCATAACATGGTCAAGGAAGTCGATTTTAAAAAATCAGTTGTGCCGAACTCGGTACAAAGAATAAATGCCACCAGACCAAATTTTATATCTCGCTTCTTTAAATGAAGTGGTCTGAATCGTATTTCATGGAAATTTGAAGCATTTCTGGGAACCTCTTCAATTAGCCTTCTATCGATGTATTAACTATCTGTCAGTTGTGTTCACAGCCGATAAAACGAAACTTAAAGAAAACAGAGCCACACAGAAAGCAAGCATTACTGAAAACGAAGATTAGTTGAAGCACGGAAGTAAGCCTGAGTTACTGCTGAGGCGGGCTTGCTTTCTCCGTGAACAACACGAACGTTTGTCTTTTTAAACATTCCATTTTCCCTAAATAAGTGAACCCTCTTTGTTGTTTACCAGTCGTCCGTGCTTGGCGTGAAACAGTTCTGAAGGTGAACCTGAAGAAAGCCACCTAGCGTGCGGCAGAGCGGTTAACACTTGTTGTGGGCTGTGCCAAAGGGGGTGTATTTTAAGTCGCTCACTAGTTTAGAAAAGTTCGTTAAGTGCTCGAGCCGTGCGTCGCCTTTTTCAGTTGTGAGGAGATCGAAAGAGAAATCCAACAGTTAAGAAAGTTTTCCTAAGTTTCAAAAGCACCGTTAGACGAAAGGCTCTTGATTTATCTCCCTTTTTATTCGTTGGTATTTCATCTTGAAGACCACCATCCCTAAGCTAACATATTCTTCTGTCTACGTTGGATAAACTCGACAAGTCTATATACTTTAAGAAGTTGACAACTTTCCAGAAGCTCCACTGTAAGTAAATTTAAAGACCCACAACGACTTCTTGTTTTCGCTTTAGCAACTACACTTAGTTATTGTATTTGGTTTTCGTTTTATCACTCGAGTGTTTTTAATTATTACTTATTAATAGAATCTTCATTTAATGGCTAAATATGTGGCAATAATATTTAATTAAACATGAATTATTTATCCGTTTCTCTTTAACATTCATAATTCATTATTTGTATTATTGGGAGCATATACCTTCCAGAGAACCAAGGAATACAAACACGTTGATGAAATTAAAGACTTGTCGCTCAGCTACTATACATCCCCGAAATCAAGAAACATAACCATAGCAGAGACCGATACCTCCAATCAAATAATAATGTTAGATTCAATAAATTGAACTAACGTTATCATTTAACAAATATTAATTTCAGAATTCTTCTTGAAATTCATAATCTCAAATTCAAAAATGGTTCATTACCAGTAACATTATTGTCCCGCAACCCAACATTGATAGAAAGACACTAAATGCATCTTAATACGTTGCTATATACCAGCATCTTTTGTATACCACGTCAGAAATCAACTGAGGTGATATTATCGGTGGGAGGGTTTGGTGCCTGCACCGTACAGTCCAAATTTTGCCTCTTCTTCTCTACACCATTGGAAGGCTCCCACACCATCAGTTGCCGCTGATGGTGTGGGAGCGATCATGCGAATCGTCCATCAGTGAAAGAAGAATCTGAGATATAGTAATTATAAAGAAAACAATGTTATTATGTCTTTACCTTTCATCCCGGTTTCAATAAAAACCTCAACACGGCGGCTTGTGTACCATACTTTTCGTACCAGATTAGAATCGCGTTTCTACTGGTACAATCTCTGCCGTTACTCGACTTTCTCATTTGATGCTTTCTCGCTGAATTCATATAGTGGTAGTGCCGTCTGGTGGCAATGTGCTGTGACGGGCGCCATTTTCTTACACAGAGCTCGCTTAATGACCCACATACAATTTTACTGTCGCATGACATACTGTTTATGAGATACAGTAAGCGAAATGCGAAGCTTGCTTCGTAATCACTCTGGATTTATGCAAGATGACTGCTTTACTGCAAAGACAGTAATATTCATTTCAACCCCGACGCTGTTTTAAATCACCGGGTTCATTTATTTCGACAGACCACTAAAATATGCCCATTTCAGAGCAGAAATGCTTTCCAGAAGTCGTTTCAGAGTCTTAATACATAACCACGATTGTCATTGCTTATCAACTATTAGATTGTGTAGAAATGCTCCTCGCAGTAACGAGCTGGCACGGAGCGAGTGAGACACTAGATATTCATTATCGCACTCGTGCACTGTTCGGATGCTTCTGACAGCAACTCTTTTAGAAATCCGCGAATAAACAACGGACTTTTTCTTTCAAATTCCACTTATCATTTTAAATACAACAGAAGCATTTGAAGCCTGCAATTCGTTCTCATCTCGCTGCATCAATGGCAGCTCTAAGCCGAACAAGCACCTTGAAACAAACGTTAGTTCTTATTATCCTAAATGCTGCTTGCGACACTATTTTGGTGCATCCTCCGAACAGACTGGAGACCTTACGATTAATGGGTTCTTCAGCTGCACTGCGTGTCGCCGTTTAAAAGACGACACTTGTACACGTTCCCCGTCGCATCGAGCTGTGTTCCATCGAGAGAGTTGATGATTAAATTACTCACTGAAGTATGCGTCTCATCTCGCCTGTCGTCTACAACCTTCGTTCTCTTCTACAAAGCGTACACCGTTGCTCGAGACATTTAATACGATGGCTTAGGTTAAAAATTGTCCATATAAATAAAGAAAAGGACAGGTTAATTAACGCATCAATAAAGATGGTGGATGGAAATACACACAGTCCATATGTGATGTCATCCAGTATTCCCAGTCAGAGCAAGATGTTTAACCATAAAATGACGTGGACGAATTTCTAGCAATAGTGCACCACGAGCAGCATTCGCAGCTAAAGAGAATGGTTAAAAAACAAACAAGAGTCACGAGAAATTGAATCGTAAATTTTCTATTTAATATCGCCCATTCTATTAGGAAATATATGCGCTTTCTATTTTGAAGTTTTTCATACAACAAGAATTATAAAATGGCGCAATTTCTAAATACATTTTCAGATGACGATGTCCTAAATACAAATATGAAATGATTTTACGCGTTAAAACGACGTTTAAAAATTGCAGGAAATTTTCTTTAATCTTTATTTCAAATATTGGATGATTTTCGAGTGGGTTGAAAGCTGCTTGGAAAATTAAAAGGAAAGTACAGGAAAATTAGTCTTCCGCTAAAATCCGATGCCAGAAAGTTGTAGATTAAAACGCAATAGTCTGCAGAAATGGGGACAAGAATTCGAAATGTTAAAACTCCCGAAATAAAACAGTTTAATACGGATAAAATCGGGAAGACACTGATTTCGAGGACAACAAAATACTCTAGGTCAGTGATCGAACAGCTATTACTAAAAGAGAGGGAAAATTCCATTAAGATTTCTAAGAAAGTCACTTAAAGGGAGCACTCAAATACAGAAGAAGAAACTAGCATTCTGTTCTTCTCAAATAGCCGAGAGATAAAAAACAACAATCGGTCAGATAACGAAAAGAGGGAGGGGGATGCCTTATAGACAAAAAAGATAAAGAATCAATCGCAAAAACTAAATGCTTCTTCATTTTGAGACATTGTGCACCAGCATGTATTGGGCTCAGAGAATAAACATCAAGAAATGTTTAATACCTGCATGACCACTACGAGCTTTAATTGTCGTAGCCCTCTGGGTGGTGGGGGTAGAACACTTCATACGTTTTTTTTTTTTTTTTTTTTTTTGTGGAGACTGGAATCTTATCCACTCCCGTTAGGAGTAGCCAAATTTCTTCTTAAACTAGGTAGTCTTGTTCTGGCTCTGGATTATTGCCCCAAAGGTGTTCATTTGGATTCAGACTTCGTATCGCTGGAAATATCAAGTTCAATGCATATTATTCTCCTCTAACCACTGTGGTGTTGACCATGCGGTAGGTATTCGCGCCTCAATACTCTTTAAAATCATGCTTACCCCCGGGTTACCGACTTTTGGGAGATAGAAAGAGAACTGGGAATGATTCACGCTTTACATTTTTTCATAGATTTTCATGGTTATTCGAGAAAGTAGTTGCGAGGAGGGTGAAATATGCTGTAATAATATGGTGCTCTTCGAGGCATTTCGGATAAATTTTAAAGGAGTTTTAAAAAAAAGGAGTTTAAAAGTGAATCAAGGAAATGTGATATTGGCCATTTCGAATCATAATGAGAAATGTAGTTTCGGCCTCTTTCAGACTTCAGCAAATTAGTTTTGAATTAGTATTGAAGCAACTCGGGCCAAGAGTTATGGCATTGCAATATTTATTCCCTTCCATGAATGTCATTTACACCTTAAAACACAAAGTAAAGCAAAACGTAGGAAAAATAAATGAGAAATGAAGAAAGGGTCGTTCTAAAGGCGGCTGGAAAAATTTTAAAACTCAGACGAGTAGAACGAGTTCCCCTAATGGTTTCGATTTTAATCGTTAACGATTTGAAGTCGTATTTTTTTTTCCAACACCAAACTACAAGTCATGATATAAGAGTCGAAAAGAGCGATGGTTTAAAAATTTATATGACAAAAGATATGACATATAAGTTTAAGCAACAAAAAGAAAACGTTGGGATTATAACAGTTCTCCTACATTAATTCAAAGTTTGTGCTATGAACAGAACAAATTCCAATGACAACTTGTGATCACGGTGAATGATCAGATGAGTTGCACAGATGACGCATGATCAGTAATTTCATCGAGAATAATGCGAAGCTGGCTAACGAACGGCATCTGAGATGGCCCTGGCTTGACTGTTACGTTAAAATGGCAGAAGCGAATACATGCTGACCGTGCACCACTTCTGTCAGAAATAGAATTTGTGAGTGAGTTGATTGCCATTAAGAGCGATGCTGTATGCGGCCTGTTATCGATGTTGTAGTAGGGCTTTAGGAGCATCAGCGACTAACGCTATATTGCTCCGTGTATACTATCTGTAAATTGCGTACGTTCTGTGGTCGATTTTCCGATTGCTAGACGAAAAATTCGAGCTTCCGGAAAGAATAAAAAAAAACTATGCTACCTACTCTCGCCCGACTAACTCAACCACCTTATGAAAAAAGGCCCATTAAAATTCCTCACATCATCGACAGGACTCGAACTCAGGTCTTTTCCACCTGGCGTGAGGAAAACGACAGTTCTACCAACTGCGCTACTCACGAGGGATCTTATCGATATGTTGTATACACAAAAATGTCTTTCCTTCATTTAAACAAAACTGAAGGTCATGGATATGAGCCCCAATGATAAAAAATCCCAAGTTCCTTCTGAAGGCAAAACATCAAAAACTTAATAATAGGTTTTATTTGAAAGATTTGTCGAAATTCAGAGGGCAGTTAATGAGAAGCGGCGAATAGCTGACAAGGCATACCTTATTAAAACTTCAATCCAAGAATTCTTTAACAGCCAGTTGCTTTAGTATATTTTTCCATTTCATTTCCGAAAAAGCTTCCTACCAACTTGATGACAGCTTCCAAATACTGTATTCCTACATTTTCGAAACACCCAAGATAGATAAGCAGTGTGAATATCGAAAGAAACAAAATATTTATTTCTGTCATACATAGTGATGCTTTGACGTTCAGAAATGTCCTTCTCTTTGCCATTAGTTTTCAATTTAACGTACGTCAAACGCTCAGATGTTCGCAGAAGGAAAGATGACACATATCACATCCTTAAAGTATCTCCGTTACTTCTCAAAGAACATCGGAGTTTTTCCCTCTTCCCTTCCCTTCCTAATGTTGTCAACGAAAAAAAAAAAAAAAAAAAAGATTATACCAAAGTATTTACTTTTCTTGTCCCGGGTGTGTTTTCTTTTCATACATTTCCTTGGGTGTCTTTGCAGCCAAAATGATAATTAATGACAGTCAAGGAGCTAAGATCGTTATTTTAAATCTTTGTCTCATCTCGCCCTGCCCAGAGCGGAAGTTCAGAATTGATTATTAATAGACATTAGCAAAACCTTTATCCTGTCAAACGATTATTCTTCAAAGCTGTTACAAATGGAATTGTATTCTCAATGCCCTACCATATTCACTTAAACGTTCTTAGAAAAGAATAACATCATTTTAATAACTTTCCACCAAGTGGATGACAGCTCCCAAATATTTCTATATTTTTCGAAATATAGACAGACAGATAAGTAGTATGAATAATTATTTCTTTCATAAACATTGCCGCTTTTACATTTAGAAAAGGATTTAGCACGTGTTTGCGAACAGCTCCTAATTTCACAAATCAAAAGTTTATGCGATTAAAGAGATTTAAATTTTTCCAAGACACAGAAATTTATTTTTCTAGGTCAATGATTTTCCATTTTCGATGTTTCAATAGATCATCCACAATTCTAAGAACGCATACATTCATACCAGGAACTTGTTAAAGGTCATGGGCTCCATACTTCATTTCAAACATTACGGTAGGTTTCCGAATTGTGTGAGAGTTCTAAAAAGGTTATTGCATTCGTTTTTCAAAGTAAGATTTGTACAAAATTCTCCAAAATCGCTGTTACTTGTAATAGATTCGGTTTTTATTTTTATATGACTGCTCATAATGCCCTGCCAGCACTTTGAAAATGATATTCAGGAAGTTCATATGACCATTAAGGAATGAAGATATTCAGTTGTTTGGTTGTTAAACGCAAGGCAGGGAAGGCCATGAGATTTTGTTTGTAAATTATAATTTATGATCGGTTTGTTTATTAGCTGGATAAAACACCCGTGTTTCCAGCAAGGGAAGAACTTGCAATTCGCACAGACAGTTCGGCCATGGTGTGATAACAGCTCATAAATAATCCCTCCTCCATAGCAGTGACGGAATTGGAACCCTGCTCCATCCACACATTATGAAAGAACAGTAGTCTAACCTGCGATAGCAAGATATTAGGCAAAAGATGCTCCTTTAGATCTGGAAACATCTTACAGTCATTGTGAGGAAGATCTAATGAACAAGATGGGCTTCACTTCGTAGGATTTTCAGCTATCAATGTGGAACGTACGAGATCCCCAATGAAACATTTCTGGACGCGTCACTGTTTCAGTTAGTTTAATTGAACATCTTTGATAGCAGACCGTGCCAGTGTAGACTTTTGAATGTGTCTGCTGACATTGTTCACGCAAATACCTAAAGAAGAAAGACCCGATAAAAAATCCATAAAATTTGGTTCACAAGAGTGCATCAAATTTTATGGATTTTCTATTGGGAACTGTACACGGATTGTCCATATAAAGTGAAGCCAATATATAAACTTTTAGAGCAACTTTATGCACTTCAAGCAGCTGAACACAAAAGTAATGCAGTAGAGAATGAAAGAATAGTGGAAATTATTTATAAGCTTAATATAAGAATTAATTATAAATATAGCTCTACACTATAAAATTATTACCACCTTAATATCCTTTAACAGAGTAGATTGCTTCTTTAACATTCTCTATATTTTCAATATATATGTCTTAAAATATACGCCAGCCTGCGATCTGATAAGGGACTCCTATTAATATTATAAATAAATGCATTAAAAGTTCGCCCACGTGTGAATTTCCATTGCTCACGAATTTCTAAAAGCTGACAATTTATTTTCCAATTTCGATATCTTTCTGTTCTGTTCCTGTCTTTGAAGTAAGGAATTGAATTTGAGAAAACGCAAACGCGGAAAGCAGAAGTTGGTGTGAAAGCGATCTGTGGCCACACAACCGTTAGCCCATTTACTGAGTGCTACTGACCTTCCCACCGGCAAATCTTCAGCCGCGAGGTAAGCTTATAGATTCGAATTGCTAAAAACCTCCGCCAACTCAACCGCTATATAACAAAAGAATGAAAAGAAAGAAAGAAAAAATAGAGATACACAATACATGAGAGCTTTTGCCCTCCCTCCCTCCCTATTTTCCGCACTTATGCAGCGTTTTCTAGGCGTGGTGTCTCCTGAGAGAACCCGTCGGGATGGCAGAGGTTCGTTGATTCTTTTCTAAACGTCTTGGCGGTCAGAACCGAAGTAGTAACGAAGCTACTGAGGTAAGCCGCCTGTGGCAGGTTGCCGTCGAAAGATTCCCGCCCTCTCGGAAGGGAATTAATTCACGGCACGAGACGGCTGGCGATAAAAAGGCAGGGGAAAGAGGAAAGAAATGAAAGAAAAAAACCCCGAAGAGTTGAGTCATCGCGGTGTTCTGAAAAGTGGTTTTATAGCCCAACAATGGACACGCAAAGATTTTAAAGAGATAGGGAAGATAATAGAAATTTACTTAATATGCAGTGGAGAGAAAAAATAAAATACCTTTCAGCCATGGCTGAAGTACGTTCCAAAAAAAATGTATATTGCAGGTTGGTATCCTTGGTTAGTAATATATACGAACTTGCAGTCCCTAAACATCCCATGGAACCCTCTGTTCACGTAGTGATTTCTCTGTCGGCTATTAATAATATTTCGATTCCACAGCCTTCGAGGTGGATACTGCATCTAAAGTATTGCTATGGGGAAATGAAAATCACATTTATTCGATAGTTTCGCATTTAGAGTCACCAAGAGTCGTTCTTGCACTGTTAAAATGCAGGGAAGGATTTCGACATTGCAACTACGAGTGGATCTGACTTCTAGATTCCGTTAAGCAGAATAACATTCTACTTGTATCGGGTAATATTTGTCACGTGGTTTGATTGAATAAGGGGTCATTTCGAAAGGCAAGTTCTAAATTCAAGCAGAACGTTTCTAGCATGTCTATAATATACTATTTGGAATACGATGCTGATCTCCACACCATCATAGTGAGTGGTAAATAATCTTGTCAGTTGCAGTCATTCTAAAAAAAATTCTGCCTTATTTCTCATAAAAGAGTCTGCGTCAATACTCGCCTTTAACAACACCCAGATATCTAGATAAGGCGTGAAATATATAATCACGTTAAAATGGTGTTTGCGCTGCAAAAAAAAAGTTTACTTCGCACTTTTCGTATTTTGATTCTGAACAATTAGTAACTTTATTCAAATATCAATTCTTAGATTTGAAAAATATCCTCAATTGGGATATTTTTGAATATCCATTTAATATATCTTCATTCACTCTTCTACCTGGTTTCTAGACTACATAACTCACAAAACTGTAGTATCTCCTTGTGAGAATAATTCTTTATGCCAATAACAACACTCGTCGCGATTTGTTGCATCCTTTCCACCGGGTCCACATCCTTCTTTAAATGGATTTTGCAGATTTGTATGTAATATTAGAGATATTTGCTATCATATAAAATAATAGCATAATCACCTCTCCCTCTGCTGAAATAATTTTATACAGCACAGACAGAACCCCATAAACTGCTCTGACAGGCTCTCTATAATGCCAAGAATTAGTGCCACACCGTATTATCATCCTCCCCTAAACTGTTTTCATTATCAACTATTGTCTTACTTTCGAAATATTTAATAACAGAATCTCACTCGGCAGCAGAATTCTATCGCGTCCTGCTATTGAGCGAAGCTCCATAATTTCCATATCTTTACAGAAGTTAAGAGGGATAAAGAAAGAGAAATTTTAATTTCTGTACCTTTATATGTCTGAATCATTTGAGTTTGAATCACAGACCAATCTTAATACGATCTCTGTCATATTACAAGCAGAGTTCGTAGGATCACAGTCCTCTCCCACACTGGCTGGGAAAGACCTGAGTTCGAGTCCCGGCCGTTATGACGTGAGGAATTTTTATGGGCATACATATCAGGAGATGTGATTCGAATTATCGTCGTGCGGACAAATAATAAGCGCCGTTACCTACGATTGCTGATGAGGTCACTCATTGAGAAATCCATCGCAGCTAAAATAAACTACAGAGGAACAAAATCCAAAAGGAGGAATCCTGACGAGAGAGAGCACAAGCGAGTGTTTTGAGATAAAAATTTGGTAAGCAATTCCTCTGTGAATCACCTGCTCATATGATGTAACAAAAACCTCAATTCTAAACTTGAATTGTTCTTCAGGAAAAAAAAACGTCAACCGAGCTTTAATTTAATTAAACTCAATTTCTGTTTGCCCATGCCATACCAGACTGACTCGATATTATCTGTTGGATATGACCTTCTGGAATTTATGTGCTCCATTTAAAAACATAACTCCATCTTCTCCTTCTGATCCGTATCCGCTACTTCAAATTCAGATTTATTTTGTATATTCCTAGCAGTAGCAGTAAAACAAATGACAAATCTGCCTTTTAATGTTCTCTCTATCTCTTAAATAACCGAGTTCCCTCCAGATCATAAAATGGATTCACATTAGGGAACTTTCCAATTTGTAAACACAGTCCACTAGCCTAAGAAAAAAAATATTATCATCACTGATTCCGTTAATTATATTTATATTGATTTACAAAAAGAAAAAAACATTATTTCATACTCTTACAATTGCCGTTTCAGTCTATCCTTTACAATCTTTCTTAAATCTTAATTTAGTTTTTCAGAAATTAAAATTTAGCAACGTTCCACTACCTTAATTTTAGGAATGAATGAAATACATATTACGATTCTAAAGCGCAGTTTGAGAATATGATTTATTTCTTAATTTATTAAGGTTTATTTCTTAAGACAAATATTTACTATTATTGATTGTGCCACTAAGATGCCCGTATAAATCCAATAATATGTAAAATTAACTGAAGGCGACTTAACTTTAGAGTTTTTCATTGTCAACAGTGGTGCTTTCCCACAGTACAACTAAATAGTTGAGCTCCCTGAGTACCTCGTCTTGATCTCACCGAGCGTGTTTATTAGCTGCCTAGAGAACAGCTGTAGCGACAAAGCTGTGGGATCTCGGCAGTTTCTATCGAGCCATTCAGGACCCACTGATACCATTCCAATAGACAGGACTCTCCCGAGCGATCAATAGCTTTTGCTCTTCGTTCACAGAGAATGTTTGATACATGGAAGATAGACAATCTTAGCACCGCACAATGCTGTAAAACTTACTCAGCGAAGAACCCCAGAGTTGAAAGAAGCACAACATATTACACTTCCACTTCGACCAAACTGACAACAAATTTTGAAACCTCAGATTTCACTTTACAGAAACGGACTGCATTTTTATATCTTGACGGATTTCTTCTTGCCGCGAGGGGTTGTCAGTAAAAACATTTTGCAACGAAAATAACCAACGCTAATGGCATTTTAACATTCGGATAAATCCAACGATTAAAGAAAAAAAGCTGCTAAAAATTCTGAGTGACTACGGTATCATTCTTACAGATAATAAAGTCAAGGCGCTGTGCTTTAGAGATGAAGGATAGAAAAACAACACAACCTTGAACGGCCTCACTCTCAACAGAATCCTCATTACTGATTTGACATTTTTAAGGCTTTTGATCATGTCTGGCATAAGGCGTTTAACACCAGTCTTAGGTTTGACGGAGTTCGCCAAATTTTTCCATCTAATTTGACAAAAGACGATAAACAGAAGCCAATATAGCAGATGAAGAATCGGTATAAGGATTCCATATTGACGACCACTGATCAGAAAAAAGGTTTCGAGATAATATAATAATAGACTGATTTCTCCACGATTTCGAAAGGAGTAGCTAAATGGGACAGTAACTGAGAGGGAGGAAGAGATTTGTCACAATTTTCAGAAAATGGCTGGATATAAGCAAATTTCCCAGCAGAAGGAAAGCCCCAGTGGAATAAGAAAATGTAAAAAGGTTATGAGCACAGGGTTTGAGAACAAGTAGAGAAATGCAAACAGGAACTGAAGCTTTCTTGGCATCAAGACTGTTCAAAAATTCTTCTGACATCCTTTTGCGGAAGAACACAGGAGACACTGAGTGGAATGGTAGGAAGTAGTATGCGAAGATAACCAATACAAGAGTAAGAAGGAAAAAAAAGGATTCTGAAAAGTTGGCTTTCTCTTTAGCCGAGGAGGTAATAAAACCATCAGGTTTTAACAGATAGTGGTGTGCAGATAGGAAAACGTTGTGGCCAATAGCAAGTTGTATAAGAGCAAGTTTTCGACTCTTAGCACGTTCAAAATCTTGTTTGGACTGATTAATAACTGTTTCACCATTGTTGTTAGCTTTCGTGTAGGCAGAAATTGCACTTGGAGATTTAGATGCAAGCCAATTGCGATATATTCAAGGTTCTCATCTTGAACAGTCTTAGCACACTTACTGGAAAAACAAAGTTTAGGTGGAGTGTAAAATAAAGGATTTCATCTCTACAAGGAAATTACACTTACTAGATCTGAGCAAACATTGCGACCAAAAGAATAAAAACAATAATTCAACCAAACAAAAGAGAAATCGAGCAACCATACCATTTTGCATTCCTGCAGTGCCATACACGAAGCTGAGAATACTTTTCGTTGTTGAAACTGAGGTTGATGTTGAAGTCATCCGCAATCAAAAAGCCTCAGCATTTTGACCCGCTGGGTCCCCAATTGTGACCAACTGGATTTATGAACATTAAAATCACCAAGGAAAACTACCTCACTGCAGGGAAAGTTAGACTGGAGAAAAGCGAGTTTCAGAGAAAGAAGTCGAAGAGTTCAGAGTGATTAGTGGAATTGTGAGAACGAGATAAGAAAGATGATAGAATATGGTAAAGAGCCTTTGAGCCGAACACCTCCGAGTCACTGAACTTCTCTTTAGTGACTAGCAATTAAGAAAGAAAAAAAAAAAGAACAGTATCATTGGAGAACAAGTTTTTCCCTCTTTAGATGTGATCCTTCATTGATCCACTGACTAATTTTAATGACGTCATTGTTCAACCCGTTGTGCGGTGTAGCATACTGTTAAAGTAATTGCAAAAAACTGGAATTCATGACAAAGATAATTTTTTCTATGCATTCGTTTTCTCGAATAGAAAGTGAAATGTCAACCTGGTGGAAGACAGCAAATAAGGACAAACTTTCGACTTTTACACTTTCAAATCTGCCGACACACAAAAAGGAGAGAGAAAAAAAAGAGAAGCTGCATTCCTTGTTAATAGTGGCGAAGCAAACGAAACAGACTTGCTCGCCTTGAATTACTAAGAGATTCCATGCGCGTCTCAAGAAGATCAATGCAATCCTCCAATACAAAGTCAGCTTCTCTTTACGAGTCGACAGTCCTTCAGCTAAACCAACTGGCCGAGGGAAACTGCTGGAAAGAAAGGAAATCACCGAGAAGCGCCAAACTCGTGACTGTAATGTAGGAACACCTGATATACACTCTGCTGCAAGGTACCATCTCTCTCTCTCTCTCTCTCTCTCTCTCTCTCTCTCTCTCTCTCTCTCTCTCTCTCTCTCATTTTAACGCCAACACGAAAGCCAAATCTCCAAAAACCGCTGGACTTTAATTAAAGCGTGCGACATGGTCTGTTAAAGCCAGCCATTCATACTCACACAAATGGAGAAGTTATGTTTAGTAATTAACACAATATACTCGCTCAAACAGCACTCTGGCAACTGTTCAAGGAAGGCCACACACGCACATGCAATAAACTTATAGCGTGTGTGGTTACGTTCGTTGAAGTTGTGGCATGAGTGTTTTTCAGCCACGGTTGAAAGCCTCACACCCTGACTTTTCACACTTGCGGTCAGATTTTATTACTTGTTCTTAGAGAACAAGAACTTGTTCTTAGAGAACAAGAAATAAAATCTGACCACAAATGTGGTTAATGATATAATTCTACTTTGTTTAGAGATCAGGAGTAAAAACACAAACATTCTCGTGAACATCGACCATACAGAAAATGTAAAGGAAAGCTTTTTAAAAACAGTAAAATAAAGTCAGCCAGCTCCTATAAAAAAAATTATTTTTTTCTGTATGAGCTGTCTTTATATTTTACTATCCTAAAAATTTTTCCTCTACATTTTTTGTCTCGTTGATGTGAACAAGGATATTTATTGTGGTCAATGGTATTTCCTCCACCAACTTGGTAATCGCTTGTACTATCCACGATTCCTTGTGGTTCGATCCTGTGTGTGTGTGTGGGGGGGGGGGCTTTCCTGAGGACTTCAGAATAAATTGTTTGTAGAATAGGACTATGTAACCTTGTGTGAATATTTTCGTGTTCCAAACTGAAAAACTATATAAGTCTGCATAATAAATTCAAAGAATTGGACTGCGTGTTCAAGATTTTTGTGTTGTGTTGAATTTAGTTATGTTTTTATCTTAGGTATTGAAATTTTGTTCAGTAAAGTTTAGTTAGAGTTCGAATTGTGTTAAATAGTTGAAGTTTGTAATTGAGAATTTAAAATTTGATATATCAAAATTTGTTTAAATTAAATTTAGCTGGTGGCGTTCTGTGCGGATCATGGCTGCGCAGTCCAGGCATAGACATATAGTGGATGAAAAATATAGTGGTGGTTTAATAGGACCCAGTGATGGACACTGTCCGCCTATGTTAAAGTCTCTCAAAGTGAGAGTGGAGAGATTGAAAGAAAGTGAGGGAGATGATGCGGAATCTATGAGCGGTTCAGAGTCAGAAACTTCCAAATGGTGAGGATCCGCTAACTCCGTTTGAAGAGATGAAGAAGGAACAGAAAAAGCTCCATGACTTTTTGTTCTTGGACAGTAATAAGATAACAAGAGCAGGGATGAAAGAAATTTTAGAAATGTGGGAAAACTGGAACCTAAAGCAGTTAAGTTTTAAGTTGAAATCAAATGTTAAAGGTGAAGAGTGAAAGACTGTGAGATAGCTGATTTGACTAAGGGCACTTATGACTCAGTGGAGAAAAGCGAAATTCCAGTGATTATATCAAAGGAGGTTCATTCATTTATCATCAAGTGGATAATGATAAATTTAAAACAAATTCAAATTTATCATCAAGTGGATAATGATAAATTTAAAACAAATTCAAATTTCCAGGAGTCACTCTACGAACTCCAGCAAGTTGAGAGGAAAGAGGAGGATGTGGGCTTAGAACAGCAGCTCCTTCAAATGCAAAAACAACACAATTAGCCACTTATTTCTTCCACAATGCAACAAAACAGACACACAATAAGTGCTTTCACCTACGTAAATGAATCTTTATTCAAGTCCGTTGAGCACGCCTAATTTCTCGTTTAATTATCTAGTAATAACGTTTCTGGGAGAAAAAAATTAAAGAACATTTTCTTAAGAAAAACATTTCTGAACTTTTAACAGAGAGATTATTTTCTAAAGCTACAAATTTTTTACCACTGTATATGTAAATTAGTGTTAATAAGTTTATAATTAAAAAGCAAATTTCATTGTATTCTTTCGACAATTCCTTTAAGAGAGCATTTCTTTGAAAATAAATTTAAAGATTGTTATTCGCATGCTTGCACCTTTTCATTCCATCTGGATAATAAAGAAAAGTCTAAGGATCATTCGACTTACTAAGAAATGCAGTCCTGATTATGACAATCCCACATGGAGTCAAGTTATTTACAAGTCAGAACTTGATTACCTTGTAATCAAAAATGTCGTGTTTGTCATAATATCTACTGCACAATACCTTTCTTTTAACCTCTTTCGCTTCTAGTATTATTATTAGACGATGCGTATACAAATCTAATTAAAACAAAAACTCGACTACACTAAGAGCTCAGTCAACAACAACTGAAAGGTTTCTTATAAGATATTGGTAAAGTATACAGATTTAGAACTGTTTAGAATTCCAGGGGTTTTATAAAGTGTAATAATTTAAATATACAGTCCTCCCCACCAATGTATTAGAAAACTTACTAAGTGGTACAGTTATTACCAGACGTGCACAAATGTCCTTGGTCGTGTAATCCTGTTTGATAACAATCTTAGATCCACCCAGTTCGTCGGTTGCTGAGGCTTAATCTGAGGAGCCATCTAGGGTGCGTCATCCCAGATGATCCCACATATTTTTTGATGGAATTCATATACGGCAACTGTGATCCTGTCAATGCTCCAGTGACATATCGTTTCAGGTGACCGTGGATCTAATCCCCGTGACCGCAAAATACAATTAATTATAATATTCTTACGATTAGTCCTGTTAATAGAACATATTGCGGGAGTAAACTGCATAACTTTCCTACATAATAGAGATACCCTCCCTTCAAGTAGCTCACAGCCCTCCAGAATGAGACGAGTGATCGGACGAGAAGTTCCCAGAATGAGACAGACCGTGCTGTGTCACGAAAATGGTTTTCACACAAGGACGCGACGACCTATACAGAGAGCAGGCTGGAATCGAGAGCCGTTGCTTCGTGCTTATTTTTCCCAAGGATCTATGCAGCCATTATTGCTAACTAATATGAACCGTTATTCTTCTGACTACATTGCGTGTTTCCATTTCTCTACAGACCATTAACCCCACCACTTCAAAAGAAATCATTTGCTCCACTTACAGTTGAATAGACCCATTGTCCTGAATTTCCAACAGGAAATGGGTTACTGCCATCGAGTGTTCACGGTTTTGATATCAATGCTGGCTTCCATTTTTTTTTTATAAATTTCAGGGCAGGCATGTGCAATCTCGATCCTGAAGTATCTTCTTCCGACCTTACTTTTCTCGTTGTAGGTTCTGTTTCACAGTTGTCACCAACTGATGACAGTGTCTCAGACACTGTCTGCGGCAATACATAGGTAATTCTGTAACTGCTCATGCGAGTAAATGGGTGATTTTTTCAGGAGGTACCGAGGTAACTACATCTATAAGGCGTGAGTATATTATGCAATTAACTATAGTGTATGGTTGGCTTGCCTGCTTGCTGGATAAAAATCCAAGTTTTAGGAAGAAGAATCTCCAGATCTTTGGAATACTCACCAAAAGACTTATTAAAAGTTCCAGCTGTCCCAATGGAATGTATATCTGGCGACGGTTCGAACCCACATCTTTCCGCACAGATTTCCGTAAGTTATGACAAGATTTATACTCTTAGGCCTACAAAGTACCTAAACAATCTTTTCTCGATGGCAAAAACCTTTAATCAAAAAGCTCTAAAAAGAATCTGTACAGGTTACCGTTGATTTCTTGAGCTGTTGGAGAAACTTCTGCTGCGCCTGCAGGAATAAAATTCCTCTTCCTGAATTACATTCCCCGCAGCGCATTTGCATTCCAATCACGTTGTAACGGCCGCATTACATCGCTTTAAATATACCTAAATGTGAAAACAGCTTTCTTTTTACCTCAAAATAGATGTGCTGATATTTTAAACTCACGCACTTGTGAGAGGTCATACGAGTAATTCCTTTGTTTCCCAAAAAAACGAAGAAGGAGAAAAAAAAAAAAAACATTAAGTCAATTTCTCCGGTGACTTAGTTCTGAAGTACATCGCAAGAGTTGCTTTTGCCGCAATATTACGAACGCTTCAAGGATCACAGTGGGGGATAGAAAACACCGAGGGGGTCTGTAGAGAAACCGGCGATCCGTAAGTCCACTCATTTCTTTTATTCTGCTCGTGTCGCCAGTGTTACCCGTCTGGTGAGAGCTCCAATGGGAAATAAATGTCGACTTGCATGCCGCTACGTGTTTCAAATCGTAAATGCTACTAAACGGAAACATTCTTATTTTTCGGTTAGTTGATTCGAGTGATCAGTAACGCTTCTTCCAGAAAAACGGATTGCACTGAATTTCTTACAGTAACAACGAGAGAGAGACAAAATATACAACGTGCAAGGATCCTTCCTATTCACAGTTGGTTTTATCTCCTGTTTACACCTGCAAAGTGTTAAACCTTTTCTCGATTAAGTGCCTTAAAAAATTCCATTAATCTGCGCTATCAGCAACTCAAGGGACTTCCATGATGAAAAGATAGCGTTGCGATGTTACACGGGGAGCAAAGATTAAAATACAGAAAATTGAGATAAAAGAAAGTTTTCCAAAACATGTAGTTAAGAGTTTTAAAGCTAGTAGAGTTTATTAGGGTATATTAGGGGTGATTAAGAGGAAAGAACGAAATGTGGATGAATTATTAAAACCAATTCCCAAGTAATTACTGGAACGTGGTCCAGCTAGCATTCAGTAAATTAGATAATGTTAATTGATAGTCGTTGGTGATCATCAAAAATTCCCAATTGAAATTTAAGAGTAAAATTTCTTAATTCAAGTTTAGAGCCTCGATTATCCGAAGTATACTACTTCGGATAACTGAATACTGTTGATCCGAATACGATATTACCGGGGTGGTGATCTTCAGTTAAATAATAGATTAATAGTGCGTTGCAGTAAAAATTATGTTTTAAATATATTTAAACATAACGGAGAATGTTTTTCTGGTGCGATGCTGAAATGAAATTAGAAAGATGGAGATCTGGTTCTAGATCAGAAAGAAATGTCAAATACGATGGAAACTTTATGTACTTATTGAAAAAGAAAAAAAAAAGCAATTAAGAAATCAACAGAAACAAAACGATATACAACAGTTATGATTTCTCAAGACGTTTCTTGCAGACTTCAAAATCTTATGCGGAATGTCGCATAATGTTAATTTGAGTGCCTGGCTTCTATGCTAGTGGGTCTTTCAGATGTTTTAGTCCAGTATACCTCGGTAAGCCGAAGTTTGAGAAACGAAGCTTGCAATAGATGGCCTATATTTCATCATCATTTTCTTACATAAACTCGAACAGAAATGATAGGTCAATGTTAATAAGTTCCCCTGATCTTAACCATTCATCAACGTGAACTGAGAGACAGAGATGGAAAACTGAGAAACGATGTATCGTTCGCTTTAAAACAGCGGTATTTGTTACTTCGGTCGTATTAAGAAAGAGAAACAAAACAAGAAAAAATGCGGCACTGGGGACGCATTAAAAACCTTTTCTAAATCGACTAAAATGGTCCACGGAGCATCCTCAACCTCCACGTGCCTATTCCCGAGACTTAAGAGAGCCTTCGCAGAAAGCCACATTTATTTCCTGGATTCTGGTCAGATTCAAGGGAAGGAATCCTCCGGCCAGCTGAATAGAATGTCAGCGGAAGTTATGAAAAGGACGGCGTTTCGCTCGTGTAGTTCCTTTACACGACCAGCCAATCTAGCACGTGCTATTATGAAACAGTCGTTTGTGATTAGAATCAGCGGAATCGCGCTTGTGACGACATGACGTCTCTCAACACGACCTTTATTGGATCCGGAGCTCAGGAATCGATGAAACAGACCTATCGTAACACAGACAACGGAATGAGAAGACATCTCGGATTTCTTCATCGTCAGCGTCTTCTGGGCTCTTTGTCATCCTGTCAGTAATTGGGTTTTCTGTGACGTGTTGGGTGAGCAGCAGCGACTGAGGAAGGGATGGAGATTGCTAGTGGACATGGGTAGCCTTGTCATTCAGCTTTACGAAGACGTGATCTATGTCTTGTTTATTTTGTATCTCCACAATGCATTCCTTCAGAAAATCTATTTCTGAAACTGCACACTCTCCACCCCCTTTAGTTTCTATGTATCGCATTTCTTCATCTTCCGGTTGCTGAGCAGCCTTGTTTAATAAAGAAATATTCCAAATTAGATTAGAGATAAGAAATCAGGCGACAAGAAAGTTTAAATCCCTTCATGGTTGCTCTTAGACTCTAAATACATCCAAATTAAATACACAAACCACACAGAATGCGTTGCCTCGCTGTACTGTTCAATTATTCGTATTAATTACTTTCGCCTTTTTGTCAGGGGAAGAGAACATAAAACGTTAATGAATTTTTGAAAAAAATGAAGATAAATCTTTGATAGCGGAACACGATAGATTTAATTTAAAAAAGACTGAAGGAAAATTACTGCACATTATTATTTTATTCGCGTACCAATGACTTCTATAATGTATAATAAATCACAGAGAA